>NC_091120.1:114340808-114973308 GCF_040183065.1 Periplaneta americana | reverse complement strand
AGCATTTTTCTTACGTATCTAGTTTGTTAGGCAAATATTTCGGTAGGAAAAAGTAACCAATTTTAAATTGCATTATTTCCTTGGCCGCCACACTGGTTATACTAATCCAGAAGAAACAGCATTGCTTAAAAACTACACATATGTACGTCAATGTGTGAACTGGAAGAAAACTTCAGAATCAATTGAGGAGACTACTCATTGAGAGGACCGTTCTGTAGCTAATGAATGGTTAGGGACCCTAGAAACAAATAATCACGGACAAATTTTTCTTCTAATCTCAGTGATTTTAGGCGATTATCCACACTCAGATATGCAAATTGTTCGATAAATCCATATGTTTACTATGGCCTAATTGAGTACAACATAAGAACATGCTCCTCTTCCTAACAGAGCGAAAGTTATCAAATCATTTTACAGTAAGGATGTGCATGTTACTTGTCTGGCTCACGCCTTTCATCAAATCGAGGAGGAGGTGAGATCAAAATTTTCAGACGTAGATGGACTAATTTACATAGGAAACAAAATCTTTCTGAAAGCTCCGTCCTGAACTAAACATTTCGAAAAGAAGGCCCCAGACAGCTTTGGCCCCAGCATCCGTTTTAACACGCTGGGGTATGTGGTTAACTGCATGCATATATCATTGTAACAAATTTTAGATAGTGAGAGAAATAGTGACTAGCTTGCAGATGTTAAGACAATAGGGCCGATGTTAAGACTCATTTTCTGATACTCAAATGGAAGGTAAATTCGTTTGCATTAAATCAAATTGTTTGCATTTTTATATTTTGCCAGAAATGATAACCCGACTAGAAGAAAGAGCCATTGTGTTGGACAAGTTGATAGAGTTAATAAGAAACGCTGAAGATTGTAGGCCTATACAAAAACGTAAAAGGTAAGATTGGGAACACAGTGAGACAAAAAATATAATTTGTATTGAATAAAAATAAAGGATATAAGGCATTGTACTAAATAGCCATTATTTTGTCAGGAGAAGACTTCAGAATAGACATTTTGAAGATAATTTAACAGCCAGTGACATAGTGTTTTTCAAATATGCTTCCATTACACCTGTGTAAGTAGAAAGAAGTTTCTTAAATACAAAACAGTATTGGCTTACAACCGCAGACATTTCTCTTTTAATAACTTGAGGATAACTATGATGACACATTGCAATGCTAACTGTGTTATGTTTAGTTATTAATTGTTTAATATTATTTTAACAGAAGTGATCTAGTGAGAATTGAATACTTAGAAGTAGAACGGTACTAAGTGGCAAAATTAAAAAAAAAATGTTACATTTCACTAGAATTTTGTCATTTGCACGGGGCATTACATATCAACAGGGCTAATTCCACAGAAGATTTAGAGTGTTATTAAGACCTCCAAAAGGCAGTGGCGTATACTGGTTTAAGGGTCTGGGCTACCACTGACCCTATTATTACACAAAATATATTTAAAAAACCCTATAATAAAATTCCTTACCTATTTATATGTGAATTCCAGACGTCTTGATTGGGACGAAAATACTTTGATGACTTCGTCATTGAAATTACAATTGGGCCGCTTGCGAAGTTTCTGTAGAAATGACTTTTCAATTGACATCAGTGCCAAGCCGGATAAACGTTCTTGTGTATGAGTTGATCTACAGTAGGATTTTATCCTCTTCAACGCAGAAAATATTCTTTCTACCGATGCTGACGTAGCTGGTATTGTCACAATTAATGTTGCCAATTTAAGGACTTCAGGAATAACTTGGTTCAGCTGGTTTTCATATATGGCAGATAATATTTCATGGACAGGTTTGTTCGAAAAATCAAAGACTTCTGCTGAATATATTACACTTAATTCATTTTTCAAACGTACTTGATCAAAGTGACTGTTATAGGACTGAAATAATTTGTTTAGTGCCTCATTCGGGAAGTTTTCTCTATAAGCAGAAAATGTTTGAGAATCTAGAAGATGTGTGAACTGAAGCTTTCCATAATCAGAAAATCTGTCAGTAATTTCCATGTGCATACGATCTAGTATGCTGTAGTACAGCTGCCTGTATTTCAATTCATCATCTCCTTTTCTTCGCTTTAATGGTGGTTCCATTGTATTGTCTGAAGAATTTTCATTTTCCATATTACTCCATATGGACGGAAACCCACTACGTCTGAACTCGGATATAGTATGTTTTAACTTTGATACCTCTTGCAAGCAGTATGCTATGTCTAGAATTTTTGTCTGAAAAATATTGTAGAGCCCATCTGTATGTGCGAACACTCTAGCATAGACTTCAAGAAGAAATATATTCTGAAACTGTGTGAAAAAATACAAATATCCTTGAGCCTGCACAATTACATCATCATCCCAGTTTTCTTCAGAGTCATTACAAATGATATTTTCAAAGAAAGCAGTCAGTTGTTCTCTATATTACTTTGCTGTATTTACAAGCCGAGATGTAAAATTGCATCTAGTTGGTGCTACTTTTGGGAGTTTCTTTTTCATAAATTCCTTGAGTTTTTCTGATCTTTTAGGAGATGATGAGAAAAATGCAGCTAAACTCGACAGTGTTTTGAAAAAAATGAGGCATTCTGGAATGGATAAAGTAGTTTGTTGCAAAACTAAATTGAGAACATGGCTGTAACAATGGACAAATAGTGCTTGAGGATACTTTTCTTGAACTTTTGTTTTTAAGCCATTAATATTTCCCGCCATAACTGAAGCACCATCGTATGTCTGTGCAATTAACTTATTGCCGACATTGTATTCTGCTTATAACACCTTCCACATGCTGAAACAAAGCAGCAGCAGTTTTGCCCGAACTGACATTTGTGAATCCTATAAACCGTTCTTGAACATTGGCAGTACTGTCGACGTATCTTAAAACAGTGGACAATTGACTCTGATTAGAGCAGTCACTTGTTTCATCAACAACAATGGCCACAAAAGGTGCTTCTTCTATTTCAGATTTTATGTTCTTTATCATAACCCCACTTACAGCAAATAGTAAGTCATTCTGAATTGCGGGAGAAGTACCACGGAATACTGTTGAACTCTCAAGATGATTGGCCAGTAAATGGTCAAATTCACTTAAGGAACTTAAATATTCAATATAATTTCCTCTATTGTCTGATTCCACACTCTCATTATGACCCCGAAAAGCCAATTCTTGTTTTCCTAGAAAGCAGACTGCGTTAATAAGACGCAGTAAAATCTCTCGATTTGTTTTCACAAGAGCATTGTGTTGGTTGATGTGTAGAACTTTTAGCTTATCTAGCTGTAAATCAATTCTTGCCTTCCCAAAGTTTGCAAAGTTCATGCTACTATAAATATGAGCTTTTGATTTGTCGTGTTTTAGGACTGCCGTTCGAAGGAAGTTCATATTAGAAAACCCCTCTTTTGACCACACATTAGTTTTGCGGCTAAATAACAAACATGGCCAGCAAAATAGTTTAGACAGTTTAGAACTACCACACAACCAATTCCACTTACCATATGATGTTGAAGTGAAATGGCGTGTGTACTCACGCTGTTTTTCTTTTACGTCCATGGACAAATTTAACTCAGGAGTTGGTCTTTCCATTTTCACAATTTCAACTTTCTCGTTGTATGTACGACGGTTAAAAGGCACTTTTAATAAACCTTCTATTACACAGTCATTTTCAACACAAACCTCTCCAGAAACTTGTTCTGCCATATTTTTCACAATATCACTTATTGGGAAATTAAAAACTTAATAATTCACAATTAATATAACTCTTAGACACTCGAACAAATCACAAATTTAAAATACTGCACTGCAAGAACACAATCACATTAATGAGCTAGCGTACTAAGCATATTGTTGCTTCGCGCCTTCCAAGAAACCGATCACGAGAGCGGCAACTCACCCACCTACAGTGCACGATGGAAACTTGAGGGAGCGGGGGGACGGGGAGTTGTGCGACGTGAGCGGAACGGTCACAGGCTACCCTTCGCGGCAGCGGTTTCTCCAGTGATGCCGCCTTGACAACTTGTTTCTTTTCGAGAGCAGAGAGCGCATATAAATCTAACAATTACTTTAATTTTAATTACTGTGGTAAAACTAATACGGTAATACAAAATTATTACATTATGTTATATTATAAACTTTTTCTTTTGTAATTTCCTTGGGCTACCGCCGGTAGCCCCGGTAGTCCGCAAAATACGCCCCTGCCAAAAGGTGACAGTTACCAGGACTGTGTGACAAATAAATAACTATTTTGTGAGTCCAACACATTTCTCATGCATGTGCGTACACACCACAAATTGCACACAGTCGCACATCCATGTAACCACATTACCTGTATCCAGCACCTCTCGAAAAATCAGCTATTTTTCAGTTCAATATAAAAGAATTTTAAATAAACATTGAATGTCTGTAACGAGCATTGAACAAATTATAAAACTTATTTAGAAACTATAATGACCAATTGCTTGGAAAGAAATACAAGACAAACTTACAGACGGCAATGTTATAACACGTCTTAATCCGTTGCCACAAATTAAATAGAGATGGCCTGTGGAAGCAGTTTAGCTATTATCCACTACATGTCGCTGATTATGTACACTTCCTAACACGTGATTCGACATACTGGCATTAACTTTTGGATAACATAATAATTAGCTATAGAACAATAATGTAGCCATATTATCTGCATTGGCCATATTTGCACCACGTACCTTAGAACGTATGATAATCATGATGAAAATCGGAAATATTCAGTTCCAAATGGTGGTTTGCTTCCCGTCTGCAAAACCACATTAATGGAAGTATTTGCAGAAATTAACAGCTCTGTGGATAATAAATATTTCATAGTACCCACGAAATGTTTATGGGACTTCAATCCTTTCATAAATTGTGAAGTTTGTTTGTCTCTCAGTGTGTTAATTTTAGTAATACCATCAAGCTGTTAATAAAATACTGTTCATAAATTTGGCACTTTGAATCTTTCTACTGTCAAGTATCCAATTACTATTTCAGTAAGTAATACAATAAATAATTCCACTGCGAAAGTTTGTTTTACAATATTGTTACTTATAAAATAGATAGCTAATAATTACACCTTAGACCAAATTTGATAATTTTCAGTAGATATTTTTTTACTGCTTTAGGTCATTTTAAGTGAACTTTAGGGGAATTTTATAGCTTTTTAGGGAAATTTTTAGGTCATAAACATCCGGTACCTACTGATAGATAAAGATGAAGTTTATTACTGAAGTGTTTAACTCTGCCCATATTAAGTAAATAAAGTAATGCTTATATAGTGTCTATAGTAAATAAACCATATTTTTAGTGTCCATATTATATACAGTACATCCCTTAGATATTTATACATTTCCTGTTGTCAATACAATTGAAGTGTCTATCAAGTCCTGGTTTTGTGTTTCTTGAATGTAGATAATAAATAATAATAATAATAATAATAATAATAATAATAATAATAATAAGTCTTATTATATCAACGCTATCTTGTTTAGCATCGTTTATTTTTCTCTTTAAAATAATCATATTGCCATTGAATGATTGTGGCTTCTTGTTAATGCGACTTGAGTGACAGAAAGACAAAGACAAACGTATTATGTTGTTATATATGTATAGGGTACATAACTTATGGAACAACCACTAACATGCCACCTTTGAAGTTCTCTACATACCAATGCCTTCATTTTTTGTACCGCGCTATCTCGGCTGATGGTACTCTATAAAATTCCCTTTACGCCTCCTAAAACCCCATCCCTCTCTCCTCATACATCCACTAACCCTCATCCTTTGCACCCCTAAACCTCGAACTGAGCATCACTGCAGCACTCTACCCAAGCAAAATCCTCCCTCATCCCTGGTTTCTAAGGGGCTTCTTCTCACCACCCCAACCCTTTTCTACCGCCATCATCGTGTAACTTACGCTTCAACGGCCGCAAAAAGAGATTGAAGGGGAGCTTTGAAAAAAAAAAAATTTCGATTTTCTTCACACGGGTGCGTTGAAAAATTACACCAGACCGAGCCCCAAAATAAAATGAACAGCAAGATGAAACCCGCCGGAACAGCTGGAGTAAAAATAATAACTGGACTGTGAAAAATGTTCTTTGAAACTCCACTTTCCTTAACTTTCAAAACTGATGCAAAATTATTTTAATTAGTTAGTAGGGGGATAAGACAGAGGACAGGAGATGCCTTCTAAATTGAAATCACAACGGTTTCCGTATCTCTTTAATGAGACGAAATCTGTGCTAACACTATAGACTTGGCGACCCAAGATGATCGACCTCTTTGCAGGACCAGCTGTATGGGTATTGCAGGGACACGAGTGTACTTTGTCTCCATCCAAAGGATATGCTAGGAAGGTACAAGTGTTTGGAATACAAAATGTAGCACACTTTCTTCTTAATATTTTGTGTTGAAATTTTGCAAAGAAACAACAGTGTATTCAACCTTTGGTAAACAGCTAATTTTTTCATAGGCCTATCGAATAAACGTGGAAAATATATCAATTACTTCGTTTCCGAGATGTGCATGAAAAATCATGACTTGAAAATAAGACAGAAATTAGGGGTCATACGGCTCTTACTCGATACAGTCGAACAAATATTTTCAGGTATGCTATGGTTACGAGAATTTCTCCAACGCAAGGAAGAATATATTTTTCTAAAGCAAAACGATTATGAATTTGAATTGTACAGTCATGCACTATCAAATTAGAGTAGGTCTAGGCCTACATTTATTTATCGTCACTTCTTGTTTACTTTGAGAATCATTAGATTTAGTTCTTCTTACGTCAAGTCATAGCAAAACCTGTGACCGTAATTTCAGTACCTGTAGGCTTACATAGCTTGTAAACGCACGAAAAGCCAAATATATCACTAAAGTGAACTTAACACTAAATTTATTTTATTCCAAGTAATTTAAAAAACGTTGCAGTCTGATACATAAACTATGTGCTAAGATGATAACGAATCGGATATCAAATAATGATTTCAGACAATTTAACACAAATTAAAGCAAAGCACTGACATTCAATTAGTTACTGCGTAAAATTAATTGTGAAATACAGTATATGTGATAATACGATTTATTTTATTTTAGATAAATTAGATATGTTGAAACTAAGACATATATTTCTGCTAAAATGAGAACAAATCGGATATAAAATGGTTGCGGATAATTTGGTACAACTTTAATCAAAGCACTGATGTTCAGTTACTGCGTAAATGCATTATGAAGCATGTGTGAAAACACTGTTTATTTTATTGTAAATAAATTAGACAAGTTTTGAAGTTCAGAAATATATTTCTGCTAAGATGAGAATAAGTCTGATATCAAGTGGTTGAAGTTAAATAATTTGACACAATTTTAAGCAAAGCACTCGCGTGTAGATACTGAATTAGTACGTTATGAAAGATGTGTGATAACACCGTTTATTTTATTGCAAATAAACTAGACAAGTATTGAAGTTCGGAGATACATTTCTGCTAAGATGAGAATGAGTCCGATATCAAGTGGTTGCATATAAATAATTTGACACAATTTTAAGCAAAGCACTCACGTATAATTACTGCGTTAGTACGTTATGAAAGATGTGTGATAATACCGTATATTTTATTGTAAATGAGTTTGACAAATGTTGCAAGTAAAACATACATTTTTGCTAAGATGATAACGAATCCGATATAAAACGCTTGCTAATAATTTGACAAAACTTTAAGCAAACCTCTCACGGTTAGTTACTGCATCAAATACAGGATGAAGTATGTGTGATAACACTGTTATATTATTATAAATAAATTATACCAAGGACCAAGAAGAAACGCTGCTGCAATATTCTGAAAATCAGCAGGACATAACTGTCTTGCCACTCATCTGGAACGGACCTCTTATCTTCTGCGAAGTGTGTTTTGTATTGAGAAAGTGGCTCAGTCTTTTTAAGTGTGCGAAGTTACAGTTCTGTCCACGGGATTTAATATCATTTTATTGGGAACCAGGAAGGAAAATGACATTGTATCAAATGCCTGGACATTAAATAAATAATAACAAATTAGACAAATGTTGAAATTCAGATATATCTTCTACTAATAAGGAAAGCTCACCAAATGATAACGGATTCACACAACGATTTTCCCCCATACGTTCCATTTGAAATAAGCAACCTCCCTATAAATTTCTAGTCTTCCAGGTATGATTTTTCAAAATAATCGCTTGATACTCATATGTCTCATTATCTCCATTGTCATCATGAAGAAAATGTTTAAGGCCCCAAATATTTATGAATTGCCCTCAAAATCAGAAGAAAGCTTATGAAAACTCACCTCTTCAAGTTGTTTCAAGAAATATACTTTCCATCTGTCAGTGGCAGACTTGTGGACCAGTTACCGAAGTAGACAGACTATAGAAAGAATAACTTCAGAAGGTAAAACGGTAGAAGTGTTAACAATTCCAAAGTACACAACTCCAATTATTCAGCCTCTTGACATTTATGGCTTTAGGCCTTGAAAAAATATCACTCGGTTGAAATTCAACTTTTTAAGGAGGCATTTCGATATGTTACTTCAAAATTTGTGAGGTATCCTTGGTGATCTAGCATTTAAAATGTATTCTAATGGATCCAATTTAGCAAATTCATAAGATGAAAGATTTTGAAGGAGATGTAAACGTTGGCAACATTTTCTTCCGCAGGTAAGGGTCTAATTTCATATACATGCAATACATAAATAAATCATGATTAGGATAATGCAAAATTAAGAGTTGATTATTTTTCAATCTTCAGATAATGCTAAGTAGAGTGAAATTTCACTTCCTATGAAAATTTCGTCATATTTTTCACAAAAAAAAAAAAAAGGGAAAACAGAGATTTTTTAAAAATGTCACATAAATTTATGTGAAATGTCAGGCTTTGAACTAGATGTCTTATACGGTTGCAATTTAAATAATTTTATTATTGTAAATTATGTACGGATCCATGTGAAACTGCACACTTTTAGACGATTGAAAGACTTTCTTGGACTCCTTTCTAATTATGTTTTAATTCTGTTCACTTTATAAACTGTTAAAACAGACTTCTGTCAACTTCTTAGGGGGCAAAGGCTAATTGGAATTTCCCGGTCTCTGATCGGGTCAAAAACCCTGATGTAACTGATACTTAACCCTTGCGGTGAATTGCGGTGAAGTCCGGAGGGCTTAACTAGTCAAATCCACTCTCTTCACCTCCACGCTTGGACTCCCTGGAATCTTTTTAAGATGAGAAATAAAGAGTGGTGTGCGGAAAGCAACGGGAAGCTACCGCATTTATCTTTCCCAAGAAAAACTTGGTGAACGGGAGAAGAGTTCGGGGTAGCAGAAGATATCAGATGATAGACGACATTGAGATATCTGGATCATATGAGGAAACAAAGAGGAAGGCAGATAATAGGAAAGATTCGAGAAAGCTGGGTTTGCAGTGAAAGACCTTGGCTTCGGCAGAACAATGAATGAATGAATGAAAACAGTTCTTTTCCTCTTTGTTTTTTGTCCAACAAAGAATCAGGAAATATTCTAATAAATTTAAACCTACACTCACAATACGATTAATACTTAGCGAAAGTATTCATTAATTACTTGAGCTATTCCACACTGTACTTGTTTCAAAATGTACTGTACTTCGAACTCAGGTTCACTAGGCTGCGAAAAGAAACCTTATCACCCGGGTACTAGCTACAGTCTGGCATTTGCAGCGCCATTTCTCTGAGGACCGGGAATCGTAGATGGACTTCTCCATAGGCCTATGGATTTCCAGGAGACTGGGAGCGCTCGTGACTGGAAGTCCTGAATAATTTATATTTATACTAATATAAATAATGAAACATTTTAAGAAATTCATTTTCATTATTGACCTATCAACAAGCACAATGAATTTATCTCACAACATGTACCATATGAAAGTCTGCTATTATTCAGATAAAATTTGATGATCACGTATCCTGTATATAGATATAGTAATAAAACTCCACAAATAATTACTTGGACTCAAGGTTCGCTGGTTCGAACTCTGTCGAGGACAATGAATTCTTAAGAGAAATAGTAAGTACAGTTCAACTAGCTAGAATTCAAACCCTAATCTCAAACCGATCGACTGATCTCTTTCAACTGTTATAATTACTATGGAATTGTCTTTTTTGTTTTATCAACTTATTTTTCATGTTTAACACACCTTTCTACAACCACTCCTTTCTGAAATAAATCGACTTTGGGTGTTTTGCACACATTGATGTAGACCAGCCTTGTGCATAGAAGGAGCAAAGAAACCCCGCTGTGCATGTCCTTTTCGCTTACGCGGTGTACAGAAATGTACAGTTAAGGCACTGTATTGTATTGTATTTATTTATAGTCCATGGTAGCCTATTCGTGCATCGCTTCATAGCTGGAATATGGAACATGCCAAAAATAATCTTAATAGTACTGTGAAGTCTTAATTGAATCCTCTAGATTCAAAACCCCCCTAAAGACCATTTTATTCACAATTGAGTTATGGCCACATATTTCTTGCTAAGTATGAATTCTAATGATTTATATAATTTAAATTAAAAAAGTCACTAAATTTAGAGCAAAAGGTTTGTTAAAAGTCACTGTTGGGTAAAAAAAAAAACCTTCTATTTGCCACCAGTTACTGTAAAAATTCTTCAATTTGTGAAAGTGGATATAGGAGATTCTGAAACTATATAATTCAATTATAGTCACAGTCTAGTTGAAATATATACAGAAGTGTTTTACAATATAGTCTATTAGTACAATACAATGGTTTAGTACCAATAATTTAATACAAGACAGAAATATTCATGAAGCGTTGTTGAATGTCACATATTCACCTACAGAATAGAAAGCGTGAGAACTTAGGTACTTCTTTAATTTGACCCTAAATAATCTTATGTTCTGAGTTTGATTTTTTTTATATCCATAGGGAGGCTATTAAATATTTTTACTGCCATATAACGCACTTCTTTTTGATAGCACAATAGCTTTCCGATGGAATATGAAAGTCATTTTTTGACGCTTATTTATTCTATGAACTGTTGAATTAGTTACAAAGTTTTCACGATTACATACGAAGAAGTTTATTAATGAAGCAAATATACTGACAAGCCATGGGCATTATTTGTAATTTAAAATATAGTCCTACACGATTCCCTAGATTTGGCACCTACTATTGTTCTAATTACCGTGGATTTTAGGCGACCAGCGAGACCTGAAAGTTCGTAAAAACTATTATGCCTGCCTTATACAATCCGTCACTGAGCAATGCTTACCTTCCAGTCTACTCATATCGAACCTTGGCTTGACTTGGCTTTTATGTCGGCTGGACCCAGGATAGGTCAGTATACGTACACTTAGGCACGATTTGGCCCATTGTGCGGCCTTTTATGTGATGATTGTCGAAGTCCGACAGGTGGCCTGGATGGTTTCGTGAATATGGCGCTGTTAGGTGGGCCATCCTGCCTTGGCCCCTGATAGAGCCAGGTCCCGCTTCGCGGACGCGTAGCCTGATAAGCCTCGGGGGTCCGGAGCCCCAAGCCCTTCATATATCAGCAACGGAAACTCGTACTACCCTCTAGACTTCATCCCATCCTAATTTTGCTATTGTGGATGATAGATTAAATGAGGTGGGAGATGGACAGTGTTGGTGGAATGATAGAGGGAAACACGAGTACACCGAGAAAACCCTATGCAAATTCTGCTTTGACCTGGCCGGGAGTGGAACCTTGGCCGCCGGGACAGAAGGTCAGCGTAAACATTAGTGTCTCAGCTGGGGAAGGAGTGGGGAGTTAAGAGGTAGTCTTTAGTGATTTGATTGAGGTATTAGTGCCCAGGCCTGGTGTAGACATTTCGTTGAGTGTCCCACGTACAAAATAGGGATTTACGTCAACATCATTATTCTTTCATATCTGAGGCAAGTGAACTGAACTGTCTTAATAGTTTCATAAGTTGTTTAAAACTCTTCTTCCCTTTTCGCATTTGTTGCATTGTTGGCCAAGAACTACGTCCTATTCCATTCTCGACATGGTGTTTCCAGTTTAATCAGAAACACTGACTAAATTCCAGAATGTATCGAATTTTAAATTCTTTAAGGGTATAAAGATTTCATAAATAAGGGATCTTTCCTTTTTATGTATTATGCTTTTCCATTCTTGGATATTTTATGGTATATTACTATGGGGAAATTCCGTAGGAGCCAATCAAGAATGTTATGGCAAAAAGGGCAATAAAATGTATACTATCTATGAAGCAAACTGAATCTTGTAGAAGGTATTTCAAGAGTTGAACATAATGACCTTGCAAGGTTTGTTTATTTCTCATGTTTTTTTATCCTTAAGCCGTGTTCTTCATTGTATTAAAATGCATTAAAATAAAAGAAGTCACTCAAGATCTTCATGAAATGTGATGTTTTATTAATGCTTTATTAATGCACTTCTAATGTATTTTCACAACATAAATATTTCAAAGAGCTAATTCAAAATTAAATTTTGATGAAAATTGAATTTATTATTTATCATTGAAGATTGCGTAAAGCTTCATTGTACCATTATGCGTCATCGTTAAGGCTCATTCACAATGAAAATTAAACATAACGTAAGCGTTAACTTAATGTTGCAGTAAAATCAAGAAGTCATACCATCATTCACGATGGGAACATAAACATAACAGCAAACATACTTGGTAACCATGGAAACATAACAACGACGCCATTTCCTCATATTCTGTCGTATACTTCAGCGCTCCACGATTGTGTTCTGTTTGCAAATCGCGTAAGCATAAGCATGAAAGTTTGGAGTTTGCAAACTTTCATGTTAACGTCTTACGGTAATGTTTATGTCAATGCTTATGTGAATCATTGTGAATGATCCCATTTAGTAGCCTGGGCGCAAACTTCTGTGTTTATGTTACGGTTATGTTTAATTTTCATTGTGAATGGGCCTTTACTCTTCTCAAGGCAGCAGCTATTACAACGAAGGCGCATGGCAGAAGGAGTATGCACGGAGTGAATAGCTAAAGAGCACGTACGATTTTGTACTGATTGAAAATACTTTGTAGCGGTATAATAAAATTTTGTTCACTCGGTATTAATATCATATAAATTAAAAACGTTCCAATAATTGCATTTCATGAATAATTATTGTGATCTTAATTTCGTTTCCTCAGAACTTTTAATAACGTGACATAAATTGCAGCTTCATGAATCGAGTGGTTATGAGTAGGCGTAGAGGTGCAGTTCGGATTCTCGAAAATATTGTCGTATTTCAACCAGTGAGTTATAGAATAGAAGATTACTGCCGGCTAATGTTTCGCAGATCTAAAAACCAATGTATAATAACTCATACAATTTATATTTAGAATGCGACTTTCGGTTCCATTTTATGGTTGACAAAATGTTTCTAGAATTACCGGATGAGATAATTAAATTTAACAATCCAAGAACTTCACAGGGCTTTGTTCAATTTACCTAACAACTCCTGGGCAAACCAGAGCGCATATTTTCCTGTACAAGGTAAATTCATTAAAGTGAGGCTTAGTAGACACGCTCGGCTTCTACATTTGACTCTCAATCGTGGAGAGCTTTTCTTCTGAGCTTTCCTAATTAAAAATTAATGCATCTGAGCGCATGAAAAATAAGGTCGGTATAATAAATTCACTATTTGTTGTACATTTCCTTCCCTGTTCTTCAGTTCCTTCCTGGCTTCGTTTACCGTTCCTTTCTCCACGTCAGTGTCGCCAACTTTCCCCAAACATTAATTAACGCAGGTCGCATGACATGGATGTCGGCTTGTTCGTGGCCCGAGCTGGATATTCGGAAAGGGAGCTTTTTTGTTTGGCATCCAGACTTAATAACTTTACGCCCACAAGCAAAGAATTATAAACTCTCTTGAAAGGCAATTTAAATAATGGTGCGTTGAGCAGTCTCGAGATTGCGAGAAAGCTATGCAGTCCTCGATGGAGACATCGTGCACGAAGATAAGCGCATTGTGTCATAAGCCACACAGCCTGGTTGGTGTTTTACAACAGGCTGCAATTAATTTATTAAATCTTAAGTTAGTGGCAGGGCCACTAGCGTGGTCTAGGTGTTAGCGAGCGGGACTCATACTTCGAGAATACGCTCAGGCTTATTCTACGTGCCTGATGTTTCACGGGCGACTAAAAGATTGCTGTCAGATGGAGGTAGGAACGTAGTGGGGCTATTCGACCGGTCATAGTCTAGAGTTATCTTGAAAGCGATCTGAAGCAGAGGAGGTTTTTAACTCTTATGATGGAAGTAGTGTCCTCATGTAAGTTCCTTAGTTTTCCGCATTGAATCGGTGGTAACTGGATTCCGATGGCTGCGATGGGAAGAAGTTGGTTTATAAATATTGCTAATCTAGCAATTCTAAAATTATATTATGGACAGCCTTTATTTACAGCATTTGTCAGTTTTATAGAATTGATATTATTGAACTACAAAATGATCTTTTGTATAACCGGTTTACAATTAAAATTGGGAACAATGTAGCTTTATTAGCCACACTTTGTCAGTGATTAGATGTTGGCAGGCTTGTTACATTTGATAATTAAAAACACAGTCCGTTGCTGTGAACAGATCGGGTATAGTTGTGGAAAAGATATAACGTTCTTAGTTCCAGGAAGAACTCGAGGCACTGAACTCTTATCGCCTACTGCAATTATCAGTGAACAAAAGACAAGTCTTTACTCACAACTACCGTCTATTGTAGAAATCACTCAGAAAGTTGAGCTGCCTTAAGATGGTGAAGTGGGAAGAGGACGTTATGATGATTTAGGACAGGGTAGGGAATATATTGTCAATGGTTTTCAGTTTTCATACCCATATGTCATACACACAATGTCTATTAACTACCTCTCGAAACTTTGTAGAGTTGTAGAAGACTTCAGACTAATCAAGTTTTGCAAATACTATACAGGACTTTCATTTCAAAACTTTCCAGTCTAAATAACTAATTATTTAAATTGAATTCAATTTAAACAAAAAATACGTCAATTTAGATATTGAGGAGGAAGTCAGAAACCAGACTTAATTGCATTTCAGATTTCACCCCAAACACCAGCCACCACCCCTACTTTGAAATTTCAAATGGCACCCCTATATCATTATCTATACTAATAATAAATCTGTAGCCGAAATTTTTCTGGTAATTTTCGATTTTCCAAAAATAATTGGTCCTAACATATATAATTAACCACCCTTAAACCGAAAATCGTTTTTTTGAAATTTTTGTTTGTATGTCTGTCTCTCTGTATGTTTGTTACCTTTTCACGCAATACTGGATGAACGGATTTCGATGAAAATTGGAATATAAATTAAGTTCGTTATAACTTAGATTTTAGGATATATGGCATTCAAAATACATTATTTAAAAGGGGGGTTATAAGGAGCCTGAATTAAATAAATCGAAATATCGCGCTTATTATTGATTTTTGTGAAAAATATTACATAACAAAAGTTTCTTTAAAAATAATTTGCGATAAGTATTATTCCTTGAAAAATTTTGATAGGACTTATATTTAATGAGATAAATGAGTTTTAAAATTAAAATAACTGCCATCTAAGGCCGTGTAATGAATTAAAAAACAAATGACTTCGTCTATAAGGGGCCTTGGACAGCAACAATCGAAAGCTATGAAAGATAGCCTACAGAGAATGTTTCTGTATTTGTATGAAGTAAATCGGAAGCTAAATTAACCGATTTGTATAATTAATGAAGGGTCCAGGGGAAGAACCTGCTAAGTCACATTTTACTGTTCTTACAGGAGAGAAAGTTACAAGTGTCAAGGTCCATTGCATTCTATTGTCTCTGAGTTATCATTCTTCAAATATTTCTGGCTTAATCAAGTTTTTATTCTGTACAATTAAACCACCGAAATCTCTACTGCCTGAGGTATTACATGGTAACCAAAACAAAAAATTGATAATTTTGGACTTAACACGTTTTTCCCCTGGACCCTTCAATTATTATTTCACCATTGGAAAATGTAGTTTCTCTAGATGGACATAATGCTATAATGTTATTACAGTAACTTCTGATATAATATAATATAATATAATATAATATAATATAATATAATATAATATAATATAATATAATATATGTAATGTAATATTATATAATATAATTTAAGTTATTTGAAGGGTTCAGAACCATAGTGGGCCAAGCGCCATTTACTGAATACGTAGAAAACAAGGGTTAAAATTAAGTTATTACCATAATTCAATGGAAACCTATAACAAGTAAAATAAAATATACACATTAAATCTAAATGATGTCAATCTTCATTACACTATGGTTACATGTAATAAAAATCAAGAAACATGTTAAAGGAATTGTCATTGCACTGGACCAAAATGATCGCATTTTAATTATTTGGATGCAATTTAAATTAAGTAACATATTAAACGATTTATCCTTGTATCAAACACGAATGTTCCCTGGATCGAATGTCCCATTTTAATTATGTAATTACTTTATATTTATTTCTAACGGGTGCAGCTATTAGCCCACATGAAATCTATATTAATAATAAATCTGTAGCCGAAATTTTTCTGGTAATTTTCCATTTTCAAAAAATAATTGATCCTAACATATATAATTAACCACCCTGAAACCGAAAATCGTTTTTTTGAAATTTTTGTTTGTTTGTCTGTCTGTCTGTCTGTATGTTCGTTAGCTTTTCACGCGATAATGGATGAACGGATTTCGATGAAAATTTGAATATAAATTATGTTCGTTGTAACTTAGATTTTAGGCTATATGTTATTCAAAATACATTATTTAAAAGGTGGGTTATAAGGAGCCTGAATTAAATAAATCGAAATATCTCGCTTATTATTGATTTTTGTGAAAAATATTACATGACAAAAGTTTCTTTAAAACTAATTTGCGATAAGCTTTATTCCTTGAAAAAATTTGATAGGACTTATATTTAATGAGATAAATGATTTTTAAAATTAAAATAACTGCCATCTAAGGCCGTATAATGGAATAAAAAACAAATGACTTCGTCTATAATGGGCCTTGGACAGCAACAATCGAAAGCTATGAAAGATTGCCTACAGAGAATGTTTCTGTGTTTGCATGAAGTAATATCGGAAGCTAAATTAACCGATTTGTATAATTAATTATTATTTCACCATTGGAAAGTGTAGATTCTCTAGATGGACATAATGCTATAATGTTATTACAGTAACTTCTGATATAATATAATATATAATATAATATAATATAATATAATATAATATAATATAATATAATATAATATAATATAATATAATATAATATAATATATGTAATGTAATATTATATAATATAATTTAAGTTATTTGAAGGGTTCAGAACCATAGTGGGCCAAGCGCCATTTACTGAATACGTAGAAAACAAGGGTTAAAATTAAGTTATTACTATAATTCAATGGAAACCTATAAGAAGTAAAATAAAGTATACACATTAAATCTAAATGATGTCAATGTTCATTAAACTATGGTTGTATGTAATAAAAATTAGAAACATGTTAAAGGAATTGTCATTGCACCAATTTGTGGTCTCTGGACCAAAATGATCGCATTTTATTTATTTGGATGCAATTTAAATTAAGTAACATATTAAACGATTTATCCTTCTATCAAACACGAATCTTCCCTGGATCAAATGTCCTATTTTAATTATGCAATTACTTTATATTTATTTCTAACGGGTGCAGCGGAGCGCACGGGTACGGCTAGTGCTCAATAAGTTTTTGTAGCTTTATTCTCTTTAGCTCTAATCAACAATAACAACAATCCAGATTGCCAGGCGACAATAGAAAACAAAAGTTGCGAAAACAAATGAATTAGATGTATAAAAAATTGAATGCTCCTTCATATTTAAGTATAAAAATATAGGGACTCTATTTGAATTTTCAAAATGGGGGAGGCTGGGGCGAGGGGTAAAATGTAAAATGTAATTAAGCCTTGTTTAAGACTTCCCCCTTAATATCAAAATTTACGTGTTTTTTTGGTTTAAATTTAATTCAATTTAAATAATTAGTTACTGTATTTAGACTGGGAAGTTTTGAAATGAAAGTCCTGTATAAGTCGAAAATTCTTTCTTACTAAGTTACGGAATGAAGTTCAAGATAAATTAAGCAGCACACACAACTGGTTTATGTGGTTACTTGTACTGCAGTTACAGTCGTTGCTGACTCCTACGTTACAGTGTTTAACATAGCATACCAAGCTTTGCGAGTCATTTGTGTTTGCACGGTAGAACGGAGTAGTACACCTCAGCTGAATACGAGTATACGGACATTTACTTCGTCTACTCAGCTGCTTGGGTGTATAATAGGGAAGCTCAAAGAATTTATTGTGAATTTCATCCTGACCATGTGTGTCCAGATCATAAAACATGACAACACACAAAAGTACTATCCATATCTAAGGGACGTGTTGCCAGGACTAACAAGATTTGCCTTTTGTAGCCAGAATTGATATATGACTCCTTCACGATGGAGCTTCTCATTTTGTCCAGAGACTAAGAAACTATCTGGACATTACTTACGATTATCGTTGGATTGAAAGAGGTGGACTCTTACCATGATCTCCTAGGTCACCGGATCTCAAACCGGTAGACTTCTTCTTATGGGCTACATGATAACGCTCGTTTATAAAACACCTATTGAGACTGAAAGGATTCTCATCGACAGAATTACTGCAGCAACCTCGGATATTAGGCGCAACATCGAGCACACACGGCAAAGTCTCTCGCGACGCCTTAATTTTTGCGTCTATATTGGTGATTATAATGTTGAACATTTAATTCATTCATTCATTCATTCTTTCATTCATCCATTCATTCATTCATTCATTCATTCATTCATTCATTCATTCATTATGTTCTGTCCAAGGACGGGTCTTTCACTGCAAACCCAACTTTCTCCAGTCTTTCCTATTTTCTGCTTTCCTTTTTCTCTCATATGATCCATATCTCTTAATGTCGTTTATCATCTGGTAGGTATCTTCTTCTTCCCCGAACTCTTCTCCCGTTCACCATTCCTTCCGGTGCAATAGCGCATAAAACCAACAATAATATAAATAATAACATTAACAACCATTTGCATAACATAGATAGAAATAATCTGAAAGACGTATACATGCTACAATGTAAAACATGAAAAACTAAATACATAGGACAGACTAAACGTAACTTCAAAACACGATACAAGGAACATATATCAGACTTCAAATTAAACAGGACTAAATCAAAATATGCTATCCATCTTATTCAAAACGGACATGAACTTGGTTCACAAATAGATACATAAACAATTATTAAAACCTACAATGAAAATAAATATATAAATGCCCGGAAGTATTTTACATTACAAAATATTATATCAAAGATAAAACACTCATTAATGAAAATCTACCCAATTTACAAAACAATCACTGCATTTCTTCTACAGAAATTTATCGTCTGTCGTTTCTTCTTCCCAATCCATATTTTCAAACTGTTCTTCCCTCTTCACCTTCTCCCATAATTGCATTCCAGTCGCTCATTAGAATTACGCATACTCCCTTTTTCTCCTCAACTATCTCTTCTATCTTGTCTCAGGTTTCTTCCACTTCCTCGTCTACTAATCCACTATGTGGCATATGAACTTGCACTAGCACTAAGTCCATTTTCTTCCCTTGTAGTCTCACCGTTGTCACTCGGTCATCTACATAAAGCACTGATATCACTTTATCTTTTACACGTAGTCCCAGTAACACACCAATACCAGGAATTCCTTTGCATTCATCATTCGAATAAAACAACTTAAATTCATCACTCACCAACTGACCACTATTTTCCCATCTCACTTCTGATATTCCCATCACTTCCACTCTGTTTCTTCTCATTTTTTTTCCTTCAAGTTTTCCAAATTACCTGCTTACAGAAGAGTCCTTAGGCTAAATTCCACGTTCCAATCCTCAGTGTTCTTATCTTGTCTCTGTTGGATTGCTTCATAATGTGTCATTCCCTATGAGCCGTGCCTACTACTACGGCCGTTTACCTAGTACGTCACTTCATCCGTCAGAGAGCTCTCAGACGTCACAGAATAGATAGCGCTAACATTCCCTTCATTTGTTCTTTCCAAATAATCCTATTGTCCGGGTCATTACGTCTCACGAGGATAGAGGGGGAGAGAGTTTACCTGTTTTAACGGAGATACACGGAACGTCACTTGGGTTCCGGTACGCGGCAGATACACTTAACAAGACTTAGGCTCTCGTACGCGGGAGATATTCGGAAACAATTGGCTCAGATTCAAGCTCTCGTACGCGACAGAAACATTTAACAAGACTTAGCATTTTGGTACGCGGCAGATATAGACAACGTGACTCTTGCTTTGTACGTGCTGGAGATAGATCAGTGGAGTAGTTAAATTGCGTCGTGTGTGTTTGGGATTTTAGAGGATCGTAGTTTGAAATATCGCTTGCTAGTGATACGTCTTGGGGGCAAGGTTTAGTATTTGCATCGAGTAACATATTTGTGAGATATATGTGTTTGAGATAAATTGTATTGGGAATTATGTAAGGAGATATGATTTGAAATGTCAGTTCATGTTCCGAGACGGTTAGAGTGATAAGGCAGCGATTACGGTCTCACATATGGTTTTAGTGTTTTCCCTGCTCCATTTTTATTGTTGCTTTCCTTGGCCGCTATTTTCTTATCATGTGCGTCGAGTTTAGTGGCCATTTAAATTATCCTTCAAATTGGAATTATCGTCCGTTGCTTATTACGTGCATCTGTCTCCATCCCTCTCTCTCTCCGTTGGGTATTCATTTTGTAAAGTGCAGAGATTTGTGTTAGTGCTATTTGCACAGTTTATGTGAGCAATATGTGCAATGGGTAATGTATAGTGATCTGTCATGTAATGCCTTATGCTGGGTACAGTTTGTCTCTTATTGAGTGTACATGTATTTTTAGTTTGGTTAGTCAGACTGAGTGGTATCTACGGTCGAATAGATCATGTATTAAGTTAATGTGCTGGCTGGGTGTTGTGTTCAGATCCATAATCAGATAGTTTATGTATATATATATATATATATATATATATATATATATATTTAAAGAGTGGTTCATGAACATATGGTTAACAGGTTAGTCAATGATGGTCGAGAGACGGCCATATTAGATGGTTTAATCACTTATAAGTGTGTTGGCCTCAGCCTTGTGATACTTACTTGATTTACATATCTTGGGGATATCATTTCATAATACTTTGTCCTATTTTCACTCATCTATTTCATGTTTATTGTTACTTCATTTTTCATTTATGTACATTGTTACTTATTATTGTTAATTATATTTGTTTTACAAATTCACACTATTCATTTCTAAAAGTCTTCGACTGCGCACACCCAATCCTTTCAATGTGCCGTCCACCTGGCGAAAGCAGCCAATATAAGAAAGATAAAGAGGAGGAGTGGATGATCGTACCACTGCCCTCACAAATGGTAGCAGAGCGTGGTTATAAATGGTTTAGCATTCTTATAAATGTTATAAATGGGTTATTGTGATTAATGGTTATATATGATTTTGTGTTGGTGTTTAGGATTTGACATTGTGGCATTTGTAAATTTCTTCTGGCTGTTTTCGATTAACTGTTTGCATTTTTGCAACCCACTTTTGAGGTGCATTGGATTGATTGCTCATAATAGTGTGGATTTGTTGAAATCTTGATTCCATCTCTTACTGGTCTCAACAATTTGGGCTTAACCTAAACGCATGTAAATCACAGGCTATTCTGTTCGCGAACCGTAGATTAATTCCTGAAGTCAACGACCTGAATATTCCACCTGTGAAACTGAATAAAACAATCATCCCGTTTAGCTCTACCGTCAAAAATCTCGGAGTACATTTCGAATCTAATCTCAATTGGGATACGCATATTAAATATACATGTAAGAAGGCATTCTCTATTCTCCATTCACTGAAAAGATTGTATCATTATCCATCTAAATTAAAACAGACGCTGGTACAGACACTCATTCTACCTCACTTCGATTATTGCGACGTTTTGTTCAGTGATCTCAGGATTGATTCCGCTCAGAAACTACAGCGTGTTCATAACGCGTGCGTCCGCTTCATTAGTAATGTTCGATACTATGATCATATCTCACCTTCTTTCAAGAAGTTATCATGGCTTAGGTTACATGAGAGGAGAAATCTGCACTCACTTTCTCACTTATATCGAATTATGCACTCTTCATCCCCCTATTATTTATTCGCTCGATTTCATACTCTCTCTCGCTATCATAATATTAATACTCGATCACAACGCGATAACACGCTAGAAATTCCACTTCACGCATCGTCTCTGTATTCCTCATCCTTCACTGTTGCTACCTCTCGTTACTGGAACTCTCTGCCGCCTGAAGTCAAGGGCTGCCGAACATTGAATTCTTTCAAATCCAAGTTAGAAAATTATCTTATGACGAGTTGCCAAACTAACTTACTATTATGACAAGTGTTGTATTGCATGTTTCCACGTATTCACATTTTTTTATGTTCTAATGATATTCAACTTATTTTATATTTTTGTTTTCATATTTTCCGATAATGTTATAACTCTAATGTGATAAGTTGAGCTATATATAATCTTAATTTTCCTTATTGTGTGTACTTAGAAATATTGTATTCACTGTATACTTTGTACTGCACTATTTTATTACTACTATTATTATTATTATTATTATTATTATTATTATTACTATTATTATTATTATTATTATTATCATCATCATTATTACTATTCTTATTATTATTATTATTATTATTATTATTATTATTATTATGAATAATTGTCTTTTTTTGTATGCCTCATTTATTTTGACCTGCTGTTCACATATTATTATGCTTTTTTCTTTCTTTCTGTATGTTATATACTATGTCTGATTTCTTCTTATTTGTTGTTTATTTTTTATTATTATTATTATCTTATTTAGTTTTGTGTGTAAAATTGTAGTGTAATTTGTAAATTTGTAGTGTTTTTGTAACGCAGTCTTTACTCCTGGTTGAGTGTTAGAGAAGGCCGTATGGCCTTAACTCTGCCAGGTTAAATAAATCATTATTATTATTATTATTATTATTATTATTATTATTATTATTATTATTACGTCTCACGAGGATAGAGGGGGAGAGAGTTTACCTGTTTTAACGGAGATACAGGGAACCTCACTTGGGTTCCTGTACGCGGCAGATACACTTAACAAGACTTAGGCTCTCGTACGCGGGAGATATTCGGAAACAATTGGCTCAGATTCAAGTTCTCGTACGCGACAGAAACCTTTAACAAGACTTAGCATTTTGGTACGCGGCTGATATAGACAACGTGACTCGGGCTTTGTACGTGCTGGAGATAGATCAGTGGAGTAGTTAAATTGCGTCGTGTGTGTTTGGGATTTTAGATGATCGTAGTTTGAAATATCGCTTGCTAGTGATACGTCTTGGGGGCAAGTTTTAGTATTTGCATCGAGTAACATATTTGTGAGATATATGTGTTTGAGGTAAATTGTATTGGGAATTATGTAAGGAGATATGATTTGAAATGTCAGTTCATGTTCCGAGACGGTTAGAGTGATAAGGCAGCGATTACGGTCTCACATATGGTTTTAGTGTTTTCCCTGCTCCATTTTTATTGTTGCTTTCCTTGGCCGCTATTTTCTTATCATGTGCGTCGAGTTTAGTGGCCATTTAAATTATCCTTCAAATTGGAATTATCGTCCGTTGCTTATTACGTGCATCTGTCTCCATCCCTCTCTCTCTCCGTTGGGTATTCATTTTGTAAAGTGCAGAGATTTGTGTTAGTGCTATTTGCACAGTTTATGTGAGCAATATGTGCAATGGGTAATGTATAGTGATCTGTCATGTAATGCCTTATGCTGGGTACAGTTTGTCTCTTATTGAGTGTACATGTATTTTTAGTTTGGTTAGTCAGACTGAGTGGTATCTACGGTCGAATAGATCATGTATTAAGTTAATGTGCTGGCTGGGTGTTGTGTTCAGATTCATAATCAGATAGTTTATGTATATATATATATATATATATATTTAAAGAGTGGTTCATGAACATATGGTTAACAGGTTAGTCACTGATGGTCGAGAGACGGCCATATTAGATGGTTTAATCACTTATAAGTGTGTTGGCCTCAGCCTTGTGATACTTACTTGATTTACATATCTTGGGGATATCATTTCATAATACTTTGTCCTATTTTCACTCATCTATTTCATGTTTATTGTTACTTCATTTTTCATTTATGTACATTGTTACTTATTATTGTTAATTATATTTGTTTTACAAATTCACACTATTCATTTCTAAAAGTCTTCGACTGCGCACACCCAATCCTTTCAATGTGCCGTCCACCTGGCGAAAGCAGCCAATATAAGAAAGATAAAGAGGAGGAGTGGATGATCGTACCACTGCCCTCACACCCAGCACCCCCCTCCCGGACATCCAATGATGGATAGTTTACGTCCGGAATCTTTTACCGCGAAAAAGACTCATCATGCCATGTTTGCAGTTTTTCTTGGAAAAGGTAAATGCGGTAGCTGCCCGTTGCTTTCCGCACACCATCTCTCTTTCGCACCTTAACAGATACCAGGGGGTCCCAGCGTGGAGGTAAGGAGAGTGAATTCGACTAATTAGGCCCTCCGGACTTCACCGAAATTCACCGCAAGGTTTAAATATCAGTTATATCAGGGTTTTTGACCCGATCAAAGACCAGGAAATCCCAATTAGTCTTTGCCCCCCAAACATTTAATGTAACTGTAAATTGAAACACAAGGAGTATTCTTTCTGCCACGTATTTTCTTATGTGTTCAGTAACTTCGTAAGAACTCGCTTCCATATTCCTGTAGTGTATGTATTTTCAAAATTTGTTTAGTTTCAGACTCTTTACAACTGTACAACTTTTGGGGAGATATCTCATAGACACTCTGTGTAAGCCTAGGTGGGCTTTCTGGTGAAATAATCAGCAATGTCACAGCTTAGAAAAATTCGGTAGGCCTATGATAAGTAAATGTCATTTTTATAGCTTTCAGCTAGTACATTTCATGCACTTTATCATTAGCGTTTGTAAAAAATGCCGAAGTCTCTATCTTAGCTGTATCTTAAACTTGTCTGTATCAGTTTAACATGCATCTTTTTCATCCATAACTTCGATAAAATTTCAAAACTATTCATCGAAAGGTATGATAACTGTGCATTATAAAGCAGTGTTTCTCTCAAATTTCAAAGATTTGGTTTAGTACCATAAGAAATGCCCCTCTCTTAGAATAAATGCAAGAGAATCATGAGAAAATGGCATGGTAATTACCACACTTTGGAGGACGACTAATGGAACTCTGTAAAAACCTATAGCGGAAAATTACTCATGCCTCCCTTGACAGAATTTTAACTGGCTAACTTTGGACTAAGTGATATGAGTAGCTTTCTTCCAAACAGAATTATATTTCTTGTAAAGTCAACTAATTCTAACGAACCATTCTCGTTTCACATTATTCTCTGAGTTATTTTCACCCATTTGTGTGTTGAAGTACTAACTTATATAGAATAATATTTCAAGTGAAAGATAAAGAAAGGATTGAATAATAATAGTAATGCTAAAATAATAATAATAATAATAATAATAATAATAATAATAATAATAATAATAATACTGATTGATTCTTTGGCACGACCACAGCAAAGGAATAAGATTTTGAGATTTGGCACTTGGAACGTAACTAGTCTTTACAGAACAGGAGGGGTAGCATTAGTAGCACAAGAACTAGCTAGATATAGAACAGACTTCGTGGGAATACAAGAGGGTAAGTTAGATGGGAATGGCATATCACAAATAGGAGAATACTTGTTGTATTATGGGGAAGGAAACAATAATCACCAATTAGGAACAGGATTCTTTGTTCATAAAAGAATAAAATCAGCAGTAAAAAGGTCGAATTTATCAGTGACAGGTTATCATATTTAGTACTTAAGGATAGACGGTGCGACATCATAGTTATAAATGCTCACGCCCATAGAGAAGAGAAAGACGACCATATAAAAGATAGCTTCTATGAGGGATTGGAACATACTTTTGATCAATTACCTAGATATTGGGGGATTTCAACGCTAAAGTAGGACGGGAGAATATTTTTAGACCAACTATTGGAAAAGAGAGTCTACACGTAACTAGTAGTGCCAATGGAGTTAGATTAGTCAACTTTGCCACATCGAAAAATTTAATTGTCAAAAGTACAACATTCCCCCATAAGGATATACATAAATATACTTGGACTTCTCCAGACGGAATGACACACAACCAAATAGATCACATCTTGATAGATAAACGAAGACATACTAGTATAGTAGACATTCGAACTTTCAGGGGGGCAGACTGTAATTCTGACCATTGTTTGGTAATTAGAGAATTAAAAGAAAGACTATCAGTAGCCAAGCGAGTAGAGCAACAAGTTAATATTACTAAATTCAATATTTTGAAGTTAAAGGACGAGGAAACTAAGCAAAATTATCAGGTCGAAATTTCGAATAGGTTTGCCACTTTAGAAAGTTCCGACGAAGTTGAGAAAGAATTAGATGTTAATAGCGTGTGGGAAAATATCAGAGATAGTATCAAAATTGCAGCTGAGCAGAGCATAAGTTATTATGAAACTAAGAAAAAGAAACCGTGGTTTGATTAAGTTTGTTGCATGGTAGTAGAAAGAAGGAAACAGACAAAATTGAAATTCTTACAGGATCCAGTTGAGGAGAAGAGAGATAATTATTTCAATGAAAGACGGGAAGCAAGTCGTACACTTAGGAATAAAAAGAGAGGTTACTTGAAGGAAAAACTGAATGAGGTAGAAACAAATAGTAAGAATAAAAACATTAGAGATTTATATAAGGGTATAAAGGAATTTAATAACGGATATCAGCCAAGGGTAAACGTGATCAAGGATGAGAATGGTGACTTGCTTGCAGATTCTCCATCAATCCTAAACAGATGGAAAAACTATTTTGCGCAACTATTAAATGTGCATAGGCCAAATAGAAATGATCGGGACGAAATTCAAATACAAACTGCTGAGCCATTTATACCCGAACCCACGCTTTCAGAAGTCGAAATTGCGATAGAAAATCTGAAACAGTACAAGTCTCCAGGTATCGATCAAATTCCATCAGAATTAATACAAGAAGGCGGAAGTGCATTATATAGCGAAATTTATAAACTTGTACTTGCTATTTTGGAAAAGGAAATTGTACCGGAACAATGGAAGGAGTCCATAATTGTGCCTATTTTTAAGAAGGGGGACGAAACCAACTGTAGTAACTTTCCAGGAATATCACTTTTGTTGACGTCGTACAAAATTTTGTCCAATATTCTTTTGAGAAGATTAACTCCGTACGTAGATGAAATTATTGGGGATCATCAGTGCGGTTTTAGGCGTAATAGATCGACTATTGATCAGATTTTTTGTATTCGACAGATAATGGAGAAAAAAAGGGAGTATAAAGGTTAGCGCTTTCTGGCACGAACCGACCGGAACGGAAATCTACAGTAGTCCGTCTTCCGTGGAAGCTCTGACGCTCACTGCTCGGAATATTCCGGTACCAGTCGACAGGCAGTCTGGTTTAAACATGGAGTGGGATAGTAGTTCCGAAGATTATTTTATTTTACTGAGTCTTTAGCTGATGAGGAAGAAAAAAAGAAAAGAAAAAAGAAAATATGGGTCCCTAACTAGAGCCCGGATTTTATGTAATGTGAAAATGAGAACTATTCAGACTACATAAATATGAAGCTAAAAATGACGAAGTATGTAGATAAATATGTAATAAATGAAAAAAAAGTTAGTAATTTAAAATCTAAGCTTTATTAGATGTATTTTTGCACACTAATAAAAAATTACAGGTGCACATGTGATTGAACCTCATTGTTTGGAGGCGCAATTAATAATTAAATATTTTTACATATTTTCTGCGGTTATTGATCGTCTCGTCAACGGCAACCCATACGTAGGAATCATCAAGTCCATCTCTAATCGTTTCCATTGTGTCAGTGTAGCAGGAGTTCAAATATTTTTTCCGGAGTGTTTATTCATGCGAAATAATGAAGTTGCAGTATTTGCGTAGGAATGCTTGGAACTTTGGAACTCCAAGTTTATACCACTGTATATGTTTGCAGCAACCATTGCCATGCACAAATTTTTATTAAATTCACTTGTAGAAGACGAATGTTTCAGCACCACTTGTGTAAGAAGAACTTTTTCTTTTCGTCGGAGCACGTTTTTTATTTCTCACATGAAGTCCAATTTTTAAATGCTATTCTAATTGTGACTTCATAGAGCACCCAATGCGTTTGTCACACACTTTGGACTGCACGATTTTACCATTTTAGTAAAGGAATCGTCAATTGAAATCCAGTCTTTTAACTTGGATGCGAATGTAAGTAGGCTTGCTACTTGTATTACCTGATGTCAAAATAAGTTTCTTAAAAAAATAACAGACACAACTATTGTTTTCTTTTAGAGCAATTGATTGGGGGTGTTTGTGCGAAACGGTCATACCCACAGGGTAATTTTCATTCTTTCCTTCACTACTACCATTCGCATTGGTATTTGTACCTACTTTACCGTTACTTCTCAAGGGATATAGCCTACAAACTATTAGCATTGCAAAGAGATGTCCATTTTTTGACAGAATACGTTATTATTTTCAATTATCAGATTATATTTATGCACTAGAGACGAAGGGATAAGCTTTATAAACAATTTTAAAAAATAACTTAAGCATTACGTGGAGAGAAAATTAATGAAAAAATGTCTATATTCTTTCAAAATATGCAATATCCTTCAAAATATTTCAAAATATATAATATATGCCAAAATATTTATTATGCACCAAAATATGTAAAAACATTTAATACTTCGGAATAATGATCCCTTTCGTTAATCTTCGATGCTACTTACCCATTAGAGTTCTACGAAATGTTTATTTGGCCATTATTCAGTCTACCATTCAATATGGTATAATTGTTTGGAGTGGAAGTACAAACATTAATCTTAGTTCGTTAAATTTACTACAAAAACGAATAATTAAAATTTGTTTGAAGAAACGTTTCGATTATCCAACTAAATTAATTTATTCTGAATTTAATGTATTTAACATTGAACAAATTTATAAGTATACGCTGTTAAAATTTTATCATAAAAATCATAACAAGTTTGTATTACAGACACATAATTATGACACAAGACGAAATATTAATTCAACATTAATAGAACCTAAATGTCTGACATCTGCTGGTCTAAAGCATAGTATTAATTTTGGCCCTCGGTTGTACAATGCTTTAACTAAATTACACCCAGAACTTCTAACATGTAACCCACTAACATAAAACAAGAAAATTAGAAACGTGTTAATATCTTCAATTTGATTAAATAAATTTATAGCCTATGTGTATGAATTAATCAACCTATATTATATTTGTATTCTATAATTTTGAAATTATATATATATATATATATATATATATATATATATATATATATATATATATATTGTCCTACTTTTCACTAGCGATATTATTCTTCTCTACTGTTAATATTATATTATATAATTCCATTGCCGCTGTAATTTAAATTTTAGTTCCTATTTTATTTTACTTATTTTTTTTAATTATTTTTTTTCTATATTTCTCTTATATTAATATTGTATTATATAATTTCTGTAACTGTAATTTTAATTTTATTTCCTATTTTATTGTATATTCTCTTATAGGCCTATTAATATTATATCTTAACTGCGACCGAACACGAGCGCTGCTCATTCGGTCTCAAATTTTGTTAATATTACTGTATCTCCTTTTTTATATTGATTGTATTATTTTATTTCTATTTGTCTTGTTTGTTTGTAATTATATTCTTTATTCTGTATATTTAAATTTAAATTTAATACGATTCGCGAACTTTTAGCTTTCCTTATAGCTACATATGTAGGAACGGAATATGTAATTGCATACAATCCGGGCTCTAGTCATAACAATATAAAAAAGTGTTTTGATTAATTTAACCATCTTTGCCCACATTTGTGTAAAGATCGAGTAATGGTTTTTTTTAGTACTTTCCTATGAGCGAAGAAAAATGTTTAAAACTTCATCTGTTATTAGCATCTGAAATAATGAAGGGAAACATCACATTTCGAAGGCCAATCAGCACAGAAGCGCGATTAGCGCTGTTAAAATTAACTTTTCATCGCCCATTTTAAGAATAATCTGTCTGGACAACGCACCAGCACATGTTGAGTGGGAAAGTACTGAGAACAGCCAACACACTTTTCTCCGAAGACCAGCGAAGACATACGAATGCTGACGATCGTCACCAGAAATTCCGCGAGGGTCGTGTCGCGAGAACCCTGTCCGTCAGGACCGGCAGCCGGTTGCTTCCGTTCGGACAAGTGAGCATTTGCCGTTTAAAATACATGCATACGTCTCTCGCAGAATATTTCCGGTTCGTTCCGTTCCGGTCGGTTCGTGCCAGTGAGCGTCAACCTTAAGGGTACAGTACATCAGTTATTCATGGATTTCAAAAAGGCATATGACTCGGTTAAGAAGGAAGTATTATATGATATTCTTATTGAATTTGGTATTCCCAAGAAACTAGTTCGATTAATTAAAATGTGTCTCAGTGAAACATACAGCAGAGTCCGTATAGGTCAGTTTCTATCTGATGCTTTTCCAATTCACTGCGGGCTAAAGCAGGGAGATGCACTATCACCTTTACTTTTTAACTTCGCTTTAGAATATGCCATTAGGAAAGTTCAGGATAACACAGAGGGTTTGGAATTGAACGGGTTACATCAGCTTCTTGTCTATGCGGATGACGTGAATATGTTAGGAGAAAATCCACAAACGATTAGGGAAAACACGGAAATTTTACTTGAAGCAAGTAAAGCGATCGGTTTGGAAGTAAATCCCGAAAAGACTAAGTGTATGACTATGTCTTGTGACCAGAATATTGTACGAAAAGGAAATATAAAAATTGGAGATTTATCTTTCGAAGAGGTGGAAAAATTCAAATATCTTGGACCAACAGTAACAAATATAATTGGCACTCGGGAGGAAATTAAACCCAGAATAAATATGGGACATGCGTGTTATTATTCGGTTGAGAAGCTATTGTCATCTAGTCTGCCGTCAAAAAATCTGAAAGTTAGAATTTATAAAACAGTTATATTACCAGTTGTTCTGTATGGTTGTGAAACTTGGATTCTCACTTTGAGAGAGGAATAGAGATTAAGGGTGTTTGAGAATAAGATGCTTAGGAAAATATTTGGGGCTAAGAGGGATGAAGTTAGAGAAGAATGGAGAAAGTTACACAACGCAGAACTGCACGCATTGTATTATTCACCTGACATAATTAGGAACATTAAATCCAGACATTTGAGATGGGCAGAGCATGTAGCACGTATGGGCGAATCCAGAAATGCATATAGAATGTTAGTTGGGAGGCCGGAGGGAAAAAGATCTTTGGGGAAGCCGAGACGTAGATGGGAAGATAATATTAAGATGGATTTGAGGGAGGTAGGATATGATGATAGAGACTGTATTAATCTTGCACAGGGTAGGGACCGATGGCGGGCTTATGTGAGGGCGGCAATGAACCTTCGGGTTCCTTAAAAGCCTTTGTAAGTAAGTAAGTAATAATAATAATAATAATAATAATAATAATAATAATAATAATAATATTAACAATGACAATAGTAATAATAATAATAGTAGTAGTAGTAGTAGTAATAGTAGTAGTAATAATAGTAGTGGTAGTAATAATAATAATAATAATAATAATAATAATAATAATACAGGAGGGCGCATTCGCATTATCTAGCAATTTGGGAAAAGGAAATTTTACCAGAACAATGGAAGGAGTCCATATTATACCTATTTTTAAGAAGGAGGACAAGACTAACTGTAGTAACTTTCGAGGAATATCACTTTCGTTGACTTTGTACAAAATTTTGTCCTATATTCTGCTGAGAAAATTAACTCCATATTTAGATAAGTTACTGGTGATCATCAGTGCGGTTTTAAGCGTAAATAGATCGATTAATGATCAGAATTTTTGTATTCGACATATATTGGAGAAAAAATGGGAGTGTAAGGATACAGTACTCCAGTTATTCATAGATTTCATAAACGTATATGACTCGGTTAAGAGAGAAATTTTATATATATTTTTTTATACTTCATGATTACACAACTTTTAACACTATATCATTTCGGAAAACGTATTACTTGTTTTTCTTGTGTTAAATTTTATATTATTTTGTTACAGAACACACACACTCTTTGACTCCACATTACACTACACGAACACACACCCACAGGAAAAAAAAAACAAAAGGAGCCAAGACCAGCAACAACCAGTTCTGATGATGGCCAATAGCAGGCAGAAACATGTTAACAAGGTAACATAAAATTTAACACAAGAAAGACAAATAATACGTTTTCAGAAATAATATTCTTATTGAATTTAGTATTCCCAAGAAACTAGTTCGATTAATTAAAATGTCTCTCAGTGAAGCGTATAGCAGAATCCATATAGGCGATTTTCTATCTGATGTTTTTCCAATTCATTGCGGGCTAAAGCAAGGAGATGCATTATCACCTTTACTTTTTAACTTTTCTCTAGAATATGCCATTAGGAGAGTCCAAGATAATACAGAGGGTTTGGAATTGAACGGGTTACATCAGCTTCTTGTCTATGCGGATGACGTGAATATGTTAGGAAAAAATTCACAAATGATTAGGAAAAACACGGAAATTTTACTTGAAGCAAGTAAAGGAATATGTCTGGAAGTAAATCCCAAAAAGACAAAGTATATGATTATGTCTTGTGGCCAGAATATTGTCCGAAATGGAAATATAAAAATTGGAGATTTTTCCTTCCAAGAGGTGGAAAAATTCAAATATCTTGGAGCAACAGTAACTAATATACAGTAAATTAACTCGGTAGGAAATTAAACGCAGAATAAATATGGGAAATGCGTGTTATTATTCGGTTGAGAAACATTTGTCGTCTAGTCTGCTCTCAAAATGTCTGAAAGTTAGAATTTATAAAACAGTTATAATACCGGTTGTTCTGTATGGTTAGGCCTATGAAATTTGGACTCTCACTTTGAGAGAGAAACAGAGATTGAGGGTGTTTGAGAATAAGGTTCTAGGAAAATATTTGGGGCTAAGAGAGATGAAGTTACAGGAGAATGGAGAAAGTTACACAACGCAGAACTGCACGCATTGTATTCTTCACCTGACATAATTGGGAACGTTAAATCGAGATGTTTGAGATATGCAGGACATGTAGCACGTATGGGCGAATCCAAAAATACATATAGAGTGTTAGTTGGGAGACCAAAGGGAAAAAGACCTTTGGGGAGACATAGGCGTAGATGGGAAGGTAATATTAAAATTGATTTGAGGAAGGTGGGATATAATGATAGAGCCATAAGTAAGTATATATTTTTATTTTTAGAAATTCAGTTAGTATCCAAATTTCACAACTACAGCCCAAAACTAATTCCGTCACAACCCACTGTATTGGGTTAAACGAGATATAATATTCTTACTTTGTTCTCTTCTTTGTTTAACTTTTCGCTTAAAAATTATTTTCTATTTATTCTTGTTCAAAAAAATTTGCAATAGTAGCAATAAAATTATTATTATTATTATTATTATTATTATTATTATTATTATTATTATTATTATTATTATTATTGTTATTATTAGCCTATTATTATTATTATCATTATTATTATTATTGTTATTATTATTATTATTATTATTATTATTATTATTATTATTATTATTATTATTATTATTATTATTATTATTATTACATGTAATATAGAGCAATACTGAAATATTGAGAAAAATTGCCTCGTCAGAGTCCTTTAAGACAATACAAGACATGTAATAAAAACTAGACCTAAAACATAATATAAAATACCTTACTATAACAAACATAAAAAGTGACGAAATACATAACCAAGAGAAGTTCACATATCCAATCCCAGTGAGAGGCAGTTAAATTTCCGATTCCCTTTCGTAAATCGAATGAGAATAAATCAGGATAGTCAAATTTGTAGTCCGACGTGCTACCGCTTCAGCCAAGATAAAGGACTCTAAATATACACAATTCTGTGGTGTTCGTGTAAAGGGAGATAAATCATTTTTTGTGCAGATGGAATTTTGTTTCTCAGATGAACACACAAGTTAAATTATACAAGGGAGTGTGCAAAAATCAAAAGAATGCCAGCAGTTGATGTGTCTTATTTGTGTAGAAAATTATTTGCAAAAGGGTTCCGAAGTTTAATTTTCATTTATCTCCAAAATCATTTTTGTGACTTATCTCCTTTTATCCAAACAACACAGAATTCATAATACTGTAGGCTGCATTAGAATGTCAAATTGAATTTCTCTGCTTAACGTACCGGTACATTTCAGTTATAGAAGATAACAAGGTGATAAACTGATTATAAGGCAATAATGATTTTTACCAAATTTATACTCTCATAGACGACCATTATCACCGTATCATAATCTAATTAAGTGGTCAGCATAGCACAAAATCATCGTATAAAACGTGACAGGAAAGGAAAGAGAATATGTATATATATATATATATATATATATATATATATATATACAAAATGCAGCATTTCAAGCTGGTTTTTTGTTCACATTAAATTTTTAATCCAGAATTTGGGGTTTCTGCACCGTGTCATATATTCAGAAACATGCGGTCAGATGCATTAATTATTAATTAGGAAATTTCAGAAGAAATGCTCTCTACAACTGAGAATCAATGTAGAAGCTGAGCGTATCCATCAAGCCTCACTCTAATGTATTCACAGAGGCACTATCTAATTCATACGAAGCTGCAATTTATCTGTCACGTTATTAAAAGTAAGGGTATATAATCGGACTGTATTAATCCTAATGATGATTATAATACAATGATAACGGCGCAAGGTTTAATTATAAAGAAATGGGTAGCCAAAAGATGTAGTGAGAGAGAACGAAGCTTTTTTTTATCACAGATCTTCCAGAATTTGCCGATCATCGAACCTCTGGCCTTCTTGGTTAGAAATAAGCGTACTAAACTGCAGATATGTAGTATAAATGTACTTTTACTGCTGTCACAATTTCCGATAATTATCTTGTTCGATTTAGTACTAGATATCTTAGCAAATCTATAAGCTTATATAAACAGTAACAATATAATTAATAATATGACCAGCTTGTGAAGCTCTACAGTGTAAGCTGCCTTTTCTGATTATCCTTCCGGCAACAACAGCCTTCCATTTCATTGTGCAAATTGCCTCATTCAATCGGAGCCATGTAAAAATTTATCAATCGTCAGCCTTGCAGCTAAAAGCTGCTGCCCTTTGCTTTGATACACTCGCCAAATGGGAACTAGGAACAAAACTTGTTGTAGCCTACATAATCTCTTTTTACTTGGAAATGACTAAATTGCTCCAAGAAGTCTTTGTATTGCTTTGTGTGTTTTCTGCCTAAGAGCTCGAGGACATTTGATGTATTTTTTAGTATGCAGCCTTCTGTTAACTCTTTGTCGAAAGCATTTCCCCCACTTTTGTCAATAACGTATCTATTAACGGATTCATGTTTAAATATAACATACATACAGAGAGGATTCTGTAGTTAAATATGTAGTCCAAACGTCTGAAATCCGCTTCATCCTTTAAAAAAAAAAAATACAAATAAAGAAAATACATATGGGAGCATATTTCTACAAATAATCATGATTTATATCTCTGTGTGCTTCAGCATTTCACCTCAAAGTAAATAGAAATGGAAGCAAACACGCACCGTTCTTCCATCTCTCTGTTTTATCGTCTACCTTCCCCTCGTTTAGTTGGATATGTAGCTACAGAAGCAAATACTGTATATAGATACACTCCACGTAGCCTTAAAACAACTTGTGTGAGTCATGTAAATGATAAAAGAGTTTAATTCATTTATAAACCCGTATTTTGATGTAGAGTATCAATTCCTACAGTGCACGTAGCAGTGGATATCGTTGTGATGTGATTAATATTCTTGTTTCTCGTACTGAACAAACTTTACATGCAAATGATAGTAAAGAGCTGTTCATTTTTCCTCAATATCTAAAATGGTTCATTGTCTATAATGCTGAAATAACGTCAGTTAAATTAGAAAGCCAGATACTGCAGAAGGATTTGTTATTAATATTACGAGTATAGTTCATCCCTTCCGAAATTCTACGGTATCGACATTATCAACTTTGCTAGAAAGCTTCTATTTGTTCATACACTAAGGAGTATTTTGTAGGTCTATCCTAGCCTACTATGGACAATATTTTAATCTTCTTCTTCTTCTTCTTTTCTTCTTCTTCTTTTTCTTCTTCATCACTGGGTGGGTTTCAACCCGTTTCGGCTCCAAACTGATGATGGTTAAGATCATTCTTAGCTTTTCCTGAATTATTTTTCCCTTAAGGATTACAAGGTCATGTTACTTTGGGTATTCTACTACACTTCATATGGCATTCATTCTGTGTGTTCTTTTCAGCTTTTTAATTTATTTATATTTTTTAATTGTTTTTATTTAACTATTGCAGAATATCTGTATTTCTTTCCCCATCATATTTTATCCAGCCTGCTATAGATCTGAGATAGCCTATCATCACAGTCTAGTATATACAGTCACGAAGCTCAATAGGTAGTAAATATGCATACATAGATAGTTTGCTAACCACTAGGATCGCTAATATCGCCTCATTACTGACAATGAGAAATATTACCGGCACAATCTTTTCTTCCTAGCACCCCTCACAACTCAAGCTTCGTGACTGTATATACTAGACTGTGCTATCATCTCAGCTCACAGTGGGATAGAATGACCTTATTTGTGGCCAAAATTTTAAACATAAATTTTTACCATTTTCTTTATTCAGAATTTTGAAATTAGGACTGTTTATCATTTTGAAGTCTATAAATGCCCAATTTTCTGAAGTTTCCAAGGTTATGTTCAAAATGTCTGTCAAATTGAGAGTCTGAGAATTTTTCCTCGCATTAAATTCTCTGTCTCTCTTGTATCCTTTATCCCATTTGGCTTGAACTTGTTAACATGTAAGCTCATAAACGTCTCCAATTACCTCTAATTTGGCAAATTTTATTTCAATGCGATATGGAATATATATAATGTGTTTAAACATTCGAAGCCAGAGATGAAGGGTCCTGATTCCATTTTGTGGTGTTTCATGTTCAGGCAAAATACAGATGAATTTAAAGTTTGTGTGTGTTTAAATTGCAGAGTTTTGCTTTACAAATCCGGCTTGTTTCGTTAAATTTTGTGTTTGTTACAATTTTAAATATTTTTCCTGTCAATTATATGAAACGACTTTTACATACGCCGTATTTCCATTGCTTAGAGTCATTTAAACTTTTTTATCTCGTCGATTTGTTTTTCGATATTAGCCTTCTCTTGCAGGCATGCTTTTTCGTTTCTTTGATATGTTGTAATTTCAAAGGGCGACAGAATCTTACTGGGAGACTTGGCTGTTCCAAATAATATTCAGTGATGAAATAATCATTCGCAGTGGAACTGTAGTTGTTGCAACATGGACTCAAATTCACCGTGGCTTACTGACTCGGAATGTGTGATTTTCTGTATGTATAGTGCTCTGTCTAAACTTCCATCAAATCCATAGCTACGGATTAGTTTCAAATTGCAAAATTTGCTATTATTTGTTAACATGGCCCGTATTATTACTCCTTCTTCATATGAAACTTATCTCTTAACAGTGTGTTTCAACAAGAGATGTAAGGTAATTTCACTCGTGTACTGTACCACTAATTTGTAGGCCTAAAGATCTACACGAAAGTTTTACTTCCTTAAGGGGTAAGGTAGAGCTTTCAGCAGTAACATTTTTATTTATTTATTTATTTATTTATTTATTTATTTATTTATTTATTTATTTATTTATTTATTTATTTATTTATTTATTTATTTATTTATTTATTTATTTATTTATTTATTTATTTATTTATTTATTTATTTATTTATTTATTCCGATGTAGTTAAGGCCATCAGGACTTCTCTTCCATAACACCAGGAATACAAATACAATAATAGAAATAAACAGAAAAAATACACTATATACAAAGTAAAGCTACACAAGAAATAAAGAGAGAGAGAAAAACACTATAAACAAAGTAAAGCCACATAAAAATATACACTGGTTGCAGTCACACAAACTTTAAATGAGTGATTAAGTATCATAATTAATCGTATCTTATCTAATTAACTAACATAAACAAGAAACTTGCAATTTTTATCTAAATTAAAAAAGAAAAAAAAAACACAAATTAAATACTTCTAGCAATACCTAAAAACATTAACTAAGACAAAATTTTTCAATTTAATGTTGAATTGTGATAAAGTCCGGCAGTCCCTGACGTCATTAGGTAACGAATTTCAGAGGCGAGGTACTTGTACAGTGTAGGAAGATGAGTATAAAGACGTTCTATGATGAGGGATAGAAAGAAGTGCTTGATGTCGGTTTCGAAGAGTTGTAAGAAACTGAAAGCGCGATAACAGATAATTCGGAGTAGAAGTATGCATGATTTTTGGAAATAGTCAACATTTTTTTCCTCCATTACTGTATCTTGTACAATAATGAAAATTGATATGTAGGCTATAAAAACACTGTTCGTCTGCTATATGAAAAAAATATTTTTACGATTTAAAATATATATATATATATATATATATATATATATATATATATATATATACGCCTCAAGCATAATAACTTCACTTTTTTCATTTTGTGAAAAATTACCCGGATTAGGAGTAATAAGTTTTTCATTATTCCTGTAAAATTTTGTTTTTTGGACATAATGTGATTTGAAACGATGCTCCTCATATGTAGACCTAATGGTTCTATTTATCTGGCAACCACGCGTGTAGATTTAATCATAAAATAGGCCTGTTGTTGATGCTCAGAGGATAACTTAATTGCTACTCTGCGCTAAGATCTTTCTGACTTCCCTTAGAAAAAAAGAAAAGGGCTACCTCACAGTGTGCAACATTCCCAATCTAGCTGGACAAAATAAATTTCTCACTTTCCTTTGGTCAGATTTCGATTAAACTTTATATTCAAGTTTATATCAACCATAGAAAGATGTGTTTCAATTTTGATTTAAATCGGGTGATTAAATCAACCCTTTCACATAAGGGTGGGAACGATATATTTGTTTTTAATGAACATATTACACTGAACATAAGTTCTTGGTATGAAATATTTGTCCAATGTAGAATTTAATGTTTAATGGGAAAATGATATTTATAAATTCCCTTAAATAAGAGTGAAAATATTATTTTCTTTTCCACAGAACACATTGTAGGCCTAATTAAAATTAACATGTGTATTAAATATTGAAATATTTGAAGTGTTGTAACAGGGCAGAATATATTTTGAAACACTTCAGTTAAAGAAATAATTGATTTTAATTTATTTATTTATTTTGACCCAATGCCAGGAACAGTAATATTTGAATTATATATTTAACTGAAAGTTAATTTACATATTATAGCATTATACTCAATTTCATAATTTCTTGTAGTGAATTATCTAAGTTTTACTTCACTCAAAGTGATATGGAAAAATAAATAATACACTTTATAACACAAATGTGCGAAATGATTTGAATTTACAACAATTTCTTTAAACAAAAGATTTGTTTTAAATCGGTCATATTATTTTGTGCCGTAATGAAGAGTTTTTATACAACTGAGATAATGGATCTACTGTTATTTGTCTAGAATAAAAATTATAACGCTAATAAAAATATAGGCTAATTTACAGGCTTGCTTTATTCACTATCCGTTTCACTGCAAATATCGCCAGATGCTTCAGACGTTGCCGAGCTGCTTACTGGTGGACTGGGCAGGAGCAGATTAATCACTTGTGGTGATATGCTCCCACTTTTCTTCACGGGCAGTTTTTTTAATGAAGAAATGAGGGGATCACATGACACCAGCAACATTGATAAAAGATCTTGATTTGTAGACTAGAATTCTTTCTGATATGTCCTTCCCTAAACTGTCTCAAATCTTTGTTCCTTGCTTCTTATGCCTCTTCAGAAAGTTGTCCAATGGGTAATATGCAAGATTTCATTATTTCTGTGCTGTGAACTAAAATTTTTTGAACTATTATCGGCATGAAATACCAGGGATATAATTCCATATAGAGTGTTTTTGTTTCTGCTGTGTATAATCCGAATGCTTCTAAATTTATATCGTAACCACTTGCTATTGTTTCCAAAATCACACAGAATCATCGTATAAGTTCTTCGTTAATTCCAGTAATATCACTAATTTGTTTTGAATTTCTGAATAATCTTCTTGCAGTATTACCATCATTACTGGTGCCACTACCTGGTTGAGGTTTGTCCACTATGGGACCCAGATCAGTTCTGAATTTTTCTTGTGTTACTTTTTTCCTTTCGGTAAATACGGATTTGTCCACCGTTTGTTGAGGTTGGATAAAAATGTGTCCAATGTATTTTTAATCTGAACTTCAATGTCATGTGAACAATTTTGTAGGCCTAAAACACCGTGATTAAAAATTTCCTCATTTCGTGATTCTTTACTGCTTAGCCAAACATGGAATAGTTGCCGCCGCGTTACCGTGTGCGCCGCCACTGAAAACAATTAATTGCTGATAAATGCGCAAGAACGCGCAATCTTTGAAACAAGGATTCAACACTCTAAATGTTGTTTTATTAAATGCTAAAAGAATTGTCGTCACCGGACGTGACCGGAGATACTAAAACTCCAATTATATTTGGAGAACTTTAAAAAATATATTTTTTCAATTGTAATATTTAAACCCTATTGTAAGAAGAATAATAATTTACAAACTAAAAATTGAAGTATCATTAGTAAGAATATACCTGTCTGAACAGATTCCATGTCTCAGAATACAAATAATAACTATCAGCTGGCACTTTTTCGCCCACACAGTAAGTTACTTTGCCTACGACTGAACAGGAGCGAGAAATGCAAGGAAGAACTCAGTGTTCCCACCCTTCTAAAAATAGCTTGCTCCTGATAAAACAGTAAAAGCTATCCATCACAACATTCTCCAAACATTAAAGAACATGAATTCATATGCATCTATCCCAAACTAAACGAGTCGAAATTTGATTTTTGTCCACCTACATTGGGAAAATTGCACACTGTGTACCTGATTCATATCTTAAACACTTTGTAGAAGCAGAAAATTTCCATTTAAAGTATTCAAAATTCTTCGAAAGCCAACGAGAGTTTCTAGACAAAAATTTTCTAACAACCTGTAGATTTGTTGCCATTTTGCTCTGACAAAAATCTTTCAATTTAATTTAAAATTGTATGTATAATCATCTGGAATATTGTCTTCACCACTGAAGTTCAATATTTTATATAGAGCAGCACTTTCCTTTATTTAATTTTAAGATTTCGTCACGCCATGCATCAAATAGTAGGCCTACTTTCCTCTTCATGCGACACTTCTCTGAAAGAATGTAAATAACCCTGAGGAGTGCAGGAGATTGCAAAACAAAAGCATTCGATTACGATCAGTGATAAAAAGCAATCAATTTATATTTGAGTATGAGTCACCATATCACATATTGGAACTTGAAACATAAACTGATCACAACACTTGTAGGTCTACTGTAAGTCTATTGCAACTTGAAATATAACCTGTATTCATCAAGAAAATCTTGAATGATTTAAACCTTATCATCTCTAATATATAACGAGATATGGTTGACATAATTAATGGAAACGTAAGTGCATATCTGGGTGAATATTGTACATGGTCCAGTATCTGGTATATCACCTAAACACAACACACACAGTAGGATAAAGAATTAACAATTTTAGAGCGCTCAAATTTTCTGACTAGGCTTGATCAGAATTGTCAACTTACGAGAAGAATTGCACTAAAACATTAAAGCCAATCTGCATAAATTTACGCTTATAAGATGCTTTAACTATCATAGATTTAGTGTGGAATAAATATTTTTCTAAAAAATAGAAACTTTCTTTTCCTTTCAATTTTGGCCACGAAATCTATTCCACTGTGCAGCCGTCTGAATTCCATATTAATGATGTTTGTTCAGTGTCCATATTTCTGTACCATAAGTGATAGTGGGAATTGTCATGAACTTATACAATTAAATTATTGATTCTGATCATGATTTATATTTCAAGAGCACCCCTTAATATTGCAGTTAACATTTGAAGAGTCCACTGCAAGAATGATGGATGTCATTTGGAATACATTTTGCAGGAGAAGCAATTGAAAGTTTGAAATGCTTAGCGCTCAAAGCTTAACTGTCATTTTTCGATCATTACTGGACAATGACTATCAGTGTTAATGCCATATAACTCTCTATGTACAGTCCACACCGCGAAATCAGGTGGCCCGGGTTCGAATCCCGGTCGGGGCAAGTTACCTGGTTGAGGTTTTTTCCGGGGTTTTCCCTCAACCCAATGCGAGCAAATGCTGGGTAACTTTCGGTGCTGGACCCCGGGACTCATTTCACCGGCATTATCACCTTCATTTCATTCAGACGCTAAATAACCTAGATGTTGATACAGCGTCGTAAAATAACCCTATAAAACCCAATAAAAAAAATAAAATCTCTATGTACATTCTATATGTCTTAAGCTATGCATTGACAGTCTTGGTACTTTTTCGACAAGAAAGTGACATCCATCATTCTTGCAGTGGACTCTTCATATGATACTTGTTCCAGTATTCCTATTTTTAAGTTTTGAACTTAAAATTTGGTACCTTGTTCCAGTATTCTATTTTCTAAAACAATTTTTGAACGATCTGGGTATACATCTAAGTCCAAAGACTGGTTGAAACCTCATAAATAACAGCAACAAGACATCACTCATGAGGCAACTAAGCCAGAAGATAATGGGTAAGGTGGCCAATTCCTTTCTCCCTCCATTACGTACATCGCTGACTAATAACATATTACACTAATCAGACTTAAAATTTATGTAACAATAACTTCTGACACATAATATTCCAGTGAGATGTACTGCCTGATAATAAATATATCAGTGAGAATTAGAGATAAATGTCATTGTATTTATTATTATTCTTATTATTATTATTATTATTATTATTATTATTATTATTATTATTATTATTACATAGTTTAATATCTCTTTTCAACAGTCTTTTAATTCATCCAAATGTAAATTAAAATTTGTGGCTGATAAGGAACGTTCTTGTTTGATCCTCCTGAAATAATAATTGTTACTGACTCATGCTAATTTATTTTTATCTATTGCTTCATACACGCTTTTGATTACTGATATTAAATAATTTGGCAGTCCTCTCCTTATTATAATTTCCCGAATTTTATATCTTGTTATTTTATCAAACATTTTACTGTAATCAGTGTATGCCTAATGTAAACTAATAATTCGGTTTTAATATAGTCGAACTTCCTTAATCGCTCAGGATATAATTAAAAAATTGAATTCGTCAGTTTTACATCATTGCAAAGTGCTTATTGCAGTTTGCAGAAGTAAACAATCATAAGATTTTTGGCTGTATAATCTTGAGTTTCTTTACTACTCAATTTTATCCGAACCTTATATGCATATGATTCTTAAAAGGAAGTCCGGATTATTACAATACACGACATCGACGATTCGGTGAGTGATTTTCTACTTCAGGTACTACTCTGAATATTTCAGAGGAATAACACAAATCTGTACGGAAATTTATGGCTATTTCCATTGAAGATAAAATCTTGGACTTTCTCTTTAATACCTATAAATATTATACTAGGTAAGCAAATTATCTCCCGAACAGGAAGTGACAACTATGCCTGTACATGGGCGCTTTTCGATATTCTTGTTACTGAGAAAGTGCACTATCTCTCATTCGTCAGAATGCAAGGTCTTCTCTTATTTGCTTATTATAGCTACTCCTCTTCTCTTACCTATTAATAATCTTCCTTCTCTCTTACATGCTCAGTATCTCTCTTTTCCCTGTCTATCCATTTCCATCCCTTTCTCTTACCTGCTCATCCTCCTCATTCCATTCTCAGTCTCATTCTCTTTTCTTACCATCAGATTCTTCTCTCTTCCTCTTGCCTATTCACACTCCTTCTTTTCTGTTCCTGAACATTATCCTGAAAATTTTCTTAAATGGTTTAGGTTTTTTGGTTTGTAATTTATTTTCTGCTTACTTGTTGCTATTTTCCTGTTTCTTACGTGCTTATATTCTTTCTCTTCTCTTACCTGTTCATATTCTTCCTGTTCCCATATTTGCTCATATTCCTCTTCTTCTCTTACCTGCTCACATTCCTACTTTTCTCTTACTTGTCATATTCCTCCTCTTCTGTTATCTGTTCAATTCCTTCACTTCTCTTATCTGTTCAAATTCCGCCCCTTTTTTACCTGTTTATATTCCTCCTCTCCTCTTACCCTTTCATATTCCTTCTCTTATCTTATCTGCTCCTTATCCTCCTCTACTCTTACCTCTATTTTATCCTTTACTTCTCTACCTCTTGTTTATCCTCCTCTTCTCTTATCGGTTCATAATCATCTTCTCTTAATTACTCATTCTCCTCAATTTCTCTTACCTGCTCATTCTTTCCTTTTGCTTTAGCTGCTCATTCCTCTCACTCTCCCTTTCCTGCTCATTCTCGTTGCCCTTTCTTACCTGTTCATATTCGTCCTGTTCTCATATTTGCTCATTCTCCTCCTTTTGTTTTACCTGCTTATTCTTCACTACTCTTACCTGCTTATTTTCATCCTCATATTTTGCCTCTTATTTCCCTTCCTTTAAATGCTCTTTCTTTTCTTCTTGTTTTACCTGCTCATTCTCGTTTTTTCTTGTCCACTGTTTCACATCCTTTTCTCGTGTCTGTTCATTCTCATCTTCTGAGCTTGCGCAATCTCATCCTTTTCTCTTGTCTGTGCGTTATTAATTTTTCTTACCTTCTTTTTCTTTTCTATTCTTATTTACCCATTCCTTTTCTTCCTTTATTGCCCCTTCTGCTCCTCTTTTCATTTGTCGACTCGTTCTCAGTTTAATCCTTTTACATAATGATTGAATTAAACGGAGTCTTGAAAATAATACCTTTTGTTCTCTCATATTTCAAAAGGAAATGAAGGAATTTAATATAAGACCAATATGCAGCTATTTCTGGATATTATATAGTTGTTTTTCGTTAATTTTGTCGAAGCAGTCTTTCTTGTGTGAGACCTTAATTTAAATTTGACGATTGTTTAGCCATTTAATACGTTGTGCAATGTCGTGTGTGTACGTTATCCGTTAGCTGTGATAGTAACAGTTGCGGTACATGATTCATTTATCATCGAATTAAATGTCGTTCAAATCCAATTGATCGTGCCCCGCATAATATCAGCGGAGTGTTTGACATGGTCGCAGCAGCCCATGCATACAAATGAGTTACAGCGCAAATGGGAAATGGGAAGTACACATATCTTTCAAGGCAATCAGATTTCTTTTTCTCGCCATTCCAGCTGCCTCCTTTGAAATATTAATTTGAGGTGTATTCTAATCTATGTCCATACGATTATCAATAATCTACAATAATATTGCTCATAAATATTACCATACCAGCACATCAGATACTCTTCTAGACTTAATTGTAACATCGCAGCTACAGAGAATACTAAAACATGGACAGTTACCTGTTCCTGGTTTATCTGCACATGATTTAATATTTGCTGAATACTCATTGCAGTGCCCGAAAAAAGTCTCTAAAATTTTAACGTACAGAGCCCTAAAAAATATAGATGTCACAAAGCTCACTGCCGACGCCATTCAACTTCCCTGGAGTTCTATCTGGAACTTACGCACCGTAGATGAAAGAATCGACACTTTCAATTCTTTAGTATTGCAGTTGTATGATAAACGCGCACCTACAAAAACAAAGCGTCTGAAGCGCTGTCATGCCCCATGGCCCACCGAATCAATTCGTGATCACATAAGTAGAAGAGATGAAGCCTTTCTTAAATTTAAACGCAATAAAACTGATGAAAACTGGCAAATATACAAGCAATTTAGAAATAAAACCACACAAATGATACGTAACTCCAAACTCCGACACACCCATAGCCTAATCGAGCCGTCCACAAATGTACGTGTACTATGGAACAACTTAAGACAAATGGGGATAGGACAGAATAAGACGCCAACGGATCCCATCAACATTCCTCTAGATGTACTTAATGACCATTTGACATCCGCTTCCACTTCACATCCCAATATTGACCTGAAACAACAAGCCATCGATGAATTTTCAACCGCTCCTATCCCAGACCGCGACAAATTTTATTTCACTAATGTCACTGATCTAGACGTAAAAATAGCACTACAATGGATTAAAACTAAAGCTCAAGGCACAGATCGCATTAATATTTTGATGTTAAATTTGATTTTAGATATAATTCTGCCTACCTTGTCCCACATTTTCATCGCTTCTCTCATCACCTCTACTTACCCACAACAATGGAAATACGCCCTCGTTCATCCATTCCCTAAAACCGCCAAACCAATGACTGCAAATGACTTAAGACCAATCAGCATTCTTCCCACACTGTCGAAGGCCCTAGAACGCATTGTTTACAAACGGCTTACTGCTTACCTTGGTACACACAATCTATTGGACACCTGTCAATTAGGTTTTAGAAATCACCACAGTACGACTACTGCTCTACTCAAGATCTCTGAATACATTCGTGAAGCTATAGACAGACGTGAAATTACTGTATTGACACTAATTGACTTCAGCCGAGCTTTTGACACTATCGACATTGACATATTGATTTCAAAGCTAAGACAGAAGCATCTTTCTGAGAGTGCAGTCACATGGATGGACTCCTACCTTCGCGACCGCCAGCAATGTGTATATCATGATAATCGTTCTTCTTCTTGGCGGCACGTGAGAACAGGTACCCCTCAGGGATATGTACTGGGTCCTCTGCTTTTCGCACTATATATTAATGACATTTTTTCAGTTCTGGAGCACTGCCAATATCATTTGTATGCGGACGATCTTCAAGTATATATACACTCTCGGCCTGATACTCTTAATGAACGTTTGTCGAGCCTCAATGACGATCTTTTGTCAATTAATAATTAGGCAAGAAAATTTGGGCTAAATACCAATCCAGATAAAACCCAAGCCATTCTCTTGGGGCAGCAAAGGCTTTTATCCTCTATTAATATGAACACCCTTCAGCCTGTCTCTCTCAACAACAAAATAATTCCTTTCAGTGCTACTGTAAAAAAACCTCGGCATCTATTTCGACTCTAATATGAACTGGAATACGCAAATCAGATATATCTGTAGAAAAGTTTTCTCTATCATGTATTCTTTGAAACGCCTGAAAAATTTCCTTCTTACTAAACTCAAACAAATTCTAGTACAGACTCTTATAATGCCTCACTTTGACTATTGTGATGTTTTATATAGCGACCTAAGTGCTGAACTTTCTCAAAAACTTCAATGTGTACATAATGTCTGCGTCCGATTTATTTTCAATATCCGCCGACATGATCATATATCGGAATATTTTCTACGACTCTCCTGGCTCCAGTTGCAAGATCGACGTTTAGTACATTCTCTTTGCCTCCTATATCGAATTATATATGATTCCACACCCAACTACCTTGCCTCTCGGTTTACTTTCCTAGCTTCACATCATAATCGTAATACACGTTCACAGCACAATCTGTTGCTATCAATACCACGTCATCAGACATCTCTGCACTCAAGTTCTTTCTCAATAGCCATGGCCCGCTCATGGAATTCGCTGCCGCTGGAAATCATAGGTAGTCTTAGTCCTCAGTTGTTTAAAATTAGGTTGTTTAGAAATATTGTAAATGCACAGAATTAGTTTTTAGGTATAATTTTTATTTATTATTATTATTATTATTATTATTATTATTATTATTATTATTATTATTTTATACAATCATTACTTTATTTTTCCAGTAACACTAATATCTATGTACAGTAATTGTCATTGTCTCAATGTAACCCATGCTGTGCTGATTGATCATACTAATTGTACTATTCCTTTAGTTGTGAGATTATATTCATATGTATTAATTTTTTTTAAAGTTAATACTTGTATACTAGTATGTATTTTCCTGTTTGTGATTATGTATTCAGTCTCTTTTTTAATATTATTTTTATTATTATTATTATTTTTAAGTTAATACTGATTGTGTACACGTATTCAATTTCTCTTTTTTATTTTATTATTATTATTATTACTATTATTATTATTATTATTATTATTATTATTAATTTTTAAGTTAATATTTGTATACCGGTATGTATTTTTCTGTATGTGATTTGATCCTGGTTGAGTGGAAGAGAAGGCCTGATGGTATTAGCTCTGCCAGGGAAAATGAAACTATTATTATTATTATTATTATTATTATTATTATTATTATTATTATTATTATTATTTATTTTACTGACCGCTTTACTCAGTGTGGTAGTACACATTGACTTCTTTTTTCTCTATTTCTTCTGTTTTTCAGGCTTCAAAACTCACGAGCTGTACAGGCCTAATACCGGTCTTTTTCTGGCACAGCTTGCGGCTTTAATAATGCTAATTGCGTGATACCGTAGCATTAATTTAGGTATTCTTGTCACTTTCGTTGTTTCCGGTTAAAAAAGGTCTTCATGAATTTTTATATTCTCATTATGCGAAACGTAAATAAACAGTATTGTGTTGCTTCAAAACTTAACTTCTAGATTTTACAGAAATGCACGTTTTAAGCATCATGATATCTAATATCCCTAACACAATTATATATATATCATAAGTTATACATAATTACATATTAGCTACCCGACACAAAATCGTAGGCTACTTACGGAAGAGAAATGACATCTTCAATTTTTCTACGAATTCTCATGGTCCTTCTGAGAAAGAAATTCTCATGAAATTTCGGTCAGTGTAAGTTTACGTTTTTGCATTTTTTAACAAAACGGGACTAATAGATTTCCCAGCAAGAGCTGTCAGGACACCCTGACGAAAGGTCTAAAAACGAGACTGTCTCATTCAAAACGGGACGTCTGGTCACATTACTTCATACTTTTATAGTTTCTTCATATCTGTGTGTTTGGATGCACTGTTAGCTTTTTTTTAATCTAATTGTAGGCCTATCTTTACTGATTTTTCAATATTTAATTCAAATCTTTAGTTTAACGTATGTAACATTCAATACACGTTGATACCTATTACCTATGTATGAGATCGGTACTCATTTTTAACTGTAAGTAAACAGTCCTTAGAATGTTACAAGTTTTAACAAACTTTTAATTAATTTGATACAATCCTTTAATAGTAAGTTCCCATTGCAAGTTATTGTTACACTCCAACATTCCTAACAACAATGGTGTGATGATAGAGATAGAATTTGTATACACTAAAAGATATAATTAGAAAACAGAACGTCAGTAGGGGAGAGGGAGGAAGGTTGGCTCAAATTTTACGTTTCATTTTTTTTCTGTAATTTGCATAGCATTTTATGACATCCTCAAATATGGCTGTTCTACTTGGTTCTTTGGCTATGTAAAGATATATTTGAATGTAGATTACATCAAGATTTGAATTTTAAATTTTGCATTATTTTGAAACGTGCAGATTGAGTCAACTTACCCCGCCCTGGAGGCAGATTGACACATGGTATGGAGTAAACTGGTTGCATGTTAAATAAGAGCAAACTGCATATAAGATTGGATTTGTTTTTACTTTAGAATTTATTTCTTTACAGAGGCAAACGATTCAATATGATGAACACAAAATATATAATCATGGAGTTAAACACTAAGATAAAAGAAGAACTGAATCCTAGAAAAACCAAGTTAGAAAAATTAATTTTGAACTTGTAAATGATTACAGTGGGTGATCAAATTATTAGGGACACTTGGTAAAATTACGAATTTCATCTCCAAATTCACATAAAACACAAGTAATTTGGTTTTTCTTACCTGGAAAAGCTTTATTATTCTAAATAGTGTTTTATAAACAATATTGTTACATATTTAATTGTGTAATAATGAATATGGAATGAAATAAACAAGAAAACTAATATTTTGTCACACATCCCTTTGCAGCAATTACAGTTTTAACCCTCTTTGGCATACTAGAAATGCATTGAAGACAATTGTTTTTAATTTCTTGGCTATGATGCCACATAGTGATCAGTTTTTCTATTAAAGATTGTTTATTTGGAATAATTTCTGAATGAATTTGCCTCTTCATTAGCTCCCAAATATTTCCAATCGGATTAAGGTCCGGAGAGTTACCAGGCCAATCCAGAACCTTAATTTTGTTGTCAGACAGGAATTTTGTCACCTGATTTGCCTTATGACAGGGCGCAGAGTCGTGCATGAACACAAAATCACCATCAGGAAACCATTCACGGACTTGTAGAAGAAGCCGTTCCTTCAGAACCTTTATGTAATGATATTGTCTCATCATTCCTTGAACGAAATACAGGCGACCAGTTCCATGATCACTAACCACAGACCACACCATGAGGCTTAGAGGATGTTTAACAGTCTTCTACATAGAAAGGCGCCAATGAGAAATGCTGGAATCAACATATCTTCTATGACAACCCGTTGGAGGATCAAAGAGTTAGGGTTTTCATGTCGCACTCCAACCAAGAAACCATTCCTGAAACCATACATGGTGAAGAAGCGTCTCTCTTGGGCAAAGCAGCATCAATTTTGGACTGTAGATAATTGGAAAAAAGTGAGTTGTTTGTCATTCACATGATTTCTTTGTTAGTCACAATTTTACTTTGTGCAAATGTGTTTTATGTAGGCCTACTGTTTATTTCTTTTTTCAGGTGTGTTTTCAGATGAATCTACCATACAGATACTTGCTGACAAATCTGTGTTCGTTAGAAGGCGTAAAGGTGAAAAGTACAATAATGACTGTATTATGAAGACTGTTAAATATCCTCTAAACCTCATGGTGTGGTCTGTGATTAGTGGTCATGGTCGTCTGTATTTTGTTCGAGGAATGATGAGACAATATCATTACATAAAGATTCTGAAGGAACGGCTTCTTCCATAAGTCCGTGAATGGTTTCCTGATGGTGATTTTGTGTTCATGCACGACTCTGCGCCCTGTCACAAGGCAAATAAGGTGACAAAATTCTTGTCTGACAACAAAATTAAGGTTCTGGATTGGCCTGGTAACTCTCCGGACCTTAATCCGATTGAAAATATTTGGGAGCTAATGAAGAGGCAAATTCATTCAGAAATTATTCCAAATAAACAATCTTTAATAGAAAAACTGATCACTATGTGGCATCATAGCCAAGAAATTAAAAACAATTGTCTTCAATGCATTTCTAGTATGCCAAAGAGGGTTAAAACTGTAATTGCTGCAAAGGGATGTGTGACAAAATATTAGCTTTCTTGTTTATTTCATTCCAAATTCATTATTACACAATTAAATATGTAATAACATTGTTTATAAAACACTATTTAGAGTAATAAAGCTTTTCCAGTTAAGAAAATCCAAATTACTTGTGTTTTATGTGGATTTGAAGATGAAATTCCTACTTTTACCAAGTGTCCCTAATAATTTGATCACCCACTGTATATATCATATTGCCTTATTAAAATATTCGAGAAGGAGTTTATGCAAACAAACTTTCTGTTTCCATCTGTAAAATTTTTACGTGCCATAATTTACGCTCCAGGCGCTGAATCCGCCCTTCACCTGGTGCACATTCTGAGTAAGATTTAACACAATACATGCAATATGTCTCTCTGTCTTCTTCGTTACTTTCCCTTCTTGAATTATTCTTTGTCTTTCGACTGGTCTTGAAATTCCTTTTCTCATTACTACAGTCTTCTCTTGTATTTTTGTTGAACATAAACACAAACATGCTGCATTCAGGACAATGGTACACAGATTACTCAACATACCCATGAGCCGACAACACTACAATGAAGAAGTGAATACAATCAAATAAACAGCACAAGAAAATGGTTACAACCCAAACATAATAGACAACATCATAAGGAAGACAAAACAAAAACTCAGCAAACACACAAAACACAACACAAACACAAGAACACAAGAAATACATCACACTAACATACGAAAACAAAAACACACACAAGATCGCATCCTTATTCAGAAAACAGAAATACAACAAAGCATACAGAACAGTAAACACACTACAAAGACATCTCAACACATAAACAACACAAACAAATAAATACAACCACACAGGCGTATACAAACTCACATGCAATAGTTGCGATAGTTTCTACATTGGACAGACAGGCAGATCATTCCAAACTCGATACAAAGAACACAAAAGAAATAACCAGAGGACACAATACATCTACATATGCCGAACACATAACTAATGCTAACCACACATACAATAACATAAATACAGACATGGAAATTCTACACATATAACCCAAAAACCAAAAACTCAACACACTAGAACAATATGAAATATATAGACACACTGAAACACACCCTAATCAAATTCTCAACACACAGATCAATTTCAGAACACACACACTATTTGACACAACTCTTCATCGCACGAACGCACCCACACAACAGGAAGCAAGGATCATCTGAGTGGTGCTGCAATCCGTCGCTTAACTACCGAAATAAAGCTGGTGTCCCAACGTGCCTCTGTAGTCAACCTGCCTCCATCTCCCATAGAAATCCTAGCCGTGAACAAATGTCCTATCGGTATTAAATCCTTGTTTCTCTTTCCATTTCAGAACATACGTAGAAAGAAAGGTAGTAATAAAGGTTTTGAGGTCAGACGGTTCCTTTTCAGAGTGGCAGTTGCTCCAGCCTTGGAGAACATTAATACCAGTGGCGGCTCCTGCGTATTTCTTAAGAGGAGGAAAGAAGTTAACAATACGAAATGACACCTTCTTGAATGAAACATGCTACAAATTAGTCTACATGCATACATGTAAGACCAGGTAATGTTGGGGTTGGCCTTACCCTTCTCTATAGCAATAATCTGTTCTTGTAAGCTGAGTTTCCTAAATTTTCCAAAATGTATTATGTTTTCACTTCCATTCATTGTTTGATAATTGCACAAATTAACAATTACAAGGAAATTCACAACCTCACAGCATTTTTCGAGCACACTACAGCATCACACGTATTGGAAGAGACCAGCTACTAACACGTAATCGAAACCGTTTTTCGGAAATGGGAATGGGAAACAATCTGTTAGGAAAGCGAGAACACTGCACTCACCCACGTGGTCTGTGTTGCCACATGTACATTTTTACAAGTTCAGTGTCACATGCTTTTGAAGTTCTTTAAAGTCATACTACCATTATTGTTAAAAGCTGCCGGTGGCCGATTAATTTTTTATGTTAAAAATAATGCAGCTTGGAGTACCTACTTTAAATTTCAAATATATTTGTACAAAACTGACAACTTGGCTGTTGCCCTGTCTAGTAGACAATGAATGGAAGTGAATTTCAGAGGCCAGAAAGATCTGCGATACTAACGTAGAACTAACTACTTCCTCTTTGTCTTATACAAACCCAACTTTAACTTTCAAATATCCTTGAAAGTTTCAAACCATGAATAGTAGCCTATATAAAGTGCAATGAATAATATTTTTTTATTTATAATTTAAAAAAATATATATGGTGTCTTTCATAGCTTTGCGTTAAAACTTTTTATTGTGCCTCCTCCTAGATTTGTTAGTCTGATTGAATGCATCATCGTTAGATGACAGCGGTAGCGAGCTTGCTGCACGACCAGTCGGTTTCTATTTCCCAACCATGCGCTTATTCAGAGGAGGATCTCCTCCCTATCCGTTCATTTACTTGCTTAAAAACTCTGCTTCTTTCTCTGTCCGCTAGTGCGCAGTTGTCTGTGTGTGTTAACTGCAGTAAAGGAGGAATGGATTGACTTTCCTCCTCACAAACAATCTCGCATCTTTCTCACAGTTTTCTAGCAGCACGTGAGCGCGCGTCGTTTAAAACTCGTTCAACCGAGGTTTTCTTATAGCTGATAACTTAAAAATTATCAAATCTTTCTTGAATTTCAAGGCACATATTTTATTTGGTATTTACTTTCAAAAGAAGAAATATGTGAGGAGGACGTTCCTCCCTTCCCTCCCCCGAGGAACCGCCACTGATTAATACTAAAACAGTAGTAGATAAACGTCTCGTCTCAGTCTCACTTTCGCACACATTGCCTTTTGAATTTGATTTTGCATATTAAACAGTTTGAATTACAATTCCAGTCCAGCCGATCAGAGCAAGGTATTGATTGTATTCGATATTTCAAGGTTGCACAATTATGCAATTGACTTTGTTGCTTTTGATAATGATAATATTAATGCCACAAAAACAAACAATACATTTATGAGAAAAACTGATATATCGTTCCTATCTCTACACTGCAGTTGCTTTCATCTCCGTTACTGGTAAGGACATTGAAATCAAGTGAGATATAATTATATAGACTTACATAGAAAAAGTCCAATGTTTCAATATTCTATAACTATAACATTTATAGCCTACCCTGAGAATAAAAATATGATATAGCATTATAGTTTATTAAGAATATGTATTAACCAGAAAGAGTAATGACGCGATATGAGGAATTCCTTTTCAATTCCAATGTCCGTTTCTTCGTAAAAATTATGATCATTCTTGCGTCATAGGTATATAAGTCTGCCAGGTTAAATAAACTATTATTATTAAATTGGTTTTCTTTCCTGTGTCTGTATGAGATTTGATTCATACGTGGGCATAAAGTGAATAGGATCTGGACAAAGTCTCATCTTCTACTGCTTTATAGAATCAGATATATACCGGTAGAAGCTCCACCATTTTTCTTTCTTTAATTTCTATTCATTTTTGTTATATTCTGTTTATCGTTTTCTTATTATAAACCTCCATACATTGGCTTTTAAATCTCCGTCTCCGCTAATGAATTCCTCTTCCTCTTCCCATCGCTATTATTGGCTCTCACGGCTCTAATTGGTTAAGATGTTACCGAATTAAATTCAAATTTCTTTCACTGTGCGGTTGTTGATGGCGGCGGTTGTTATGAGAATTATCTTCCCTTGATTTATTTCTTCAGACCAGACAAATGGAAGTATGGGGAAGGGGAGAGGTTACTACAATAAAGGGTCTTTTAATTGGATACTCAGATATAAAAATTTACTCAGCAGAGGTAAGTTTTCTTTTCTTTTACAACATGATACATATTTGACATCTGTTTCTACATAATCACAGTACAATAATTTATTATGCCGATGAAATCGTCGTGTAAATGAGCTCATTATTGAATTACATTACATTAAGTAAATATTGCACACATATATCTTCCTTTCCAATTTTAATTTTATTTCTAGTCTTCTAATTTTTCTATTAATTTAATTGTAAGAATAGACCTACAGCTCGACCAAGTTAAGTCTGCGAGCCGAGAGGGGAAGTTGGAGGCAGTTCTGTAGTGAAAGGAGGCGATAACGAGAGGAGACCAGTACAGTCTCATATGACAGCAAAGTTTTCCTACTGCGCTTCAGTTCATAGAGCGGTAACAATTTAAGACGTTTTGAAATAGACTGTACTTCTACTTCTGCTTGACAGTGAGGTTTGGCGTTCTGATTGGCAAGGGTGGGCGTAGGAGAGAATGTTGCATGAGGGGGGGGGAGGCTGGGAGACAGCGTAACTGTTGCCTTTATCTGAAGACAAGGACAACAAATGCGTGCGCTCCTTAGTGTAGTTTAAACGATGTGCACACGTTGAAATCTGAGCGTCAAGTGACCTATGTGGCAACTGTGTTTTGGCTCTACATTCCATCCCGATATCCCCACTCGCACTTGGACAAGCTGTACGTAAATATTCACTTTTACCCTTTTGCATAGATTAGCCTATATTTTAAAACCACATCATTGTTATTTCCATAATCATTGCCGTCATTTACTACTACTACTACTACTACTACTATTACTACTACTACTACTACTATTACCGGTGGAGTAACGGTCTGGCCGCGAAACCAGGTGGCCCGGGTTCGAATCCCGGTTGGGACAAGTTACCTTGTTGAGGTTTTTTCCGGGGTTTTCCCTCAACCCAATACGAGCAAATGCTGGGTAACTTTCGATGCTGGACCCCGGACTCATTTCACCGGCATTATCACTTTCATTTCATTCAGACGCTAAATAACCTAGATGTTGATACAGTGTCATAAAATAACCCAATGAAATAAAAATAAATACTACTACTACTACTATTACTACTACTACTACTATTACTATCATCACCACCATTAAGCTTACTACTACTACTACTACTACTACTACTACTACTACTACTAGACCTACTACTACTGCTACTACTACTATTACTACTACAGAATTTTCGCCAAGAAACAGATTTCGCTTAGGTAAATTCCGTCTGTCATTTACTCTTCTAGATCTAACGCGACTGCCGAAAAAATAAACTTAGTATATACGGCCTACATTTCCCTTGCATCGAGCATGGAAAGTTTTGTGTTCGTAATAAGGATAGATAATACAAGCAGAGGGGATATCAAAATTAGATAATTGGCATACAACTGACTTCCATTCAGTGCAGTTCAGTTTAGTTTGTGGCAATTCAATAAAAATTAGAACAGCGAATCTCCATTTATGATACGTACGTTATAAACAAATCGTACAAATAAGTGTCGTGCTAAATGTCAATGGAAATGTCCTGGCGTTAAACAATCATTTGATTCAACAACATACAATTTAGTGAAAAGAATGAGAGAAACTGCCTCATATTCCATAAATAAAAAGAGCATAAATCGCCTTTCAATGAAGGAAAGCTCGACGATATAGCTAGGCCAGTGAGGTCCAACACACAGCTCTCGTAAGGATTTTGTTGACCCTTTTTTTCTTTTATAAATTTTTAAATATTTTATAATCATAATGAATAAACCAATAAGGGAAATTATAAGTTAGATTTCAGTACGAAATCTTATATTGAAGTTTTGTAGTTTCCATTTGATGGCAGTTCATTCAATGTGAGTTTTAAGATATTGTATTGTAAGTGCCAAGCCGGATTATACAAATTTAAATACAAGTAGATTTCATTTAAACACAATTGATTAATAAGATCGCCAAAGACGGAGATATTTGTTTAAGTTGCGTTATTTCTAACATTGACTATAGTGGCGGAACCAGAAAGACGTCGTGTTGCAGAAAGAAAAAGTCAATAGAGTATTTTTATTAAATACTAGCCATACTCGTGCGCTTCGCTTCACTTGTTACAAATAAATATAAAGTAATTCCATAATTAAAGTAGGACATTTGGTCAAGGAAACAAACGTATTTTTAAGAAGGATAAATCGTTCAATATGTTACTTAATTGAAATTGTATTTAAATACGATCATTTTGGTCCAGTGAGCACTCATTTCGTGCAAGGAAAATTCGTTTAACATTTTTCTACATTAGTGTTCAATGAATCCTTTAATAAATCACTCCAAATTAATGTCAATATAGAATGGATTATGTACGAAGGTAATTTTTTATGTTGGCCCACTGAGCTTCTTTTTCTTTTAGTTTATTTATACACCCGTCAGCATCTGTGGTCATGTCGCTTGTTTAGAATGTGTGGGTATATCAGTAGGCCGTTTTTACTCTTGTTGAGTTCCTGTTTCTATTGTGTGTTGTTGATGACTTGTGTTCATGAAACTGATTTTAGATTTTGATTAATGTTTATGGTATTGGTAATTGAGGCGGTGATGAATCATGGCATGTAAATTTCCAATCTGCCATTTGCATTTATGACTAAAAGAAACCATGAGAAACTTCAGTCAGATTGATCGGCCACAGAGTTTGAACCGGTGACCTCCCGAATGCGAGTCTCAAACTTTACCGTCTGAGCCAAAGCTGTTGGTTGTGCATCGTTGTTTATGTAAGTAAAAGAAATTAAAATGACTGTGGTATATAAATATTATTTTAAGACACACAGGAAATTAATACGGGTAAATTATGAGCACAGGAACGCTATTTCGTGATACTTTGTCAAATAACCAGCTCCAGTGAGCTCATCGGCAAAATACTAATATTTACTTCTTATGTGCTGTATTTTTGGTCCAGTAAAAATTCTCATCTTTACGACAAAACTCTTAAAAATACTATTTTGAGGGCTGGACTAGTGGCTCGCTGTCGTTGCATCGGCTTCCATTATCCTGAAACCACCAACGCCTCAAATTGCAATGGGCACGTGAACGCCGTCATTGGCGTGCTGAGTGGCAAAAGTGAGTGTTTTCGGACGAGTCCCGCTTCAACTTGTCCTACAATGATGGTCGCATACGTGTTAGACTCTACCGTGGTGAACTCAATTTGAGAGCCTGCATTGTTGAGCGGCATAGCGGACAAACGCCTAGTGTGATGGTTTGGGATGCCTTGGATACAATATGCGATCTCGCCTCCTACATATTCAGGGCAATCTGAACAGTAACTGCTACATTATGGAGGTTTCGGAGCCCGATGTACTGCCCCTCCTTCAGGCAACTCCACATGCCATATTTCAGCAGGGCAATGCCCGGTCATATGTGGAGAGGATTGTGCAAGCCTTCTTCGATGATCGACAGGTATCACTGCTTCCCTGGCCTGCACGTTCGCCAGACATGTTGCCCATCGAACATGTCTGGGATATGGTTGCTCGGCAACTTGTTCGTCATGGTCCTCCAGCACCCATCCTTGTCGCTTTGTAGACTCGCATACAAACTGCGTGGAGAGAGATTCCACAGGAACATATTCAGGCCCTCTTTGATTCCATGCTACGACGCTTAGAGGCTCTGATTACAGCGTATGTAGGCTTCACACCATACTGAAATCTCATGGTCACAGATGAGGTACAGTTCTGTAATTCTAATCACTTGTGTATTGCCATGTGCCTAATCTGTGGTATCAATTTCATTTCAGTCACATGTATCCTTCTCAGTGTTGCAACTTCAACAAATATTAGTTTAGATAAATAACGATAAATCATGAGTTATCTGTTCCCAAGCCTTAAGTGTTATAAAGAATATTCTGTAAGCAAATACTATGCTAGCTTGCATAAAACAAAATACGACAAAATCCAAGGAGTTGTGTGCTCATTGCTGTGAGGCAAAGGCTGACTAAGTAGAAGAATATTTTACTTGGGCCAGCAGACACCTCCGGAAGTGGAATGTTCGGAAGTATTTGGATTTAATTGTAGTGCATTTTTAACAATCTGTAAGGTGTATAAAACTCTAATTAACGTTATAATACCTGAGAAGAAGCCTACGAAAGAAGTAAGTGTATAAATGTTGCATATCCAACATGGTATTTTATTTATTGTTGACTTGTTTTTGTTACATTTTATAACTTTAAATATGTAATGTGTCAATTTCTTCTGGCAGTGTGAGGCGTTTGTTTTAAAAATAAGTTTATTATTTTCCTGCCACGTGACAGAAATTTTGCATTGATTGAAAAAAGAAAGAGAGTATTGCCTCTATACATTCCTCAACATTGGAAACATATTAACGAGTCAGCAAGTCCAGGTAAGCCATTTTTACTAAGGAAATGGATGGAACACATTTTCTAGATTTTTCGTTTCTTGAGCAAAATGTGAAGAAAAATGCACAAAATTACATCAGGAATTTGGCTCCAGATGTCTTCAAACGACCCTACTGTCTCTTCGATTACGAAAGGGACACAACGTACTAGATTACTAGAACACTGGAGTGTGGTTCATACAACTAAACTTAAAAGGGGAAAAGGTAAAACGTATGAACCACTCCAAATCGTTCCGCCGAGCAACTCCGTCCAACAGATGAAAATATTCTTCCAATCACTAAAAGGCTAATCTGATGGCCATGTGTGACTATTTGGAACCTCAGTACAGAGAAATCTACCAGAGCTTAAATGTGTAAGGTCACTGGTCTTTGTAATGTGAATGCTAGAATAGCAAACTTGAGTTATGTTTCAAAGTAATTTAGGCAAAACGAAATTATTTGTAATGCTATTTAATATTAATATAGAATATTAATAATATGTTTGCATCGTGTAAGTATACAGTGCCACAGTACTGATGCACTACTATACTTGAAACACTGAATTTGGATATGAAACAGTATCATCGTTTTGAAGTGTAATATAGGTACACAGTGATAGATAATGTGAGCTGTTCACTTGCTATATTGTTAAAACAGAAGTAATTAAAAACCTACAATTATTTTACTGCATATTTGTGAGTATATAATGAATTATGTCATTTATACTCTCTCTTGTAAAATAGCTCAAACGGATTAATTAATTAATTAATCAATTCATTCATTCATTCATTTCATTCAGTGTTCTGCCCAAGGGCATGTCTTTCACTGCAAACCCAACTTCTCCAATCTTTCCTATTTTCTGCCTTCCTCTTTGTTTTCTAATACGATCCATATATCTTAATTTCGTCTATCATCTGATATCTTCTTCTGCCACGAACTCTTCTCCCGTTCATCATTCCTTCCAGTACATCCTTCACTAGGTAGTTTCTTCTCAGCCAGTGACCCAATCAATTCCTTTATCTCTTCCTGATCAGTTTCGGCATCATTCTTTTTTCATCCACTCTTTCCAACACAGCTTCATTTGTTATTCTGTTTGTCCAATTCACACGTTCCATTCTTCTCCATATCCCCTTTTTCAAATGCTTCTATTCGCTTCACTCCACTTCGTCGTAATGTTCATGTCTCTGCCCCACACAATGCCACACTCCACACAAAGTACTTCACTAGTCTCTTCCTTATTTTCTTCCAGAGGTCCGCAGAAGATGCTCCTTTTGTCTATTAAAAGCTTCCTTGGTCATTGCTATCCCCCTTTTGACTTCCTGGCAGCCTCTCATGTTACTGCTTATAGTACACACCAAATATATGAAGCTGTCCACTTCCTCTATTTCTCATTTAGAATTCATAAGTTTATCTTCTGTATTTTTCTTCCTATGACCATGGTCTTCGTCTTGTTTGCATTTATCTTCATCTCATACTCCCACAGCTTATCTTCATCTCATACTGCTCACAGCTGTCACTTAGCTCCAGTAGCATATCCTTTAGTATCATTTCCTCTTCTGCTAACAACGCTATATCATCAGCAAATTCTAATGCCCTTTATTGTTCTTCCTCCTACTATCACTCTTCCCATGTTCTTTATTAAATCTTCCAAGTAGATGTTGAACAGGATAGGTGATAAAGGACATTCTTGACGTACTCCTCTCCAAATTTTACTTCCTTCTGACATTTCTTCTCCTACCCTGCCTTTCACTCGTTTCATATAAAGATTAATGAAAAATCTTCTCTCTTTGCAATCCATGCCTATTTTCTTTAGTATCCCCATTAGTTTATTCCAATCCACTCTGTTAAAAGCCTTTTCTAGGTCCACAAATACCACATAATTCTAGATATCGTTCGCCAATTGTTCGTAGCAGTCCAATTCCATCTCTTGCACCTTTTCCCTTCCTGAAGCCAAACTGCTCTGCTTCCAACTATTCTTCCTTCTTAGAATATAAACGTCGAGTCAGTATTCGCAAGAGAATCTTCGCCGAGTGCGATATTAAACTGATAGTCCTCAACTCGTTACACTTCTTTGTATTATTTTTCTCAGGTATTGGGATCATTACTGTCTCCGTAAAGTCTTCAGATCATTCGCCTTTCTGATATATTTTGTTGCATAATGATAGAATTTGCTTTTTGTTTTCACCCAAGCATTTCGCTAATTCCATGGGGATTCCATCAACTCCTGTTGCTTTCTGATTCTTCATTTCCTTAAAAGCGCTAGTTCATCTTCTTATCTTAAAATTGAAAATCCTTTTTCATCCTTTGATACGGATTCTTCGTCTTCCACAGCTAAGTCATCTAGACGATTCCTTGTCTCACACGTAACTCTTCTACATATTATTTCGTCCATCTGGTTAGTGTTCCTTGTTTGTCTGTTATTTCATTTTCGATGTCGTCCTCTATCAATTACATGGATTTCCTGTTCTTATTTGTGAAGTCCAAACATTTTACTTCGCAGTAAATTAAGTCATATCTTCCTTTTCTCTCTAGATCCTCTATTTCTTCACATTTCTCTTTCATCCAGTCTTGCTTTACTTTATCAGTTTCTCCATGTTGAATCTTTCGTACCGTACACTACTTTTAACACTTGAATATAAATAATTGATTAAATGACGATCTTACTCGTGTTAATTATGTAAGCATGTGCGGCTTACAGCTGTTTCGGTACTACTTGACACCATCCTCAGAGCACATGCTTACATAATTAACACGAGTAAGATCGCCATTTAATCAATTATTTATATCAGTTTCTCTTTTTAGTTCCTTGTTTAGTTTCCTGTAGTTTCTTCTTCTTTCTTCTGTGTTCATGTTTTCCCATTTCTCCTCTTCTCCTTCTTCTCCCTATGACCCAAGGTTTCCTAATTCTGTGTATCCTATTGTTTCTTCTGCTGTTGTATGTATACAAATTTTAATAAGTCCAGTACTCATTATTATTCTCAGGTGTGGATTTTAATGTTGCGGCTTTCTCTTGAAAATTTTCTTGAAATTTTCTTCTGTCCTCTTCGTTCTTCCGTTTTTCCATGCTCAATTTCTTCGTCACTTGCCTTCCTCTTATCTTCTGCAGACAAATATCTACTTCGCCTGTCAGCAGGACATGATCTTAGTTAATATCCGCTCCTGGTAGAGTCTTTCCATTTCTTAAGTAATTTCGGAATATTTCCAGTATCAGTATATCTGATACCTACCTGATACCTCCTTTCGTCTCTTTAAGATGTCCATGTGCATCTTCTTCGTTTATGTTGTTGGAATAATGTATTTCCAACAATAATTGCATTTCTTTTACAGATATTCGCCAAATATTCCCCTCTCATTTTCTTTTCCCGATCCATATTGTCAAACTGTTCTTCCATTTTGTACTTCTACAACTGCGTTCCAGTTCGCCCATTAGGATTACGCATGCTACCTTCTTCTCCTTCTGAACTATATCTTCTATCTTGTCATAGATTTCTTTCACTTCCTCGTCTGCTAATCCACTATGTGGCATATAAACTTGCACTAGCACTAAGTCCATTTTTTTCCCTTGTAGTCTCATCATTATCATTCGGTCATCTACATAACGCACTGATATCACTTTATCTTTCACACGTGGTCCCAATAATACTCCAACACCATGACTTCCTTTGCACTCACCATTTGAATAAAACAACCTAAATTCATCACTCACTAACTCACCATTTATTTTTGCACCTCACTTCTGATATTCGCATCTCATCCACTTTGTTTCTTCTCGTTTCTTCCTTCAAGTTTCCCAATGGATTATGCAACATTATTCTGAGGAGGTATGCAATTATAAAGCAACAGTCGTTCATACGAGTAAATTAAATGAAACGGGCCATATGCCTAGTGCTCATTTCTATCTATAGAGATTAATCCGAAATGTGTCTAGAAAACTTTCCAAAAGATGTGAAATGTGCACACGAGAAGATAGTAGACAATTCCGGCACTTGAATCATGAGTTACAGAAGCCTCACATGTCCATTAGAGTAAATTTTTTACTAGACACAAAAAACTGATTACCTTGAAAGGGTTTGGTATTTTTGGAATTACTATTTTCTTTATTAAAGTATATTAATAATATGTAGTTTCCGACATACATATACTTGAATCTTTTTCTTTAGTATTTTCTGGAAAACATCAGAATTGCCTGAACGTGTAGTGTTACTGCAGTTCATAACTGATAACGATTATTTTATTCCTTTAAAACAATTTCAAGATGTATAAGACGAAGAAAGACCATATTTTATCTTTTAAACTACTTTGAATGCATATTTAGGGGAAGGAATTGAAAAATGTACATAAAGAAAATTATACAGGGTGTATCAAAACTCGATGGCAAAATTACAGGAATGAATTCCTCATATAGAGAGAAGGAAAAAAGTGTATTACAACATGGGTCCGGAAATGTATAATTACAGAGCTATCCGAACTTTTATTAATGTTATTGCATGCCGACATGTTTTGATCGCTGGACTAAATTGCGAGACTCTGGTTATATGAGTAATCATTTTGCGAATTAAAGAATGTTGCCCTAAATGCCTCCTAACACATTTCAGTCTATCTGCCCGCAGGCAACTTAATGCACATTATCCTGGGCGTGGGTTGATAGAGGTGGATCAATTTTTAGCCACCACGCCCTCCTGATTTAAACCTCTGAACTTTTGCCTTTGGGGACACTTAAAGTCTTTGGAGTACTCGACTGCTGTGTGTGATGAACTAACTCTCCGTGCACGCATTTTGGCAGCCTGTGAAAGAGTACGTACTACAGCAGATATTTTTGATCATGTTCAGCATTGAATATGAAGAAGAGCGAAGGCCTGTATTCAGGGAGGAGAAGGTCGCTTCGAACATTTCATCTGATACGTGAACAGAGCGCTCCAAGATTAGTCTGATAACTCTGTAATTATGGATTTCTGGATTCATATTGTAATACACTTTTTTCCTTCTCTCAATACGAGGAATCCATTCCTGAAGTTTGCCGTCGAGTTTTGATACACTCTGTATAATCGGTGTAACTAATTCCTCAAATTCATTTGAACTAATAAAAATGTAAAGGAAGGTAAACTGAACATTCTTTTTGGTTTCACATGTCGTGTATAGTGATCCTGCAATTTACTGTTAACTGATTTACTGTACACTGAGTGCAGGACATATGGAATTTCTACATCATTTGAAAGGTCTATGTACGAATATTATAACCATATGAATAACTGAATTTGAAAAAAAAATGACTTGTGGGATTTGTGCAAATCACGATTCACTTGTTACAAGGTAAGCTAACAAATTACATCCTGTAATGTAGAAGTCTCGAGATTTTATTGCCGAAAGCTGAAGCGTTGAATTACCGCTAAACTTGTCCATGTCACTTTTCGAAAGATTCCATAAAGTGTACATACGTTACAGCTCATTGTTCTCTAGTACTGCCAATATAATCATCAACTAGTGACACGAGAGTTAGAAAATCATGCGTATAGCGTTATGCCTCATGTGCAATTACTTAATAAACTAGTCTACACTGCACAGAGTCTTTGGGAAATAAAGACAAATATTTGAAGGGTTCAGAGCCATAGTAGGCCAAGCGCCATTTATTAAAAATGGAGAAAGAAAGTGTTACAGTTCAGTGAATATCATAGTTTAATGAAAATTGACATATCATTTAGTTTTAATGTGTATACTTTATATTACTTGCTATATGTTTCCATTGAATTATGGTACTAACTTAATTTTAACCATTGTTTTCCACGCCTTCAGCGAATGCAACTTGGTCCACTATGATTCTGAACCCTTCAATTTTACAGTCGACAGATAAAGTCAATAGGAACTGAAATATTCTCTGCAACATTTTGCTGACTGACAATGTGTCTAGTTAATATACATTCAAAGGCCTGCAAGATTAGGTTGCCCGCAGGAAGAGGTACAGATTTTTATGTTCAGATGACTTTCAGATAATCAGTTGTTCTCAATTAGTTTACCTGGAAGGACAGCATAAAGCTTTTAATATAAATCTTGGGCTAATGCGAAATGTACGTATGTGCACATCAATACTTAACTAAGGACATGAAAATAATTTTATAGCATTCTTACACTTAAACTCGTGCTATATTAGTTATTTGTTATGTATAGTAAGAGCTCAATATCGTCATGAGTCATGATGAGAGACAACTATTTCTTTCATATTTCCTGCTTCTGGGGCTCAGCGCTCGAGCGCTGTTCTTTCATTCATATGGCCCAGGCTCGATTCCGGCCTAGTCGTGGTGGAGTTTTATGGTGGGCGAAGCAGACTTTGCAGAACCTTTTTATCTGTCATCTGCAATAAGTTATTTAAAAATAGACTGAAGTGAAGTTTTTGGGGTTAAACTGCTCTCGATGCTGATACAGAAGTTAAGGGCTTGAGGCGTCAGACTCTAGAGCAGGAGTCGTCATCTCAGTACACTATGGTGCAGGGACAGTTTGCTCGTTAGCTCAGTTCTAACTCGTAGACATCAACTGTGCAGCAGGAGGTGGGGGGAAGGAATCAGGTGATGGCATTGGCGTCCGTTCACTTGTTCAACCCTTTTAATCAGTCTCTAATAATCATAATAAACACGGAAGAAACATACACGGTACTTAATTTATTTTAAGAGGAACTGTGTAATAAGTAAACCACTTTTCAGTTTAAGACAAGATACAATATGCATTTTTTCCGTTATGTATTGGTATCGGTTTTGAGAGTAAATAGTTATTTTTATATTAAAGTAATTGAGAACTTACAGACCTATAGGCCTAATGCATTTTCACTATTACGAAATATTAAACCAATCGAATCCATTAGTAATATTTAAATCATGTCTTCCTATTCCTTTGTTCAAGTGTCGTCAATAAAATAAAATAAATTATCCATTTTTATCTGACACTATATATCACAAAACCAATTATTTGTTATTATGTATAACATATGAAACATATTATCGTTTCTGTTACAAGACTGAAGTAGGCCTAAATTATTTTATTACAGTGTAAATAACAAGTGATAAAAATTATTTTCGCTGATCATTAGCATTGGTTTTCCTGGATTTTTTAATTCGTTTTTCCCTCACTAACTGGTTTATGTTAGATGTCAATGCTCGTGTAGAACACAATCGAAGAATATTATATTACTATATCATAATACATTATATTATATATAACAATCGAAGAATACATTGTAAATTATGGTCAGAAAGTTGGCTTCTGGGATCGGATCCGTTGGCTTGGCTCGACACACTGCACACTACTACCTCCTCAGCCAGCGTCTCAGCGCTCCGAAGTATACAGTAGTATGCAGGCCAGTTGACGATGGCTGCTCTAGAGCAGTGGTTCCCAACCGGTGTGCCCCGGCACCTTAGGCTAAGGGGTGCTGCGAGATATTGAAATAAACCAAAAAAATACTGTCTACTTAATCCTAAGGTCTTGTAACGTCGTGAAATAAAATAAGTCAAATTAATTAATTACTCTCATGCACTACAGATCGATTCATTTCGATGATTCAGTTATTCTTCTATCCGGCTCCGGCAGATGGCCGAACATTCCCGATTCAGATACTAATATAGACTACTCACATCCCCACGAACATTCCCGAGACTTCGACAGAACAATATATATAAAATTGTACGAGTTCTGCCGCCGCTTTCAGTTGTTTTCTTCGCGTTGATTCACAGTGTTTTGCTATGGATAAGTTCATTGTTGAACGTAAACGCCAGGACAGTGAAAGTCAACAGTCGGCTACTACTGCTACAGTTTCTCTCGGATCGTCAAATGCAACACATAAAGAAGACAGACGAAAGAAAATATCATACCTGTACAGTTACTTAGCGTATGAAGGAAAACCCTATCTCTGTGTGTTTAGTTTGTGGCGAAACACTCAGCAACAAGGTCATGGTACGTAGCGGCATCTTACAAAAGCATCCTAGTGTGTCACAGAAAAGTGTGATGTGTTTTTGTGACCATAACTGACACTGCTCTTGAAGCCTCGTTTAAAGTAGCAGAACTGATAGCTTAAAAAAAAAAAATCATACTCTTGGAGAGGAAATAATAGGCCCTGCATTTACATGCCTATTATTTCAACAATTCTTGGCGAAGGAGCAGCTGATCAAGTTTCGAAAATTCCTCTCTCCAACAATACAATCAGCTGCAGGATATCTGAAGTGTCATGTAATATCAACGAACAAGTCTTGGAGAAAATAAAAACTGATACAATATTTGCTTTTCTTAGTAGATAAGAGTATCGATATTGGTGACAAACCGCAACTCATTGGTTTTATCAGATATATTGATGATAAAGATATTAGTGAGCAGTTTCTGTTCTGTAGACTGCTGGAGACTACGACAGGCCACAATATTTTCGTTTCTAATAATTCCTTTCTCAATGACCATGATCTTTCATGGAAAGACTGTTGTGACATATGTACGAATGGTATACCATCTATGTCTGGGAAATTTAAAGGTTTTACTGCCAGAGCTCTCAATGAAAATCCATCCATACAACTCGCTGTATTTTGCACAGAGGGGCATTAGTTAGGAAAGCGTGTAATGAAGATTTTGCTCCTGTGTTTAACCACATTGTGAAAAAGATGAACTACATGAAGTCTCGACTTTAAAATGCAGGATTTTTGAACAGTTATGTCGCGCAACTAATGCAGCTCATACCTCTTTGTTACTTCACACAGAATTAAGGTGGTTATCGCGGGGTCGTGTATTGAACCGATTTCTCCAACTGAAAGAACAGGTGAATACTTTTTTAAGGATGAAAATCAAGACATTTCATGAGCTATTACTAAGTGATTCTTGATGTTTGGAACTGTCGTATCTGGCAGATATGTTTTATAAGCTGAATGAACTGAATGTTTCAATGCGGGGTCGACAGGAAACAACAATTTCCTCAACCAATAAAATGAAAGGTTTTAAAAGAAAACTTAGTTCTTGGATGTCTGCAGTTCAGAAAGGAGACCTGTCGAACTTTCCATAGGAGATAAAGTTCTGGGTAAGCTGAAATACCGCATTTGTGATAACTTCAAGATTGCAAGATGTATTTTTTATCTATTTTCACTATGAATCTCGACTGGGTTGTCTCACCATTTGATTTCGTAGATAGTGCAGAGGAAATGGATTCAGTGCTTGCGAACGAAGGTGAATTTATTGATCTTTGCGCTGATTCCACACTCAAACGTAAGTTCACCAAGAGTGAGGCGTCGGTGGCTACTTTTTGGCTTCGACTAAGATAGGAGTATTCTAACCTAATGAAGAAAGTCAAGGTAGTTTTAAATGTAAGCTTGTATTGTAATTGATTTTAGATGATACTTATATTTGTACCTGAAAATGCCCCATTAGAGGCGAAAACATTTGTATCAAGATTAAATAGGATGTAACACATCACTATATTTTCTCATATGTTTTTACTTCATATGTAATGTAATGCTTAAGCCATATTGACTGAATAATAATTAATCATATTTTGATATTTGTTACTAATGAAGAAAGCAATTAACGCACTTTTGCCCTTTTCAACATCCTATCTATGTGAGCAAGCCTTCTCTGCTATGGTGACAAAATGCAAAGCAAGAAATAGATTGAATAAACTTGAGGATGATTTGCGTGTTTCATTGTCAACTGTAAGGCCCAATATCACGTATCTGTGCTCTAAGCATCAATCACAAGTTTCACATTAAAGATTAATCGAACAAAACTCTATTGATGTATTTCTATTCGGTGATTGTAGTAAAGTTTACCGAATTTTGTTATGATGTACGTTACGTATTATATCATCTTTCAATTAATGAATGTATTAAACTTCAATTTTCTTTAATTCAAGAAAGGGTGCCTTCACTTTTAATTATCAAGGGTGCCGCGAACTTAAAAAGGTTGGGAAACACTGCTCTAGAGCATACCTGCACAAACAGCGCTCAACGAGCGCGCGCGCTCCTTCGGAGCGGGAGAGCCGTGTTTTCCGCTCGCCGAAACGGAGAGGAAGATACGTCAGAGTGACATAGACTTGCTATAGTTAGATGAGTGCTGTGTGTAGGCCTATTCTCAGGAACTGTTTCACGTTGCTTACCTACTGCTACAGTACAGTATGGAAGACGGAACATAACATTTAACATTTAATGATTTACAGCTCGAACTTATTGATCTTCAATGTGACCTAGAGATCCTTTGAATAATACTACTAGCCTGGTTGAGTTTTACAAGACTAAACATTAGCAATAATATCCATGACTACACAGGGTGGCTGTGAAAATGATTGCTATGTTTGGCTCAACATTTATATTTGTGAGCAACTGTTTTCTATAATCAACTTTAATAAAGACAGACATCGAAGATCTATAACTGATGTTTCATTACGATCAGTAGGCTACTGTTCCTTTCAGCTGCCAACAGCATAAAACCTCGTTTTGATGTACTGATAAAACTAAAACAAAATGATATTCTACATTTAAGTAGCTATAGAATTTATATTATTTCTGTAAAATAAATATTTCTTTATTAATTAATTAATAATAGTCCAAGATAGTTTAGCAAACATTGAACGGGAATTCATTTCATAAACACTCGTAATAGTACTTCCTTTTATGTATATTTTATAAGAGATCACCCCTTCTTCCAGTCCACCCCCTTATACAGAGCACAGCTAATATCTGCATTCCGCTCATGAGCTGTGAGCCGGCTCGGAGAGCGCAAACCTTGTGCAGGCCTGCTCTAGAGCTTATCAATTACTCGTGTTAGGCATGGGACCCGGCTATCAGGATGGCCCATCTGTCATGATAGGGATCACGGATACCACTTCGACCACTTTTCAGACCGGAACAATCGTATATAGGATGCATAAGGAGCTAATATAAGTCTAAGTACATGAATCCACCCTGGACCTGATCCTCGAAAGACCTGCAAGCTTCATTTCTTATCCATTCATGGATACTTTCGTATGTAGCCTATGTAGCTAGTACTTATTGTTGCTGCTTGGTTAGTGTCCTAATAAAAGGTCATTAACAGTTTATATGTTCAGATTATTTTACAAAATAAATACGGTATTATTTATGCTGCAATATAGGCTATCGTATTTTTGCAAAGTGTAGGGACCTTGAAGCACTACGTCTCGCCGAATAGCTCCATTGGAAGAGCAAGTGGCTAAGGACTGGAAGGTCCCGGCTTCAATCTCACGTGATGGCGGAATTGTTCAACTACCGAAACTTTGGAGAACGGCCTCTAGGTCCACACAGCCTCCTGTAAAATTGAGTACCTGGTCCCTTCCGGGGTAAGAGGTGGCAGGAGTGTGTAGCAGCCGGTCAGATAATCTCATTCTAGTGCCGAGGTCATGATACAATATGAAATTCTATCTCTTATGCTCCGTGAGTCTTCATAGTACTCTTATAAAAAGGCTTTACATTTACCTTTACCTTCACGCTTACTTTCACAAAAATATTACGAGATTTCTAAAATTTATAATATGTGTTTGATTTCTTTCGTTGTCTGCTATTAAGGCTACTGAAATAAATATTTGCACTTATTTTCCTACATCTTTTCACACATGAGTAAATATGACATTTAAAATCAGTAGTAAAATTTAGCACCAATGTAATGATGAGCAGATATTGCCTATTCAAAGATTACACACTAAAATCGTAACAAAACATGTAGGCTACAAATGGGAATGATTCTATTTGTTCATATTCATACGAATCATAAGTTCCATTCTGCAGTCATCCAAGGTAACAATAAAATGTCACAGCCACCGGCGTAGCTCAGTCGGCTGAGACACTTGCCTGCCGATTCGTAGTTGCACTCGTGCGTGAGTTCGATTCCCGCTTGGACTAATTATATGGTTGGGTTTTTCCGAGGTTTTTCCTAAGCTTAAGGCAAATGTCAGATATTCTATGGCAAATTCTCGGCCTCATCTCGCTAAATACCATCCCGCTAAATACCATCCCGCTATCACCAATCCTATCAACGCTAAATAATCCAGCAGTGGGTATAACGTCGTTAAATAACCAACTAAAAAATGATAAAAAATAAAATGTCGAGCTATGTAGAAATGTTTACTCACCCCTGTCTCACATCAAACGCCACGTCTTTTCGCACATATTACTGCTAAACGATTTACGACTTGCTTTCCTATTAAGTTCATTGCCTGAAGCCGTTCAACCGCAAGACCATTTCATTGGCTTCCCACTTGTGATACGAATGAAATGCTGCAGCGCTAATTCCAAGGGTGCCGCGCTCATGTCTGCTACTTGTATTGGTTAGGTCGGGCATAATGCAGTAGTTTCATGTTTGCTGTAATCCATTAAAATAAAAACATATCCCATAGAAATACATTTTACTGACTTTCCTTTAAATCAGTTATAGCCTATTTTTTACTAGGTTATTAAACGACGCTATATCAACTGCGGGGATTGCAGAACTGGGGAAGAAAGGGGTAGAAGCATGGGGAAAGAGTTCGTTCCCCCATTCACAAGGCCTGAGCCTTCATTGATGTTTCTGTGACGTTTGGCAAACACACTGTTCTCTCTTCTGTACTCCCCCTACCGTACAATTACGCGAGGGTTGCAGGAAAGGGATGAGTTACGTGTTCCGGCTCATAACGTGTGCATCAATTGTAGCACAGTTTTGTATCCCTGGACTAGGTAATAGCGAGATAGTATTTGGCGAGATGAGGCCGAGGATTCGCCATAGATTACGTGACATTCGCTTTGCGGTTGGAGAAAACCTCGGAAAAACTCAACCAGGCAATCAGCCGAAGCAGTAATCGAACCAGCGTCCGAGTGCAACTTTAGATCGGCAGGCAAGCGCCTTAGTCGACTGAGCTACGCCGGTGGATGGTATAGCCTATTACAAACATGTAATATAACCAGCGGCGTAAATCTGACGTTTGAAATTTCATTTACATGTAAATTCTCTATTAAAATTAAAGATTTTTGTTTCTTATTACCGGTATGTTAAGTGTAAAAGAAAGTACTGTGTCGCTATAAAAATCAATTTGTAGATTTTTGCGCGGAATTTTTATCATTGTCGATATACCGAAAAGGTTTCCTTTTGCATGCCGTCCGTCTGTCTGTCTGACTTGTCTTGTATTGTAGCTCTGTTGTAGCTATATAGTGACTTTATTCAAACTATATGCCGGACTTCGTTCATATTCAGTATTAACGAGTCAATTTATCCTGTAATAATATATATATATATATGAAATATAATAATAATAATAATAATAATAATAATAATAATAATAGCTCTTTATTTGAAATCAAACACACCAAATTGCCATGAACTCCAAATCTAGACCTAACGATTTTATGTATATAATAATTTTATAAACTTTTTGTTTCTTGTGTAAGATGAGATGCAAAAAGTTACCAGTTCATTTTGTCCCTCGATCCCTTTGTTTCGGAGAAATTAATTATTATATGCAGAATTGTTCTAATTTTGGTTGTGAAAATACAATGAAAACAACGAAAACAACCTACAGGATAGTGGAGAGCGCTTTATCGTACGCCGGTCTCCGTTGACGTCCCTCTGGCTTGTCGTCGAGTTGTAGAGAGGGGAAATGGGACAGATGGGACAAGTGGGCCGAAGCTTAAAGGGGCTGATGTGTTATCATAGTTTATTGAAAAATAACAAGAAAAAGTACTAGATGTTTTTTTCCCTGGTTCTGGGGTAGGGGAACGGGAGAGTCGCAGTAGGCCTATAAATTAGTAAGTTAGAAGTTCGTCCTGAGACGTCGATCCGTGAAGAGATATGATGACTAAGTGGAATTTGTGTGTTAGGGATACAGGGGTAACGGGAATGTCTGAGTAGGAGAGTGTTACGCTTACCTGGAGGGTACGATGTGGGAGTAGGAGAACAAGAGAGAGATAAAGCTGGGGTCGAGGTTAGTTCTCGCAATCGAGGGATCGAGCTAGCCTAGCTTAGCTACCTTTCGACAGCGAGAACAAGCTCCATGGGCGTCTATGGATCGAAAGATCCTAGCTCCGCGACTTTTTGACGCCAGGAGCGGGAAAACGGGTAAATTATTTTGTCTAGAAATCAACGAGCCCAACTTCGCGACTTTTCGACAACAGAGTGGTTCGAAGAAGAAACCGGGGTCGAGCAAGGCGAGTTAAACATGGGGAATCGAAATCAAGATTGCTACAAGTATGAAAGGTAGGGAGTGTAGGTTAACGTCGGGAGGAGATGTGAGCGCTTCCAAACTGTGTGATACATTGGCCTCTTAATGTCTCAAATTGAAATGAATTGAAAGAGAGGGATATGGAAGGAGAAATTAAAAATATACGCAAAACGTGTCCTCGCAAAGGGATCGGGGCTGAAAGAAACTGAGTATGTGAGCTCCAAGCCGTTGGCCACTTGTCTCTCTCCGGGTTACTCTGCTCCACTGGAGCAAATCGTCAGGAGCTATATTTATACGCCTGGGCCTCCCCCACATGACTAGTGACGTCACATCGGGCAGAGAAGGAGGAGGCTTCTTTAAGCGCCCTCTTGCGGATTTAAGCGGAAACAAGTGTCTGGAGTTGCACTTGCAGATGCTGCCATGCGGCCGGGCATTGCAAGACCAGACGGCAAGGGCTGCATATTCACCTTCTGAAGTAAAGGGAGCGGGGAAGTAGGATACAGCTGGCCGCTGCGTACTTGAACCAAATACGGTTTACAAAACTTGGAGGTAGAGCCTCAAAGAGCAAAAATAAACGAAACACAACACCTTCATTGTACTTTAGGTAGTATTAAATTTACGGCCTTCTTTCATAAGCACATTTATTGCGCATGAGTCATTCAAAGCAATCTTATAAAATATATTTGTTGATTTTAAAATGTTATAATCACTGAGATTAAATATTATGATGGGCAGCAGATTCTTGAACGGTGTTAATGCAAAATTAACGCAAGTAAAGAGGCATAATATTTTAAAATGTCGGCGACTGTAGTTGGAGTTTTTAAATACGTTTGCACCTGGTACAGACTTCTCCGTTTATTGCAGTCCAGAAATGTCAACGGGAATGATTTCTAGAGGAAAACTAGAATGTGTGGCCGAAAATTGAAATGCTGCAGTACATTAAACGAAAACTAAAATGTAACACAACATTAGCCGAAAAATTAGAATAGTCCTATAATGTGTCCTATAATGTATTTATTCACACTGCAATGGGTATATACCCGGTGGCAGTGGTAACTAGTTACACTCAATAATGACAATAATAAACTTATTAATTAAAATACAATTAATAATAATACTAATGATTAATAATAATAATAACAACAGGGAATATCCTAAATTAAATGAAGCACTATCACTTAAAATAACATTTAAAATAAATCTAATTTGTATCTTAAACTTAAGTTCGAACTAAAACCCACTAGTATGATATGTTCATATCTGCACAAGTACCTTTCAACATTACACTCATTTCGCTGTCAACTCACTCACTGCACTGGAACTACAGTACGACACATTTCATTGATTCTATAATGATTTCACTAACACTTCAAAAACATTTCACTCTTCAAATACTTTGCACTGCCACTATAAACTATAAAGCTTCACTGACAGGAACACGTTTCACTTACACAGCACACTTACTTCTTCACTGATACAACACACTTCACTGACACAACATAATTCTTCACTGATACAACACTTCAATAACAAAATAACATTTACACCCTTTAAATACTGTACATAATTACCGTCTGTTAGTAAAGTCCTTAAGCCTATTTTAAATAAATTTTTGGTTGTTGGTAAAGCCTTTAGTAAGTCTGCAGGTAAAGCATTCCAGTCCCTGATAGTACGATTGAGAACAGAAAACTTTCCAGTGTCCGTCCTCTATCTTCTTTCCCTCAATTTATATGAGTGGTCGTTCCTTGAAGAGTAATTTGGCGGCTGCAACGTATTTTTTATTTCTCTCCAGGCAGGCTCACCTCTGTATGTTTTGAACAGTGCGCATAATCGAATTCGCGTTCTCCTGTCCGTGAGTGTGTCCCATTTTAATGGTGAATTTTTCCGACAACACTTGAGAGCCCGTTTTTTAAATCTTTTCCAGTGTCTTAATATGTTCTAATCTGTAAGGATCCCAACATGCAGCACCATACTCCATTACTGGACGTACTAGTGATTTATATGCAATTTCTTTGGATTTATCAGAACCTTTTCTTAGTACCCTCATCACAAAGTGTAACGCTCTCCCTGCTTTTCCCGCTGTGTCTGTAACGTGTTCCCCCCAGCCGAGATCGCTGCTAAATGTTATTCCGAGGTATTTACATTTGTTAACTTCCGGAATGGTTTCACCCCCTAACGTATACGATGCGACTATTTTATTTCTTTTCCTTGTAAAGCTGATGGCTTTGCTCTTTAGAGAATTTATTTTCATTTTGTTGGCTATTGCCCAATCGTTTATTCTAATGAGGTCATTCTGAAGAAGAGTAGTATCTTCATAACTTTTTATTTCCCTGTATACCATACAATCATCCGCGAATAAGTGAACCCTAGACAAGATATTAACTGGCAGATCATTTACAAAAGCCAGGAATAGAAGAGGCCCCAAGACACTCCCCCGTGGGACTCCGGAATTAATTTCAATTGGGTTCGATAATTCCTCCCCTACCCGTACTCTCTGAGTGCGACAAGTTAAAAATTCCTTGATCCACTGGAGTACTCTGAAGTCAATCCCCGTCGATTGCAGTTTAACCAACAATATATCGAATGCGCGTGAAAAGTTAATATTCACTGCATCTACTTGGCTACTGGAATCTATTCCGTCTTCTAAATCCTGACATACAGTTACTAATTGACTCTCACATGAATAGCCCCCCCCCGAAATCCATGCTGACAGTTATGTAACCAATTTGAGTCATCCCAATGCTGCCTTAGATAAGCAGAAATCAAGTGTTCCATCTGTTTGTATCTGAGCGAGACCCTGACTTATAAATTGGCACCACTATTGCATCTTTCCAATCTCGCGGGACAGTACCATTGTTAATTGATATTTCAAATATACGCACTAGATAGGGAATCATGGCTTCCCCTCCCAATTTTAGTACGTCTCCGGCGATACCATCAGGTCCTACTGATTTATGAGTTTTCAATTTAGAGATCCTTCTCCTTATGTCCCTAGGCTTGATAGAAAACTGACCCGTATTTTCCACAGAAGCTAAGTGTGGTACTATTGTCCTCATCCCAAAAACAGTGGCATAATAGGAATTTAAATTTTCTGCTTTTTCGCTGTCCTGTACGATAAATTGATTGCGGTCATTTTTTAGGGGGAGGCTCGAATAGTTTTCCTTGCGTCGTCTCTTCACATATTTATAAAAATTCCCCCCACCCGTTTTGTTCACTTTTGAAAAGTTTATTTAGGTAATTTTCCTGCTCTATCTTCTTCGCATTAAGCAGTTCTTTCAATAGTTGTATGAATTTTGTTTGTTTTGCAAGGCTTTCCTTGCGCTGTCTGAGGATTTCCTTAGTTTTCTTTTCAGTAAAGCAACATTACCAGAAAAGTAGACTGAAGTGCAACATAAACAAAAAAAAAAAAAACAGAAATATTGCCAGAAATAATAGAATGTTGGAGGGATATTGGTCGAGAAACTAGAATGTCGGAGGAACATTGATCGAAAAACGAAAATGTTGGTGGAACATTCGACGAAAAACTAGATGTCGAAAGAGCAATGGCTGAAAACAAGAATACTGGAGCACCACTGGCCGAAAAACTGGAATGCTGGAGCAGCATTGACCCAAAAAACTAGAATGGTGCAGCAAAGTAGGCAGAAAAACTAGAATGTTGAAAGAAAATTGTCCTAAAAACTATAGAATGCTGGAGTAGCATTGACCGAAAAATTAGAATACCGAAGCAACATAGACTGGAACACTATTTTTTTTTATTGAACATAACAGGCAAAGCCCAATTACAATGTTCAAGACTGACAATGTAATTTATAAAACATAAACAAGGAAAAAGAAACTTTTCTAAATAGGTTATTTAGCGTCTGAATGAGATGAAGGTGATAAGATTATTGCCGGTGAAATGAGTCCGGTGTCCAGCACCGAAAGTTAGCCAGCATTTGCTCATATTGGGTTGAGGGAAAACACCAGAAAAAACCTCAACGAGGTAACTTGCCCCGACCGGGAATCGAACCCGGGTCAGCTGGTTTGCGGTCAGACGCGCTAGCCGTTACTCCACAGCTGTGGCGTGGAAACATACTCTTATTAAAAACTGAAACAAAATAGAAAAGAGAGAAAGAAAAAAATTATCGATTTATTTAAAGTTTCTCAATCATATGATTTATAACGTGTTGCAAATTAATATTTGGTAATACATATTACTAAAGAAAATATAAGAACGTTTACGCCTATACGGCATCATCAGATATTTAAATGTTATAATGATATCTAAAACGTAACACAACCAGTAAACAGGAAAACCACAACGAGAACACATCATCATACGCTTCAATGCACACATACACATAATACAATCACGTCAAACTTTTCATATTTTCAAATATTAATATGAGTCTATCTTCACAGAAGTTCTACGCATGTACACACTGATTACGGAACCAAACGGCCAACATCAAAATTGGCATACTTTGAAACGTATCAATATGAATGAATACTGCACTCATCCCACATGTATGTAATACAGTCAAGAATCATATGATGAACAATTATATATAGAAGATATTTAAAAAAAAGAAACAAATTGTATTACATACAAAACATACATTATTATAATATTATAAATATCAATTATAACATCAGTATTATTTTGCATTAAATTCACGTGAACACTGTATCACATGCACACAGATACAAACTTTTACATCTTTTATCAATTTTATATACCGTGCTATTGAACAAACACAAAGAATATGTTACATGAGTTCTATGTATTTTATATTTTATTTGTTATATATATATATATATATATATATATATATATATATATATATATATATATATATATATATATATATACATACATATTACATTTTCGGCAAGTTAGCAAATCCATATACAAATTAGTTACATTGAACACATCTCTTACAACGATATTACACACTTTCTACATATAACTCATGATTTAATTAATTTATTATTATATTATACACAAATTTATTACAATGAACACTATATTGGGCTTACGTTTTTACCGTATAGGCGAAAACGTTCATATATTTTCTTCAGTAATACTAGCAAACATTAATTTGCAACAAATGATAAATCATATGATTGAGAAACTTTAAATAAATTTATAATCTTGAACTGATTTACCTGAAAATCAAAATGAATTATAAAAAAAAAGAAAAAAAAAAGAGAAATTGAAAATAAGGTGTGAAAGTAGTTTGAAATTAACTAACAACAATATTCTGCAAAATATGATAACAAATAGCCTAATTTTGCATTTAGAAAAATTCATATTGAAAATATCAACATTCGGATGAGGATATAATTTATTGTATAAACGTAACATTTGGAAAACTGGGGAATTTTTGTGCGATTCAGTATTTGCCCTTGGTATGAAAAATAAATTTCGAAAATAAAATAAACCAACACAGTCCAACTTATTGTTAATAATTTTATAAAGAAAGTTTAAAGATAGACAATTTCGTATAATCTGTAAACTAGTAAAATGGAAATGTTGAAACATTGTAGCATAACTCTCATAAGTAGGATAATTATTATAAAGCCTATAATACAATAATATAATATAATATAAAGATTTATTTTGAATTTTTTCTAGTAACAGAATATATTTGTTAGTAATTGGGTTCCAGATAACAGCAGCATATTCTAATTTAGATTGAACAATGGAATTATACAAAATTATTATAGTTTTGACTTTAAATTTACAAGAATTTTTCAAAATTGACTGAGAAATTGACTAACTGACAGAGTTACTAATTTAATTAATTTAAATGTTACAGACAATGCAGGTTGGTTGATATCTATCTGTACTAAAGACGGAATTTCTTTTTCAACCTCTAAATATTCTATATTGCTTATTATGAGATCAAGAGTTCTATTATTTATATTAGATATTTTATTATGAGATTTTAAATTGAATAAATTTATAAATTTCATTAAATCTCTTGCTTTAAGCGATTCTCTTGAAAGATCAGATGTACCATTAATAATTTCAGACATGTTGAATTCTCCAAAAATCAGAAAAAAATTAAGCCTATAATTTTTGTAAGTGTTTTTAAAAAAGTTATTGTAAATTTCAGTTGTTAAATTGGGTGGAAAATATGCTACATAAATTGAGTATTTAGAATGATTATAAAATAATTTAACCCAAATAGCTACATTCCAAAGTATTTTCTATTTCGAAAATACGATCAAGTTCGAATGAGGATTTTATAGCTAATAGTACTCTCCCTCCAAGTTTTTCTTTGAAGTATTTGCCCATCTGTCATTCCTAAAAACAATATACCTGTCATCAATTACTTCAGAATTATAAAATGAATTATTTAACCAAGTTTCACTTAATGCTATTACTGAAGAATTATTACAATGTACATTACTAAAAAAATCGTTACTTTTTGTCTTAAGATCTCTAACATTCTGATAATAAATATTAAAATTATTTAATGCTCCCAATAAAACTCAATAAGTTTAGTAATATCGATTTCATTTCTAATTTGGAAAACAGGAGATTGATCATGAAGGAGGAGAAATATATTTCCATTTCTCGTCCATACATATTTCGCATTTTTAAGCCTTCTTGCTTCACCAGCCTTGGCTAAAAGTTTCCTCCTGTCACTGCAAAGAGATTTATTGATGTAGACTGGATTATTGAAGTTGTAGCCTAAATAAAGAATGTTGAGGTTACTCTTCACTCTTCGTTGCTTCAGAACATTTTTAATCCGCCGATTAGTGAATTTAACTATAATAACAGGGACTTGAGTGTCAGACCTGGATTTCAGACGAGTGACAAGCATCAATAAATTCTTCTTTGATTTCAAGACCAAGAACTGTTCCTACATCTTGCACAAGAGTAATAGGATTTTCTCCAGGTTTCGCAGGCACTCCGTGAATTTCGACCATGTTCACTCTTGAGCACTGCTCAAGATAAATGAGTTTCATTCTCAATTCAGTGTTTTCTTCACGTAAATTATTGTTTATGATTTTTAATTGTTCCACTTCCTGCATACATGCATCAATGATATCGACATGCTTTTGTAGTAATTCAATATTTGCATCAAGGTTTTCATGTAGAAGATTCAAAGACTTTCCTAATTCAATTTTTCTGTATTTACGTAGTCTTTTTAGTTCTTTCGCTTCCTCAGACAAAAAAATAAGTAACTTATAAATATAATTTACACTAAATGATTTGATATTTTCCGTCAATGACTTAACATCTTGTATATAGGTGTGAACCTTTATATTACTGTACATATTTATTCTAAGTATTAACGTTTTCGTCGTATCAAACGACATCATCAGATACATAATTGGAATACAATATAATAATATCTTATTTTATATACCATGTGCTCTTATTGTCAATAATTAAAACCTTAACCTAATGACCACAAGTAATATAAAAGTACAAGTCTTCATAATTTAAGAATATTAAATTTTTTAAAATTTAGGAAATATCATATAATGTGTTATGTATGAAGACTTGCTTACAAATTTGGCAGTTTTTTCCTCACACAACTTCCTTACACACAGATTTGACTATCTTATCTTATATCTTTTACTATGGATATGATAAAATATCATTGAGACTGTTGATATATTGATGTGTCTTTGTTAAAAATACTAGTGTTAAGTTGTTTACGCATTGAAGCTTTTGTTAAAACCATTAATGTTGACAGTGATGATGTAACATCGAACGAAATGTTTCCTATTATGAAACGTAATCTTCTAATATTAGGTTGATGAGGTGGAGTTGAACGTTACAAACGTAGTTAATCTTGGTCTTCAATCTGGGAAGAATATTAATAAAAATTATGAGGATAGAAGATGTTAAACTGGAATATAAATTTACTAAGATTTGTTAGAATTGAAATTGTCTCATTACCAAAGTCTAATAATATATGTTAAAAATTATGGTTTTATGCCTTGAGAATACTGAATAAAAGAAATTATCAAAGTAGGTATGATGCTAAGTTAAAAAGTTAATTTCAAAATTCAATGTAGAAGAAAATATTAAGAACTTAGGAATTAATTTGTTATATGTAACATACAGAATGTTATTAGTATTTGTGGATAGCGTATGCCAGTGATGTCAAAGAAAACACATTTTTCTGACCTTGACGTCGTGCGAAGGCAACAAGCGCTTGGCATGGAAGAAGAAATAAGCAGCCTGTTGGATTAAGAAAACAGTGGTGCACAAACCTCAAACAGAACGTGAAATTTTATATCGTTATTTTTATATGTCTTCTTTCTGTTTGATATTATCTATATTGTCTGTAAAACAAAAGTACTAATACCAATTTCTTATTATTGCAGTTGTGTTTTGAACGCTAATAACATAATAAAGAGTTAAGGAGGAATATTCACATAAATTCCATAGTAGTACAACTACGTGGTGTGTCTAAAAAGTTCGGTGAATGATGTCATATCTGAACGGCAACTTGGCGCACGTGCTTGCGCATGCTCATGGTTCTTCAGAGACTTGGGGAGAATCGATACACAGCATGCAATGCAAGTGACTGGCAGTGTAAACAGACTGCGACCAGTTGAACGTAGTCAGTGTGAGAGGAAGTGTCACAGCGCAATGGAGCAACGTGTAAACATCAAGTTCAGCTACAAATTGGGTAAGACTGCAACGGAGACACATGGAATGTTGGTGCAGGTGTACGGGAGGGAAGCCGTGAGCAGAAAATGTGTTTACGAATGGTTTAAACGCTTCCGTAAAGGGAAGGAAACAATTGAGGATGAGCCACGTTCAGATCGGCCATCGACAAGCAGAACCCCAGAAATGATCGAGAAAGTACGACAAATGCTAGCACAAGATCGGCGACTGACTCTAAGATTGATTGCGGAGGAATTGGACATTAGCAAGGACACGGTGCACACCATCGTCCGCGATGATTTGGGTAAGCGGAAGATCTGCTCTCGATTTGTGCCGCACAAGCTCACAGACGAGCAGAAAGCAAAACGGATGGAAACTTCTGGTGATTTCATTTCCATGTGTGACCAGAATCCATTGCTTCTGAAAACCATCGTCACGGGAGGTGAGACCTGGTGCTACCATTTCGATCCGGAATCAAAACGGCAATCGATGTCATGGTGTTCACCGACTTCCCCGCAACCAAAAAAAAAGCCGTCTGCAAAAATCCAAGGTGAAAACACTGTTGATCGCCGTCATCGACAACAACGGCATCAACCACAAGGGATTTGTTTCTGCAGGTCAAACCATTAATGCTGCATTTTACCAGTCCGTTTTGAACCGATTGCTACAGCGTATCCGGCGGGTTCGGCCAGAGTTTCACAAGACTGGAAAATGGATGCTGCTCCATGACAATGCCCCTGCACACTGTGCAATCCGTGTGCGCCAATTCCTGGCTCAGAAAATAGTAAGTGTTCTTGAACACCCTCCGTACTCCTCTGATCTCGCCGCCTTCAAGCGGGGAAACAGGAAAAAGTCCGCAGGAGCCAGAGCAGGGGAGTACGGAGGATATTCAAGAACAGTTATCATCTTCTGAGCCAGGAATTGGAAAAGTTCGGTGAATGGTATCAGAAAGCAAAAAAAAACAAAGATACAAACAAATTTCCTTTATTGCCCTTCAAAATAGTCGCCACTCGCTACAACACACTTTTTACAACGTTCGTACAGCTTCTGGAAACTATCAGCAAAAGCCTCCTGTGGAATCGATCACAGAACGGCTGTCACACGATCTTTGATGGCATTCACATCCACAAAACGTTCACCTTTCATGGCCGCTTTCAAGCGGGGAAACAGGAAGAAGTCCGCAGGAGCCAGATCAGGGGAGTACGGAGGGTCATTGTCATGGAGCAGCATCCATTTGCCAGTCCTGTGCAACTCAGGCCGAACACGCCGGGTACGCTGTAGCAATAGGTTCAAAACGGACTGGTAAAATGCAGCATTAATGGTTTGACCTGCAGAAACAAATTCCTTGTGGATGATACCGTTGTTGTCGAAGAAGGCGATCAACAGTGTTTTCACCTTGGATTTTTGCAGACGGCTTTTTTTTTTTGGTTGCGGGGAAGTCGGTGAACACCATGACATCGATTGCCATTTTGATTCCGGATCGAAATGGTAGCACCAGGTCTCACCTCCCGTGACGATGGTTTTCAGAAGCAATGGATCCTGGTCACACATGGAAATGAAATCACCAAAAGTTTCCATCCGTTTTGCTTTCTGCTCGTCTGTGAGCTTGTGCGGCACAAATCGGGAGCAGATCTTCCGCTTACCCAAATCATCGCGGACGATGGTGTGCACCGTGTCCTTGCTAATGTCCAATTCCTCCGCAATCAATCTTAGAGTCAGTCGCCGATCTTGTGCTAGCATTTGTCGCACTTTCTCGATCATTTCTGGGGTTCTGCTTGTCGATGGCCGACCTGAACGTGGCTCATCCTCAATTGTTTCCTTCCCTTTACGGAAGCGTTTAAACTATTCGTAAACACATTTTCTCCTCACGGCTTCCCTCCCGTACACCTGCGCCAACATTCCATGTGTCTCCGTTGCAGTCTTACCCAATTTGAAGCTGAACTTGATGTTTACACGTTGCTCCATTGCGCTGTGACACTTCCTCTCACACTGACTACGTTCAACTGGTCGCAGTCTGTTTACACTGCCAGTCACATGCATTGCATGCTGTGTATCGATTCTCCCTAAGTCTCTGAAGAACCATGAGCATGCGTAAGCACATGCGCCAAGTTGCCGTTCAGATATGACACCATTCACCGAACTTTTTAGACACACCACGTATACTGTACTAAGTGGATGAAACGCATCATTCATAAAGAAAGTGATATCCAAAAAAAAAAAAAAAAAAAAAAAAGAGAGAGATTGAGTATGACACGATAAGTTGTAATTGATTTTTTTTCATTTTAGTAGGTTATTTTACGACGCTGTATCAACATCTCAGGTTATTTAGCGTCTGAATGAGATGAAGGTGATAATGCCGGTGAAATGAGTCCGGGGTCCAGCACCGAAAGTTATCCAGCATTTGCTCATACTAGGTTGAGGGAAAACCCCGGAAAAACTTCAACCACGTAACTTGCCCCGAACGGGAATCGAACCCGGGCCACTTGGTTTCGCGGCCAGACGCGCTAACCGTTACTCCACAAGTGTAGACAGTTGGAATTGATATTGATGGTATCTTTAGCCTTATGAAAGTAATCAATGAACTAATCAAAACAATATTATGGTACAAAACAAAGTTACCTAGGTACTGTATATGTTTTAAGTGTAATTAATATTCCATAACGAAACCCTTATCTCATTATGATTTTAAGGTGATATTGGTGAGCAACTTCTTATCATCAGAATATTAAATTATTTTCTCGAAACCTGCTGAAGCTGTAGAGCTGGCATTTTTACAACACATGAGCATAAATCTTTTGCTTATAGTGTAACAGTAGTTGCTTTGTTAATTCATTTCCTTACAATCATTTTCCATGCAAATATTTTCAAAATTTGAATACACTATCTTCAGTAATACGTATTTACGGTATATTAGATTTGCGAAAACATTGTTTCAGTACCTGTAAGGCTACTAAATAAATAGGCCTAAATCTGAAAATTTCACTTTTCTATAAAAGAAAGTTCAGAAAATATTCTTCTTGAATGAAAAAACAAACATGTGAAAAATGTGCATTAAAATTAAAAGTTACATTCTTATAATGCATTTGTACTTCTCAGACAAATCTAAAAATTAACAAGGACACAGTTTTAATAAGTTCTCTTTCCTTATACTACCTCTTTCGTCTGTCTCTTTCCTTTCCACTGTAAAGCGCTCAGGCTCTCCTGAGCTCCAAAGCGTGCGTTTGCGCCTATGGGCATCAATTGACATGACTGTCGTATGCGCTTGCTATCCAAGCAATCCGTGGTTCGATTCCCGGCGTCGGAAATGGAAGAGATTTATCTTCTGCCCATTGGATTGTATGTTTTTTCCCTTGTTATGTGATATTTTGTGTTGCCTTAGCCGTGACCCTGTACCGTTCTGACCATACGACCAAGAAGATCTATATGTGTGTCTGCCTAGTACTGTTCAAGAGATATATTCTCCCTTATACCACATTGTCACGTATCTCTGATTGAGGTTCTGGCTGATACGTCTGTCAGGCAGTACATCTCACTTGATGATGTGTGAGAGAGGAAGAGCAATTTTTGTTACATACACCTCAAGCCTGATTAGTGAAATGTTATTAGTCAGCGATGCAAGCAAGGGAGGGAGAGAGGGAATGGCCACGTTATCCCATTATTTCTTGGCTTTAGTTGTCCCATAGAAGATTCCTTATTGGTATCACTTAATGAGTTTGCAACCAGTTTTCGGACTTTTGACTAAAATCTGTTCTCAGCACACTCAGACAACCTCACTCACACCACTCCGCTGACTCGTGCCTTACCGAAAACATAACATAATAAATATTACGGTGCATGCCTGTTAGTTATGCAACGTTGTCACATTATGACTCTGAATTAGCCCAGCCGCTGTGCTGATTCAAGTAGGAAGTTTTTTTAACAGAAGTTAGTGGTTATTTCTTGTGGCAAGATAAGCTGACCTATCTACGCGGGCTGAGGCTTCTATGTATGGAACACTGTTATATGTAGCAATTCAGTGATCGGACGCGGCCAACTGCATAACATAAACATCCAGACCATATTGATGTGACTTCTTTGACTTCTTTCCTCTGAATTGGGGTCGTCTAAGTTTTGCGAGTACACCGCTTTCGATGGTAAGTTGGTAGGGAAGGAGAAGGTGAAACATGATGAAGAAAGAAAGCTTTATTCTTTGGTTAGGTCGTTATCTTGATTACATGTTGACTGCCTATAAGATATTTATTTATTTATTTATTTATTTATTTATTTATTTATTTATTTATTTATTTATTTATTTATTTATTACTTGCTTCCATTGTCTTGCTGGTTGCTTGGTCGGTAGATCGGTCGGTCGGTTGGTCGGTCATTGATTTGATTGGTTGGTTTATTTTGGTTGGTCGGTTGGTTAGTTGGTTGGTTGGTTGGTTGGTTGGTTGGTTGGTTGGCTGACTGCATTTGGTTGTAGGAAAGTGCGCTGCAAGCTCCAATGTCTGTATAATTATCATTAAGTTAATAAAGACAACGGAAAAAGTTGGAAGTAAACTCGCTGGAACATTGGATTCATTAAAATGGTTCTCATATCATTTTAATTTGATTATCGTGTGCATTGTGTCAGTTCCGCTGGAAATGTGATACGATAACTCAGCGCTTCTCCACTTAAAAATACGTGATAAAACTCCACGCATCTGCTCGCTCCACATAACCGAGTCATTATTTATGTCTCCATTGATTCACTGCTTTAATTCGATGTGACTGACTTAAACAAGTCGACATCACATGCTTTCTTAATTGGCCTTCATTTCACCGTTTAATTGTCTTAGATAATATCTAGAGACTTGTATGAGGCAGTTATCTGTGAACAGCAGCTGTACATGCGCGTTGCTGCCCACGTCATTCCCTTGTATAGCTGTTCTAACTGGTTCCCAAGGGATTTTTTCCTATTCTTCTGCGGGAAAAATGTAAATGTCAATTATCTGGTTTACGTCTGTTTTTTATTTTTTAATTTTGAAAGGCTGTTTGTTTCAATTATGTTATGAGAGTGACTGGAATGGGTCTAATATAGAATTTAGGTGAGTGCTTTACTTACACAAAATCCCTCTCCCTTGATAACTGGTAGTAATTCAACGCTCTTTGTTTACTCGTGTTTTAATCAGTGTTAGCAAATAGATGATAAATTAATACCACGCTGACCGCTGAGAACAAAGATAGCGTGGCATGCAAAAACAACTAATTTTGTACAGGTCTGGGAACAAATAAAACATTATAGAACATACTAGCTAGAGGAACTAGTAATCATGCTGCCCAACATACAGCCTACTAAGTAACTTACTCTCTAAATTGTAAGATTTCGAATCACTTTCCTACTTTATATAGAAATATTTTTGTGCATCTAGTTTAGCACAAGCCTAGCACTTTATTAAATACTCCTTCTTTAGTATAGTGATATGTACATCATTCGTAAGTCACGAAAGATTTTAATGTTCTGTAACTTCATTAAGAAGTAAGTTTGTAGGAAAATAATAAAACAGTTTGGTTCATAAAAGAATGGAGTTTGTTTAGGTATGTAAACCAATTTGAAAAAGTAGCTATTGCAGCATTCAGATTGTTTTCTACGGTCTTTGGTCTATCGCATTTTTTTATCTGCCACGGATCTGGCCCCTTCATATTTTTTATAAGCTTTCACAATAATGACAAATTGCATGGTCCATGCCTCAATCTGTTTAATGTCCTCAATCTTCTCAGTGCGCTGTAACAATCTCTATTACGTTCATAATAACACTACAAGACAAGACCAATTCGCATTTGTAGAGACAAACCAGTATTAAAAAAAAAAAAATAAAATAAAATAAAATAAAAAAAAAACTCATTCAAGAACATCATGAATTTTTCTTGTCTCGCAGAGTTATGAATACATGAGAAACATAAAAACTCGCTCTTGTATAGTAAATCGAGAAACATTCATTCCGTTCACACTATCACAAGATAATTTCTCTCTCATACCTACTGCCGGACCCAGCAAGAAACTTAAGCGGCCTCTAAGTAGTCAATATTATTGTGTGGCCATTGCTTTAGCATTTTGTGTGAATAAAAAGAATGTGTTTCTCGTTTTGTGTGACAGTGCTTGGCTTAACAGGAGACTCAACCCGATATCACAAGATCGGCTCAGAAACATCATCTGTAACAGCATCACTTAACTTTAATCATTAAGACGTTTCACCTAGTGATGAAATCAGGAGGTGGCCACCGGAGGAATTTCTCCAACCCCCGAATTTGAAGATATGCTCCTCCCCCCCCCCCCCGGAGATATCAGACTTTTAAGAATACAAAAAATATAATTTATACAATATTATATTTCAATTTGATATGATTTTTCAGTAACTAAAATAAATTCTGTTCTGTAGATTTTCAGGTAATTGTTTCCTCGAAGGTTGGTGACTACCTAACGATCTTGACTGGTTGAAACTAAAATCTTCTGACTGTTAGAGTTAAGAAGTCAGGTGTGCTGTGTTTTATTGGCGCAGTTTTCGGTGTTAGTTTTGTTTAGCAAATATAACAATTATGTTCATTAAAATGTTTAGACTCGTAGCATGTACAATAATAAATATTTCTATGTACAGTGGCGAAACAAGAGACAATTGTTTACTTTTCTTAAAAAAAAAAAAAATCAGTATAAAATTCATCCGTTATATTTAATGAATAAAACTCTAATTCGCTTTAAGTGAAAGTGAACTCTGTGTGTCGGTACTTCCATTTGTGTTACCTTCGTCTAGTGTTGTTAGTGGTGAGTCAATGAATAAAAAATGCGAAATAAAAGGTCAAAAACGATAACTAAATGATTGGTTGTACTTCGCTCGTACTCGGTGTGATGCATTCTGTAAACTGTGTGAAATGCATTTAGAAATAATCTCAAAGCTCTTAAAAACAGGTGGGAGTAGTCGTAATACTGCCCTTCAAAGGCTACTGGAAGACGCATTCATCTAATGTATTCGGTGAGTAATTACTTCTTGTAAAGTAGGGTCAACCCCATGACAGGCCAAATCGGCCCAGAGGGTGGTGAGAGGTTAAGCGTCCCACTTTATAGACAATCAGTATTTAAAAACAGCAGGGATGTCAGTCCTACGTGCCCACCGACTATACTCCCAAGGAAATATTCCTGGTACTCATTTTTGAATAGACCACAGGGCCATAGTGAAGCTGGGAGAAAAATGAATTGGCTAGGTCACTGGTTGAGAAGAAACTGCCTTCTGAAGGCTGCACTGGAAGGAATGGTGAACGGGAGAAGAGTTCGAGGCAGAAGAAGGTATCAAATGATAGACGACATTAAGATATATGGATCATATGAGGATACAAAGAGAAAGGCAGAAAATAGGAAAGACTGGAGAATGCTGGGTTTGCAGCCAAAACACTATGGGCAGAACATTATGAATGAATAAATGAACGCGGGTAAGGTTTTATATACCTCACTGCATTCGAACATAAACTGCCTCTTCTCACGTTTAGATGGTGACGATAAAGTTGACAGTGGCGACGATAAAGTTGGCGCTGGCGACGATATATTGGCGGTGACGACGATAAAGTTGGCAGTGACAACGATAGCGATAATAAAGTTAGTGATGGCGACGATAAAGTTGGCGATGACGATGATAAATTTGGCGATAAAGTTGGTGATGGCAACGATAAAGTTGGCGGTGGTGACGACGAAGTTGACGGTGGTGATGATTAAGTTGGTGGAGGCAACAATAAAGTTGACGGTGGCGACGATAAAGATGGTAGTGGCAACGACAAAGTTACGATAGTGACGATAAAGTTGGTGGTGGTGACGATAAAGTTGGTGGTGACGTCGATAAAGTTGGTGGTGGCAACGACAAAGTTGGCGGTGGCGACAATAAAGTTGAAGGTGATTATGATAAAGTTGGTGGAGGTAACGATAAAGTTGGAGGTGGCGACGATAAAGTTGGCGGTGGCGACGATAAAATTGACGGTGGCAACAATAAAGTTGACGATGGCGACGATAAAGTTGGCGGTGGTGACAATAAAGTTGACGGTAGCGACGATGTAGTTGGCGGTGGCGATGATAAAGTTGGTGGTAACGATAAAGTTGGCTGTGGCGATGCTAAAGTTGGCGATGACTTTAAAGTTGTTGGTGGCAACGATAAACTTGGCGATGGCGACGATGAAGTTGGCAGTGGCAACGATAATTTAGTAGCAGTGACTACGGCTGTAGTGGCGGTGAAGATGGCAACGATAATGATGACAATGGCCATATTCGAAACGAGGAGAAATCTAGTGATATTGAAATTGCTTAAATAATGGACAAGGTAGAGTATTCACCGGTCACTGAAAGAATATTGCACATTTTTATCATTGCCAATGTGACGCACTATATATAAGGAATTATCACTGCATTAACACATTGATTAACTCACTAAACACACCCTGTAATTATGAAGAATGGAGGCAAAAGACGTTAGCCATCACGTTCCACTTCTTTCACTAGATGGTTCTCGACACGTAGGCGGGCAACATTTGCAAAAGAAAAGATACTAAACTTGAGGAATGTTAGTACTGGGGTGTAGTATTATGTGGCAGGTTAGATTAGATTGATTAGATGTGTATTATGTTTCAGGTTAGGTTATGTTAGATTAGATATGTATTATTATGTGAGAGATTGTGTTAGATTTGATTATATGTGTAGCATTATGTGAGAGATGTTGGCAATCAGGCAATATGGTCGTCTTTTTCATTCACGTACGACGACTTTGGTATATAAGTAAAGTACCTATTTGGGGCGGGGTGGGTGAGGACATAACTGTTCCAGTGACCACATCCAATTTCCACTACTCCATACTATAAATTCTACTCTTTTTCTAGGTATTTTAACCATTTTCTCTAGTGCCTGGGACATAAGTAAACTTCACCAAAAAATGTTAGTGTGTTAATTGATCCCGTTCACGGTTTCCACATAAAATATCTCGCTTATTCTATACAGCATGGAATTCCATTTTTTATTGAGAGAAATCGCAGTCTGACTGAACTAGATTGAATCTAATGTACGAAATACTAAAATGATATGAATGTACTTGGGGTATTTAGTTGTACTTATTAAGACAAAGGGATCATCATGCCAACAGTTGCAAGAACCTGACTCTGGTAAGTAATTTGCAATGAATAATGTGCAAGAAATCATGACACGTATTGCCTTTACATCCAATATACTTCTAAGTAGTATGCTCATTAAATTCAGCATTAGGGGAAACCCGGGCAAAACGGATAAGCTAAGAACAAATAATGCCACAGGCTATATTTTGGTGCTCCCGAAATAAAATCTTCATGAAATTGGTTGTGCCGCATATCTAAAAAACAGCAATTCGTTTCTCGTACCTGCGGACAGTGATATGATTTGAGAAAGAAAATACAGTTTCGCTTTGCCCGGGTACAGGGGCAAAGTGAATAATTAACCCGGGCAAAGTGAATATCCCTATAACATTTTCATGTTTCTGTTCAATTTTTATTCACTGACAATAAAATTAAATCAACACGATGTTAATGAGTCATATTAGACGATAGGATATGTTATTTACAGCCCATTACAGCACGTTAGATTAGTACAAAATACAAATTTGAACAAGTCGAAGATTCACATGCACTGAAGACTTGAATTTCTTCTGCTTTTGCTCCTGCCCACAAGTTACTTCTCTTTCATCGTTTTTAATCGGTATAGTTGTAAGAACTTCAGAGCGCTGACATTTTCTTCGTTGAACTCGTATCTTTCGAGCATCCACTTCTGGCACTGGTCTAAATCAAAAGAACTGACTTGGATTCTCTTGCTGACGATGTTGAGGGTTTTGGTGTAACCGGAACTGAAAATCTGAGTGTAATTGAGGTATTAAATATTCCTTCAATCTCTGAAGATAACGACATCACAGACGTAGTTGATTCTGAATGAGCATTGACTGTTTCTTCAGCCGCTGAAGAAGCTGGCACCGCAGAAGTTGTTAAATCTGAGCCAGCTGTCGTTTCGCTGATTTCTATCTCAAGTGGGCGATCTGTAAGTTTTCTGGAGCAAAGTCTTCATCAACAAACACGTTATGGTTGTATGGCCAGATAGCAGAACCACTGATTGGAAGATTTTATTTCTTCAAGTGCTTTCTTAATGGCTTCTTCAGACCATTTGGCTTGTTCCGTCTTCCTCTTGAAAAATTAAACATCTGAAAACATATTACGACCTTTTTAAGTAAAACTTAAGATCAGTGTTACTGATTTATAATTTAATTAGTGTGACTTAATGCCTCCACTATGTAAAATGATCTAACACGCTTTATTACAATAGACAAATACATACAAAAGTACAGCTAACACTTAAATAGTCAAATAAAGGCAGCAGGGCAAAGCGGATAATTTATCCACTTTGCCCTATTCACTTTGCCCGCAGACGCCATTTTGCTTTTCATTTAAGGTTATACAAACATAAACGTCAATAATCTTCTTCGTAAGTACGGTACTTTAGAAGTAATCATCGTATCGCCTATGTATTACTAGCACATAACAAAAAGTTTCTGGAGTATTGTGTGTTGTACATTTGTTTCTCTTACCTTGAAATATTTTAAGAAAACAGTCAATTTTCTTCAAACACACGCTGACTTCTTCTCTCACTAGGTAGAATGACGACAAGTCAGTTCCAGCAGCAAAATCTGGTTGGGATTCTTCCCCAACATAACAGAAAGCGCTACCTGTTGGCATTTCTAAGAAATACGCATTATTTTCTTTGCCCGGATTATTCGTTTTGCCCGGGTCTCCCCTATGTTCATATTGTAAATACATTATATCATAAATGACGATAGAATAATGAACGCAGACGTCACATAAAGCACATAAAATTCTATAGCAGAATAACACATTCAAATCAACACTCACATGGTCATAAACAGGATTATTACGTGTCTTCAACTACAAAACAAGCAGGAAATATTAGACAAAAACTAGCTATTTCGAAAGAAGCAACTACAGAAGTTCTAGATGAATACATAGAGGCTTACTTGTTTTTTAGATTTTCATGAAAGAAATAGCCTAATTTTATTCTCAATTTTTTTTTCTATTTATCACTTCTCCCTTGCTTTTATTTTCTAATTCTATAAAACAAAACTAGGAACTTGTTACGCTTTTAAAAAATAAAACTATTTGGTAATAGTGTGAAGTGGACTTTTTCCATTCGTGGTGATATAATGTAGGCTAATTAGGATCAGGCATACAGGCAGCTGTATATAACGATTCCTATGAATAGGCTTCTTTCTCACCTGATGACGAAGATAGAACGAATCTTCGAACGTCGTGAAAAATTATATTTTATATTTTATCACTAGCAGTGGAAAAAATCCACTGTCTACTCCATTACCAAATATGAGTACATTCAATAAAAAATAAATAAATAAATAAAAATAAAAAAAACTATTCCCATATGTTCATGGAAATAATTTGCATTGATGTTGCCTCATTCAAAAGTTTATTCAGACAAATGGTTCGGACACATTGATGTTCCTTGTTGTTTGGCATGTATTCTCCTTCAGTTCGTCTATAATATTTACATGTTCATCAATCTAACGAAAAATTATGTCACATCGAGCGGTACTATTTTCCTTGTTTGTTTGTTTGTATATCTCCTTCTCTCTTTCCTTTGTTTTTCTTCTTATTTTCTTTCCTATAACAAATCAATTGAAATTGCAGAATATTTCAGAACAAACTTGGTAATAAAATACAAATTATACAATGCAATGAAAATGTTTGCTGTTGTTGTTGTTTAGTCAACTGTCCGAAGACAGATCTGATACTCACAAGTGATACCGGTACCAAAAAGATCCATTTATGAGGCAACTAGTCCAGGAGATAAAGGAGTAGAATGGCTAGTTTCTTTCCCATAAAACAAATTAGAAAAATCAGTTCTCGGAACTTGTTCTTGATTTAAGAGTATATTTGAAATAAAAACTAAAATATGATTCTTAAGTTGTTCCTGTCAGAACTATAATCTGCAACATCCACGCTTTACTCTCATCTGATTTTACCACTTTTACCTTTGAGATTGTCTTTATTCCTGTTATCATCATCAGTAATAAACTACGGCTCGCTTCATTCTGATCACATCTGTGTCCATCACATCATCATCATCATATTCGAGTACAATACTCATGTGAAGAGTTTGAACTAACCCTCGAATATCTTGAAGTAAAATGAGTAGAAGGGAGGAAAACCAATCAAAGGTACCTAAGCGCGTGTCCTTGGAAAGAAACTTTAAGCTGTGGGAAGAATACAGTATGTGAGCTGCTCAAAGCCGGTTGGCCACTTGTAGCACTCTGTTTTTTTTTTTTAATTTCATTTCAGGAACTTAGAGAAATTTTGAAGTGAAAGCCGAAAATGAAAGTAACCTAATAGGTATTGCATATTATTTATGTTTAGTCAACAGTCCGAAGACTGGTTTGAACCTCGTAAGTAAAACTAATAAGGCATCACTCACAGAGCAACTAAACCAGAAGATAATTGGGTAGGTTGGCCAAGGTAAAGTGCGAGAAACGTCGCAGAGCCCAACATGGCTGAACATTAACAGTGCAAGGTTGCTTATCAAGTTAAAATCCGGGAAACTTTGATTTGTCAGAGGCGGGTGTCCCTATCCTCGCTATGTGAACCAATCCTCGCCCAAACATACCCAAGGCAAGGCGTCGCGCAAAAGCCAAGAAACTGAGTTGTGAACGCTTAACTTTGCAAAATGCCGACATTTATGGTGGAGATGAATATGTAGATATCGTGGCTCGCTTCTTTTACTTCACGATATTTTTCTTAACGCCTTAGGAAAACCATGGGCAAAGTGGTTGAACTAACTGTAGACCAGTAGCGGAAGTGCTTGGTTGTGTAAGTTGTCCTGCTCAAAGCAAGAGCTTGAGATAACGCAGAACACAAGATAGCCATTGAAAAGGAATACATCTCAACTTTTCCTCCGGGAATCGAACATATTCTATGACCGCTGTATTCGGGACCGTATACACTTCCAACAGCGAGAAAAATTTCAATGAAAAATCGTACATAATCAACATGAAATATATTGTGACAGCGACATGAGATTCGAACTCACGACCAGCGTCTCGCAAGAGAGCAGGTGGCGCGTGAGTCGACACGGGCTCCACGGAGCACTGGGGGACGGCGCGCGGCGGGGAGAGGAGAGAGGAGGTTGCGACACGCTGTTCCGCGGCAGAGAGGGGAAAGTAAAGCAGCTGGTGACTGAGGAGAAAGATCCAGAGAAGTCTGGATATCCGTTATCTTCTAGGCATCTGTCGACTGACCGCGAACTCTCGAGAAACTATGGCTTAGTTATAAATATAACGCGCAAGTGAACGCGAGTGATTCAGCCCGTCAGTAAGCCAGTGTTGTTAAAGTCAGTGGAGAGCAAGCCAGACAGTCTTGTGTAGCAGTGAAGCCAGCTTCGAGACCAGAGCGCGACTTGAGTCGTGTTCGTAACTGTGGAGCCTGAAGCCCGGAGTTCGAGTGCAGTGGACCGCAGTTGGGGGACCTGAGTTCGAAGTGCAGCGGATCGTCTCTGAAGGTCTGGGGTTCAAGATTCCGTGAACGCGTGTGACTGAGCTAGAAGAACTAGCCAAGACAAACGAGCTGTGAACTGAGAACTGACAGTTCTGTGTTGTAAATAGCGCTTTGTGAATATTAGTTAAGATTAACAGTTCATTGTTGTTCGTAATAGTCCAAGTAAATTTGTGGAGTGCAATAACGAACGCTGTGTTGCTGTGCGGAGAGCAAATCCCATTGTTGACGGGAGTGAAATTAAATTGTAGAGAGTGATAATTATTGTTGAGATAATAAAATTTACATTGTTGTTCAGTATAAGAATTTACAATATTGATCAATTATTGCTGTTTTATTTACCATGACTCTATCATTCCTCACAGGTGACACCAAGAAGATATAGATTCTAGTGGCGAAATATACAATATGCTTACAAGGAGATTTCAAAAGTGTAACAAAAGACTATATGGAAAATTGAAAATGTTCACAATAAAAGTGGAAACGTTGAGCAATTGGTATGCATTACGTGTCCTTATTTCTTAAAATGGGAAGTTCCGTATAGTGGAATGAATAAAATAAATAGTTTCGTGTAAAAGCGAGGTATTTGTTTTATTTTGTTGAGGCAATAGTTATAGCAAGGGCAGCAAGCTCCGGCATGTCAGGCATGTTGATTGAATGTGGGGTCGTGGGCAGACACCCTTCCTGGCATGCTCCCCATCCTACGTACAATAATTCACCGCTTTTAGAGGATGACCTGTGCGATGAGGAAGTGCTCAAGACACGCAGTTAGCCCGCCTTAAAGTGTCAGATTGCACAGCTGGCCGTAAAGTGAACTATATAATTTATATTGAGTTTTGTTATTATCATCATCTTCTTCTTCCCCGTTTTCACCTACTTATTTTAGTTATTTTGCTTTACTTAATCTTCGTCATTAATTCTTTTCATTATATTCTTCTTTCTTTATTACTTCCTCCTTAACTATCATCTCCTCTATCTCCATCAACATATTCGTCCTCGTCATAGTCCTCTATACTATTATTCTTAGCCACCGGCTTAGCTTAGGCGGTAATACGCTTGTCTCCTGATCTGGAGTTGTTCTCGGGTTTAGGTTCGACTTCCGTTTGATTAATTACTTCTTGGGTTTTCCGAGGTTTCTCCAAAATGATAGTAATCACATGGCGAATTCTCGGCCTCATCTCTCCAAATACCACCTCGCTACCGTATTTCCAATTCTATCGACAGTAAATAACTAGTACTAGATATAGTGTCTTTAAATAAGAGGCTTTAATATACTTTTTTTTTCTCCCTCGTTTTTTCGCCGTGTTCTTCCATGTTCCAGCTGGCATTCGGCTCTCCGTCTTCGTGTGTTGCGTTGTACAAGAATCCTTCTCGTCTTTTGCACCACAGTCTCAAGATGTATCCATACCATCAGAACTTCCTTCTTTTTCGGATTTTCTACAATAATATTTTCTTCGCCTTCATTTTTTTTCCTTAGTCCATTTCATCTTGTCCAAGTTTAAGACTATAGTCAAACGCCTTCAAAATCCATTTATGTGCTCTATTTATAATTAATGTTCAAGTCTCTTATGTTTATTATAGTACACTGCCTGCTAAGCTTTTATAGATTTCCGTTTAATTTTCTCTAAAATAAGTTTACTCAAAAGAATTTAACTGCGCAAACTAATAATCTTTCTTGTTTCTTTCATTACTTTCACTGCCTGAAGTTCCATTTATGTGTATTATTGACTAGATATTTAAACCGGTTTACAGTTAAATCTATAATTTTGTTTCTCTTATGACTGGTCATTAGTAATTTTTTGTCTTTAACCCCAATTATCATATTTGTATTTCAACTTCATAGCTACTCGTAAATGTACTGTCTGTCGAAAGATTACGATTTGATCATCTGTAAACAAAATTACTAGAGACCAGTACAATATGAAAAAAATTGCCAAAATATTAAATTTATTTTGGCAAAATATGAAAATATGAAATCAATATTTCAATGTTAAAATATATTCGTTCCTAAACCATTTGGAGCAGCTATAAATCATTTACAAAACAAGTCTTTACACATTAATAGTCTTGTCCATATTTAATATGTCACCAAATGAAATACAACAAATCTGCATAACTGAATAGTTTTTCAGCATCATCAAATATTGACCTATTACCTGAATACAAGAACCAGGTAACTTAATTTCTTTTAGGCTGAAGAGAACAAAAACAAAGAGAGAATAAGCTTAGTTGTTACATTGGCTGAACTCAGTACTGATTACAATAAAACACAAATAACTTATATATTTTCTAGCAAAAGATTATACCTTCTGTCAGTTTATGTTATTTGGACCATGAAAACCCGAGAAAGTTGCTAAAATAAGAGAAATTAAATAAGTAGCAAAATTAATGGTTGAAATTCGTTTAAAACATGAATTTACACGTATGCATGTAAGTCGACATGGTAACACTGAAAAGACTTTCACTCGATTAGAAATAATGAGCAAAGTGGAATAGGAAACACTTATTTTGTTTTGGCTTGCGAAAATTACTAACTCTGAGGATTCAATAACTTTAAAAGGAAATTTGGAGATTTCACTTGCCCTTGGGAATTCCGGACTAATGATGGAACGGGTCACTTGAGTGTTTGTTTGAAGTGTATCCTGGAAAACATCAGCAGCAGTATAGAAATAATAATGGAGGGGAAAAAATCGTGCAATATATGAAAAAGAAAAAGAATTGAAGGCTTTTATGAAATATGAAAATGTTATCAAATATTATGAAATATGAAAATACGCGTATTTTTCACGTTAACTATATTCCACACATCGCGAATGGTGAAAATGATTGTTGCCATATTGCTAGCGGGAATGGGTCAGAATATGAAATATCATATTTTATCTGTCACTGCTTCTTATATATTGGGAAAAGGCTGCAGCCGCATCAGCACCCCCTCTTAGATAACGCGCTTAATTTGAAACAGAAAATTGGCAAAAGTTTCTTTTCCCATAAAGGCCAATTTAAAACTAAAGGAGAGAGAAGAGAGTAATGGAATTTCTATGTTAGATAGTCCAAGATACATGGTACACTTGCTGCAAGAAAGTAGTGTGAAATATTTATACCAGCAAAGGCTTACGAATAAACTGGCGGAGGCGAATGAAGACTGGAGTGCCGCAGAACTGTACGAGTATTTGAAACACTCTATTATGAATGCAGCTGAGGAGGCTTTAGGAATAGAAAAGGAGAACAGAGGAAAAACAGAATGGTTAACTAAAGATATATTAGGCGTAATTGAAGAAAAGAAAGCACTCTATCGAAAATGGCTGAGCACAAATAATGAAGAAGTTTTGAAGAGTATAAGAGGTGTAAGAAGAAAGTAAAGAAGATGGTTAAACTATCTAAGGAAGAGCAGTGGGAAAAATACTGTGGGGAAATAGACCACACGCTAGGATATAGAAGATCGGCAGAGGCTTGGAAAGCCTTAAAAAAAATGAGGACTGTCCATAATCCATCACCAGTGACACAACTTGTGAGCATGGAGAAATGGGAAACACATTTTAAGGGTCTCTTGACTGAAAAAAGAAGAGGAATAAGTGAAAATTTTGGTAATGACAGACTACCCTCGCATATGGAGCCGATTTTGGAGGAGGAAGTTCAGCATGCACTATTGAAGGCAAGGAATGGAAAGGCAAGTGGGCCTGGAGGAATTATGATGGAATTATGGAAGTATGGCCCCCCTTTATTACAAAGACTTATTTGTAAGATGTTCAATCAAATCTTGGAAGGGGATGAAATACCTGAAGATTGGGCTTTATCATACATATCTGCTATTTATAAGAAAGGAGATAGGAAGGATCCTAATAATTATAGAGGTATTAGTGTCATGTCCTCTATAAGTAGAATTTTTAGTGCAATTTTAAAGGATAGATTAGAAATAGCAATTGAGGGAAGAATATCTGAGGATCAGGCTGGTTTTACTGCAGGTAGATCTTGTATGGATCATATATTTGATATAAGACAGATCACTGAAAAATCATATGCTAAAGCCCAAGAAATTCATTTAGTTTTTATCGATCTTGAGAAAGCGTACGACTCTGTACCAATTAACAATCTGTGGGGAGCAATGGAAAATATTGGCATCGGGACATCTCTGATAACAGTAATTAAAAAATTATACAAGAAGAGTCGAGCTGTAGTGAAGGTAGGGAAAAGGCTGTCAACTCCATTTCCAACAACAAAGGGTCTGAGGCAAGGATGTGGCATGTCCCCATCCCTCTTCAAAATATATATTCAGCAAGTCTTAGAGAGATGGAATCGATCGTGTAAAGGTATGGGAGTTCCAATTGGACATGAAACAATACATTCTCTCCTATTTGCAGACGACCAGGTATTAATTGCTCAGTGTCGTGAAGATGCTAAGTTCATGTTGAGGAGGTTGATGGAAGCCTTTGATATAGGAGGTCTTTGCATTAATATGAATAAAACTGAATACCTCGTTGTGGGCAATAGTGGAAGAGATATTATCCTACCGCAAGGAACAATTAAATCTGTGAGACATTTTAAGTATTTGGGGTCTATTATCCACGAGTCTGGGAGCTGTGAAGCAGATGTAGATCACAGAGTGCAACAGGCAAGAAGGGCAATAAAGATGCTGAATGGGGTACTGTGGTGTAGATCCATTTCCAAACAAATGAAGAAAAGAATTCTACAAACTATAGTTGAATCTATACTAACATACGGGGCAGAGGGATGGGCACTTGTTGAACGTCAGAAGTGTAAGATACAAGCGACGGAGATGGAGGGAATAAGAAGAGCTGCTAGAGTATCCAGATTGGAAAGGAGAAGAAATGAGGATGTGAGGCAAATGATGGAGATGGAAGAGTCGGTAATTGAAAGAATCAAAAAACGAACTCTTCAATGGTATGGCCACGTAAAAAGGATGAAAGAAGGAAGATGGCCAAAGATTATTCTGGAATGGTCACCTCGGGGAAGGAGGAAGCGTGCGAGACCAAGAAAAACATGGAAAGCCGGTGTCATGCAAATGATGAAGGACCGACATATGCAGGAGGAGGATTGGCGGGATCGAGAAGGATGGCGGAAGGGAATTCAGGGCAACCGCTGAAGAGTGGAAGAGCCCACAAAAGAAAAGAAAGAAAGAAAATTGGCACCGGAAAGTAGAAATAATTCTATATGTTATAATAAACAATGATTATATCAATTTCTCTTAATAAATGTTTCTCCATGGGTACTATCTTTATCTCGTTTTGGCAGTTTATTCTACGCAGTACAAAAAATTAAGTAAAAAGTCATCTGCCGAATGAGAAGTGAATACGTGTTATGCTTTTGATTTCAAATAAAGATTCGTTAATCTTAATAAGCATGATTAGGCCTGCATTGCATGTACTTACGTGATCCACGAATAAATTGACTGTGTACAAAACACGCCAATAGTTTAGAATAAATTCTGTACACACCAATCCCAAATCCTCTATTCGATATCAACTATAGTACGAAAATTTGTATTTCCACGAAAATATCGAAATTAATATTTGGCAGCACTACATATTTCCTCTTTACATGTAGGCCTACTTAACATAATGAGGAACTAACAGTTACAATACATTATTTCATAAATTAATGCTTAAATCGCTGGATCATCATCATCTTCTGGCCTGTTCCGGCTCAGTTTTTCACGCTTTCTCGACCTTCCAAAGTTTCTTCTAAAACGTTGCCAATAATTAACCATGCTAGTTTTGAAAGAAGACCACTGTTCATTCTATTCATATGTTTACTCGATTTAGTTTTATATTTTACTAGCCACACCCGTGCGCTTCGCTGCACTTGTTAGAAATAAATATAAATTAATTACATTATTAAAACAGGACATTTGCTCCGTATTTGATAGAAGGATATATCGTTTAATAAGTTACTTAATTAAATACGATTATTTTAGTCCAGATGGCACTGATTTGGTGCAAGGAATCCTATTTTCGACACCTTTTTAATATCATTCACAATTTTGTTCTGCTAATCACATCAAATCTTTTCTCAAAGTCTATGAAAGCCATATATGTGGGAATATTAAATTCGACATGTTTTTCTATAATTTGCGTTATGGCGAAGATATTATCAATACATGATCTGTTTTTTCGGAACCCACTCTATTCTTCCGCTAATAGCACTTCTGCAATTTTGTTTAATCTTTGAGAGATCATTTTGGCGTATATTTTATAGCCTGAGTTAAGAAGCTACCGTGAAAATTACAGAAGGATTAGCCTTCTTAGGGGAGTTGGTCGTCATCGCTTGCAAAATAATGGTAAAAATAGCCTATCTTCAAGAAGTCATAAATATAATACTATTTATCATAGCTCTTTCATTTTTAGTGATGTGTGTACACACATTAAGCTTTAAAATTAAAAAAAAATTTGTGAAGCTAGAGTAAATATTTCGCCTTAAAATAATTTTTGAATTTAAACAATTTTTTTTTATAAATTCACTACATTCATGTGATTAGGTACACTGTATTCACTTATTACTGGCCACATTGAATTGAAATTTTAGCCACTTACTGCTAATTGATACTGAAACATACCCTACAAAAAGTATTAATATATCTGCAATATTATGGGCATAGAGCTTATACCAAGCTTCACCGTCAAAAAAAAAAGAATAATTTTCACCTCTAAAAAATATTATACATTCACTACATAAAGGAATTATTTTATAATATTTGCAAGACAGTTTTGTAATGTGAAGATAAACAAGCTCTGAAAGTTTCATTGATCTATGTTAAATAGTTTTTGAGTTACATGCACCTAAAGTGTGAAAAATTTAAATTTTCAGGAAACTGAAAATAAAATCAAGCACATGCCCTAACCTGCATTTTACACTCCTAGTACTGCCCGGGACCATAGGAATCCTGCTCGTGTGTTTCTTTGTCTTCTCTCTTCCTCTTTTCACCTCTCCTCTTCACTCTTGCCTCCTTTGTCATGTCTGCTACCGCTTTATCCGCCTTGGCGACTCGGTCAATATCCAAATTTTTCAGTCCGCTCTTCATATTTTCACCTGGTTCAATGTCCATTGCCTTCATGACGTGGACCCTACTATAACAGCCATCATTGAAGCAAATAACAGAGTCCAGAACACCAATTTTTATAGTTTGTGCTCCAACAAACACAGTCTTTGGAACCCTCTGCCAGATACAGCTGTTGAATGATTCATTCTGATTTTGGGTCTTGCCATGAAGGCATTTCTTCAATAGCTTTTCATCAGCAAGATGTCTGTAAATAGGCTTAATTTTTTCAAGCACAGCAGGTGGTAAAGAATTTTTGTGCTTGTACTCACCACCAGTTGCTAATGCTCGTTTGTAACCACACAATGATGCAGGTCCTGCCGGGCAGAGACCATTGCAGGGATTCTCATCTGTCGCAAGTTTGTGGAAGTACGTGGCCCACACTGCTTTCTTCATATTCTGCAAATTATTAGCATTTGCACGAATTGCCATGCCATAATAATTTTGCAGCAGGTCAATTACTGTACTAGTAAGCCGACCTCGTCCACTTATAGGCTTACCATCTGAAAGTTTTTCTCCTTTTGAATCCTTACAAAGCTGTCTCAACAGTCTACCCATCCTCTTCTGGACGTAACCCACACACTCCAGCTTCTCTATAGCTACATCACTTCCATATGGCTTGGCCTCAGATACAGTAAGAAATCCCTTCGAGCCACCATCACCGAGGTAGCGCACATATCGAAGACCCCTGGACAGTTCAGACCGCATACATATTGCCAGAGCACCTTCAACTTCCATCCCTCCACTATATCCATCATAGTTTCTGACACAATTATGGTCACCATGTTTGTTGCATCCTGTGCAATATTTACTGTACGTTTGTACGTCTAACACCTTTCCTGACAGTAGAGACGTTGCGGTCACAACGCCATGTAGAGATGAAAATCCTCTCTTCTGCCATGAACCATCTATTACGACAGTGGTATAAGCACTCTCTTCCATTTCCTTTGTTTCTTTGGCAGCGTTTAACATTGAACCCTGTGATACTGCCTCCAAACTTTCACACAGAATTTTATTGTACGTATGGAACTTTCTTGCTGGTGGTGGGAGGTCCATCACAGAACAGAAGATACGTGCTGCTTGTTGACCCTTGCCTATGCACCTCATTGCATAGGTAAATCTTAGATTTACGCATGCAATTTTTCGTGTATTTACAGGAGATGTCATGGTAGAGGCTGAATATTTACAGTACTTACATTCTAACCTAATCCTAGTTGATAAACCTTTTCTACTTTCTTGTACTTCACTCATATATACACTATTTACAGACTTACATTTGGAGCAACTAACACTACTATTTATAAACGATGATAATAAAGACAAATTAATAATAATATTTCCACTATTTTCTACTGAATCTAGAACTGTATTTACACGCTCTTCATCACCAAATAAAGGACTTATCTTCTTTCTTGAAGCACTTGGAGGAGTAGTAGAAGATGTAGATTGCAGGTTAGAATTAGCACATGGAGTTGCAGGGTTATTACTAGAAAGTTTTACATATTTATTGCCTCTAAACTTACGTTTAGAGTTAAAAATTTTAATTCTACCCATATTTTACTATATTACAATATGCACAACTCTCAAAATAAATTGAAACTAAAGAGAAACTAAACTTTACACTCGTATTCGCAATCTCTACTGAAAACACGCCACACGACAATAACGAAGTAGGTTTCCTTTGTTGAACACAAGCTTCACTCCCGCTGACTCATTCAAGGCCACCACAAACAAAAAAAATATATATATATATACCAAAGAACCAAAATCAAGAGAAAGATTCCTTTTAGAGCTTGACAACCTGACACAGCTAGAGGGGGCATGGCAGTGCAAGCCAGGAGGAGCGCAGGGTTTTAAATTCGGACCCTTTAAATCTTCAAATGATAAAGTAACACATATAAACTATATATCAAATTGTTCAGGAGATTTCGCTGTACAATATTAGCGAATAAAAAAAAATCATTTTTTGACCCTCATGACGACCAACTCCCATTTTTTCGGAACCCACTCTATTCTTCCGCTAATAGCACTTCTGCAATTTTGTTTAATCTTTGAGAGATCATTTTGGCGTATATTTTATAGCCTGAGTTAAGAAGCTACCGTGAAAATTACAGAAGGATTAGCCTTCTGAAATCGAATAGTTCTGGTATTAAATTTAAAAAGTTAGGAAGGCTTATGCATTTTATAAATAATGAAAAATTGTAAATTTAAATTTATATATTCTTATTGTGTAGTAGACATAAGACAAATTGTATTATATACTTCTTCATTTAAATTCAGGAATCCACTCCTCAGCACGAGTTCTACTATTTCAGGGGTGAGCTAAAGTTTTGTCTTTATGTTATATTTTATGTTACAATTATTAGCAAAATAAATAAGTAAATAAATTTCAATTTTTAATCTCACTGGATCTTTACTTTAAAAGCCATTATTTTCGTTTCCGTCAATGATATCTGAAAACAAATATTGTATATTACTTAGGAGTTTGGTTTAATATAGAACTCTCTCTCTCTCTCTCTCTCTATATATATATATATATATATATATATATATATATATATATATATATTGCAAATCTTCTGCATAAATATATGTACTATATGTCATATCGAGCCACACTTCAAAGATTCTAGCGCCGTTTAAAAAGTTCTGCTTTAAAGAATAGGGCCTGTAGTATTACTTTATACATGGCCTAGGTCGAAAGAATGCTTGATATTTTTCTCCACGAGTCACCTTTCGCTTGTGTCACTCCCTCCATGTTTTGTTTACAAAAACGACGTAGTAATGGAGTCATAATGGACGATAATGGTAGAACCGATGTTGAAATGCGACCAGCTTTCTTGGCAGAACACGCTAGTGCTCCGTGCTGCTCGTTTCTCACACTTGGTCGTTTAGTATTTGCACAATTAGTCACGCTGTATAAAATCCGTCGCCAAACAATGTCTCCTACATTGCAATATTTATCTTCCTGTCCTTTAAGTCATTAAAAGCAACAGACATATTAACGATAATTACTTCAATTATGTTTTAATTGTAGTTCTTTTCTGAATAACAATCACGAAGCTTTTCCGACTCGAATAAAGTGGCCATGTTTTTTTTAATAAACACTTATAATTACATTATACATTCCTAACGGTATTATCTTTCATAAAGAAACTATTTATTCTTTTAATGTACGGTAGACTTGTTCTTGTTAATACATTGTCTTATACTGAGACATGTCTATGCCCGAGAGTTATTCGTAATCATTAAAGAAAGCACCCATTGTCCTAACCCTCCCTATGAACACTGCGCTAAATATCCATTTGAGTATAATGATTAATGACTAATGAGTTTTAAAAGTTTCACATGTAACAGGATTTTAAAACTCACATGTTTAGAAGATGTAGATTGGACATTTCCCTTTGTAGTTAATGAACAAGGAAATTGCAGTGTTTCAAGACTAGCTCTTCAATCTTTAACATCTTTGTATAATGGGATAGGAAGGAATTCCTTTTCGTCTTTATGAAGATCTAAATCTGCTTGACTGACCAACGGTGACAAGATGACAGGATGCTTTTATAAATAAAGGAATAATGTTCATATGAGGGTTCCAAGATAGAAATACAGTGCGTCCAGGTCGGGCTCGGGCCGGCAATGGCATGCATGCGTGTTCCGTGCATGGTGTAGTACGCCCCGGTGTTTATCCAGCTCAGAACCGGGCAGACAAACACGCGGAATTACACGTATGAAGAGCGAGTGACTCACCTGAAGGCCAAACAGCCGCTAAATGCATCAGTTGTTTGCTTCTTTGTGCAGTGTGCAAACGTAAGAATGATAAGGTTCATCATGAAAGGGAACCTCATGAGTTAATCGCGGATTATCAGTGTTCCATTAAGCTTACCTATTGCTCTGTGAAGTAACATGACCATTTAAATGAAACCAAGCTTCATCTGAGAAAATTATTAAATGTGGATCAACAATGCCATCAGAAATACTTCGTAAATTCCAATTATAGAAATGTAGTCTTTTTGGGGATCGCAATTTAAGGACGACAGTCACTCTGTAAGATTTTAGCTTCAAAAATTTAGTTTCCGTACGTACTGAGGCTTTTGAAACACCTAATTGCTGTGCTTAAAAAATTTAGTAGCCTTATGTACTGAGGATTTTGAAACACCTAAATGCTGTGCAATACATCGTATAGATTTCTTTGGACAACGTTCAAATGCTGCATCAATTTCATTGAATTTTTTCTCCGTTAGCAACCTTCGTTTCGGCTTATGAATTATGCTCTTAAGTAATCCCGTTTTTCTTCATTGTTCACAAGACATCAGTCTCTCTGACAGGAACTGGAACGCCAGGAATATTGCTCCTGAAATCGTCTATACACCGCTCTACAAGATTCGGATTTCACGTATGTGTCACAGGCCTACATAATTTTTTCTTTTTTTTTTGAGTGTAAATTTTTAAATTGGAATTTTATTTCAATGATATAATAATGTAATGTATTCACTCACACACTCACTTTTAACGAATTTATCACTCTTACGTCTGTACACTGCACAAAGAAGTAATTGACGCATTTAGCGACTGCGTGACCTTGAGATAAGTCTCCTGCTCTTCACTCGTGATTCCGCGCGTCTGCCTGCACGGACCAGATAAACACCGTAACCTACTACGCCACGCGCTCGGAACACACAGGCAAGCCATCGCCGGCCCATGATCGAGCTGACCGCACTGTAGAAAAATAAAGGAAACATAGAAGTAAAATAAACATAACAGGGGAGTAATATCCAAAATAGTATAGAATGTCAATATATACCTTCAATGAAAATAAGCAACATATGTTTAACTGGGCTATTATGACAAGTTCTGCCCTCTAGCGGTAAAAAAAACCCAAAGACCTGCCGAGGGGGCGGGGTTTATACTGTTTTTTTGCTGTGCTTGCAGTTCACATGCTTCGTCATAGATAACTAGCAATGAATCTGGAACGCTTAGACTAGGTTGCTGTTGAGAACATCCGAATAATTCATTTAGATTAGACATGTCAAGGACACGGGCAAGTTTACGAACAGTTGCTTATCATACTGAACTTTCCGAACGCTGTGGCTTGAGTGAAAGAAGAGAAATCGTCAGTCAGGGAATAAGTTACTGCAGTAATGTAAAATTAATAATTGGCTACTAGGATTATTTATTTAGGACATTCGCGTTTCGACAATCATCTTAAATAGTATTTCTTTGGAGGTATGCACGACAATAATTCTTAATAATAATTCTTAATAATAATTCGAAATATTACTATAATGTTAATGACACTACCCATTCATGAATAAAATATCTTCAGTAGGCTATATCATTGACACATTTTCAAAATGTTTATATATTGATTAATTTTTTAAAAATAAAACAGAAATAATTCACAACTGTTCTGTTTTTACACATATGTACAAACATTCGAGTTTGTCCTTATTCGTGAAAGTTTCAATCTTCGAAATTTTTGCGATGTTCTCTAGAAATAATTCTTCTAATATCAGTGTACTATCCTCGTAACGGATTTCATGTGAGAATTTGTCTAACCTGGTCACTTAGTTTTGTTGAGATTCATTTGTAAAAAAACTATTCGTACCTATAAGTGCTCTCAAATATTAACATTACTTCTGCTGCAAACTTACGAGCGAGATGGAATTTAAATAAATAAATAAATAATAACAGTAAAACAAACTCATCCTTATAACTTCTAGTTCGATTTTCCAATATTTTAGTAAACATTTTTAATTGCACATAATTTCAAGTGCTTTTTATAACCATCAATCATATTCATCCTCTCATCTTCCGTGGGAGTTATATAGACCTGCATCGTAATGTCGGTCTATATTAAATTTCTTACAGATAATGTGTTTTATACGTCATACATTGTGTGTCTCCAGCGTAATTGCGCTTTGAAAGCTTGAATAACTAATCTTCATACTAAGATTGAATAACAGCTACTGTTGATTCTAGAACTAATAGTGCGATTTGGATGCCAATTAATAGTCTTCATGATTACAATGATATATCTAACGTAATTTAATCATATAATGAACAAAAATGGATCAGCTTCACATAAATAAATGTATAAATATAAAAAGAGATAATTAATTCTTCTCATTACTCGAACAAAATAAATTATGTTATGTTATGTTATGTTTGATATAGAATATCTCTTCTCGGGTTCTCAGCCAGGTGAGTTGGAGATTAGCTTCCAAACTTTCGACGGCTAGCTTCGTCCCTGAAGAAGATGGCAGAGCTAGCCGTCGAAAGCTTGGAAGCTAATCTCCAACTCACCTGGCTGAGAATCCGAGAAGAGTTATTCTAAAATAAATTATGCATTTTAAAATAAAATAATCAAAGGAACAAAAATCATAAATAATATAAAACTCTACAGGGTCTCATTACCATTTGCCATCGTCTTGTGTGCAGTAGGTACTGTGAAGCAAGAAGGCCTATATGTATTTCTTACCATTGGTATACTTATTCACCTCCGCCACCACCCTTGCGGCGAAAGAGGGGAAGATTACAGGTGCACGAGAGCTGGACTGTTTTCATGGCGGGCAACTTACTCATGGCGAGCTGATATTGACATGATTGATTTAGATCAACGCAATAATGTTTCCGAGACGAGGTTTTAAATATGTTAATTGTGTTATCTGGTAGGATGGAAGAGAAGGCCTTATGGCCTTAATCCTGTCAGATTAAATAAATAAATAAAATAAATAATGCTAAAGTCTTTCATTCATGTTTCCGGTCGAATGTGTTTGGTGAAGATACTTGCGCTGAGAGTACTTTGTTCATTTTTATTTAACGACTCTGTATGACTCTATCAGCTGTGCGGTTATCTAGCGTAGACAGAATTTAATAAGGAGAGTCCGAGGATTCTTCATGGGATTACTAGACATTCGTATTGTTATTTGGGAACATTTGGAGAGAAAAAAAAAACAAAATAATCATCTCAAAAGGATTCGAACCAATCCAATCGCAATCTTGGAGCACCTGCTTGCCATGCAGACGAAGCTGGCAGGACAATGCAATGGTGCTATTAGACTTCGGAATTTAAAAACCTTCTAATTATTTTGTAGTTCACAAACAATATTGTTAGGCTATGTATAATACAACTTCACTGTAAAATATTTAAATATAGTTATACTAGCCTCCTGAAGAAAAAGATCGTACTATCTGCAAAAACTGTATTTTTAAGTTAAGAGGTGTATGTGCTTTAAGGAAACGTTTTGATTCATGTTACTAACAATAAGTCAGAAATTTTTAACTGATATTTAACTTAAATTTAACATCTCTGAAAAAAAAAGTGCCTTATGCTGAACATAATTTTTGCAGATAGTCTGCGACTTTTTGCTTCAGAGGGGCAGTATAGAAGTATTTAATTTGTCATTTGTAACGTTTACATTATTTTCTCTTGTGTTTTCAATTCTGTGTCATTTTCATGGATTTTTCTTATACCACACTACGAAAACAACTGATCTAACCAAGCCGCAGCACGCAAACACACTACCGCCAGAGCTGCTCTGGAGGTAGTGCGTTTGCCTGCTGGTTCGGAGTTACGCTCAGGCGTGGGTTCGATTCCCACTTGGGCTGATTACCTGGTTAGTTTTTTTCCGAGGTTCTCCTCAACCGTAAGGCAAATGTTAGGTAATCTATGGCGAATCCTCGGCCTCATCTCACCAAAAACCACCCCGCTATTAATGCTAAATAACCCAGTACTTGATACAACGTCCTTAAATAACCACGTAAAAAGAAAAAAATAAACTACTCTGACTCCTATCCAGTACCGTGCGGCGTGCTGTACTTGTACAAAAGCGCGGCCGTTCGGCTACAAGTATCATCCACAAAACAGGAGTGGTAAGCACAGTAAGCCTCAGGCTGCAGTGTAAGTCTTCGGGTCCATCCTCCGTAAAAGAGAGAAAAAATGCATAGCACCGTTACGCAAATATCATACGAAAATGATTTAAGACCATGAACATCATCATGATTGTAGGCAAAGAAATAAATGTCTATCAAGCGTTTCAGACGTCTTCATACACTTCCTTTCCTTAATGGCTGTCAGGCCAGGATTTTTAGAGATAATGTTTACTGTACTCACATTAATGGTGAGCCCCAGACGCAAATTCTTTTTATTTTTTTTTAATTAATTAGGCAATATTCACTGCAGTACTACAAGTGATAACGAACGCATTATACTTTAAAATATTTCACATAAATGTTTGAAAATAACTATTCAAGATTTCATTGTTGTTTGTATTAATAAATTCTGGTCGTAATAGAAATCCTATAAAGATTTCAAATGCATCAATCCGATCACAGCTTCCGTAGTCCGATTCATTGGATAAATATTCACGACGTAGAACAATAATAAAATGCCGTGAATTAAGCAATGTATTCTCGCACCTCCCAGATTAAAATTCTAGCAGCGCCACTGACTGTATTCATTATTTAATAATGTATTACTTCTGTTCAGAATGGGTGAGATAATAAATTCTTGTATATTCCCAATATTTCTCCTGTAATGCAGCCAGTACACAGAAAGCACTAGATACTTACTTCAAAGCACAGTTACATGTGTGCTAATAGAATTGTCTTGCGCCACTGACTGTATTCATTATTTAATAATGTATTATTTCTGTTCAGAATGGGTGAGATAATAAATTCTTGTATATTCCCAATATTTCTCCTGTAATGCAGCCAGTACACAGAAAGCTCTAGATACTTACTTCAAAGCACAATGTGTGCTAATAGAATTGTCTTGTTTTACAGAGTTTAAAATTAGTTCACAACATGGTAACAACGGAAAATACAATGTGCGTTGTTTTTGTTCGTGTTTTGTTGTAATAAAATTATTCCATTAAATATCTTTTCGTTTCAATGTAACATTGTAGATTACCTTTTATAGAAATTATACTTCTAGCGATTTTGAGGTTATTGATTTTGTCAATTTTAAGTCATAACGAGTCCGAGCCCAGATTATAATTACACCAAGTAAATCCCGTTGTAAAACTTGATCCGAAAGTCAATGCTCAAAAGAGAGAGGACCGAACGGGCCAGAAAGACCAGTTATTTGTCGTAGTAACTGACAGATCTAACTACCTTTGTGTGTGGTTCACATATCTTCTGCTTTACGTGAAACTCTCAGGTCTGGGTTCGAACGAATTCCACTTTGGGCATGAATGTTTCCTAGTTGTCAATGAGGTACTTTTCATTGACAGAACTAGAGCCCCATGATGATTTCTAAATTCCCGCCATGTGTTCGTCCCATGATATGTTAAAATAGTTTAAAATAGGCTTAGATTAATGCTACAACATAAATGAAGAAGATATCCGGTCTTCCATACTAAGATTAGAGATTATGGACTTGCAGTGAAGAACCTGAATGAATACTACATTAATTTCAAATTGTGGAAGTGCTCTCCAAACTTCGTTTCATGCACGGTGATGACGGCGGGTTCAGATTTAATTTTCAATATTAAACTGTTCACTAATCTGTTAAGTATTTGGCTATTAAATTGGTGTAATAAATTTTATAATATCGTAGAAGCTTCAAACAACAAACATGTGTTTTCATAACAACTGAAAATAAATCAAAAGCTTTAGACAAGATATTAGCAGGAGGACTTCACTGTTTGAAAATATTAAATTTCGGTTTCAACCAAGAATCATATAGTATTAAATTACTAAAAAAACAGAACAAATTATTATGAGAACTAAATTAACCTTCCGCTAATCGTATTAATTCTTCAGTAGCCAATGGAAGAGTTTCGTACCTGTTACTTTTGTTTAACTTCACTTTTTATTAGAACATCAGGAGAATAGTACGCATATTTCATAACAATGCTACATCATAATATCAATATTAATTTTGAAAAGGATTTACAAAAGGAAGTAAATATTTTATTAATCAATACCACAATCTTACTTCTGAATATTAAAATCAAACATAAAAATTAAATGTAAAATTTAATCGACTGTCCTTTCCTGATAAATATCATAAAATAAAACTACTCATCGAATAAATTTAAAATTTAATCAACTGACATATACCGATAAATATATCACAGCCATTGTTTGTTTTCATTTCTGAGACGAACTTAAAATTGTATTTCATGTTTCATTTCTTGCACATCTCTATCCCCTCCCCATGAATTTCATAATTTGGGAGATGTGTGAACTTTCGGAGAAAATTATTAATCTCTGTAACCTGAAATATTTAAACACCGAAGCGATAGCAGGGATTAATGTAACTACAGTCAACATACTTGGAGAGAAATGAACTACAGCCTTCACGTTTGCAGAGCTACCGATGATAATTACGTTGAGACTTGCTAAGGTGAGAAACAAAACGTTGAGAATTTCTACATATTTCAAACGTAAAATAATTTGTATTATTTCATCCTATGATAGATATTCTGGCATGTAGATGTAGAAGATACTGCCAAACTCTCTCAAGCACGCCTTGTGTGACGTTCCTAATGGCATTAGGCTTAATGCGCCTTCTCAATTCCGGTAACGTCGTTGGAAGTGTAGTGACATAAATACTGTCCTTGACGAAACCTCACAGGAAGAAGTCACACACTGTCAGATCCGATGAACGGGGACCAGGACGTTCAAATTGCTGTTCGAACACGCGGCGAACAGCGACAACACTGTTATATCGCGCATATTCGAGCATACACTGTCTGTTGATAGGGCAGCCATATTTTACAACAATGATGTACACAATTCCTTCATACTATCGTTGAGACTTTCTAGTCAGATGAGTCCTCTCAACAGGTTACTGGCCTGAAGTGAGCAAGACCAGAACAGACTACTCTAGAACAGGTCACAAGACATCAAATTGCCATCATGAAAGAACTACAAATTGAACCAATCATAGATTATATACAAAACTATAGAAGAAATTGGGAATCTCATGTAAGAAGAATGAACACTACCAGAATACCTCGTCATATTCTAAATTACCAACCAGCTGGCAAGAGATCCTTAGGTCGACCTTTCAAACCTTGGATAGAGACCGTATCGGACCCCTACGTTCAAAACATTCAAGGATGATGATGATAATGGTGATGTGCACGTTTCCCGCTAAATAACAAATTAAAATCAGATGGCAGTATGAAACTTGAAATATCCCTCTTTCAAATGATGGTAGTATCATGTCTCAGTGTATAACATGTTGGTCATAGTGGGCAGGTTAATATGGAAGAAGAAATGTATGCAGTATTTGGCTGGAGAGAAACTTCAGAACTGAGAAAAATTATGAAATATGTAATTTCAGATAATTTATTCGATTAGTCTGTGTACTATACAGGTATCAAATGCCTTAAATTCGAATGACATAAAAGAGAATAAGAGAATATGGTGAGAGTCACATACAGTATATTGATAGGCCTATATTTTACGGAAACAGGTATTAAAAAATGTAAATTTAGAAGTGGAGCAAAGAGAAAGAGATAAGTAGGCTTACGTCAATAAATATACGATAGAATAGTAGGAAAATAATTAGTGATGAAAGTGTTGTAAAATAGAGAAAATCTAAATGTAGACAAATAATTTAGGAGAAAATACCTGGAAAAGAATGATTAAGAAAACGAAAAATTCAAAAAATGCAAATTATTAAGGAAAGGAATAAAATACAATATTTAATAGGAAAGCAAGAAATTGAAGGGAGACATTCTAGGTATAAGAGAGAATAGAAGAGGATAAATAGAGAACGATAGATAGCAATTAAACAGAAGAATAGGAAGTAATTAGGAAATACTTGGCAAATGAATTCATTTCTTTTAGTGTTCTGCCCAAGGACAAGTCTTTCACTGCAAACCCAGTTTTCTCCAGTCTTTCCTATTTTCTGCCTTTCTCTTTCTCTCCGCATATGATCCATATATCTTAATGTCGTCTATCATCTGATATTTTCTTCTGCCCAGAACTCTTCTCCCATTCACCATTCCTACCAGTGCATCCTTTAGTAGGCAGTTTCTTCTCAACCATGGCCCAGCGAATTCCTTTTCCTCTTTCTGATCAGTTTCAGCATCATTCTTTCTTCATCCACTCTTTATCAGTTGATCGTCCGCATATAATTAAAAGAATGGTAAGATTTTTTATTACGTTAACATTTGCTTTCATAGTAATTGTCTCATTATCGCTCATCATGCTATTCCTCACAAGGCCTCTGATAATAGTGTGAGAAACACTGACGTAAGAAAATTATTTTACATTACTTTTTTATCATATTTATATGTCGTGTGACCCTTAATCAACTTCATTCTTTCTGTTGCAGAAATCTCCAGTCTGTCGCCAAAGGCTTCACAATCATCATCTTCGTCGTCTTCCCTTTGCAAAATCGATACTGGAACATGGAAAAATAGCTGCGAGGTGGATGGGGAAAGGAGGCTGAAGGAGAAGGAATGGGTAAGTAGGATACAATCTTGTGGAGTCGTTACACTTGGTTTATACGAGGAACGTTTAGACACAACTTCACCACTTTGCTGCATTGCTGTAATGTGTCTGGAAGCCCAAGACTGAACGGCCTTCGTAAAACTTTTAGATACAGCTTTCCGAACTGTGATAAGAGCATATTGTATTACAATACAGAAATATGCTAAAAGACGTCTGGAGAAATTTGGAACAATTATGATCCACTTCAGATTTAAACAAAAGCACTGATGTGAAGTTAATTAAGTTTACGTGAAAATTTTATTTTGTTAAATAACAAATTCGCTTATCAATTTCATTTTTAATTAAAACCATATTTTAAGAGCAATCTACACATGTCATAGCAAACGTTTTTTATTAACGCAATTCTGAAACTAGTTTAAAGGTAACTAAGTGATATAAAAATGTACGCTGTTATTCTAACTGCTATAGGGTCTGATTTCCGTGCTTGAAAACAGAATTTAACCCGTTTTTATTTCATTATTTCTTTCTTTCCTATTTTATTTCTTTTCCATATGAATAGCTGTTTCGTGTGAATCTGTGAGACCAGCATATGTTGGAATATTATCAATCGGGCTAGGTATTTTATCATGTAGCATATATTTTTGGCAAGACTGATATATTCCTTAAGGAAGGAGATGGGTGAACAATCTAACTTCTGTAGTTTTTGAGCTAGTTAGTTCATTTCTGGGACACATATTCCACATATGATATAGCCTATATATATATATATATATATATATATATATATATATATATATATATACATGCTATAAATTTTCATACATTTCAACCAGATATTTTCTGAGTTATACTCTTTTTTGTAAAAAAAAAAAAAAAAGTTGGTGCATATTTTCAAAATCTATCTCGTCGTACAAATTTTAAGAGTATGATCTAGAAAAAAAAAATTTTACAATATCTTCCATGTACCTAGAAAAGCACAAACATCCACATTTTATAAATATATTTCTAGAATAAAGAAAAAAATTATTATTTTGTCAAAAGTTATTTTTTTCTTAATTTTCTAGTACCTATTGTTATACAAATTACTTTTTAATTTAAAAATAATTAACATACAAAAATGTGGTATGTTGATCATACTTCATTGAACATGCAGTAAAAATGTCATGTTCCTAGCATCAAAATTATAAGAGCCTTTACACTTGAACATGACGAAAAGTGCTGGAAAAAAGTGTGAGAAAACACCTTGTAAAATTTGCATGCAATTGAAGTTCAAGAGTGCAGCCATTTATATATTGCGTAATGTTAATGCTTTCGAGCGCCGTAGAGCATTAAAACTTGCTCAACATATAAATAAAACACTTACTTACTTACTTACAAATGACTTTTAAGGAACCCGAAGGTCCATTGCCGCCCTCACATCAGCCCGCCAGCGGTCCCTATCCTGTGCAAGATTAATCCAGTCTCTATCATCATACCCCACCTCCCTCAAATCCATTTTAATATTATCCTCCCATCTACGTCTCGGCCTCCCTAAAGGTCTTTTTCCCTCCGGTCCCCCAACTAACACTCTATATGCATTTCTGGATTCGCCCATACGTGCTACATGCCCTGCCCACCTCAAACGTCTGGATTTAATGTTCCTAATTATGTCAGGTGAAGAATACAATGCGTGCAGTTCTGTGTTGTGTAACTTTCTCCATTCTCCCGTAACTTCATCCCGCTTAGCCCCAAATATTTTCCTAAGCATCTTATTCTCAAACACCCTTAACCTATGTTCCTCTCTCAGAGTGAGAGTCCAAGTTTCACAACCATACAGAACAACCGGTAATATAACTGTTTTATAAATTCTAACTTTCAGATTTTTGGACAGCAGACTGGATGATAAGAGCTTCTCAACCGAATAATAACACGCATGTCCCATATTTATTCTGTGTTTAATTTCCTCCCGAGTGTCATTTATATTTGTTACTGTTGCTCCAAGATATTTGAATTTTTCCACCTCTTCGAAAGATAAATCTCCAATTTTTATATTTCCATTTCGTACAATATTCTGGTCACGAGACATAATCATATACTTTGTCTTTTCAGGATTTCCTTCCAAACCGATCGCTTTACATGCTTCAAGTAAAATTTCCGTGTTTTCCCTAATCGTTTGTGTATTTTCTCCTAGCATATACACGTCATCCGCATAGACAAGAAGCTGATGTAACCCGTTCAATTCCAAACCCTGCCTGTTATCCTGAACTTTCCTAATGGCATATTCTAGAGCGAAGTTAAAAAGTAAAGGTGATAGTGCATCTCCCTGCTTTAGCCCGCAGTGAATTGGAAAAGCATCAGATAGAAACTGACCTATACGGACTCTGCTGTACGTTTCACTGAGACACATTTTAATTAATCGAACTAGTTTCTTGGGAATACCAAATTCAATAAGAATATCATATAATACTACCGATTCATTTTTTACAAGGAAATGAAACTGCGATTTTTTACTCAAAATGATCGAAATTTCATCCGTCGCCCCTCTTATATATATATATATATATATATATATATATATATATATATATATATATATATATATAATGCATATTATGAAAAAACTAATCGATTTAATGTACTTTGTTAAGTCATATTTATGCATATTTAACTATTTCTATGTGATATAGCATATTTTATTATTTTAATGGTCATATTCGGCATATTTTCACTCTTTCAAGAAGTAGAGAACATTTCTCATACAATTTCTTTCTTCCATGTTCATTTGAGATATTAAATTTATCAGAATTTATTGCATTTTGTTTCCTGGAAAATGGTAAAATGTACCTCCTTCCTCTATTTCGTTTAAATTCACAATATGGACTAAACCCTTACGTACCAGTGACCAAATATTTGTGTAGGCCTATTGTATCGCGACAAGGAGATAGCTACTGAAACCTGTCTTTATAATATGGGTACCGAACTGCAGACAAGGGTCTCATTGAGATTGAATAATCTTGTTGAAGTCGGAAGTATGTGTAGTATAGTTCAGGAAAAATGCCAAAAGCGAAGCAAAGTATTCAAGTAAAATTAAAACAGTAGTTTCCCGATATGGTGAGAAAGTGTTTTCGAGTGATGGGAATATACTGTAATGTAAATTGTGCGACGTAAGGGTAACCGCGGAGAAAACATTTAACGTTGAACAGCTTGTGAGAACAGAAAAACACAAACGTGGTGTACAACGAATTGAAAATGGAAAAACACTACAGCAATTAATGCTCCTAGGGGAATCCCACGAATATAATTCAGCATTCTGTGAAGAACTTTGTACCCGCCTTCCTTTGTGCCTACATTCCTCTAAGTCAGCGGTTCCCAAAGTGTGCTCCGCGGAGCCCTGGGGCTCCGCGAGTGATTCTCAGGGGCTCCGTCCGCGACAGTTATTATGAAGATGTAAAAAGTGATGAATTCCATGCAGTTCAAACAAAATTTTTATCTCATATAAATACAAATAACGAGAAAGCGTTGGAAGCGTCGTATTTGGTTAGTCATGACTTGACTCTTGCTGGTAAACCTCACACCCTTTGCTGAAACTAATAAAACCACTATTAGCGAAGGTAGTGAAGTGCATGGTGGATGGAAAAACTGCAAACTTAATCTCCGGTGTGCACTTATCGAATAATACTGTGCGTAATCGAATCCAGGATCTATCAAACGATGTTAAAAATAACATTATTTTCCTTATCAGTCAAAAGAAATTTTCGCTACAACTTGACGAATCCACAGACGTTACCGGATTAACTGTGTTAATGACGTTTGTGCGGTACGAATTTTCAGGTTCTTTTCGTGAAAATATTTTGTTCTATAAGCGGTACTGAATTTTTTTCCCTGATAGATGTCTTCTTCATTGATAACTCGATACAGTGGGATAATTTCATTGACGTATGCACAGATAGCACAACGGCCATGATAGGTCCTGTTGCTGGCGCTGTTACAAGGATCAAGAAAGCTTAAAAAAACTGCACAGGTAGTCATTGTGCACTACACCGACACGCCCTCGCAACGAAAAAAATGTCAGCGTTATTAAAGCAGGTACTAGGCAACGCCGTCAAAATTGTAAACTTTGTTAAGGCACGACATTTGATCTATGGCTACTCAAAAGAAGATATGACAAGTATACACAAGTCATTGTTATTACACACATAAGTGCGATGGTTGTCGCGTGGTAAAGCGTTGTCCCGTTTAATTGAACTTCGAACGGAAGTTTCTTCACTTTTGCATGACCAAAACAGTTTGCTAGCAAATTATTTGAATGATCAGGAATGGTTGTGCAAATTATGTTATTTGGCAGACACTTTTTAAAAAATGAACGAATTCAGCACATCCAAACGAGAAAAACGGAAAACTATATTCAATGCTAATGACGTAATTGCCATGCTGAAGAAAAAGATTGCATTCTATATAGAAAGCGCCAAGAATAAGGACCTGACATGTTTCTCATTGACTTCAAACTTTATAGAAGCAAATAACATAACAATGAATGACTCATTCATAGCAACAATAAAAGAACACCTTCACAATTTGCTTCAAAATATGAATTCATACTTTGCAAGGGACACTAAGGAATCGATTCTAAATAAATTTGAGTAGATTATAGATCCATTTTCAGTGAAGTCCAAACCAGCAGCCCTCACTGCGGCAGTATATGAGCTCCTTATAGACAGGGTTTCTGACGGCCATTGTCAGGCATCTTTTAAAAGCAAACCACTTCCCGAACTGGGCTCAGTTAGGGAGGATTTTTCGATATTAAGTTCAAAAGTTAAACTGCTCTTACTGCTTTTGGTATTCGGCTAAAAAACAAAATATCGAGCGCGTTGGGACGCAGAAGACGATATGCGTCTTCAACTATAGTCCCGTTGCTCTTATTTTCGGCAGCCAATCACGTTGCAGGTCGACTACATTTAAACGTGTGCGTCTTGTGATTCGCTCCTGATGACGTTATGCATTTCCTAAGGCTCGATAAATACTTAATATAATCGCCCGCCATTTTGACTCTTTCGTTGGAGTTTGCAGAAAGCACACGACGTTATTTGCCGCTCAATTATTTGCTCAGTACGTTTGATTTATTATCATAGGAGCTAAGACATGATAATGTTTAACGGTGTGGCAAATAGATTCCTCGTCTGGTGGCTCGGCAAAGAAAGAACAAAAATGGCGAACGATACTACCTACCTAGACTTTATAGAGCCTTCACTTCCTAAGGTGTAAGCAAAGAGGAGGAGTCACGCCTGGAATAACAGCATCGCGACTATAACTTCTGTGACACCGGACATTGACAAACTCTGCCGCAAGATACACGAACTTAGGGTGTACATTTAACACTGTAACATTTTTTTAAATATCTTAACTATACTAAAAGCCAGGTTATGAACCGACTAAACAGGATGTAGTTGGCTGGGCGAGAGGAAAGTGCGGGTTAGAGGGGTAGCCTGTGCAGTGATGACACGTTGAGTGTGGGGGGGGGGGTTGGAGGGGGAAAATGAAAACGGAGCTTTTCATTGGACCTCACGTGAAAATGTCGTCTGCTAACGAAAATCTGGCAACGGAATCACGGAAACAGTGTAGCCAAAGTTCCCAGTTCATTTGCAATACCACGTGCATTACGAATCGCATTTCGTACCAGCGTCATTAGCCCGTGCATTCTTAAAACAGTAATTTAAATAACTATAGTCCCGACGCTGTTATTTCCGGCGTGACTCCACCTCTTTGCTTACGTCTTAGAAAGTGAAGGCTCTATAAAGCCTAGGTAGGTAGTATCGTTCGCCATTTTTGTTCTTACGTAGCCGAGCTACCATACGAGGAATCTATTTGCCACACCGTTAAACATTATCGTATCGTAGCTCCTATAATAAATCAAAAGCAATGTAATTCAGCAAATACTTTAATTGAGCGGCAAATAACGTCTTCGTGTGCTTTCTTCGAACGCCAACGAAAGAGCTAAAATGGCGGGCGATTATATTAAGTATTTATCGAGCCTTAAGAAATGAATCAGCGAATCACAAGACACACACGTTTACATGTAGCCGACCTGCAACGCGATTGGCTGCCGTCCACACCTGTGGAGTAACTGCCAGCGCGTCTGGCCGCGAAACCAGGTGGCCCGGGTTCGATTCCCGGTCGGGGCAAGTTACCTGGTTGAGGTTTTTTCCGGGGTTTTCCCTCAACCCAAGATGAGCAAATGCTGGGTAACTTTCGGTGCTGGACCCCGGACTCATTTTACCGGCATTATCATCTTCATCTCATTCAGACGCTAAATAACCTAAGCTGTTGATAAAGCGTCGTAAAATATCCTACTAAAAAAATTGGCTGCCGGAAATTAGAGCGACGGGACTTTAATATTGTTGATAGTGTTATCGGGAACTATATACAGTAGTTATTTTAAACGTATCGGTGACAAACGCTGAACACGCTTTGAATCTCACGCCACTATGTATGTGGCAACAGAGGTCAGAAAGAGAACAACAGAACGTTGCTTCCGGTTTAGTCGGTTCATAACCTGGTTTTTAGTATAGTTGTTACATCTTTTTGTAAATTTAAATAATATTTTCTCCAGTTTTTTTTTTAATAGGCTATATGTACCTTATTATTCACACTTCAGTATACGTTTCGTGTGTAGTATGCTTCATAGAACATAGAGAGATAGAACTAAATAATGAACATTTCTTGGGGCTCCACGAGAAATGTATGTTCCAAAAAGGGCTCCGTAGCTGAAAAAGTTTGGGAACCGCTGCTCTAAGTAAACTGGATTATCCAAAACTTCGTAAATTCTTAGAAAAACACACAAGGCAAATCTCTTCTCGTTTCTTCCACGATAAGAAAGGACTACATCAGCCGAAGCTACGAAAAAACTATGCAACAGATCAAACAATGGGTTAATTACTTACTTACTTACTTACTTACTTACTTACTTACTTACTTACTTACTTACTTACTTACTTACTTACTGGTTTTAAGGAACCCGGAGATTCATTGCCCCCTCACATAAGCCGGCCATTGGTCCCTATCCTGAGCAAGGTTAATCCTGTCTCTACCATATCATATCCCACCTCCCTCAAATCCATCTTAATATTATCTTCCCATCTACGTCTCGGCTTCCCCAAAGATCTTTTTCCCTCCGGCCTCCCAACTAACATTCTATATGCATTTCTGGATTCGCCCATACGTGCTACATGCCCTGCCCACCTCAAACGTCTGGATTTAATGTTCCTAATTATGTCAGGTGAAGAATACAATGCGTGCAGTTCTGTGTTGTGTAACTTTCTCCATTCTCCCGTAACTTCATCCCGCTTAGCCCCAAATATTTTCCTAAACATCTTATTCTCAAACACCCTTAACCTATGTTCCTCTCTCAAATTGAGAATCCAAGTTTCACAACCATACAGAACAACTGGTAATATAACTGTTTTATAAATTCTAACTTTCAGATTTTTTGACGGCAGACTAGATGACAATAGCTTCTCAACCGAATAATAACACGCATGTCCCATATTTATTCTGGGTTTAATTTCCTCCCGAGTGCCAATTATATTTGTTACTGTTGGTCCAAGATATTTGAATTTTTCCACCTCTTCGAAAGATAAATCTCCAATTTTTATATTTCCTTTTCGTACAATATTCTGGTCACAAGACATAGTCATACACTTAGTCTTTTCGGGATTTACTTCCAACCCTATCGCTTTACTTGCTTCAAGTAGAATTTCCGCATTTTCCCTGATCGTTTGTCGATTTTCTCCTAACATATTCACGTCATCCGCATAGACAAGAAGCTGACGTAACCCGTTCAATTCCAAACTCTCTGTGTTAACCTGAACTTTCCTAATGGCACATTCTACGTAGAGCGAAGTTAAAAAGTAAAGGTAATAATGCATCTTCCTGCTTTAGCCCGCAGTGAATTGGAAAATCATCAGATAGAAACTGGCCTATACGGACTCTGCTGTAAGTTTCACTAAGACACATTTTAATTAATCGAACTAGTTTCTTGGGAATACCAAATTCAATAAGAATATCATATAAAACTTCTCTCTTAACCGAGTCATATCCCTTTTTGAAATCTATGAATAACTGATGCACTATACCCTTATACTCCCATTTTTTCTCCGTCATCTGTCAAATACAAAATATCTGGTCAATAGTTGATCTATTACGCCTAAAACCACACTGATGATCCCCAATAATTTCATCTACATATGGAGTTAATCTTCTCAAAATGATATTCGACAAAAATTTTGTACGACGTCAACAAGAGTGATATTCCTCGAACGTTACTACAGTTAGTCTTGTCCCCCTTCTTAAAAATAGGTACGATTATGGACTCCTGGTAAACTTTCCTTTTCCGAAATTGCAAGTACAAGTTTATAAATTTCGCTAGATAATGCGCTTCCACCCTCTTGTATTAATTCTGTTGGAATTTGATCAATACCTGGAGACAATTGGTTACAAATGAAAATATATTGGTTTCAATTGATGAAACCACACACTATATGGGAAGATACATTGCAATTGTTATTGTAGGAACTTTGGAAGAAGATGGTTTGGGTGAAAATTTTGTAATAAAATGTGAACATTTAGAAAAAGCCAATTTTTCCACCATTAGTAAACTGTTCGACAGGTGTATGGATGTCATATGGCCAGAAGACGTTCATCATGACAATGTACTGCTCTTTGTAACGGATACTGCGCATTATGTGATGGAAGCTGCAGATTCACTCAAAGTATTATGAAGTAAAATGGTGCATGTGACTTGTTTGGCTCAAGCCTTACACAGAGTTACAGAAGAGATTCGTAGTCAATTCATTGATGTTGATAAATTAATTGGGTGTGTCGAAAAGGTCTTCTTGAAGGCCCCTTCACGTTTTGCATCATTTTAGTTGGCAGCTCCAGGCATTTCCTTGCCGTATTCTCCAATTTTGACAAGACAGGATTCCTGGATTGATGCCTGCAACTATTACTGCCAGAACTTCAAGGTTGTGAAAAACATCATTGATTCGTTTGACAGCAGGGAAGCAATTTCAATTGGACTAGCCGAAGAATTAATGTCTAATTTCGACTTTTCAGGCCAATTGTCAAATATCAAATCCAATTTTTGGTTTCTTCCTGCTGCTATAACTGATTTAGAGCAATCAGAAGTGCCACTAGTGAAGTAGATAGAACTAGTGAAAAAAAACTGTGAATAACTTTGATGTTGTTTATAGTAAAGTGGGGCAAGAAGTGTCAAAGAAAATGGAAGAGATGTTAAAAAAAAAAACGAAGTGTATCACACATTGTGTTCCATTTCAATAATTTAGTCGGGTAAAATTTTTTTTCTTAATGACTCAGAATTAGATTCAAATGATATTGCCCATTTTAAATATGCTCCTCTTGTGTCAGCTGAAGTGGAAAGAAGTTTTTCGAAGTATATACAAAGCTTTGTTGGTTAACAATAGAAAATATTTTTTATTTGAAAATTTGCACAAGGTAATCATTGTACATTGCAACTCAGGACTGATAAATTGGACTAAAAGAAGCATGCGAAAAAATTCATATTATATTCCAACTACTTATAATTTTAATAAAATAAAAAGAATACTACAATATCAAATTCCATACTTTAGCTTACTTCTCATGTGCACTTCATTCTTAAATAAATAGTTCATTGTCATAAACTGTTTTACTAATTTATTTTACAACTGAAATTATTACCTAATTATAATATTGTTAGATCATAGGTTTATGTTATAGTGCATAGAAGGCCTACTGGCCTTAGCTCTGCCAGATTAAATGAATAAATAAATTAAATTAAATTAATATTTCTGGAATTTTAGGTCATAAGTGCATATTTTATACTGCATGTTTTGGAGAATTTTAGGTCATAAAAAACCCAGTCCTATATATCACCATATCTGTACTCTGAAGCAAGCATAATGTCAGGATTCATTTCGTTCATAGTTTGTGGCTATGAAAAGTAGACAAGAAATTAAATTGTCTCGGTACGAACAACATATATGATAAATTATGCTATCTTCGTGAAACACCTATAAAATAATGAATCATGCAAAAATATTTTCTTTCATTTTTATAAACTTCTAAAACCAGAGCTTATAGATTATTGACTGGATGGTTATGTATGGTAATAATAAAACAATGCTGAAAAGGAAATATAAGTAATATGAGAAATCATGTTCGAAAGGCGCATTTTTTCCAACAAATCTCACAGGATCTGCCTGATATCGACCCCGGTCCTTTCGGTGCAGAGCCGCCGGCAAATTGAGTTGCTATTATACCTATATTCCGAACAAGAGGCAAAGGAATTACATGTGAAATAATTTTGTTTTAACTACGCACTGCTGATTGTTGAACAAGACCAATTTCAACTTTGGCTTACAATTACGATTTTCTGATGGAACGGAATTGACTCTGAAATGCTGATAGAGCGATGACATCTGGCGACACGATAGGCAATATTTCTGTGTACAAACAAATGATTTGAAATCTAGTCCGCATTAACCGCAACCAAAGACACGTTTACGCTCAGCAGGGATAGATTTCATCTGTATTATGCTTCATCATTTTGCTGTTCCTCTGATCCATCCATCAATTTCAAAAACATTTTAATTAAAATGTCAGAGACAACATCTCAAATCCCGCATGAAAGAGTTTGGAATGAGAGATAAAAATACGAAAAAAAAAATGAACAACCATGTAAAAAAAAAACAAGTTTTTTTATGCTTTTATTCCAACTTCGACGACAGATTTAACATGGAAGTATCAAAAAGAGGCGTTCTCAAGAGCAGTCGGTCTGTCTCGTAGCTGTGGAAGTGTCTCCTGCTGTCACATCGCTACCCTTTATTTATCACTGCCTGCACCGCAGCGTGCCCTCTCGCCTCATCTGCTTATGCATTGTCTTTTTTCCATTCCTTTAAAAAGATTTAACACCCCCTTCTCTTATTTACGACTCAATACATTCCAATGGAGCGCGGATACTTCTTCACATTTCGGTTCTCCCTGCTCTCACAAAAAGGAAAACTTCAGACCGGATGTATAGGAACGAAGTAAGACTTAGCAATTGCATCTCTTCTCAATCCCTTCCATCTTTCTATCTCTTTTTTTCTTTCTGAACTTGACAAGAACACCCACCGACTTCCTCTGACGGCGACCAGGGTTAAAATCCTGCTAAATCCGGAATGAAATTCATGTCATACAGGCCGACGTTGCGCTGTACAGAGTTCTTATAATAGGCCTATTATTTCCCCCGCCATTCTCATATCGTACTTCCAAATCTCAATAACATATCAACTAGAATTCAACGGAATATTTCTTTTGGCGCTCAATATTCCTGAAACACCAACACCTGCAATTTATTGTTGGGTGACAAAACATTAAAATAAATCCCTAACGTGGAAGTCAATGTCCATTTACGATAGGCTACAAAAAAATAATATTGACAATAATAATAATACTTACTTACTTATGGTTTTAAGGAACTCGAAAGTTCATTGCCACCCTCACATAAGCCCGCCATCGATCCCTATCCTGAAGAAGATTAATCCAGTCTCTACCATCACATCCCAGCTCCCTCAAATATTATCCTCCCATCTATGTCCCGGCCTTCCCAAAGGTCCTTTTTTTCCTCAGGTCTCCCAACTAACACTCTATATGCATTTCTAGATTCGTCCATACGTGCTACTTGTCCTGCCCATCTCAAACGACTGGATTTAATATTCCTAATTATGTCAGGTGAAGAATACAATGAGTGCGGTTCTGCGTTGTGTAACTTTCTCCATTCTCCTGTAACTTCATCCCTCTTAGCCCCAAATATCTTTCTAAGTACTATATTCCCAAACATCCTTAACCTCTGTCCCTCTCTCAGAGTGAGAGTCCAAGTTTCACAACCATACAGAACAACCGGTAATATAACTATTTTATAAATTCTAACTTTCAGTTTTTTTGAGAGCAGATTGTATGACAAAAGTTTTTCAACCAAATAATAATAGGCATTTTCTATATTTATTCTGCGCTTAATTTCCTCCATTTATATTTCTTACTGTTGCTCCAAGATATTTGAATTTTTCCACCTCTTCAAAGGATAAACTTCCATTTTTTATATTTCCATTTCGTACAATATTCTGGTCACGAGACATAATAATAACTTATACTTTGTCTTCCCGGGATTTACTGTACTTAAACCTATCTCTTTACTTGCTTGAAGTAAAATTTCCGTGTTTTCCCTAATATTTTGTGGATTTTTTCCAAATATATTCACAACATCCACATACACAAGCATAATAATAATAATAATAATAATAATAATAATAATAATAATCATCATAACTCTTCGGTAATGTATTTGCTACCATGTTTTCCAATGGATTCGATCCCGACCGAGAGGAGAAGTAAAGTGTTGTAGTATGTAGTAGTAGTAGTAGTAGTAGTAGTAGTAGTAGTAGTAGTAGTAGTAGTAGCAGTAGTAGTAGTAGTAGTAGTAGTAGCAGTACCGGTAGTAGTAATAAAGTAACAATAGAAGTAGTTGAAGTAACAGTTGTAGCAGCAGCAGGAAGTTAGTAGTAGTAATAGTAGTAGAAGCAGCAGCGGTAGTTGTAGCTGTAGCCTAGTTCTACCTGTAGTTTGTAGTTGTAGTTGTAGCAGTAGTTGTAGTTGATGCAGCTGTGTTGTAATTATTCTAGTTGTAGCTGTAGTAGTAGTTGTAGTTTCTCTTAAAGCGCTTTCAACTGCATGTCGAAATTCAACGTGGACGAGAAATGACTGATAAATTTTACCTACAGGCTTATCACGGACAGTGAGCAGTGCTCTTTTACATGTCTAAGTCAATAACAAGGAGATTCTAGCATTAATTCCCTTTCGGAGGAAGTCATGCTGTGGATTTATTTTTTCAAAAGTTTGACCCTGGATGGATTCTTGCACTTGGATTTGCATTGGTCCATTGTGCTCCCTATATATACGATGATTGTCAAAGTTCGATAAATGGTTCAGGTGGAATTCGTGAATCTGATGCTGACAAGTGTGTCATCCTGCCTCAGCCCTGACAGAGCCAGGTTCCATTCTCAGACCAGTACCTGATAAGCCCCAAAGCCCGTAGTCCAAACCCTTCTGTATGAGCATTGGAAACCCAAGACTTCACGCAGTTGTAAATGACAAATGAAATGAGGACGTAGACAGTGCTATTTGAATGATAGAGAGAAATTGGAGTACCGAGAAGAGCTCTCTGCAGCGTCTTTGTCCATCACAAATTCTGTCACGACCTGGTCGGAGATAGAATCTGGGACACTTGGGTGAAGTAAAGTAAAGTTTGTAGTACACTATCTACCAAAAAATAATTGGGCACTGTTTTTGCCCCTTTAAAACCTCGTGGTACCACCTCTTATTGCTATAACAGCAGCCACCCTGTCAGGTATGCTCTCCACTAGTTTGTGCAGGATATCCACTGGAATGCGTCGCCATTCCTCTTGCAACATGGCACTCAGTTGGACAATGAAAGTTGACCCCATGTTTCGGCGGCTACTATGCAGTGGTATGCAGACAATAATGTTCACCGGTTGGACTGGCCTGCACAGAGTCCTGATCTCAATCCCACTGAGCACCTTTGGGACGAATTGGACCGGCGATTGAGTCTTGGGAGATGCGGCCAACTTCCATTGTCCAACTGAGTGCCATATTGCAAGAGGAATGGCGATTCATTCCAGTGGATATCCTACACAAACTAGTGGAGAGCATGCCTGACAGAGTGGCTGTTGTTATAGCAACAAGAGGTGGTACCACGAGGTTCTAAAGGGTAAAAAACAGTGCCCAATTACTTTTTGGTAGATAGTGTAGAATCAGCAGCAGCAGACCAGCAGCCAGAGGACGAGCCACAGTCGCGCCGTGTTCTAAGTTTTATCACCTTTAAAGTATATGGCCCTCGGTCAGGTTTTACACAGCGAACCTTGGACACAACGGTTAAAATGTTCAATTTAAAACGTCGAGAGGAAAAGGTGTCCACACGTATAAATGTCCAAGGAAGCATGTCTGTGGACAAACATGTCCAGTCAGGAAAATGTCCACTGCTTAATGATCGTGAACAAAAATGTCCAACATTTTTCAGTGCACTGTGTTGCAATATAGCCGTTGCTAAGATAGCTAATTCGGAATACTAGGTTTTCTGTTACAAACTTTAATTAACACAATGACCCGAATCATTCGTTCGCAAGATAAACAAAACATTTTATTAACAGAATGTAGACCCTATAGATAAGGAGGCGAGACCTGGCATGTGAGTTGCGCGAGAGAGGAAAGAATGAGCTATAAGAAGAAGAGTGTGTTTCATGATGGTAAATATTATACGAATCTACCAATACGGAAGTTCATCCCAGACTAAAACCTACAGTATCTTTACCCTTCATACCCATTCATGATATAGCCACTGCACACGATAAGATCACAGGTCAGGTCTTACTTCCTCTACGGTACCATTATAACTCCAGAAGTAGAGACAGCAATAAATTGTATTGTCGGTGTGTGGAAAGACAAACTAGTAATGCAAGATGTAGAAGCATTTCAGAGCTGGATAACATAACGATGTTGAAAGATGAACGAAGACAACATTTGCATGAGACAGATCTTGCTGCAGTTGAAATGCTATGGGTCAATGCAACATTAAGGGAAAGAGCTGCAGAAAGGTCACACGAAGGACCATCCAGAATTGTGAGAGACGTCATCGGACAAATTGAAGATGAAGAAATTTTGGCATGGGTTTCTGATAGAAACAGACTTAAGACAAATGTAAATTATGAACGAAATTATTGTAACCTAATTCCAAGGATGCCACGTAGATATTAGGCCTTCTATAAATAGGATATATTATATAACCAAACAAAGGAGAATGGAAAATATGGTAAGGAGGCACAAAGAGTATAAAATCAATAACGACGTTAAACGCTGTTTGCATACTATGCCACACAACTTAAAATTTCATATATCCTACAACCTGATGAATAGGACGGAGAGATTGAGTGAAATTATGAAATGTATATTGGATCATTTTACATGGGACATTTATGTAATCAAATTAGTGGATATTGAATAAATTGGACATTATTTTAGTGGATATTTAATTGAGTGGGCATTAATACATACGTGGACATTTTCAAGTGTGGACGTTCCTGTATATGGACATTTTTGTTTTGGACATTTTAATCTCCAACCTCACAGACCATCAAGGATTATACAAGATTGAGAAACCAGTAACGTAGATTTACGGCATGAGAAAGAACACTCACCCAGAATGAGTTGTCACCAGGCAAAGTTTACGCCCACTTCAAAATTGAAGTATGAAGAAAGACCAGAACAAAGCGAGCATATAGGCGACCCAAGTGCACGTGAGCTCGTCCGAATGTTCACTTGCAAATCATCTATGATGATGATGATGATGATGATGATGATGATGGAATATAATTATATAAGGAACTGCGTACATAATACGTAAATTTCTAATATACATTTGAATGGTGAATTTGCAAAACGACTTAAGTCCCTAGAAGTAGTTTTGAGAAAATTTTTCATATGTAAGAGAAATAGTTTTATTATAAAAATTCATACTTTTGTATTCTTCTTCAGGTCGTAAAAAATTTAATCATCTTCAGGACTTAAGTTGTTCTGCAAATTAACTTCAATCTTACATCATAATTTATTAGGTTACTGACACATAAACATGTTAGCTAAATGTATTTATACCAAAATCAAAAAATAACCTTATTGCAATTGTTGAACAACATTATTTTGAACAATTTGTTAATCACAAGAACACAGACAACTCTTAGGAGTGTTATAACGAGACCACAGATTAGTTTCCTCTTTCAATTCTTCGTTGTCTCCCATACTATAATGTTTTCGGAAAATGTATGCACATCTTCTTCATCACGAATGTAGTACTTAAGTATTTACGAATATCTTCAATTTTGGTTTTATTGATCAGGGACAGACCATTGTGTTGGAAAGTGTGGAGAAAGAATGATGCTGAAAATGATCAAGAAGTAGAAAGGGAATTGATTGTGTCCCTGGCTGAATAGAACTGCCTACTGAAGAATGCACTGGAAGGAATGGTAAACGTGAGATAAGTTCGGAAAGAATTACCAATAACAACATACAAAAAACAATATGTCAGCTGAGTGTATGATTAAAATTACATATTATGTAAGTTTCTTCAGCATTTGGCAGGAAAAATAACTTAAGTCCATTACTAAAGTCGTTTTACCCCTTAATCAAATATCCTGCTCCTAATAAAAACTATACAAAAGTCGTGGATTAAAGTCATTCTGCTATCAAACGATGCCCCTTGCACACAATAACAATACATGCTCTCAACTCAAAACCCCCAAAACGTGGACTTAAGTCGTTTTGGAAATTCACAATTCATTTTATTTGTATTAAGTTATGCAGAAATATTTGTAAATATATTTTAACTCTAGTGTTACTCTCCAGAAAACTTAATAGCAAGTTATGCTATAGCAGGTAATATTATTCTTGAAGTACTAGATAATAATAATAATAATAATAATAATAATAATAATAATAATAATAATAATAATAATAATAATAATAAATCCGCCGAGTTAGCTCTGTGGTAGCCCGTTTGTACCCTCCAGACTAGATGGTCCGGGTTCGATTCCCGGCGGGGTCAGAGATTTCCATGTAAAATTTCTACCTCGGGACTAGAAGAGATGGTGATGTACAACTTCTAATCACTAAATTGTGCACCAATGTGCCTGGATTAAATTCCAAATCTCTCTGCAGTGCATATGAAGAGAAGGCATATGTCACTGTTGACAGTGATTCGTCCGTCGGATGGGGACGTTAAGCCGGCGGCCCCATTGGTGATATTCGACAGGAGTAGGCTATGTGCCGGCACCGGGTTTCCCCTTCTCCCTTCCTCATCTTCATCATCACCACCTATTTCCTACACTACACTTACACGAACACTTACACATACACACACCCTAATACACAACATAACTCTCCACAGATACACGACATGAATAGCGTGACCCGCCGAAATGGTGTGCAACTTAAAATGGGTCACAGTCCTGCCATCTATCCGCAATATGCGGAACCCGAAACACCCAAGTGCAGTGGGTAAATATAACAATGATAATAATAATGATGATGATGATAATAATAATAATAATAATAATAATAATAATAATAATAATAATAATACTGGCTTTTAAGAAGCCCGGAGGTTCATTGCCCCCCTCACATAAGCCCGACATTGGTCCCTATCCTGAGCAAGATTAATCTAGTCTCTACCATCATATCCCACCTCCCTCAAATCCATTTTAATATTATCTTCCCACCTACGTCTCGGCCTCCCTAAAGGTCTTTTTCCCTCCGGCCTCCCAACTAACACTCTATATGCATTTCTGGATTCGCCCATACATGCTACATGTCCTGCCCATCTCAAACGTCTGGATTTTATGTTCCTAATTGTCAGGTGAAGAATACAATGCGTGCAGCTCTCCGTTGTGTAACTTTCTCCATTCTCCTGTAACTTCATCCCTCTTAGCCCCAAATATTTTCCTAAGAACCTTATTCTCAAACACCCTTAATCTCTGTTCCTCTCTCAGAATGAGAGTCCAAGTTTCACAACCATACAGAACAACCGGTAAAATAACTGTTTTATAAATTCTAAATTTCAGATTTTTTGACAGAAGACTATATGACAAAAGCTTCTCAACCGAATAATAACACGCATTTCCCATATTTATTCTGCGTTTAATTTCCTCCCGAGTGCAATTTATATTTGTTACTGTTGCTCCAAGATATTTGAATTTTTCCACCTCTTCGAAAGATAAATCTCCAATTTTTATATTTCCATTTCGTACAATATTCTGGTCACGAGACATAATCATATACTTAGTCTTTTCGGGATTTACTTCCAACCCTATCGCTTTACTTGCTTCAACTAGAATTTCCGCGTTTTCCCTAATCGTTTGTGGATTTTCTCCTAGCATATTCACGTCATCCGCATAGACAAGAAGCTGATGTAGCCCATTCAACTCCAAACCCTGTCTATTATCCTGAACTTTCCTAATGGCATATTCTAGAGCGAAGTTAAAAAGTAAAGGTGATAGTGCATCTCCCTGCTTTAGCCCGCAGTGAATTGGAAAAACATCAGATAGAAACTGGCCTATACGGACTCTGCTGTAAGTTTCACTAAGACACATTTTAATTAATCGAACTAGTTTCTTGGGAATACCAAATTCAATAAGAATATTATATAAAACGTCTCTCTTAACCGAGTCATACGCCTTTTTGAAATCTATGAATAACTGATGTACTGTACCCTTATACTCCCATTTTTTCTCCAATATTTGTCGAATACAAAAAATCTGATCAATAGTCGATCTATTACGCCTAAAACCACATTGATGATCCCCAATAATTTCATCTACATATGGAGTTAATCTTCTCAAAAGGATATTCAACAAAATTTTATACGACGTCAACAAAAGTGATATTCCTCGAAAGTTACTACAGTTAGTCTTGTCCTCCTTCTTAAAAATAGGTACGATTATGGACTCCTTCCATTGTTCTGGTACAATTTCCTTTTCCCAAATTGCAAGTACAAATTTATAAATTTCGCTAGATAATGCACTTCCACCATCTTGTATTAATTCTGCTGGAATTTGATCAATATCTAGAGACTTGTACTTTTTCAGATTTTCTATCGCAATTTCGACTTCAGAAAGTGTGGGTTCCGGTATGAATGGCTCAGCAGTTTGTATTTTAATTTCGTCCTGATCATTTCTATTTGGCCTATGTATATTTAGTAGTTGCCCAAAATAGTTTTTCCATCTGTTCAAGATTGAATGAGAGTCTGCAAGTAAGTCACCATTCTCATCCTTGATCACGTTTACCCTTGCTTGATATCCGTTTTTAAATTCCTTTATACCCTTATATAAATCTCGAATGTTTTTATTCTTACTATTTGTTTCTACCTCATTCAGTTTTTCCTTCAAGTAATCTCTCTTTTTATTCCTAAGTGCACTACTTGCTTCCCGTCTTTCATTGAAATAATTATCTCTATTCTCCATAATTGGATCCTGTAAGAATTTCAATTTTGCCTGTTTCCTTCTATTTACTACATGGAACAATCTTCATCAAACCATGGTTTCTTTTTCTTAGTTTCTTGATAACCTATGCTCTGCTCTGCTGCAATGTTGATATTATCTCGGATATTGTCCCACATGCTATTAACATCTAACTCTTCCTCAGCTTAACCAGCAGTTGCTAAAGCAGCAAACCTATTTGAAATTTCAACCTGATAACGTTGCTTAGTTTCCTCGTACTTTAATTTCAAAATATTGAATCTACTAATATTAGCTTGTTGCTCTACTCGCTTGGCTACTGATAGTCTTTCTCTTAATTCTCCAATTACCAAATAATGGTCAGAATTACAGTCTGCCCCCCTGAAAGTTCGAATGTCTACTATACTAGTGAGCCTTCTTTTATCTACCAAGATGTGATCTATCTGGTTATGAGTCATTCCGTCTGGAGAAGTCCACGTATATTTATGTATATCCTTATGGGGGAATGTTGTACTCTTAACAATTAAAAATTTTTGATGTGGCAAAGTTGACTAACCTAACTACATTGTCATTACTACTTACGTGTAGGCTCTCTTTTCCAATTGTTGGTTTAAAAATATCCTCCCGTCCTACTTTAGCATTGAAATCCCCCAATAAAACTTTCATGTGATATCTAGGTAACTGATCAAAAGTGTGTTCCAATTCCTCATAGAAGCTATCCTTTATATGGTCGTCTTTCTCTTCTGTAGGGGCGTGAGCATTTATAACTATGATATCGCACCAAATACTAAAAGCGATAACCTGTCACTGATAAATTCGACCTTTTTTACTGCCGATTTTATTCTCTTATGTACAAAGAATCCTGTTCCTAATTTATGATTATCGTTTCCTTCCCCATAATACAGTAAGTAATCGCCTATTTGTGATATGCCATTCCCATCTAACCTAACCTCTTGTACTCCCTACAATAATAATAATAATAATAATAATAATAATAATAATAATAATAATAATAATAATAATAATTTATTGATTTATTTATTACTAGCCATACTCGTGCGCTTCGCTGCACTTATACAAATAAGTATAAAGTAATTACATAATTAAAATAGGACATTATTTTGGTCCAGGGAATAAATGTGTGTGATAGAAGGATAAATCGTTTAATATGTTACTTAATTGAAATTGTATTTAAATAATTAAAATACGATCATTTTGGTGCAGAGAGCACTCATTTGGTGCAAGAATTATTTCTTTAACATGTTTCTTAATTGTTATTATATGCAAATAATTAAAATATGAACATGTGGTTCAAAGAACATCCGTTTTTGCAGCAAGGATAATTCGTTTAACATGTCTCTAAATTAGTCTTGAATGCATCCTTTAATAAATCACTTCAAATTAATGTCAGTATTGAGTGGATTGTGTACGAAGATAATTTTTTATGTTGGCCCACAGTGATTTTTTTTTCTTTGTTAAGTTTATTTATACACGCTTCAACATATGTGGGCATGTCGCATGTTAGAATCAGTGGGTATACCAGTAGGCCGCTTTTAACTCTTGTTAAGTTCCTCTTTCTCTTGTATGTTGTAGAGGCTTGTGTTCATGTAACTGAGTATAGAGTTTGATTAATGTATATCGTATTGGTAATTAAGGCGGTGATGAATATCGCATGCAAATTTCCAATCTGGCAATTGCCTTTATGACTAAGGGCAATCATGAAAAATTCCATTCAGATTGATTGGCCACAGAGTTTGAACCGGTAACCTCCCGAATGCGAATCTCGAACTCTACCGTCTGAGCCAACTTGCTCGGTTGTGCATCATTTTTCTGTGTAAATAAGGAATGAAAATGAATGTGGTTACTTACTTACTTACAAATGGCTTTTAAGGAACCCGAAGGTTCATTGCCGCCCTCACATAAGCCCGCCATCGGTCCCTATCCTGTGCAAGATTAAGCCAGTCTCTATCATCATACCCCACCTCCCTCAAATCCATTTTAATATTATCCTCCCATCTACGTCTCGGCCTCCCTAAAGGTCTTTTTCCCTCCGGTCTCCCAACTAACACTCTATATGCATTTCTGGATTCGCCCATACGTGCTACATGCCCTGCCCATCTCAAACGTCTGGGTTTCAAGTTCCTAATGAATGTGGTACATAAATATTTTTTAAGAAACACTGGAAAACAAATATGTGTAATTTATGAGCACAGGAACGCCATTTCGTGACACTTTGTGAGCTCAACGGTAAAATACTAATTTTTACTCAATATGTGCTGTATTTTTGGTCCAGTAAAAATACTCATCCTTATGACAAAACTCTTAAAAATACTATTATGTTCTATGGACAAAACCATTTATATATTCTCATCATAGAAAACAATTATATGCGAATGAAAATAGTGTTAAATGAATATCTTCTTATTGCTATGCAAGGCCGACTTTTCAGTTCATTATACCTATTTGTCTGAGACGGCGCTGATAAAACGCATTGTTGTTATAGAACATGTGTATCTCGTTAAATATCAGCCCTATCAAAATTTTACACAGAATAAAACTTATTGGAAAGCGCTATTAAAGAAACTTTTGTTGTATAACATTTTTCACAAAAATCAATAATAAGCGAGATATTTCGATTTCATTAATTCAGCCTCCCTTATAAACTCCCTTTTAAATCAAGTATTTTAAGTGCTTTATAGCCTAAAATCTAACTTAGAACAAAGTTAATTTATATTCCAATTTTCTTATAAATTAATTATACATGTTAACACCAATTTATTTTTGGAAAAGCGAAAATTACCAGAAAAATTTTGGTTACAGATTTAGTATTAGTAGTCTATAAATTACTTGATGTGTCAAACATTTACTGAAAGCATTGTTTACAGTTCATTCCAATACATTTCATTCCAATTGCAAAGATATATTGTACTAATAATTTAAATCTGTAGCAATAGAATTTTTGTGTACAGGTAACACGTCTCGTTTATAAATAACTACTCTAATCTGGTACAGAGGGCGCATATATAACAAACCATACAGTCCCTGTATGTAGCTGTTCCTATGACATTAATCTCGAAACCGATACATGTAGCTAGTCACTTTTGGTAGCTACCATTGCCTCCTTAAACTAAATTCTATTTATCAAACAATTTTAATCATTTACAGAATTTTCTAGAAACAAATGATCATATCCAGTGTAGTCATAGTTATATAAATATAAACATTGAGCTTTTGCGGTTTAAACAGAATCCCTATATTATGTATGAACATTTATATCCGTATCATAGATTACAATGATATCCGTATAAAAAAATAAGTAGATAATATCTTCTCTCGTGTGCAAAACCGAAATAAATAAACGCAGAGATATTTTGTTCTCACTTTATTGGATTAGTCTGATCGAGGTGACATTGACTTTTAAAACATTGTTTTTTATTAGTTATCATTGACTTATCACATTCCTTTTGCCACCTTTATCGTAACTGTCATTCATTATCGTCTTCTTCATATGATGCGTTATCGTATGGATCATATTGTGTTGTGAAGCTGTTAGGTGAACTCTAATGTATTTACTGGTAGTTTCATAGGCCCTATTATTAAGCTTCATATTAGTAAGTTTCAGGGTTACTTAATAACATCTCACCGGATTTTGACTATATGATACGCTTTCAGCAATTTAACAGCAAAACCTAAACTAGTCGCTATATGATAGCTTCTTTATTATATGGGAAAGAAATATTCCGTTGCTATCCGATAAAGCCGATTTTGCTGGTGCGTTATAGTGTGCGGGGCTTAGCAGCGCGTATTAATGTATAATTAACAACACAATGCACGTGGAAATGCGAGCAGAATATTTTGGCTGGACAAGGTCTCTGAAAGACAGACAGGTAAGCTTGACTGATTACAGCCATATCAGGGGCTTAATGCTGTACATCATTCAGAAAGAGCCGGTAATACTGTCACAATCCTTTCGCCAAATGCGCTGGTGAGATACAACAGAAGCAGATTATAAGGCAACTGCGGAAGGCAGCACAGGTGCAAATGTGTATTACTTATTGATTGATTATCAAATTAATGTTGTTGCGCGATAAATACCAAATTCCATATATGCTCTAAATATAGCCTACAAGATACCTGACACTTTTTAAAATTTGTAATCATTTTATGCCGCTACAATATTGTGACACGAATGTGATTTAGCTATTACGTAAAGAAACAATTTATAATATAAGTACTGTATAATGGCTTGTTATAAATTTACATTTTTCATTGTTTTTCTTCATCATTCGGTTGTAATATGACAGTATTTTATGACATAAGGAACACCCTCGCGTAATTCTCATTTAAGATTTTTCATTAAGGAAATTAAATTAAATTTAATTTAATTTTAATAACTGATATGTCTCTCTTCTACAGTAGTATCACGTCATTCAAATGACACAGGAATTTCCCTTCAAACAGTTTGTGATAGCAAGTTTTGTATTTGTTTCACATCGCGTTATGTTTCCTGTGCACAACAACCTCGGCCAGGGAACTCACTTCTAGCAGTAGACATTTACCTGTCCATCTAAACTTTTCCATTTTTATGGTAAACATTGAAAACATGTTTTTTTATATAAACGTATATATTTCATTTTATTCTCTCTTTTAGTTTGGTTGTAACTAATTGTTTATACAGTAGTTACTCATTGTAAGCTTTTGTCCACACCTGTGGAGTAACGGTCAGCGCGTCTTCCGCGAAACTAGGTGGCCCGGGTTTGATTCCCGGTCGGGGCAAGTTACCTGGTTGAGATTTTTTCCGGGGTTTTCCCTCAACCCAATATGAGCAAATGCTGGGTAACTTTCGGTGCTGGACCCCGGACTCATTTCACCGGCATTATCACCTTCATCTCATTCAGACGCTAAATAACCAAAGATGTTGATAAAGCGTCGTAAAATAACCTACTGAAAAAAAAATTGTAAGCTTTTACTGACATTGCCTATGACAGCCAAGGACACTCATGAATTAAATGAAGATTGATTGATTGATTGATTGATTGATTGATTGATTGATTGGTTGATTGATTGATTGATTGATTGATTAATTGATTGATTGATTGATTGATTGATTGATTGATTGATTGATTGATTGATTGATTGATTGATTGATTGATATACTCTTTTAGTGGTCAAACATCCTTTATGAAAAAGGGACTGAAGACTGTGTTTGGAGATCACACACTGTTTGATATATATTCAGACATATTTTATTGCAAAACAACGAAGACTGACGTATACCATATTTGGTGATCACACATCTTTCATGGAAGACTTTGAAGACTAATGTATACCGGGTTTGGTTGGCCACACATGCTTTATAAAAAAAAAAATATGGAACTGTAGTATACCATGTCACACATATTTTATGGAAAACATTGAAAACTGAAGTAACCGAGTTTGGTTGTCACACATATTTTATGGAAAATACAGTGTGTAAACGATAATCTATAAACTGCCAAAAATAATACTGGTTGTAGAGCGTAAATGACTGAAGAAAAAAGTCAGATGTTGTTTTTCTGTAACTGTCATGCTTTTCCCAGAAAAAAAAAAGTGTTTCGTGAGTCTAACTTTTTAGAAAACAGAATAAACAGTCATTATTTAGACTACTTTGCCCGGTATGTACGCTGAAGCAGTCGTTTGTTACTCCGTTGTGTATTGGTATGTCTTGGGTGTTGAGTGCAAGGTCATTGGAAATAATATTTACGTTCAGTCGAAATGTAAACAAATAATTAAACTACTATCAATCTTTAAAACATGGCATTTTACAAATTGAAGATAAAATTATAATATATCATTAAATTTCACTAGATACTTTGTTTAATACACCGATATGTATTGCCTATATAATTCTGGCAGTTTATAGTATATCGTATAGTGAATCGGAGGGAGATGACTATCGGGGGAAGATGCTTATTTCTTTGTAGTTTCACATTCTTCCAAGAGAGAACGCCATGCGTATGTGTTCATGATAACTGAGACAATTGAATGTCTGTAGAGTGGAAGCCAACTCATTTTGCCACGTGGTCTTGTTGTGAGAAGAAGAAAAGCAAAAAAAACAGCTCATTTTTCTGCTATAAAATAATTGCAAAGGTATGTTAAAATTTTAATACATCCTTGAATTTTTAATAACTTGTCAACTTTTGTAATGGATATCGTAATAAACGCTCTGAAGTTTGTATTGTTTACAACCAACGACCTTGTTCCGCCATCTTAGGTTGCGTCACAGCACTAGGTACCTTACCCCGATACTGGGGAAGATGATCACTTTTTTCGCAGTAAGATGACAACTTGTTGCAAGAGTTTTATTTTTTTTGTTTTATTGCAGGGAATGTGTAAACATTACGTAAGATCCTCTGATAGAAGTCAGTGGATTGTGGACAGTCTTCAACTTGCGATGGATCATGTTAGGACAGGGGGTATGAACTGTTTTAGAGCATCGCAAGTATACGGGATTCCTTACCGTACCATTAAACGCCTCCTAAAAAGAATGTAAAAGAAAAAATGTACTGGATTGAATTCCTTGTGTATAAGAAGTGATTTCACCAGTCTTTCACACAGCAATAATATATGTGCAATGACTGTGTTGCTAAGTAGTGATAAACGAGTAAAAAAGTGTCCATGAGCTTTAGATTAAGTCAATTTTGTTATATACATGTATCAAATCAAGTTCAGGTAAAAATACATATATCAGTGAATGTGTTAATTGCATTTGCCATCTTACCCGACTATCAGGGAAAGATGCCTACAGTGCAGGCAAGAAGAAAACCTCTATCTATAAACAAGGTAATTAATGTATTCTGTTTTGCATCAAAAACAGTTTCAAAACACCTTCCAGGCTTTGATATTTCAATATGAAATTCAAAACTAAATTAACAGTGTCTTAAATTTTCAATCAGAGAAAAAGTGAGGATCTTTCCCCGATCCACTCTATACATCCTGTATTAAAGACTATAGCAGCTGGGGATACTCAAAGAAAGGATCTTTCAAACCAGACCACACTGTACATGGATTTCAAGAACAGGTTAAAGGTAAAAGTCCCAGGTTTATTGCAACGTGTCATAAACAATTTCGGGGAAAAATTGTAACCAGCCATATGATACAAACGAAATCACTTGAAATATGTAATTAAAAAAAATAATAAATTACCAATACACTGCATTCTGCAAACCATATTCTGTGTTATTTTAATACTTCTAAACCAGTGGTCGTCAGCACTCGCTGAAATGTGCAAAGGGTAAGCGGTGCAGTCCCGTGTGCACCGTCGTGCAGCAGGAAGAGATAGAGAGCTTACCGCTAGCACCTACGAGTGCACCATGGTGCACTGCGCTTTTCGCGGGTAAGAGACGCTAGCCCCACGGTGCTCTGTGCTGACGACCCCTGTTCTAAACCATATAGTCACTTCATAACAGCATACTGAAACTGAAATTCGTCAGAACCAACTGCTGGACCCTGTATTAAAGTAGGCGTATATGATAGACGATATTCTTTGATTTTTTGATTTTATACAAAAGACTTTATGGAATATATTGAATCAACAATCATGGACAGCCGATACGTGGTGGTCCTATAGCTTAGGGGTTGGGCGAAGGGCTAACAATCCATCACCGTAAAAAATAGCATGTTACGAATCCATACAATAAGCCTCGGAACGGGACTGATTCTCTGGCTCGACCACAGCAAAGGAGTAAGGTTATGAGATTTGGTACTTGGAACGTAGTCTTGGAACTAGTCTTTATAAAACAGAAGGGGTAACATTAGTAGCAAAAGAACTAGCTAGATATAGAATAGACTGCGTAGGAGTACAAGAGGTTAGGTTAGATGGGAATGGCATGTCACAAATAGGAGATTACTTGTATTATGGGGAAGGAAACAATATTCACCAAGTAGGAACAGGATTCTTTGTTCATAAAAGAACAAAATCAGCAGTAAAAAAGGTTGAATTTATTAGTGACAGGTTATCTTATTTAGTACTTAATGGTAGGTGGTGCGATAGCATAGTTATAAATGCTCACGCCCCCACAGAAAAGAAAGATGATCATATGAAGAATAGCTTCTATGAGGAATTGGAATACACTTTTGATCAGTTATCTAGATACCACATGAAAATTTTATTGGGGGATTTCAACACAAAAGTAGGACGGGAGGATATTTTTAAACCGATTATTGGAAAAGAGAGCCTACAAGAATCTAGTAATGACAATGGAGTTAGTTTAGTCAACTTTGCGACATCAAAAAATTTAATTGTCAAAAGTACAACATTCCCTCATAAGGATATACATAAATATACTTGGACTACCCCAGATGGATTGACACACAAATAGATCACATCTTGGTAGATAAACGGAGACACACTAGTATAGTAGACATTCGAACCTTCAGGGGGGCAGACTGTATTTCTGACCATTATTTGGTAATTGGAGAATTAAGAGAAAGACTATCAGTAGCCAAGCGAGTAGAGCAACAAGTTAATATTAGTAGATTCAATATCCTGAAATTAAAGGACGAGGAAACTAACCAATATTATCAGGTCGAAATTTCGAATAGGTTTGCCGCTTTAGGAAGTTCCGACGAAGTTGAGGAAAAATTAGATGTTTGGGAAAATACCAGAGATAGTATCAAAATTGCAGTTGAGCAGAGCATAGGTTATTATGAAACTGAGAGAATTTATTTTCATTTTGTATGATTCTCCGATAAGCAAGTTGTAATATAATAATATTAAATTGGGCTAACCGTCTATACTTATATAGTTTTTATTTGGATTAAACATTAACGTTTTCGGCACTTATGTGCCATTTTCAAATGTATGGAATTGCCTTATTACATGATCAAATAGATACACCTTATGTGTGTGAACTATATGGTGTGTACCCTTGATGATCTGCCATCGTTTACAAAATAATGTATAAATTAAAAACACTTAATAAATCTATGCTAATTTACTTTATCTACAATAAAAGTCCCTTGTTTTATGTAACAATACGGTTATCACATGTAGTTCCTATATTTATAAGTTGCACTGTGTTGCACGTATTAAAATGTTAAAATTCTGTTTGTTATATATTAACACACCAAGGATTCATGTTGTTTCACTTACACAAGTCGAAGCACTGTACCACGATGAAATGTTACGTAATATCAGTTACATTGTTTTCCTTCGGTTTGCCAAGGTTGGATGTTACAAATTCATCATTGTCACCATACGATTTTCAGTTAAGCCTTTTACACTGCGAACATAAAATGTTGTTGTTACGTATGTGAATATACTGGTGGTTAAATGCATTGACTGAAATTATTAACTTACTTACATTGGTTGGACGAGTTGTGTGCTCGACATAGGTCAGGCTGTTACTGAGAATCGTTCGGTGCTCACAATAGTTCTTATTTTAATGAACGTCTGGCGGAACCGGAAGTGATGTAGGGGTAGGGGGATGTGGTGTAATATTATAAGATGATGTCCGATTTTTCGAGATTAATTTAAATAAATTGAATAGTGGGTTATTGGGATTAACTATTTGTTCGTTTAAAAGGTGTTTTCCTTCGTTGAAATTCTTTGCAATATAAAATTGCTCTGCAATGTCTATTAAGGGGCTGTTAATGGCTTTTATAACTTTTAGTGTATCTTTTATATTACATAATTCATGTCCTTCTTCTATGAGGTGATGGGCATATTTCGACTTGTTTCTATTGTATTTGAAATCTGTAACGTGTTCTTTATATCTTATTTTGAAATTACGGCGTGTTTGACCGATATATAATTTGGTGCAGTTTTTACATTGCAATTGATATATACCACTATTAAAGAGGGGTTCATTTTTATAGGTTCTATTGGGGATTATGTTATAAAGCTTGTTATTGGTTTTGAAGGCTATGTTGATATTTTGTTTTTTGAAAAACCATGGCAAACCATGACTTATTTCGGGAAAATTTCTAATCAAATCAATAATTTTTTTCACCAAACGTCGAGCACACAACACGTCCAACCAATGTAAGTAAGTTAATAATTTCAGTCAATGCATTTAACCACCTGTATATTCACATACGTAACAACAACATTTTATGTTCGCAGTGTAAAAGGCTTAACTGAAAATCGTATGGTGACAATGATGAATTTGTAACATCCAACCTTGGCAAACCGAAGGAAAACAATGTAACTGATATTACGTAACATTTCATCGTGGTACAGTGCTTCGACTTGTGTAAGTGAAACAACATGAATCCTTGGTGTGTTAATATATAACAAACAGAATTTTAACATTTTAACACGTGCAACACAGTGCAACTCAAAAACATTTTAATAAATATAGGAACTACATGTGACAACAACTTCAAGATAACCGTATTGTTACATAAAACAAGGGACTTTTATTGTAGATAAAGTAAATTAGCATAGATTTATTAAGTGTTTTTAATTTATACATTATTTTGCAAACGATGGCAGATCATCAAGGGTACACACCATATAGTTCACACACATAAGGTGTATCTATTTGATCATGTAATAAGGCAATTCCATACATTTGAAAATGGCACATAAGTGCCGAAAACGTTACTGTTTAATCCAAATAAAAACTATATAAGTATAGACGGTTAGCCCAATTTAATATTATTATATTATGAGAGAATTTAACCTTGGTTTGATGAAGATTGTTGCATAGTAGTAGAAAGAAGAAAACAGAGAAAACTGAAATTCTTAGAGGACCTAGTTGAGGAGAATAGAGATAATTATTTCAATGAAAGACGGGAAGCAGGTTTACACTAAGAATTAAAAAGAGAGATTACTTCAAGAAAATGCTAAATGAGGTGGAAACAAATAGGAATAAAAACATTCGAGATTTTTATAAGGGTATAAAAGAATTTAAGAACGGATATCAGGGAAGGATACTGTAAACCTGATGAAGGATGAGAATGGTGACTTGCTTGCAGAGTCTCATTCAATCCTGAAGAGATGGAAAAACTATTTTTGGCAACTACTAAATGTACATAGGCAAAATAGAAATGATCGGGACGAAATTCAAATACAAACTGGTGAGCCATTTATACCCGAACCTACAATTTCAGAAGTCGAAATTTCGATAGAAAAAAAAATACAAGTCTCCAGGTATCGATCAAATTCCAGCAGAATTTGACTATTAATACAAGAGAGTGGAAACGTATTATCTAGCGAAATTTATAAACTTGTACTTGCTATTTGAGAAAAGGAAATTGTACCAGGACAATGGAAGGAGTCCGTAATAAGTACCTATTTTTAAAAAGGGGACAAGACCAACTGTAGTAACTTTCGAGGAATATCACTTTTGTTGAAGTCGTACAAAATTTTGTCCAATATACTTTTGAGAAGACCAACTTCATATGTAGAGGAAGTTATTGGGGATCATCAGTTCTGTTTTAGGCGTAATAGATCGACTATTGATCAGGTGTTTTTGTATTCGACAGATATTGGAGAAAAAATGGGAGTATAAAGGCCTCCCCACACCGACGCTCAATATTCGCAGGGTGGCAAAGTTGCTACTGTCTCAGTGTACATTTCGGTATATGAGTGTGCCCACACCGACGCGAAAGTATCGCCGGACGGCTGCGAATCTGCAGCGTTGAAATTTAGATTCGCCGCCTGCGCGGTTTTTTTCGCTGCCGCCGCATATTTTATGATGGCGTTCTGTGAGAAATTGAAAGTAAACATCCAGTTTTATACGATTTATTCTAGTCTAGAAGATTACAAGTAAGTAAGGAAAAAGGGCAATAAGAGATGCAATCCAATTGGAATTTAATGAAAGTGGTTATTCACATCTTTAACATACCTTAAGAGAAAAATTCTAGCTACATACGGCATGTCTACAGGGAATAATTTCATATTCGCATCTTTATTGCCTTTTATCAGTCCTTCAGGATATCATAGCACTGCTTAGTACAGAAATGTATTTCTAGACAACCTACCTATATGAACTTTGTGTCATTTAACATCTTACTAAGGTTTTAATTTTCTTAGTTTAGGAAAGGTTTCATTCTTAAAAGCAAATATATAAATCTACATTTAATAGCAATTTTTTGTCAAAACTAATCTCATTCATATTTTATTTCTATGATATACTCTAGGAACTTTTATATTAACTAGTATAGAAGAGTTGTTTCAATAAATATAAATAGGCCTATTAATTGTTTTCATTAACCCTTACGGATTCGCGCCGTATTTCCTACTCGCGTTTGTTGTCACTACAGCTCAATCAATAATCAATGTTTTTGAACTTAATATTTTTATTTTATTATGCGATATTTGTCTACATAATGTTAAAATAACCGACTTCCTGTTAATTTTTAAATATTAAAGATATTATTATAGGATTGTTGTTTAGTTAACTGTCCGAAGATACGTCTGAACCTCACAAATGATACCAGGAAGGCACCACTTATGAGGCAACTAGCCAGGAGATAATGGGGTAGGGTGGCCAGTTCCTTTCCCCCTCCATTGCATATATCGTCGAAAAAATTAGCAAAAATCTACACCTAGCAGATACTGCTTCATCAAGTAGTCTTTGTTGCCCATTCACACTTAGAGAATACACTTACACATAAACAGGATATTTTTATTGATTACGAGTATACGCGAATATCACTACTTGTGGGACAAACTCCTCCCAGAGTTCAGACTTGGCATCATCTCTTCTCTTCCTTTCCTTGAAGAAGGCATTATAACAGAATCAAGGAAAAGTTAAAACAGACGAGACGAAGTAGACTCTTTTCTGTTTTCGAGATTTTGTTACGCACTTAACACATGTGTATTGTATACTATTTTTGCACGTTCATTTATTTAGAACTGCAAATGCTGTATGAAGTTTATGTTACTTTCTGCATTGAGAACGCATTTTAGTGAATGTAGGCATTATACATTCAAGGGAGTATTAGTTTGCTAAAAAATTTAATAAAAGTCAATATGGTTTTCTTTTTGTATCTAATGATGAAAAAAACACGAAAATTATGTTATTGAGGGATTTAGACGTATTACATTACATTATAATAGAAACGCGGAAATTAAAGTAAAATAATTGTTTCCAAATGTGAATGTATTGATTTCACAGCACTAAAATGATTTAATCGTGTTAGGAATTCGTTTAACGTACTCTTATCAATTCCTAGAAAATTGTTAAATGACCCAATATCTTCCAATGTCATCTCTCTGAATAGGAATAAAAAAAATATATTACCAATAAAGAATCTTTTATTTTCATTTCACTATTTACAATTATTTATACGTACCGGGATGGTAATTCATGTTATGAGGGATTCTCTGAATATTCGTTTCATAGGTAATTTATCTTTACAGATATCTTTAACTTCTTGTTTCAGATGCACTTATGTTTTTTTTACGTGGACTTTACTTTCTCACCCACACTTCTTTTTTTTTTTTTTTTTTTTTTTCCTATGTGTTCTCTCCTCCAGAGCTATAGGCTAATTTCTTTGACAACGTTTGCAACCGCAAGCTCAACATATAAGGTTGTCTAAATATTAGGTATCATCGTTCGCCATTTTCATTCTTTTCTTTTAATAATTTAATTAGATGTAGTGTAATATATTATTTACATTTATTTTAATATTATAATTACATTTATTTTAATATTGTGATCACATTTATTTTAATATTTAATTGCATTATTTAAATTTTAATTACATTTATTTTAATATTTATTATTACATTTCGAAACGCGTAATTAAAACAATTTAAGCGATGGAAGTATTTTGTAAGCGGATTTGAAATCAGGGCGAAGATTTCTGTATTAACAGATAAGAGGCTGTATTGAGTTCTTCGCCAAATGAAAATATTCTTTTCTTTAATTCGTCGTAACTTGAAAACCAGTAAAGATTTTGAATAGCGGCATCTTTTAAAAGTAATTTCCATTCTATCTCAACATTCCCTTCGCTTTGACCTCCCATCTAACATGAAAAATAAAAAAGTTTGCCGCTAACCACTTTTGAAGGTGCAAATGTCTATTTTGAACAGATCACTTCGAAGTTATTATTTCGCCCCCCCCCCCCCCCGCTCCTGCGTTTTAAAAACAATTTTGATTTCAAAATTTGTTCTATGCTTTCCTCAGACATTGACCTGCCAATCATAAAAACAACAATGCGATTGATTGACTATCACAAGAGCTACGGCATGATATTCCGCCGCATTCACGAAATTTTGGTCTCCGCCAGCGCTGCGCATATTTCGCGTTGGTGTGGGAAACTTGCGAATTTCGTTGCCGCTGTATAAGCGAAATATTCATCGCCGCCACGGCTGCGAATATTCCGCGTTGATGTGGGGAGGCCTTAAGTGTACAGTTATTCATGGTTTTCAAAAAGGCATATGACTCCGTTCACATAAGTTTTATATAATATTCTTATTGAATTTGGTATTCCCAAGAAACTAGTTCGATAAATTAAAGTGTGTCTCAGTGAAACTTACAGCAGATTCCGTATAGTCCAGTTTCTATCTGATGCTTTTCCAATTCACTGAGAGCTAAAGCAAGGAGATGCACTATCACCTTTACTTTTTAATTTCGCTCTAGAATATGCCATTATGAAAGTTCAGCATAACAGACAGGGTTGGGAATTGAACGGGTTACATCAGCTTCTTATCTAAGCGGATGGTTGAATATGTTAGGAGAAAATCCAGAAACGTTTAGGGGAAAAAACGGAAATTTTACTTGAAGCACGTAAAGCGATAGATTTGGAAGTGAACCTCGAAAAGACAAATTATATGATTATGTCTTGTGACCAGAATATTGTACGAAATGGAAATATAAATATTGGAGATTTATCATGCGAAGAGGTGGAAAAATTCAAATATCTTGGAGCAAGAGTAACGAATATGAATGACGCTCGGGAGGAAATTAAACGCAGAATAAATATGGAAAATGCTGTTAGTATTAGGTTGAGAAGCTTTTGTCGTCCAGTCTGCTGTCAAAAAATCTGAAAGTTAGAATTTATAAAACAGTTATATTACCGGCTGTTCTGTATGGTTGTGAAACTTGGACTCTCACTTTGAGAGAGGATTAGAGATTAAGGGTGTTTGAGAATAAGGTGGTTAGGAAAATATTTGGGGCTAAGAGGGATGAGGTTACAGGAGAATGGAGAAAGTTACACAACGCAGAACTGCACGCATTGTATTCTTCACCTAACATAACTAGGAACATTAAATCCAGACGTTTGAGACGGGCAGGGAATGTAGCACATATGGGCGAATCCGTAAATGCATAGGCCTATAGAATGTTAGTCGGGAGACCGGAGGGAAAAAGATCTTTTTTTTTGGAGGCCGAGACGTAGATGGGAGAATAATATTAAAACGGATTTGAGGGAGTGGGATATGATGATAGAGACTGGATTAATCTTGCACAGGATAGGGACAGATGGCGGGCTTATGTGGGGGCGTCAATGAACCTGCGGATTCCTTAAAACCCATTTGTAAGTAAGCAAGTAATACAAAAGACTTTAATTAAACAGAATCAATATCATTATCATTACTCTTCTATCTATCTATCTATATATATATATATATATATATATATATATATATATAGTCCACATCTGTGGCGTAACGGTCAGCGCGTCTGCCGCGAAACCAATTGGCCCGGGTTCGATTCCCGGTAGGGGCAAGTTACCTGGCTGAGGATTTTTCCGGGGTTTTCCCTCAACCCAATATGAGCAAATGCTGGGTAACTTTCGGTGCTGGACCCCGGACTCATTTCACCGGCATTATCACCCTCATCTTATTCAGACGCTAAATAACCAAAGATGTTGATGAAGCGTCGTAAAATAACCAGTGAAAAAGAAAAAAAAATACTCTTCTATATTTACTTTTACAAAATTTACTAGTGTTGCATCTAGTAGTGGTTATCACATCCCCTACTATGGCTGAGAGATTAGATCTTCAGTCCTGGTCAGGCCTGGAATTTTTCATTGAAAAATCCATAGTGACACTTGTGGCGAACTAGGTCGCAGTTGGTTCTCAGGGTTCTCCCATTTCTCCATAGTACATACAGTGTTGGCAGAAAATTTAGGGACATTTTATAATTATTTTAAAATGATGCCCTGGCCTTAAATTATTAGAGAATCTGACGTGTTTTTAAATGTTGATTAACAATCCAGCAACAATTGGGAATCGTGCACCAATTAGTTACTCATTCATTTTCAACTTTAATACGGTACTGAAAATGTATGGTTTTTTATTTTGTTTGAAAAAACTTATAAATTATCTATAGGGACTAACAGTCATCATATAAATACCGAAATTGCACTAAAAATTGGTATTTCCTATTGTTAATCTCCACCTAAAAACATTCTTAGTTTCTCTAATAATTTAAGGCCAGGGCAGTATTTTATGAGAATTATAAGGTGTCCCTAAATTTCTGATAACATTGTACGCATCTACATAATTCTGTAACCATTTCTCCATTTCGTCATCATTCCATAGCATTCCCCGAACGCCGGCTGGCGGTGCACGAAGGGGGCTTGCCTAGGGACGTTGGAGGGGGGATTGCCTTCTCGAAACCTAGGTACGCAGCGAACCTTAGTTTAGTCAGCCAGTGTGGGTTTGGGAATGCGTCTAGCTTGAGGTTTAGTGCAATAGATCGTAAAAGGTCGCAGTGCTGGCCCATAGTGCCCTCCCCCTTCCAAAATTTCATTTCGTTCCGTACGGGAAATCTATTGCACTAACCCTCAAGCTAGATGCAGTCACAAACTCACACCGGCTGACTACACTAAGGCCCGTAACACACTTGAAGAGTTTTCGCTAGCGAGAAATGTGTTGCGAGAAAATTCAAATATTTATAACATGGATTCAAATGGACGTCCATACACTGGAAGAGATTCTCTTTCGAGGCAAAAAACTCACGTGAGTTTCTGGCTGGAATCGGTAGCTCAGAGAAATTTCTTGACACATTTATCAAAGATGTTTGACATTTATACTCTTTATGACAATTGAATGTAGAAAAAGATATCACAGGTGGCGATGAATTATTGTATTGTTTTTATTTGAAAATGAGGAAAGTTGACTGATTATTGCAGTCAGAAACTTATCGAACTTGTACGATGTCACCCGCATGCCTATTTATATTATATACGGGATGAAAACTATAAAAACACGAAACTTAAAAGAAGAAATCTGGAGACAAATATCAGATTATCTGAAAATAAATAGGGCTATATTTTATTTTGATGAGATTTAATAGTCTTAATTAAACATTTGAAATAATGTATCTATATGTCTTATCAGTTTACATAATTTTAACCAGAACATAGCAAAGAATCCTCTATCATATGATTTTTTTTTTTTTCAAAATCGTGAGCAGGTAGTCGTCGAGAAAGGTTGTCTTAGGGAGCAGGTAGAATGGGTTGTGAACTAGCAATGTACCGGGCGAGGATCGGTACCTGGGCGGCGCGGGCGGTGAAGTGGATCCCGGCAGCTTCAGGCCAGGGGAGTGCGGAACCGACCCTGAGCAGCTTTGTGATCCTGATACTAGCCATGCTGTTGATGATTGGAGGAGTGGAACTGAACCCAGTACCTGTGGAATCTGTGAAGCGCGGAGTCTGCAAAAACAATTTGAGGACTGGCCTTCTGTGCATCACCTGTTCGACGTGGTTTCACTTCAGCTGCCAAAAACTCAAGAGGGACCAGCATATTGAGGAGAACTGGCGGTGTAGGGAATGTATGAGGGACGTAGCTGTTGAGACCACGGACACAGAAATTGAGTCGCTGAAGAAAGAGGTGGCGGAACTGAAAGAAAAGCTGCAACAGACGGAAGAACGACTGAGAGAGATGGAAGCAGAGAACAGGCGACTACGCGAGGAACGACACGGGGAGGCAAGCGAGGAGAAGCAGATATTGGTGATAGGAGATTCCATGGTGCGACATGTGGGACAGGAAAATAAGGACCTCGAAGTGCTGTGCTACCCGGGGATACGAGTCGACGAAGTGAAACTCAAATTGGAGCAACAGGAGAAAATGGACATAAAAACTGTAATATTACAGGTGGGGACCAATGACCTGAGGCGACGATTCGAGTACGTTATGGGAGATATGTACAACTTGGCGGTAAGAACGAAGGAACTGTACCCCCAGGCGAAGATAATTATTAGCGGGATAGTGAGGCGACGAGATTTTCACTGGACTCGGATTGGGCGACTCAATGAGGCATTCGACTGGGTGGCAGATAGAACGGGAGCAACATTCGTGGACCCAAATTCGTGGATCGGTGACGGGGACCTGGGACGTGATGGAGTCCATCTAAATAGACGAGGAGCGACGGGACTAGGAGCGCTGTTCTCGAGGGCGGCGGCAACGGAGAGGAGCAACGACCGGGAATGACGGCGGCAAAGAGTATGTACGAGTACTATTACTACGGCGGAGGAAGCGGCGACGGCAACGGGAGAACGGAGGAGGTAGCGGCGGCCACAGCGGAAACAACAGGGATCACCAATATTATGTCATGTAATAGTAAGTCTTTAGTGGTGCTGCAGGTGAATTGTAGAAGTATTTATAATAAATCAATTTAATTCTGGAACCTAGTAGATTCGCATAATCCTGATGTCATAATAGGAACGGAATCATGGCTTTCCAGCGAAGTAGCAGACTCAGAAGTATTTAGAAACGACTATGTAACATACAGACGCGACCGTGTAGGAACAGGGGGAGGGGTTTTTATATGTGTAAAAGAGTGCCTGCAGAGCGCTGAAAATTTTAAGGACTCGGAGTTCGAAATGTTGGGTGTAGACATAGCGGATGATTATTCGCGAAACATATTACACATCATCGGTTTATACAGGGTCCCGAAAGAAGGCTTGAACGTACTGTATAAAATAAGAGATATGTTGGAAAATAGAAAAATCCGCGGGTAGTATGTTATCGTTGCAGGGGACCTAAACTTGCCCCAGGTAAACTGGCAGGGTACAATAGAGGGGGGATGAGTCAAGCCCAGTCATTAGTAAGCTCACTCATCTGGAAACATAACTTAATTCAAGTAACAGACAGGGCGACAAGGGGAGGTTCGTTACTAGACATATTTCTTTTAAGACCCTCAGAAATAGTCGCAGGTATTGAAGTGATTCCAGGTATTAGTGACCACGACGCGGTAATTCTTGAAATATTATGGAATGCTAAGTACAAGCAAAGCGGAAAAAAAAAAAACAAAAATATCTTGCAATATAACAAAGCGGACAGAGAAGTCTTCCAAAATTATCTTAGAGAAAAGTACTCATTATGGGTAGTAAAGGGCAGTAGTGTAGAAGAATGCTGGGCGGAGTTCAAGCAGATTATATTAACAGGAATGCAGAAATTTATCCCGGTTAAACGCTTATCAAACAATCCCGATCCGGAATATTATAATAAATACATACGGAAACTGAAAAGAAAACTAAGGAAATCCTACAGACAGCGCAAGGAAAGCCTTGCAAAACAAACAAAATTCACACAACTATTGAAAGAACTGCTTAATGCGAAGAAGATAGCGCAGGAAAATTACCTAAATAAACTCTTCAAAGGTGAACAAAACGGGTGGGGGGAATTTTATAAATATGTGAAGAGACGACGCAAGGAAAACTATTCGAGCCTCCCCCTAAAAAATGACCGCAATCAATTTATCGTACAGGACAGCGAAAAAGCAGAAAATTTAAATTCCTATTATGCCACTGTTTTTGGGATGAGGACAATAGTACCACACTTAGCTTCTGTGGAAAATACGGGTCAGTTTTCTATCAAGCCTAGGGACATAAGGAGAAGGATCTCTAAATTGAAAACTCATAAATCAGTAGGACCTGATGGTATCGCCGGAGACGTACTAAAATTGGGAGGGGAAGCCATGATTCCCTATCTAGTGCGTATATTTGAAATATCAATTAACAATGGTACTGTCCCGCGAGATTGGAAAGATGCAATAGTGGTGCCAATTTATAAGTCAGGGTCTCGCTCAGATACAAAAAATTACAGACCGGTCAGCCTCACCTCTGTGGTTTGCAAACAGATGGAACACTTGATTTCTGCTTATCTAAGGCAGCATTGGGATGACTCAAATTGGTTACATAACTGTCAGCATGGATTTCGGGGGGGGGGGGGCTATTCATGTGAGAGTCAATTAGTAACGGTATGTCAGGATTTAGAAGACGGATTAGATTCCAATAGCCAAGTAGATGCAGTGATTATTGACTTTTCACGCGCATTCGATGTAGTCCCACACGATATATTGTTGGTTAAACTACAATCAACGGGGATTGACTTCAGAGTGCTCCAGTGGATCAAGGAATTTTTAACTTGTCGCACTCAGAGAGTACGGGTAGGGGAGGAATTATCGAACCCAATTGAAATTACTTCCGGGGTCCCGCAGGGGAGTGTCTTGGGGCCTCTTCTATTTTAGGCTTTTGTAAATGATCTGCCAGTTAATATCTTGTCTAAGGTTCACTTATTCGCGGATGATTGTATGATATACAGGGAAATAAAAAGTCATGAAGATACTACTCTTCTCCAGAATGACCTCAATAGAATAAATGATTGGGCAATAGCCAACAAAACAAAAATAAATTCTCTAAAGAGCAAAGCCATCAGCTTTACAAGGAAAAGAAATAAAATAGTCGCATCGTATACGTTAGGGGGTGAAACCATTCCGGAAGTTAACAAATGTAAATACCTCGGAATAATATTTAGCAGCGATCTCGGCTGGGGGGAACACGTTACAGACACAGCGGGAAAGGCATGGAGAGCGTTACGCTTTGTGATGAGGGTAGTAAGAAAAGGTTCTGATAAATCCAAAGAGATTACATATAAATCACTAGTACGTCCAGTAATGGAATATGGTGCTGCATGTTGGGATCCTTACAGATTAGAACATATTAAGACACTGGAAAAGATTAAAAAACGGGCTCTTAAGTGTTGTCAGAAAAATTCACCATTAAAATGGGACACACTCACGGACAGGAGAACGCGAATTCGATTATGCGCACTGTTCAAAACATACAGAGGTGAGCCTGCCTGGAGAGAAATAAAAAATACGTTGCAGCCGCCAAATTACTCTTCAAGGAACGACCATTCATATAAATTGAGGGAAAGAAGGCAGAGGACGGACACTGGAAAGTTTTCTTTTCTCAATCGTACTATTAGGGACTGGAATGCTTTACCTGCAGACTTACTAAAGGCTTTACCAACAACCAAAAATGCATTTAAAAATAGGCTTAAGGACCTTACTAATAGACGGTAATTATACACAGTATTTAAAGGGTGTAAATGATATGTTGTTATTGAAGTGTTGTATCAGTGAAGAATTATGTTGTGTCAGTGAAGTGTGTTGTATCAGTGAAGAACTATGTCGTGTCAGTGAAGTGTGCTGTGTAAGTGAAACGTGTTCCTGTCAGTGAAGCTTTATAGTTTATAGTGGCAGTGCAAAGAATTTGAACAGTGAAATGTTTTTGAAGTGTTAGTGAAATCAGGATAGAATCAGTGAAATGTGTCGTAGTTCCAGTGCAGTGAGTGAGTTGACAGCGAAATGAGTGTAATGTTGAGAGGTACTTGTGCAGATATGAACATATACTCGTGGGTTTTAGTTCGATCTTAGTTTTAAGATACAAATTAGAATATTTCAAATGTTATTTTAAGTGATCGTTTCATTTAATTTAGTATATTCCCTGTTGTTGTTATTATTAGTAGTAGTATTAATTATTAGTATTATTATTAATTGTATTTTTAATTAATAAGTTTATTATTGTCATTATTGAGTGTAATTAGTTACCACTGCCACCGGGTATATACCCATTGCAGTGTGAATAACTCCATTTCCTCATCATCTGAATACTCAGATTCAACATAGCGTTCGTACGTAATTTGTAAAGTACGACAATATACTTACAGGCTATATATTTAAGTACGACAATATACGTAAATACATAACCTATAATATTTTCTCCCAACGAGTGATTACTGTAATCAGAAAAATGCTTTCTGCATGAAGGCAGTGAATAGATGATCATAGCGAGGTGTGGTCCGTGATAACGAGAACTCGCTAAGTGTGTGGAGGAGGGCTCTTCGCCTCTTTCTCGCAACACATTTCTCGCTAGCGAAAACTCTTCAAGTGTGTTACGGGCCTAAGGTTCGCTGCGTACCAAGATTTTGAGCAGGCAACTCCCTCGTCCCTAGGCCAGCCCCCTTCGTGCGATCGGGTATGCTATGGAACGATGACGAAATGGAGAAATGGTGACTGAATAATGTAGGTGCCTAATATGGGGGAAAACGGGAGAACTCCGAGAAAAATTCCAACTACGACCTTGTCCGCCACAAATATCAGTATGGATTTTTCAATGAAAAATCCCTACCTGACCTGATGGGACTCGAACTCGGGCCGCCTGCGTGACAGGCTGGAATCTGATCACTCAGGCACCGCAGGGGTACATGAAAGCATGGAGCTCTACCTGCAGTCTCACAATGCATCTTCGTAGTGTTTGAAGGAGAAAACCTTACGTTTTTAAATATGTCCCGGAGAATTAAAAAATATACAGTACATTTAAATGTTTCATAATTACACACATGATTATATCAAACTTCACAGTTAAGTTCCTTTAATACATCGCACACAAAAACATATACACTCACAGGCGCGCGTTCTATCTCCCTCATTAGCATGTTGGCACAGACACAGAAATACTATGTAACCTAAGCACATTTTACACAGTATCGTCACATAGGCTACTCTCTCTTTTGACACATATGCTTACGCCCTTTACATTCTTAATTCTCTTTCACACACGCCTTATTGACAATTTAATACTATTTATATCTTAAAAACACTTCACAAACGTACCAATTCAATAATATTTAATAACATTCCGCAATAAAATTGTATTTTACCGTATTCAATATGGATTCACCTGACGTCAACAGAGATTGCATCTATAACAAGATACGAACAAAGCGTAATTCACACTAGTCTACTCTGTCGTCAAAATAATATGTAGTAGAGAGTGGAATGCAAGGTTCATGACTTAACAGGTGAAACTTGCTGGCTCAATGATTTGCCAGTGGGAAACTATAGAGATGTTGCTACATAGGTGTGCAAAGTTTTCTTCTGTTCTGTCCATAGAGTGATTTAGGTTTAATGTTTATATTTTAATAACACTTTATACGATACTAGATTAAATTGTGTAGTTTCATGAAAATCTTCAAATAGACTTTCTGGCACCAACACAAATTTCCTCTTTCCCATTTCATATATAGTCGAAAAATAAAATAAATCAATCATATATACTGGATACTTTCACATGTAAGAATCAAAGAACACCGAAAAATTGATAAAATATGTAGAGATAACTTCAGGGCTAACGTTTAACGTGCGACAAAATTAATACATTAATAAAAAGGAGTAGAAAAATTCACCACATGATGAGATCAACAGAAAGAAACTATGATGAGTACAACAGCACTGAACCTCAACTAACATTTACAGATTGTAGAACCCCTAAGAAGTTGTCGAAAGAACAAAATCTTTAGAATTATTATGGACTGATCTAATACCGCCACCACCACCAATAACAACAACAACTACAACAACAACAACGTTACCACTTTTTGAATTTAAATGGTCGGATTGCAATGTGACTTGGATCTCATAAGTGAGGCGCTTCTTTCCAAAACTTGCTTTATCCATAAAAAAAATGAATTATTTGTGCCCTGGCTTTCTTTGTTAGGTATGTATTAATTCTATCGTAAACAATTATGTCAAAACTTCATTTTTACTATAGAAATCTGTAATGAAAACTGTAGTATTATTCCGTAAGTTGCCTTCCATCGTACTTGCAATTCCATAACCCGCCTAATACAATCAACCAATAAATGAGAGACTTTTCGTCACGTGATGTGACGTCACATTTTTCACGCGGTTTGTGTCGGCTGTTTCCTATCTATGTCTACGGTGTATCATAGTCATTATTCTTATTTGAAAAACTTTTTGAGTGATGTGAATAGGTAACCGAATAGGTATCTACATGTTCAGTATTGATATTTAGATAATGATAGAGAATATGGCCCTTGCTATTAGAGACAAAGGAAGACGACGGAATAGCGATCCAGATTCCTGGAAAAAAGAACCAGGAGAAGAAGATAAGGAAGCAATCCAGCAAAATAAGAATTCTTTTTAAACATGGTAAAGTCTTTAAGTCAGGGAGGTATTGCTCTTTGGAAATTGGCTGCTAATAATGTGCTGAAAACCCTCTGGGGTGGCTGATTGCTCAGACCTTCAGACTGTCACGCAGGCGGCTCGGGTGCGATTCCCGATCACGTCTGGATTTTTTCATTGAAAAAATCCATAGTGACACTTGTGGCGGACAATGTCGCAATTGGGGGTTTTCCCGTTTATCCACAAATTAGGCATTTACATCATTCCGTCACCATTTCTCCATTTCGTTATCATTCCGTAGCATTCCCCAAACGCCGGCTGGCGACGCATGGAGGGTGCTGGCCTAGGGACGAGTGAGGTAGCCTGCTCGAAACCTGGGCACACAGAGAACCTTAGTGTGGTCAGCCGGTGTGGGTTTGGGAATGTGTTATCAGAGGGTCAGCGTAATAGTTCTTAACAGGTCGCAGTGGTGGGCCATAGTGCCTCCCTCCGTTAAATTCAATTCAATTCAATTCAATATGCTGAAAAAACTGCATCGTAGCATTTCAACTTGAGGAGCGTTGAATCAAAAAGCATCAATCCATCCGCAGACGAAATGCTGTTTGAAACGGATTCCCCCTATTTCCGTAGCGCTGAATCGACCTGTGCAATCGTTTGTTTCAGAAAGCGCTTCTTCACAGTCTAAAATAGCGTCGAAATATGACGTTTGGTTCAGATAGCGCTGAGTCCATCTAGGTGTTTGGAACAAAAAGTGCTTTTTAACATAGATGAAAATAATCTAGTATTTTTCGCTACGTATTTCTTTGTGGATGCAAACTGAAAGTTACTGCATTCACATAGCAAAGCAACCTGATATCATTGGCTAGCTTACGGTTTCGCCGCACTTTTATTGTCAACATTGACAGCTAAAAATAAGTTTAAAGAAAATATGTTCAGTTCAGTGTTGCCATTTTTGACACAATTGTGTAATTTTAAGTGATCTGTACCCTGGTATGTACAACTACTTTTTGGTACAATTTTCGTTTACTTGGTACAATGTGGACTTTCTTCTATTTCTAGTATGAAAACAGACATTATAACAGGCTTTAATAAAGTTGAAACAATTATTATGATTGCTACCAAGTTGGTGATTATTATCGGCAGCCGACAATCAGATTTATAGCTCACTTTAAGCAAAAACTAGTATCCTATTAATAAAGCCTATGCTTTAAGGTCAACACATTAGCAGAGAATGTACAGTAGGCTATTGAAATTTTATTTTCTTTCATTCACCTCTTGACCCAACGGTCATTGTTGACATAAAATTACTACGATACTGCCACTGCTGCAAAAGCAGGACTGAACTGGTTATTATTGCTAAATGACTACGAGAATGCATTTTCTCTTTATAATAATTAAAGAATATATATTGTGTTATTTTCCCTTTTGTAAATATACCACGTCATAAATTTTCAAATTTAACACGTCTCGTAATCATATTTACTTGTCTATCAAAATGCGTAAGGTACTGAATATTTATGTTACATTCTAAATATCTCCACTGAAGAGTAGACGTAGAACAAATAAATACTGTATTCAGAACTCGAAACTAAGGTACGAGTAGTTTGGAATTGAAAGAGATGTCTTTATTAGCACTTTTTGTAATTTTTTACAACCGCCCAGTTATGAGCAGCTGTCTCAGTGTAACGCATTATTATGGATGTATGTCATTTGTAATTCTGTATATTCTATTAAAGTTTTCACTACAGCTAGTTACTATTTGTTTTGTTTTTGTTTTTTTTTTGTGTGTGTTTTTTTTTTGCTGCAATTCGCAATATAGTATTTCTCGCAATGTAGTATAGGCCTAAATACTATTTTATGACTTTGTTTTCTTGTTTCCTAAATATTTTACAAACTTTGGCAACGTTGGTATGATTACCAGTCAAGTTCCAATTGTCTATTGTTCAGCAATGGTTATCGTTATCATCAATATTAACAGATTAAAATAATGTTTGTGAGTTTTTTTTATGTTTGTAATTTTGTTTCTTAAAATAAAACATGTTTGCAGATACATGTATTCCTTATTTTCATAGTCTTCCTTGTCTATGTAAATATGTCCATGCTTTTTTTTTTCTTGTATATGTAATTTGTACTGGTGTCATAAAAGAAAATTTTGCTGGTACAAATTTTGTACATTATAGAAAAAAAACTCTACAATCTGGTACAATTTCCAGAGAAATCTGGTACATTTTATTTTCACCCAGTGGCAACAATGGTACAGTTAGAAATTTGCAGCGTTGTATGATAGAACACGTGAGGACAATCCAAATACTGTAAATATTAATTAGTATGAAATTCGTAGTACCAGTTGCAAGCTCTGATAGGGGGACAAGAATAAGGTTGAAGATTAAAGAAACTAAGAGATATAAAGAGATACGAGTAGGGTAAATTAACGTGGGGGATTATGGGTACGGATCGATCGTCGTTTGTCAGCTTGTTCGATATCGTTTTAGTAATCATGGAGTCGTGGAGTGCGCAGCATCGTGCTTTTGTTGTCGAGACATTTTTCAAGAATGGTGATTCTGTTGTCAAAACTCAGCGCCACTTTCGTCTCCGTTTTGATATTGGTCGCCACGGAGTCGTTCCTTGCCGCAATACCATATTGAGATGGGTAGGAAACTTCAGATAAACAGCATCAGATTCCAATAAGAAACCAAGTCCATATTTTTTATGAGAACGGGAACATTGTGACAGTACTAGTGAACGCTACTTCCAATTACTGACGAAATTTCTTCAAGCAGAACTGCGTAGGCGTCTTCGTGGGATTAATAAATAGATGGTATGGTTTCAGCAATATAGTGACACGACTCATACGGCTGACAACTTCATAAAAGTTCTACGCCTCGTGTTTCCGTGGCACATCATTTCTCGGCGCGGCGACATTTCCTGGCCTCCCCGTTCGCCTGACATCATCTGCGACTATATTTTGAGAGGTTATCTGAAGTGAAAAGTGTACATAAACAGACTCCAAACAATTGATGATCTGAAGACGGTCATTTCCCAAGGAATCGCCAACATTGATGGCGAAATGTTGGAAAGAGCAGAACATAAGTTCAGGTAGAGACTTGAAGAATGCATGGAAAGAAACGGACTACATTTTGAGGAACGTAATTTTCAAAAAAGCTTGAATGCATGTCCCATTATGAAAATGGCACACATAGCGAGGTTTTGGAAAGTAATAAATTTGTTCTGATTTACATATTTAAGGTGTTATTTCCATTTGAAAACCGTTCAACTCCTCTGCCGCACCTTGTGTAATACTAACTAATAACATTTCTTACATTTCTTCAATATTAATTTAAATGTATTAAAATTTGAGTAAGTAAATTAATACTTTATTTTATATATCGTTTTCTTGACGAACCTTTTTTAAATTGTGTTTTACAGAAAAAATGACACAAGGAACATTATTTTTGTTTATGAATGGATCATAAAATAACTCCTCTTATGTTTTACTGAAGTTATCAAATAAAATTATGCATTTCTTAAGTCCTATTTTCGTTTCAAACAATTATTTTCAATGTGGCTGGTTCAAAAAGCATTAAATCTAAAATATTTACCGGTATGTCGATATCAGTGATTGATAAGAAAAAATGATTTGTTTGACAGCTACAAGTCGATGTCTTAACTGTATACTACAATTGGCTTTTACAAGTTATTAATCAAGGTGTGAAAGTTCGGAAGATATCGGTTTTTTGCTTCTCCTGAAAAATAATTTATTATGGACTTTTGCGCTTTTTGATTCAACGCTCGTCAATTTTCCTCTGCGAAACGATTCTTTATTAGCAATAGTGCACAAGAAAGTATGATAGATAGCGGAGAATCTCCCTGTATTACAGACATTAATGTGGGGAAATCGACGATGAAAAAAAGGAAAAAAAGTCTGCAAAACTTGAACATACGGTATCTCCTGTATAATTTCCAGGAGTAGACCTAGACGTTTGAGATGAGCAGGGCATGTAGCACGTATGGGCGAATCCAGAAATGCATATAGAGTGTTAGTTGGGAAGCCGGAGGGAAAAAGACCTTTAGGGAGGCCGAGAAGTAGATGAGAAGATAATATTAAAATGGAATTGAGGAGGTGGGATATAATGATAGAGAATGGATTAATCTTGCTCAGGATATGGACCAATGGTGGGCTTATGTGAGGGCGGCAATGAACCTCCGGGTTCCTTAAAAGCCAGTAAGTAAGTAAGACCTAGACCTCGCCAAAGTGAAGGATGTAAAGAATTTTCTATAAAAGGATTTTGGGACACATTGTGAAAAGAATGACTTGCTGTCTTTTATACAACTTGTTTACGACCGTTCATCTACAGAAGACAAGTCTTCTCTTGAATAAGTTTTTGTGAAGGATGTGAAGAGGAGGATATTCAGATTAAGAGGATAACAGTTGTATAGGGAATTGGAGATAATTTAAGTAGTATATAACATTAACCATTCTTCACTTGGATGCTTGTAACTTTTCTCTGATGCATTTTCATAATACTTTTTCTTGTTCTGTAGTTGAAATTTATGTTTTTAGAGTGTTCCTATGGATATATAATTTTATTTTATGTTTTATTTTTTGTCAGAAATCTAATGTGTGGTTATATGGTACCCAAAATATCCTTGGGTTCGGGGAATTGGAAAATTAATTTTGTACTGTATTATCAGAACTTACTTTCTTTTTCCCAATTTATGTTTCTTCCATAGTATTCTGAAATAAATAAAACAAATTGTTGTTCGCAAACTGCAATATTGATGGGATTAAATAAGCCAGGATGTGTTAATTTATTCATGGGACTAAAAAAACCAACATGTCTTAGGGATTAGGGGTTAAGAAACGGTGGCTAGGAGCGGGTTAGAGACGATCCTTCAGCACGTCGGCCAGACTGAGGCCTATTGTGCACCTCGAATTATGGGATGAATGAGGACGAGGTGTACCAGCCCATTGGCCGCAAGAGACCCGCTCACCCAATGGGCACCCTACAATCCCCCGCGCTAAGTTCATACCGCCAAACACAGAATCCATTTCAACGGCCCTTCCAAAGTGTCGAAGTGCCCTTGGAAGTGCTCTTAAGGAATGAATCCTGGAAGATATTGCGAAGAGCTTGGAAACCAGAGACAGTTTCGGAGAGAACGTCCTTCCCGCAAGCGCAAAACATGCGTCATGACTTGAATATACCTATGGAATGAGAAGATGAAGATGAATGATATGAAATCTAAATTCTTTTTCTACAGGGAAGAGGACCGTAGCAATGAAAGTTCCAATCCGGCATTTGCCTAAGTAACTGTGGAAAACAACCACAGTCAAGTGAGTCGGTCCGGGGAAAGCTGTCTTAATTTTTATTATCTTTGAAGAATTTTCAATAAGGTTATGTAAAGTAATATGACCTATTTTCTCTTATGTTGCTCCAAAACCAGTCTTTTTTCAAAATTTTCATCATCATCGTGTCCTTCACGTGTTAGACCATAGTGGATCCGTTACGGTCTCATGCCAGCGTTTTCGTGGTCTTTCCAAGTTTCTCCTTCCTCTTGGTACATAGGCAAGAATTTGTCTAGCCTCTAGGCCATCTACATGTTTCTTCCACTGAAGTCTATATTGTTGAACAAAATGAACTATAGGATCTATTGAACAATTTTTCCCCCGAAATTATTTAAATCAACTTTACAGGGAGTTATACCTGAAAACTCGATTTGTAAGTTATAGGATCTATTTTTAGTTCTTTCGGTATAACTCCATTTTTATGGTGTTCGAGCAATGAACATCTCGCTGTCCTCTAATAAATCTCATTTCGGCTACTATCAGCCTTTTCTCATCTGCTTTTCTGATTGTCCATGCCTAACTACCATAACTAGTCGAGCTAGTGTTTTATAGACTTTCAGCCTCCTATGTTTTTGAACTTGGGAGAGTTTGAAGATTGTGTTGATTACTCCATTGATATTTATAAACTTAGATATTTTGCTTGCCATCAGTAATATAAGATAAACTACAGCCTAAATAGTTAAATGAATTGACACGTTCAATTAGTTTATTATTTATCATGATTTTACTTGGAATTGGATCTTATCCTAAAATGCCATAATTTTTGTTTTCTCTGTTGAGATATCCATATTGAAATCTGAAGAGATTATTTGTAGATTACAAACGGCTTTTTGTAGATCATCTTCTATTTTAGTGATGAGAACCTGATCGTCGGCAAACAGTAATGTATCGAGAAGCGTGTTTCGATTAATTTGAATTCCGGCATGATGACTTTGCCTCCAAATGAACAAAATATGGTTCATTTGGAGGAGAAAGACCGCACTCCTGTCTAACACCTTAGTTTATTGAGGTCCAGCTAGTAGTTCCACGTTTAGTTCTTATGGAAATTTCATTTTGTTGATATAAATTATAAATGGATAAAAGATTTGATTTGGTACATTATCGTGGCATAAAATCTCGAAACGTTTATTTCTATTAACTTTATCGAATGCTTTTACGAAATCAATAAATGCTAATGTGTTTCGTTATTAAACACTCTATGCTTTTCTATTAAAATTTTCATAGTAAAATAGCTATCACAACATGATCTTCCTTTTCGGAATCCATTTTGTTCTTCAGTGATTTTGTCTTCATAAAAATGTGATAATTTATTTTTGATTATGGTTGTATAGATTTTATAAACTGAATTGAGAAGACTTATGCCTCTGTAATTTTCACAGGGTTGTTTTGTTTATTTTCTTATAGATGAGTATTATAACAGCCTTTTGCCAACTTTCTGGAGGTTTTTCAAAATTAAAAGTTGAATAACTAGGCTTCTGTCGATGATACAGTCAACTCCAGATATAGTGAACCTCTGCGGACTTGCATATTTCGTTCACTATGTCCGAGGTTCACTAAATCCAAAGTGTCTCTGACCTAACCTTAAGTGACAGGAATGAATGAAATTGTGAACAAGAAAATAAAATGCTACACAGTAATTAAAATGTTTCATTTTTGCGAAATGGATTACAATGTACAGCTGTCAAAAGAAAAAAGTGGCCGCTCTCCTGAAACAAAGTTCCCTTCGGGTATCTTCGCTACAATTCGGAGACAGGCATTGTTACATGTTGTTGGACCACGTTGCCTGATATCTATAGTTATAATTGAAGTATTCTGTGTGTTATTGATAGCATAATGGTAGCGTTCAGGCCTCTTATTCATGAGGTCCTGCGTTTGACTATAACCACGTGCTTTTTATGTTCTTTTTGTTCTGTTTTTGAGAGAGACAAACTATACATAATGGCTCCTTTCTCTTTTACGATTATTTTAGTAATTAACATAAGGTTCATTAATGTATTATGCCATGACTTTATCATTATGATATTGTGGCTGCAAATGGAAAGAAAAAAGATTTTATTCTCAATAAAAATATCTTTCGTAGCATAAACAAAACAAATTTACTAGCGTCGGCCTTAAAACATTCAAACAATTAAGCGTTCAAAAAACAAAACAAAAAGCCACAATTCAATATTTAGTCTATCATCCTCTTATCTCGATCATCTTGCAGTCGAGTGGGCATGGAATTGACTAGTCTTTGCAAATAGCGACTGTTCTTAGACACGATATTCCAGGCATTCTGAACATACATACATAAGTGTTCTGTCCATGGGCAGGTCTTTCATTGCAAACTCAGCAATCTCCAATCTTTCCTATTTTCTGCCTTCCTCTTAGTCTCCGCATATGATCCACATATCCTAATGTCGTCTATTAGTCTTTTCAACCAGAGATCCAACCAATTACTTTTTCTCTTTCTAATCAGTTTCAGCATCATTCTTTCTTCACTCACTTTTTCAAACACAATTTTATTTCTTATTCTATCTGTCCACTTCACACGCACCGTTCTTCTCCACATCCACATTTCAAATGCTTCAATTCGTTTCTCTTCATTTCGTCGTAATGTCCATGTTCCTTCCCCATACAATGCCACACTCCACACAAAGCACTTCACTAGTCTCTTCCTTAGTTCTTTTTCCAGAGGTCCGCAGAAGATCCTTCTTCTTCTATTAAAAGCTTCCTTTGTTCATGTTTGCAGTTTTTCTTGGGAAGGATAGGCCTAAATGCGGTAACATCCCGTTGCTTTCCGCATACCACTATCTCTTTCGCATCTTATTAAATTCCAGGGGGCCCAAGAGTGGAGATGAGGAGAGTGGATTTGACTAATTGGGCCCTCCGAACTTCACCGAAAGTCACGGCAAGGGTTAAATATTAATTCTATCAGGATGTTTGACCCTATCAGAGATCGGGAAATCTCAATTAGCCTTTGCCCCCCGCATCCTGGACTAGCTTCTACGAATCATCAGAAAATCTTAGAGTGTGATTGGGCCAATTTTTCCGAAAATGTTTCCACACTTTTGCCCTCGTAGCTCAGTGGACGAACGTCGGAATTTAGATGTCAACGTCTCAGGTTCAATTCCTCGTTACTCCTTTTCATTTTATTGTGGTTCAAGATAGTATAATGTAATAATACAAAAAGAAAAACTAATACCAGTACTATGCAACTGGATTTTTCCAAACCTAATATTAAATTTATGTTATTTATATCGCTAAAGAACGATTACAATATAAATAACTTGAATATTATTTATACAGTATCACTAAAGAACGATAACACAATGTAAATGATAAATATCGGTTTGTTTAATTAATATAAAATATTATATAATACGTATTTAATTATCTAAATAAAATAACCTATTTTACGAAGAAAGATGTTTATTTGTGCTATAATAATTACTTACATAAAATACAGAATATTTATATTGCGAAAGAACAATAACAATATAAATAACTTGAATATTATTTTATAATGCTAATGAAGGAAAACAATATAAATGATAACTTGAATATTATTTATATCGCTAAAGAACGATAACAATATAAATAACGTGAATATTATTCATATCGGAATTTCACAGATTTATTACAGATGTATTTAAGAAATTGTAGAAGAATAGTAATTAGTAACAGTGTCCTATTTATTCTTCTTGGAGCCAAATTTGTAACTTTTAAAAGTGTGGTTACTATGTTGAAGTGTATGTGTTGCAACGGATGCTTGATTTGTTATCTATGTGAGTCAGTTATGTGATGCTTGATGTCGTCGCAATGTCGTAGTTATAGTTTGATTGTGTCTGTGTGACTATTGTGTATTAATTTGTGATGTATGGTACGGAAAGCTGCATATTTGTGTTATAGAAGTGTTACGTATGTGTGTTGTTAATGTTTTTGTATGTTTCAAATTGATAACCGATATTTGTTTTGCAATCGCAATGCCTAATTTACGGATTGTTTATGTTTTGTTTACCTCGCGTAAGCTAATTTAATTTTCTTTTCCATTTCTCTTTATGCTTATATTTTTTGTGTATAAAACTATAGCCCTAACATACATATGTAAAATAGGGCTAACCCCCATTGGAGATACTGTAGCTACAATAGTAATAATTATTATTCATATCGTTATAAAACGATAACAGAATACAAATGATGACTTGAATTTTATTCATATCTCTAAAGAACGATAACAAAAATAGAAATAACGTGATATCCATCAAGAACGATAACTGGATATAAATGATAATTTGAGTATCATTTACATCGCTAAAGAACGATTAAAAAAATAAAATGAAAACTTGAAGAAGGCCCGAACCCAGAACCTTTGAATCATTAAACAAGCACTCTACCGCTGGTCTGCTAGGAGCAGATATGGAACACTTTCATAGTTCCGGAACTGCTTGTACAAGCACATGCATCGTGTAACATCGCCGCGACCCGAAGTGGACTTTGAAAATATTCGCTGTTCACGAGTGCGGCCACTTTTTTTTTTTGACAGCTGTACAATGTATGCTGTTACTCACAGTTGACTTGATTAAACTATCCTGTCGACCCACATCCGCTTGTGAAAGACTACGTTCAGTGTCACTTATAATATTCACCTTATCTTCCAAAGAAAACACTTTACGCTTCGACATTTTTATACAATATATTCACTGTTCGAACACTAAAAATGGGTACTCAGCCTTAAAATTTCTTGGGTCACTTAATGGAAACTAGGAAGGGGTTGATGGAGTTTGAAAGCCACTGGAATCTTACCTTCATTTATGCTCTGGACGTAACGTCCGTCCTCTTTTAATAAAATAAAGCAATTTCATTTTTCGTTGTTTAGATGTTATCAATCATAATTGAAATGTTTCTGAGAACAAAAGGCAACCCCTTGACGGTAGAGGATTAGAAATAACAGTGTGCCTGAGAACTGAATGGCAATCCTTCGACGGTGGAATGAGGCAAGTTCTTCACGCGTTGCCTGGATTTACAGATCTGCTAATATATACATCACAGATCAAGGAAAGGAATTATTAAAGGAAGATGAACAAGACAAGCAAAGTTTACTTTAATAAATACGTATTATAAATCATTCACATTTGAAGGGTTCATGGGTAAAAAGATAAATGTAGCCCTACAAATTTTGTTAAGGGTGAAGTCATTATCTAATTCAAAAGATTACTAAAAACTTTAGTCGTCCTGCTATCAAAACTGATAAAAAGGAGAAATATCACCACGGATACAGTCATCATAGGATACAGAAACATCAATAAATTTTGCAGTAATGTACTGAATTAGATCATTATTTTCCTCTTAAGGGGTTATGTACAGCTTACAGCAGTAAAGTTTTTGGAAATATTCAACATTTTTCTCCTCCATTGCTGTATGTTGTACAATAATGAAAATTGGTATGTGTAAAACACTGCCCTTCTGCTATATGAAAAAATATCTTTACGATATAAAAAAATTATATATATATTTTTTTTTGTCAAAATTCAAAATTATGGCAGTTTACTGTGCAGTGATGAAGCGTTTCCTTCATAACTCATAAACTTGTTAACTTATTCATGTTCTCTTTCTTTTATTTTATTGCTGAAACTCATGTTACAATATCATGTTCTTTTAACTACATTCCATAATAAATAATATATTTTTTATTTTGTGTTATAAGAAAATACTGTTATATGACCATTTTTAAAATGAATTTATTTTTATCAGGCAATCTATCAAATATAGAGAAATAATTATGCATAAATACACACGAAACATTTCATTACAGAATGTTGGATAGTTTTTAAGTTATGTGAGAAACGATTCATCACTGCCAAGAGGGCTTAGAAATATAACAGAGGTGTTCATCCCTATCCTTTGCCCTGTTAACCGCTGCTAAACTCTTTTACCCAACACTATGAGCGCTACCATCGTTTCTTACCAACATTCCGCCACTGAATTCAGACTCCAAGAAATGGAAAATGAGCATGCGTGCTTTTGGTTTAAGTTGTCAGTACCGACAAGCAAGGCGAAGAGGGAAGAGGGAAGACATTTTGAATTTGTTTGATGTGTTGTGCTATTATTCAAAATGCCATCACATGTTAAATGCGAATATTTCGAGTGCAAGAATCGGAAGGACAGCTACCCGAAGAAATTGCCAACGTTTCTTCAAAATACCGGGAAATAGTGAAATGTGAGTTTTCATTTACAATGTATTAATATTATCATTTAAACTAATTTGATGTATTGTAGATTTTCCTAGCGCTATGTATCATGATGAATTGCATGAATTGCCGGATACTAATGTTTAAGTTATATAGGTGTGCATATATATATATATATATATATTCTTACACTCCCCACTTTATTATTTAAATGTATTATATATATATTTAATTTATGTAATATGTATTCGTCTAAATTAACAATAAAGCCAGGTTCAGACGGTGCGTGTTTCTGTGATGGATTGCAAGGTGGCTGCGCGGATGGGTATACTGCATGCTGACTGGCTGGCTCCCGTGTTGCCTACGGTGATGGTAGTTGTTCACACGGAGCTGGCTCTTTTCACAGTTCAAATTGGAAAATCATCTGCTGCTTCATCTGTTGCCAACACTCACGGTCAGAAAGAAACTAAACCGTGAGTGGAAAACAACTAAAGTCCTACAGTAACAGTAGTAAATGTCATAATAAAGTAATTAAGCCATAAGTGCAAAACAGCTAAAGTCCGATATTTAATTGTTGTTTCTTAGAAACTAAAGAATATAGAAAAATCAGGTTTAGTTGGAAAACAACGAACATGACGACATGGTTTCAGTGGTGATATTATATGATCATCTTTGGTTTCCAGCCTGCAAACCTTCACGAAAAATAGCAAGGAATCTACCCTCGAAATCCAGCAAGCTAGCCATCCACGGAGCCACCAGAGCGCATTACTTCCGGGGAGTGACCACGCAGGCGACCTATCCGCGCCGCCACCTTGGAATCCATCACAGAAACACGCACCGTCTGAACCGGGCTTAACTTACCCGATGAACAGATGCAGTAAACCACGGTAGTACACCGTTTTACTAAAAATTTTCAGCATATGAAAGGGCTAACAATATTAATTTTTTATTAGGCCTACATTTAAATGTGTTTGTTTCACATCGTATTTTTACAAATGAATAGCTAAGCAGGAAAACATTGCAAACGACATTATTTCTGTTTCTCTAAATTATAATTTGGGGCTTGCAAGTTTTTCCGCTTTGTTATTAAAATATTATCGTAACTTATGAGTGTTTTTCTCCAAAAATGCGTTACAAATGGAATAATAATTAGTATTTTACCTTTAAGGTCATTGGAGCAGTTTCTTTTCATTTTCTAGCTTATCCGAGTGATTTTACAAAGTACCACGAAATGGTGTCGCTGTGCTCATCATTTATATATATATATATATATATATATATATATATATATATATATATATATATATATATAATTTCTGATTCAAGGCATGGCTAGAAGCAATTGGCAGAGAAGACCTAATGGCGAATGTGCCCAAGAAATTGTACAACAACTTTCGGGTGTGTGCTGACCATTTTGAAGATAAGTATTTCACAAGTACCCTCCAGACACATCTGAATAGAGAAGTCATATCTTGCAAAGTTCAGGCTATCTCCATCAAGTCAAGGTAACTTATTTAATCGTCTACTTTTTAAGTATCATCGGCTTACTTCTAAAGCCAAGTCCAAATTTTCTGCAATGTTGAAATCTTTGTATAACTATTTTTAAAATGCTTCTGCTGATAACATCTCGATAGTATGGAAATGCTTCTACATTTTGTATATAACAAATGCATAACAATTGTTAGCTGAGGTATCAAAATAATAAATTCTTTTGTGCAATTTCCTGAAATGCAGTTACAAAGTTTTTAAAGTAAGCCAACAATATGCAATTTCAATGCTTCAGAACTATACTCATAAATTCTGTCATAATTGGAGATTCTGTAATTTTTATTTATAGGAAAAGATTTGTAGTCCCATATTGCGCAACCTCTATTCGTCGTGTTATAGGCCTGCTTACTCTTACTGTTAGTTTATAATTATATATTTTCTGTTGTTTTGTTTTATACAGATTCTACAGGGCCAAGTCACATGGAGTGGGAAGAGGCTGTTCAACCCACTGGGAGCTCTGGAGACCATGAGGAGATTGATAGTAACGCCGAAGAGGAGAAAGATTCCCAGTCCTTGAGTACAGTTGCATCGTCTGAGAGGATGAATTCTCAAGACTTCGCAGAAAGAACAGAAGATACACACTGCCCTTGCATGTATAAAGAGTAAGGTTAATGGGCCATTATATGAACGGTAAGAAATTGCATCTCTTCAGCTGCACGGTGTGTACAGAGGAAATCAGTGGTCACCGGAAATGAAAACAAAGGCTCTTAACATTTATTTACAGAGCCCAAGTTCCTATAGGATGATTAGGAAGTTATTAAATTTCCCTTCAAATTCTACATTGCTTAGAGTATTGCAACAGTATATCACAGATGTTGGTTTTAGTAATAAACTATTTGACATACTAATGAATGTCTGTAGTAAGATGACTGAGACTGACAATCTGTGTTGCTTTATGTGGGATGAAATGTCTTTAAAAGCAAACTTGTGGTACAATAGTAATGAAGACATTGTAGATGGCTTCGAGAAATATTGTAGCAATTATTGATCAGATAAAATTGCCAACCAAGGTCTTGTGTTCCTATTTAGAGATATTTGCAGTAATTACAAACAAGTCGAACTTTCAGGGGTGCAGACTCTAATTCTGACCATTATTTGGTAATTGGAGAATTAAGAGAAAGATCCCCAATAAAGCGTGTCCGACAGGGCGCGCGGCAGACGAAACGCCAAGCCAAGCGAGTAGAGCAACAAGTTAATACTACTAAATTCAATATTTTGAAATTAAAGGACGGGGAAACTAAGCAAAATTATCAGGTCGAAATTTCGAATAGGTTTGCCACTTTAGAAAGTTCCGACGAAGTTGAGAAAGAATTAGATGTTAACAGTGTGTGGCAAAATATCAGAGATAGTATCAAAATTGCAGCTGAGCAGAGCATAGGTTATTATGAAACTAAGAAAAAGAAACCATGGTTTGATGAAGATTGTTGCATGGTAGTAGAAAGAAGGAAACAGGCAAAATTGAAATTCTTACAGGATCCAGTTGAGGAGAAGAGAGATAATTATTTCAATGAAAGACGGGAAGCAAGTCGTACACTTAGCAATAAAAAGAGAGATTACTTGAAGGAAAAACTGAATGAGGTAGAAACAAATAGTAAGAATAAAAACGTTAGAGATTTATATAAGGGTATAAAGGAATTTAAGAACGGATATCAGCCAAGGGTAAATGTGATCAAGGATGAGAATGGTGACTTGCTTGCAGACTCTCCATCAATCCTAAACAGATGGAAAAACTATTTTGCGCAACTATTAAATGTACATAGGCCAAATAGAAATGATCGGGACGAAATTAAAATACAAACTGCCGAGCCATTTATACCTGCACCCACGCTTTCAGAAGTCGAAATTGCGATAGAAAATCTGAAAAAGTCTCCAGGTATCGATCAAATTCCAGCAGAATTAATACAAGAGGGTGGAAGTGCATTATATAGCGAAATTTATAAACTTGTACTTGCTATTTGGGAAAAGGAAATTGTACCAGAACAATGGAAGGAGTCCATAATTGTACCTATTTTTAAGAATGGGGACAAAACCAACTGTGGTAACTTTCGAGGAATATCACTTTTGTTGACGTCGTACAAAATTTTGTCCAATATTCTTTTGAGAAGATTAACTCCGTACGTAAATGAAATTATTGCGGATCATCAGTGTGGTTTTAGGTGTAATAGATCGACTATTGATCAGATTTTTTGTATTCGACAGATAATGGGGAAAAAATGGGAGTATAAGGATACAGTACATGTTATTCATAGATTTCAAAAAGGCATATGACTCGGTTAAGAGGGAAGTATTACATTGTGACAGCTGCACCGGGGCTCGAAAGCGTGTCCGACAGGGCGCGCGGCAGACGAAACGCTGGTATGGGGAGCATCTGCATGCTGAGAGGGCAGAGGGGGTGTATTACGGCAACGCGGCGAGGGGAGGTTGCGCGCGCACCTGCTACTTGCCGAGTGATGAAGGAAGCAAACTGCTACGTGCGGAGTGAAGGGGGGGACGGACCCTCCCGAATCGTTCAGAAGTCCGTCGAAGTGGAAATCCAGATTATTCGAGAGTGGAATCTTTCGCTCGAACTCTCCAGAACCTATAGTTTGGTTATAAAAGAGAAGACGCAAGTGAACGACAGTCAGTCAGTCAGTAAGCTAGTCTTGTGTAGCAGTGAAGCCTGCTTCGAGACCAGAGCGCGACTTGAGTTGTGTCCGTAACTGTGTAGCCTGAAGCCCGGAGTTCGAGTGCAGTGGACCGCAGTTGGGGGACCTGAGTTCAAAGTGCAGCGGATCGTCTCTGAAGGTCTGAGGTTCGAGATTCTGTGAACGCGAGTGACTGAGCTAGAAGAACTAACCAAGACAAACGAGCTGTGACCTGAGAACTGATAGTTATGTGTTGTAAATAGTGCTTTGTGAATATTAGTTAAGATTAACAGTTCATTGTTGTTCGTAATAGTGCAAGTAAATTGCCATTGTCGTTTGTGGAGTGCAATAACGACCGCTGTGTTGCTGTGCGGAGAGCAAATCCCATTGTTGACGGGAGTGCAGTTAAATTGTAGAGAGTAAAGAGTTATTGTTGAGATAATAAAATTACATTGTTGTTCAGTATAAAAATTTACAATATGATATTCTTATTGAATTTGGTAATCCCAAGAAACTAGTTCGATTAATTAAAATGTGTCTCAGTGAAACATACAGCAGAGTCCGTATAGGTCAGTTTCTATCTGATGCTTTTCCAATTCACTGCGGGCTAAAACAGGGAGATGCATTATCACCTTTACTTTTAACTTCGCTTTAGAATATGCCATTAGGAAAGTTCAGGATAACAGGCTGGGTTTGGAATTGAACGAGTTACATCAGCTTCTTGTCTATGCGGATGACGTGAATATGTTAGGAGAAAATCCACAAACGATTAGGGAAAACACGGAAATTTTACTTGAAGCAAGTAAAGCGATCGGTTTGGAAGTAAATCCCGAAAAGACGAAGTATATGATTATGTCTCGTGACCAGAATATTGTACGAAATGGAAATATAAAAATTGGACATTTATCCTTCGAAGAGGTGGAAAAATTCAAATATCTTGGAGCAACAGTAACAAATATAAATGATACTCGGGAGGAAATTAAACACAGAATAAATATGGGAAATGCGTGTTATTATTCGGTTGAGAAGCTTTTATCATCTAGTCTGCTGTCAAAAAATCTGAAAGTTAGAATTTATAAAACAGTTATATTACCGGCTGTTCTGTATGGTTGTGAAACTTGGACTCTCACTCTGAGAGAGGAACATAGGTTAAGGGTGTTTGAGAATAATGTGCTTAGGAAAATATTTGGGGCTAAGAGGGATGAAGTTACAGGAGAATGGAGAAAGTTGCACAACACAGAACTGCACGCATTATATTCTTCACCTGACATAATTAGGAACATTAAATCTAGACGTTTGCGATGGGCAGGGCATGTAGCGCGTATGGGAGAATCCAGGAATGCTTATAGAGTGTTAGTCGGGAGACCGGAGGGAAAAATATATTTTTTTTTTGGAGGCCGAGACGTAGATGGGAGGATAATATTAAAATGGTTTTGAGGGAGTTGGGATATGATGATAGGGACTGGATTAATCTTGCACAGGATAGGGACCGATGGCGGGCTTATGTGAGGGCGGTAATGAACCTTCGGGTTCCATAAAAGCCATTTGTAAGTAAGTAAGTAAGTAATTACAAACAAGTTCTGGACTATTTCTTAACACATTGAAGCAACCTTGGCAATACATTAGTTGAACTCATTGGCATAGCAATTGAGAGACTGAGTAGCATTGGTTTAAAAGTAGTAGCTACTGTTTTTGATCAGGTTTCTAACAATCAAAAAACGTATCGTTTATTGGGAGTTACTACAGATCAGCCCTCCTTTACAGTAAATGACAGGAAAATTGTGGCATTTTTTGACACTCCACACTTGATTAAAAGTACACGAAATACGTTCAAAAAGTATTCTGCGAATTTACTTAAATGTGTTGAAGAAATGACACATAAGTTTGATAACTTTGGAAACCTGATTTCTAAGACTGATGTAGTACAGAGATTTACTAGCCTCATTCAGGTTGAAGTTTGTTTTGATTTCCTTGCATCTACTTGTAATTCTGATTGTAAAATATATTTGGTTTCATTGTTCACAAGAGTGCTGATTCATGCAAGATTACAGAGAATGAATGAAAAACTGTCAAGTGGTGACAACAAAAAGGAAGAAAAGAAAATGAAAAAAGTTCTGCATCAATAAACTGGAGTCTTATATAATATAATTTTATATTCTATTTATGCTATTTTATGTTAGCAGTTTATTGGTGCAGATGGTTTTTCTTTTCTTTTCTTTTTTTTTTACATCAGAAGACATATCTTCATTCAGTTTTCTAAGTCTTGCATTCATTTAACATTATAGTGAGAAAAAAATAATTTTTGCAGTCATACTTAAAATATGAAAGAAAATCAAAATTAACACTATTATGAATCAAGCTCATTAAATTGCTTTCTTACATCATTCTGTAACAGCAGATTTTCTAAGTCATTATGAAACATTTTGGTTATCAATGTTACACATTCCAATAAATGCATTTTTTAATTGTTTTCCGGACCTATATGGTCACCTGTTATGACAGGCGGATTTATAAATAAATGGCAACTGAGGATTTTCGGTTACTTTTTCATATTCTTTGAACATAAATTGTATTTTTCATTGTCTACAAGAGCTGCACGACAATTAACACTCTGTTTAGCATCACATGTCTTCTTAGCAATGTAACCCCTCGCTGTCCAATATTCCGCTACACACTCTAGAATTTAATGTAGAAAATTATGAACAAACTAGCATAATGCTATGAAGTGTTAATCTTAAAAGAAAATGTATGTGCCTTCAATGTCATCATAAGGCTTAACACATTGTAATCGCTTAATTGAAACATCAATATCTGAGGCGTTCAGAGCTAAAGTGGATTAATTCTCAAATTTTCATACATTGAATTTAATTCATTTTCTGACTGAAGTTGGATCTTTTCCGAGCAGTAATAAATAATAATAATAATAATAATAATAATAATAATAATAATAATAATAATAATAATAATAATGGCCATTCGGCCTTCTCTTCCACTCAACCAGTGCGATACAAAAATACAAAATTACTATATTGCTAAGGAGCAAAACATAATTAATACAATACAATACAATACATAATAATTCTTTTACCTTCCCAACACTCCAATGAAATAATTATGTACTAATAATAACATTAATAATAATAATCATACCTAAATATAATTAAATCATTGAACTCGATTATGATTATAATTGCAACTTCAATTTGTCTGCGTCAGTAAGAAATTGTTTAGCTTTGCCTTGAAAGTAGTTATTGTCTGGCAGCCCCTAATCTTCTGAGGTAGAGAATTCCATTCACGAGGGACGGAGACAGTGAAAGAGGATGAATAGTGGGATGTTCTATGGCGAGGAATTGCTAGGATTTGGCTCTCTTGTGACCTGATGTTTAGATTGTGATTGCAGGATAAGTAGTTAAACCGGGAACGAAGACAATTTGGAGTAGAAGTGTGGAGAACTCGAAACAGAAGAGAAAGCGAATGAAGTGATCTACGGTTATTGAGTCGCAACCAGGATAAATATTTGAACGAAGGTGTAATATGGTCAAATTTGCGAGCATTGCTGATGAATCTGACACACATATTGTGCACACGCTGTAGCTTGTTCGAAAGTTCAGTTGCCAAATCTCTAAGTATTATGTCGCAATAGTCAAACAGTGGTAATACGAGGGTTTGCACTAAAGTCTGTTTTAATTTTGACGGGAGGAAGTTTCTGAACGGGTTAAGAGAATGCATGGTATAGCATACTCTCTTGGATATTTCCTTTATTTGGCATTCCCAATTTAAATTTTCGTCTAAGTAAACGCCAAGGTTTCTGACGACAGAATGGTACGGAATAGTGACATTATTTACTGTAACGATTGAGATATGTCTGTTGTTCATTGTGTTCAGTAGTCGCTTATGTCCAATTATTATAGCTTGTGACTTACTAGCATTTAACCTAAGTCCGAACTTATTCGTCTGCCAATAGTTGCATCAATTTCGTCTGGTAGGGAATGTATATAGAGTTGTAAGTCGTCTGCGTAAATGTGAAAATTGCAGTAGTGTAAGTTTTTAGTCACGTCATTTATGCAAATGGAGAAAAGCAGTAGTCCAAGCACTGTACCTTGAGGTATTCCTACTTTCGTGTATCGCCAAGGGGAAACAAGTCTTAATTTCCAAGCATTCGCCGGTAGGTGACACTAGTCACTTTTGGCTCAGATTATTTGTTCATGAGCCATAGTGGATCAAGTCACCAAAGCGTTGCATCAATTAACATCACAATTGTTTATATTTTATAAATCTAGAATTTGAGAATGGGGCAATAAAATTACTGCTAGTGAAATTAGATAATCCACTAGAGCAGATTGACTTTAAGTCCTATTATCTCAAAACTACGGCTCATGGACTTGATCCACTTTAGCTCTGAACGCCTCATTTATTTGTACAAGACAATAAGAATACAGCATTGCAGACTCTGATTTCTACTGAGGATGATTTGAAATTGTTTTCTTCATAACAGAATAATAACTCTAATGATAAATCTAGACATTTAAGGAAATGAAATAAACTGAATTTAAAATATTTTTTCATGAAATAATCTCTGATTTCCAACAGACTTAAGTATACATATGATTTTTTTTACACTTTCCTGTGATGTTAATTATATTATAATAATTATATTATTGTACTAATAGTGAACTTAGGATCATGACATCTTTTCTGTATTCCAATAAAACAGTAGTAGTAGTAGTAGTAGGTTTATTTTGCCTGGCAGAGTTAAGGCCATGAGGCCTTCTCTTTCACTCAACCAGGTTTCAATAATATACATGAAATACAAAACTTGATTACAAAGCAACACAAAAGAAAATACCTTAGAAATTACATAAAATATAATAGAAAATTACAATAGAAAAGATCATTTACATAATATAAAATTACAAATAGTCAGGATCGGTTATGTAATATATAAAATAAAGTAGAAAATTACACATAATCAAAATCAGTTACATAACATAAAGGGGAATATACACACTCACATACACACAAACACACAATTTATAAGACCTAAAATGCCCGAGATAAATACGACGATTAATTCACTTGAGATATATTATACAGTTAATATACTAATAGGAGAATACATGTGAGTTACAAGACATAAAATGTTGATTAGCAAATTCGTACTAAATGGCATACAAACACAAATGATTAAGAAATATATCAAGATACAGTAATAAAAAAAAAGAAAAGAGAAAAAAAAGAAGAAGAAGAAGAGAGAGAGGAGAAAAAAATAACAAGTTGGTCATTTAAGATTACTTAGAAACTTCCGCAAGAGTCTACTTCTGTTCATTAAAAACATTTCTAAGTAGTGTGTACTTAAAAGATTTTAGACTCTGACTGCTCCTGATTTCCTGTGACAAGGAATTCCAGGAACGAGCTGTGTGTATTGTGAAGGAAGCAGAGTAGAGAGATGTTTGATGGAATGGAATTGATAGAACATGGTTATGCTGTGAACGTGTATCACGGTTGTGGTGGGATGCTAAAAGTGTGAAGCGAGGAACTAGGTAAATAGGTGTGGAATTATTTAAAATCTGATACAGCAAACAGAGTGAATGAACTGAACGTCTCTCCCGTAAATGAAGCCAAGATAATTGAAAGAAATACTCGGAGACATGATCATAGCGACGGCTGTTAAAAATGAAACGAACAAAAGCATTATGAACACGCTGAAGCCTCAATGACAATTCAACACTAAGATCACTATACAGAACGTCGCAATAGTCAAAGTAAGGCATCACCAGGGTCTGTATCAAGATCTGTTTCAGTTTAGAAGGAAAGAAATTTTTCAGTCTTTTCAGTGAATGCAAGATTGAGAAAGTTTTCTTACAGACATATTTTACCTGTGCATTCCAGCTGAGATTCGAGTCGAAATGGAAACCTAAGTTTTTAACCGTAGTACTGAATGGTATTATAGTATTATTTAAAGTCACTGGCAAAAGTGTATTAATGCTGATGGAAGATAGTAATCTTTGATGTCCTAGTAGAATTACTTGCGTTTTCCCGGGATTAAGGTTTAGCCCGCATTATCTAGCCCAGGTGCTGATTAACGTAAGATCATGATTTAATTTTGTTAGGCTATCATTAAGTGAGTTTGGTCGTGAATGTATATATATATCTGAAGATCAACTGCATAGAGATGATGCTGACAATGTTTAAGGGCAGTAGAGATGTCGTTAATGTAAATAGCGAAAAAGAGGCCCTAGTACAGATCCTTGAGGGATTCCTGCCTTCACGTCTCGCCAAGAAGAAAACCGATTATTGTGAGACACACATTGATGGCGATCGCGAAGGTAAGACTCCATCCACATGATTGCCGTGTCCGACAAATGCAACGTTTTCAGCTTTGCAATAAGAATATCAATGTCGATAGTTTAAAATGCTCGAGAAAAGTCCAGTAGTGATAGTACGGTCACTTCGCGTCTGTCCATAGCTTCACGAGCATCTTCAGTGATTTTAAGTAGGGCAGTAGAGGTGCTATGATTTGGTCTGAAGCCGGACTGGATTGGGTCAAGGAGATTATACGAGTCCAGGTAGTCGGTGAGTTGTCTGTGGACTATACGTTCTAGTACTTTAGATAATGTCGGAAGAATACTTATTGGTCTGTAGTCGCTAGGAGTGGTAGGCTGAGTGACTTTAGGGAGGGGCCGAACAAGAGCATATTTCCATTGCACAGGGTAGGAGGATGTGATAAGAGAAGCGTTGAAGATATGTGTAAGAGTTGGAAGAATAATGTCGATTATTTTACTAAGCATTGTTGTGGTAATACCGTCGGTGCCTTGTGCTTTTGTTTTGATACGTTTTAAAGATTTGATTATGTCTGTAGGAGATACGTCACACAGAAAAAATTTCTCACGTATAGGCGTAGGTCGGGATGTGAGTTCGTCTATAACTTGTTTTGTGACTCTGTCAGGACAAATGGGTGGTGACGAAGTATAGTGGTCATTTAGTTCGTCGAGTGAAATGTTAATAGTCTCAGTCTGTGGTTTTTTGTTTACCTAGGCCCATTGTTCGTAAGTTTTTCCATAAGTTCTTTGCTGTGGTGTCAGGTTCGATAAGTCTGTGGCTATGCTGGATTTTGGCATTACGTATTATTTGCGTCGTTCTGTTTCTCAGGCTTTTGTAACACTGCTAGTTATTAGCGGTTTTATGACGCTTATAAGTACGAAAAGCCGCATCCCTTCTCGCCATTAGTTCCCTTAATGTGTCGGTCATCCACGGGGCAGGAGGTCTGGATACTCGTCTAGTCTTTACGGGTGCATGTTTGTCGTATAGTCGTAGTATCATATCATTGAAAGCCTCCACTTTCTCGTCAACAGTATGTAAGTTCCAAATATAATTCCAAGGCATTTCTAAAGCGTCAGCTGTAAGTTTAGTTTCGTCAATGTTATTCATGTCCTTGTAAGATATTATCTTGGATATCCGTTTAGGACACTGAAGCATGTATTCTACGTAAATTAAGTCATGAGCTGAGATACCGGGCACTGGTAGTTGTCCGTGTCTTAGGACTCTCTGGGGGTCAGTGGTCACAATTAGGTCAAGTAGCGTCTCAGTAGAAGCAGTGTGATGTGTTGGTAGCAGTGGAAGTTAATTGTGACAAAATATCTTGTATGTTTATGAAAAAAAATATTGTTACCTAAATAAATTTAATGCATTCTAACCACAACAGATTTGGTTGGCCATGTCTAATTCATTTCATATTTCATAGCCCTTTTCCTACCTTCACGTTCTGAAAATCCTGATGATGTTGGCTCAAGATCTTTATTCCAAAAAAATAAATAAATAATTTTAATAGGGATGGTTACATTTCAAACACTGATATAAATAGTAATATAACGGAGAGAATTTGTAAATAATTCACGTGGAGGTGTAAGTAATTATCGGCGGAAGTCTTGAAATTGTAAATAATAATACTACTACAGAGGGGAAGTGAAGAGAAATCTTTATTTTCCCGCAATTTTTTGCTTGCTTGTGGCGCTCCTCTGGCAGGTATGAGAAGCTTCTTGACAGATTACACTTAATCCAGCTTATGCACCCCTCTTATATATATTCTAAGCCCTCTTGATCACTGCACACAGGGCTGGGCAGTGTTTGAAATACATGTACTTCAAATACGTATTTGAAATACATTTGTATTTTGTAATTTGTAAGGATTTTCGAAAGTATTTTATATTTTGTATTTAAATACAAAAAATTGATGTATTTTGTATTTCAAATACTCAAAATACTTTTTTCTTCTTGTTGTTCTTCAAGTTTTGGATTTCGATTTGAAGAATGAATTTTTGTCTTATTTGCCTACCCATTTCAGTTGTGCTAGCCATATACTTAGTTTTCTTGCCACAACTGTTTTTCTTAATGCCATGAGGAAATCTCCAACAGCATCAAGGATCCATCACCCAACACTTGCTAAATATTTAACATTATGGAATGCGTCTAGGAGACTCAAATACTCAGAAATTATACCAGATGTCTTGAAATATTCATTAAAGTTTCCTTGACCAACTCGATGGAATTCTCTTTATGACTCAACCTCTCAAATATTGCAATCCAAACATGATATAAACAGTATATGTAAAAAACTGGGATTGCCAACGTTCAAAGATGTTGAGTTTCAGTACCTTGAAGAATATTGTGTAGTTCTGAAACCCATTGCCGTAGCCCTTAATTTTATGCAAATGAGAAGACGTGCTATTACGGCCAACTTTTGTCCACATTAATTTCCCTTAAAAACAGATTACATATTCTGTTACCTCACTAAGTGATAAGAAGAGGAGACAGAATATGTGTTGTGAAATCAGCTGAGCAGTTGTCTGCTACATCTTTGGTCAGTTCAGACGATGAAGATGATGAAGACGATGAAAATAATTTTTATGTTTTCAACTCAAGTAAAACAGACTTTGAAAACCAAAATGAAAAGAACTTGTCTGCTGTGGAGTATGAGCTCATACAATTCTTCAATGGCAAAGAGACAACCCTGTGCACTCTAGAGAATTACCCAACAGTGAAACAAGCTTTTATAAATATAATACAAGTTTGTGTTCCTCTACGCCTGTAGAAAGACTGTTCTCTTTTGCAGGATTTATTCATTCACAAGCAAGGGGATCCTTATCTTATGAACATTTGAGGAACTGGTTGTTTTCGAAGGGAGCAGTAATTATTCATATGTAGTATAATTTCATTGCTGACTGGGAAAAGGAAGAACTTCAGTTACAGTGTTTATATAAAACTTCGAGGTAAAAATACTTTTAATATTAATATAATATTTTAGATTTTCAGTAATATTCCTATTTCTTTAGGCCTATATATTTTATCGAATATTTGAAATACAAATGTATTTTGAGTATTTGAAATACAAATGTATTTTGGATAATTTGTAAAAGTATTTTGTATTTGTATTTCAAACACAATTATTTGAAGTATTTTGTATTTGTATTTCAAATACAATTATTTGAAGTATTTTGTATTTGTATTTGAAATACTTGGATGTCAGTATTTTGCCCAGCTCTGACTGCACAGTGAACTGAATTTTAAAAAAAATATAAATAATGTTTTTAAATTTAAAAAAATATTTTTTTCATATAACAGAAGGACAGTGTTTTACACATTAATTTTCATTACTGTACGAGATACAGTAATGGAGGAAAAAAATGTTGAATATTTCCAACATTTTACTGCTGTAAGCTGTGCCTAACCCCTTAAAAGAAATGTGAAATTCAGCATTTTCCCCCCTGTACGTTTTATTTTTTCAGAGTAGATTTTTTCGTTTCTCCACTTGCTTTTATTTTATTTTTTTATTGTATTCCATAGATATTATAATATTAGCATTGACTTGCGCTAGCCTTTAACTCACTGGCAAGTTTGACGAACTTCCCTTGGTAAAAGCTGGTAGGCCACCCACTGACGAAGAGTTCTTTAATGGCGTAGCTTCACACATTTTCATAAGTATCTGTAGCCTACGCCTGAGCAGAATAAAAAATGCAGATTTAGGGAAAACTTCCTTATCTGCTGTGAATACTGAGAACCTTATCATAAGTCTCCATTTTCAAAAGCTCTTTCAGCACATCACTCTTCAACAATTATCAGAGACTGAATGACACAATGACACAATCTTCTATTCAAGTCAGTCACTAAATTTTGTTAAGTGTAACACTTTCTTTATGTTTCACACGCTGCGATGATTCTTCAATTCTATGTTCTCTGCCAGTACCCGATTATGCATAACTAAAGTTTCTGTGACTTCTCAAATGATAATTGTGATCATTACAAGCCGCTGAAAGAATAAAATGCGATTACTACTTTACGGATAAATTTAACAAATATAAATTATACACCTATATATTGTCACAGAAAATAGTTAACTCATGTTACAGATAGGCCTAATGAATTTAGGTGAATATAGGTTAAATAGGGTCCGTCTTCTTGCTTATCAAGTAATGTGTGGTCTTAATTATTAACTATGTCACATTTATTGATTGGATTAACGTTTTCGGCAATTATTTGCCATCATCAGATCAACATAAGTGTCATATTATACATACTGAATACTGGTTACGAAAATTAAGTAGAATAAAGTAATATTCGGACAAGCAAACATGGTTCTTACTTGACTAGATAGATGGTACATTATAATTAGTCGTGCGCTGACTCAACTGTTTACATAATGTTCACATTAGACAGATAATATTATATAACGTGCAATAATTATATATATTATTAAATTTTCACGTAGAAGTATTGAGTATAGTACGTAAATTAAACTAGCAGGTTATGAATATGCTTAATGCTATATAATTACTATGTTTGAAAATTCTGCTATTGAAGGGTACATCAAGATATCACCCTATGGTATTCCTTTTTATCATAAATGTTGAAGTTTGAGCACAGAATGGAACTTGAAAACAAATTGACAGCATGCTATTGATACTTCATGTGGACACTATTATGTTCCATGTGACATGAGTTGAAAACAAGTAAATTCAGAGCATGTTTGATATAAACAATTACTGTGTTTTAAAAGTCATGTTGTTATAATTACAATTACATATTCTAGTAGTTAGCCATGGTAGCTTGACGTGAAAATTAAAATAGTGATAAAAATTAAAATGTTAAATAAATATTTAAAATACAGCTGAAGTAGGTACAAATTTGGCTGTCACGTCTCGAAGATCAGTCAGCTGGTTTCGCTGTGAACACGCGAGGTTTGAAGTTAAATCACTGTTCAAATTTAGTTGTATTGATCTCAAAGGATATGGATGTCAATATGAAACTTACGTGCCGTGTTGGTTGTTAACATGATGTGATCAGGTTGGTTGTTCAGCTGAGACTGGCGTTCGAGATGTGCTCACAGAGTGTAACCTTATATTAATGTTTGTCGGGCGGAACCGGAACCTGCTAGTTTAATTTACGTACTATACACAATACTTCTACGTGAAAATTTAATAATATATGTAATTATTGCACGTTATAATATTATCTGTGTCTAATATGAACATTATGTAAACAGTTGAGTCAGTGCACGACTAATTATAATGTAACATCTATCTAGTCAAGTAAGAACCATGTTTGCTTGTCCGAATATTACTTTATTCTACTTAATTTTCGTAACCAGTATTCAGTATGTATAATATGACATTTATGTTGATCTGATGATGGCAAATAATTGCCGAAAACGTTAATCCAATCAATAAATGTGACGTAGTTAATAATTAAGACCACACATTACTTGATAAGCACCTAATTTAATTTCTTATCGGTCTATGCCTCTTTCAAAATGAAAATATCTAATGAATTTAATTTCATTCATTCATTCATTCATTCATTCATTCATTCATTCATTCATTCATTCATTTATTCATTCACTCACTCATTCACTCTACCCAATGTCAGATCTTTCATTGAAGACCCAGCATTCCTTAATCTTTCCTATTTTCCGTCTTCTCTTACTCTCCGCATATGATTTAATCACAAGTTATTTTTAAATCTTAAGATTAGTAGGCTAATCTCAGATCAATCACGGAAATACTCAACACTTTACGAACTTACACAATTATTATGTTTTAATTTAGAAAGTTGGCGTTACTTTATGCCAAAGCAGTGCGATTATGAACATATATTATGGACTTATCATGTACTCCAGATGTGTTATAAGAAGTAACAGAACCTTCTTCCCAAACACGTTATCTAGGTGCTTGTCGTGGGGCTCCATCATTCATTTGTAAATGTGGTGGAAAAGGAAGTATAGTTGGGACTGTCTGAGACAAAAGTCGTCTCTGACATTAGTCTTTCTCCTCAAAATGGGTTGAGCAGAAGTAACTTGCAGCAGTTGGAACTTTCATGCTTAACATCCATCTTTTAGTCAACTTTTTGTCTCGTAAAGGAAACCTGTTAATCGTTAAAAATAACAAAATTAATCTCATTTAGTTTCTTTAAGTTCAATTTAATTTTCAAAACACCAGGCTATTTAATACCAGGTGAAAACGTAGATTTTAACTTGTAACAGTCTACTTACCGGTACTTGTAGTATGATATATTTCGTTGTTTTTTCACTTCTGTTCGTGCAGAACACTGCCGAACACACAGGATGGATATCTAAGTCCGATTTAAAAAAAATATATCATTTAGTGGGAACAAAAAATCGCGGGAATTACTTAAATCTTTCACTTAAGTATGTCTTCCTCCATCCATAGCTGACTAATGTTTTGACTATAAAAAATGGCGACCGCGTTTACCGTAGGTTGCCACAAGACTCGCTGTATCACACCATATAGTCACTCTATGAAACTCTAACCCGTTGACAAGCAGTGCTCAAAAGTATTTTGTAGTTAAGGTTTTATGTTGTCAGTACTGTTTGCAACGCAAAGCACACAGCTGTGTTATTTTATGAGTAGTGTCACTTTGCTATGGTTAGGGCCTACATACCTAGGAAACAGGCAAGTTCATAGAATAACAAAATAAATGTAATTATTCCATTATCTCAAGTGTATTTTGTGTTTTGATTTGGTGGCATAGTATATATTAACATAAGTATTGGTGTTTAGGTATTTAGACTGTGTTTTTTATTTGTACAGACTATTTCTAGCATGTCAAAATAAAAGGAATACTCAGTGGATGTGAGACAAGCTGTTTTAAACGCTTTGAAGAAGAGAAAATCGCAGTATAGCGTTGCTAAAGATTTTGGTGTATCACAACAACTCATAAGTGTGTGGAGTCGACAGCAAAAACAAGAAGGGTCTGTAAACAATAAGCCAGCGTCTGGTCGTCCTCGGAAAACAATAGTGAGGGAGGACAGAATGATTTGTAAGTAGTTGGTCGCTGATCCACGAAAATCGGCTCGACAAATTAGGAATGATTTACAACAGCACCATGGACTGAACCTACATCTGTCATGTCTGCACTGTGAAACGTCGCCTAGTAGCTGGTGATTTAAATGGTACACGACCATCAAGAAAACCACTCATAAATCCAAAAAACTTGGAAGGCCAGATTAGAGTTTGCAAAAATGTATCAAACATGGAACATACAGACTGGTAGGCCAATAAGGTATTATGGAATGATGAGATTAAATTTAATTTATTTTTTTTGTGGTAGTGTGCAGTACGTACGTCGACAAAAAACCAAAGAGACAACAAAAATATCAGGTACCGACCATTAAGCAAGGTGTGGTAGCATCATGGTGTGGAGATGTTTTCTAGAAGTGGAGTTGGTTCTCTAGTCCAAATAGAAGGGAATGTGGATTGTTTCGTGTATAGTATCATTTTAGAAAAGAATATGGTTCCACATGGGAGGAAGAATATGCCACGTAATTGAATTTTTCAGTAGGACAATGATCCAAAACACACTCCCGGCCATTTAAAAAAATTATTTTCAGATAAAAAATCAAACTTTTGGATTGTCGAAGCCGGAGTCCGGATCTCTGGGTTAAATTGGATCAACGTGTTCGTCGTAGAAGTTACTCAAATAAGGGTCAGGCTGCCTTATTGGAAAAATGGTTACAACTTGCATTCGACCGATTGTAAAATCTTGTGGATTCAATGCCAAACAGATGTGCTGCTGTGATCAAAGCTCGCGGGTATGCAACGAAACATCGATTCTTTTTCCTCAAAGTCCAGAATATTTTTGTTTTATTATTACATACTTGGATTTACAAATTACTTTTCATCCTATCCGCGGGCAGCGTAGACCTGCAGTGACGGCGAGGTGCCACGGGGATTCAGAATATTCAAATAAGGACAGGCCTACTAAGACTACTGCAGGTTAATTGCCGAAGTATTAGAAATAAACTTATTCCGTTTTGGAACTTGGTTGATGTTTATAATCCATATGTAATAATTGGGACGGAATCATGGCTTAGGGAAGACATAAATGACTCGGAAATTTTTAGGTCGGATTATAGAGTCTTCAGAAAGGATAGAAGTGAAAAGGGAGGGGGAGTTTTCGTTTGTACTAAGATAGAAATAAGTAGCAATCTTATGTGGATACATGAGGAAGTTGAAATATTGAATGTTCAGATAAGAAATGGGCGGGAAACCTTAGATGTAATAGCATGTTACAGACCACCCAGTGAATTAAACAATTTAACTTTGCACAAACTAAATGAATATCTTAATATAGTATCAGAAGACCGAAACGTAGTAATTTCTGGGGATCTAAACCTCCCGAAAATTAACTGGAACGGGATTTCAGGTACAAATTCAGATGCACAGACCCTTGTTAATGAATTGATCTGGCGTAAAGATTTCACGCAGGTAGTAAATGGTCCGACGCGTGACAATGTTTATACCTACTAAGACCTGTCTCTCTCTTTGTCAACTCTGAAAGTCTTCATAAAATAAGTTATCACAATAGCGTCTTATTAGAAATCTTCTTGGAAAACACAGTAAATCCGAGGTCAAGTCCACTGTCTGTCTGGAATTTTAACAAAACCGATGTCCATGAATTACAAACGTTTCTACGACAAAAGCATGATGACTTTCTAAGGACTGAAGGAAATATGGAAAATGTGTGGCATAAATTTAAGTGTATAATTTTCGAGGCATTAGTAAAATGTGTACCTTCTAAAATAATTAAGAAAAATCCGGACCCAGAATATTACACTAATTATATTCGCTACTTAAAGAAAAAGACAAGGCGCGCATTTAGCAAACGTAAACGAAGCCATGAGCATTGGGAAAAATATATCGAATTAATTAAGAAACTTGAGTGTGAAAAAAGGTTAGCTCAGGAAAATTTTCTAAAAACTATTTTAAAAGAAGATGAAAGTAACAGTTGGAGACAGTTTTATAATTATGTACGCAGGAGAAAAGGAAAAAATGAAGGAGTAGTGCCTTTACGAAATCAGAACGGAGAAAGTATAAATGATGCCAAAGAAAAGGCCGACTTATTAAATTCCTATTTCATTTCGGTTTTCAATAATAATAATAATAATAATAATAATAATAATAATAATAATAATAATAATAATGATAATAATAATCCCGCTGATAGGAGTGTTTGTGTCACAGACCGTGAATGTGAACCAAATTCGACTTTCAAAATAACTTCCAAAGGGGTTAGAGAGAGAATAACGAAATTGAAAAATCGGAAGTCTCGAGGACCAGATAGTATTGCTACAGAGATTCTTAAATTAGGTTCCGAGGCCATAATTCCATACTTAATGCGTATATTTCATGTTTCCATAAACAATGCAGCTATTCCATGTGACTGGAAATCAGCTATAGTGGTACCCATACATAAAGGTGGAAATAAATTAGATGTCGGAAACTACAGACCGATTAGCCTTACATCTGTCGTATGTAAAGTCATGGAGCATTTGATATCGGATTATATTCGTCATGTTCTAAATGCGAAAGACTGGTTTTACAACCGCCAGCATGGTTTTAGGGAAGGCTTCTCATGTGATAGTCAAATTACGTCGCTGGTTCAGGATCTAGCTGAAGAGGTAGATAGAGGCGGAAGAATCGATGCAGTTGTGATTGATTTTTCGAAAGCATTTGATTTGGTGCCACATGACATATTAATAGATAAGTTAAGTAGGCTAGGAATAGATAAAAGAGTGGTGCTATGGATCCAGGAATTCTTAAAAGGTAGAACCCAGAGAGTTAGAGTAGGTCATGAAATATCGGAAATTGGAAATATAAGTTCAGGGGTGCCACAGGGCAGCGTTCTGGGTCCATTACTCTTTATAATATACGTAAATGACCTATGCCAGGATATTACATCAAATGTGAGGCTATTTGCAGACGACTGCATTATCTATAGAAAGATTAGAAATAATTCAGATGTAGATGCTATTCAAACAGACTTGAATAACATTTATAACTGGGCGTTAAAGCATGGGATGAAAATAAATGGTTCTAAAAGTAAATCTATAACATTTTGTAAAACCCGAGAGGAAACTAGTCTTAATTACGAATTCAGTGGTGGTGTAATTCCGCAAGAACAATGTTGTAAATACCTAGGAGTGTATTTAAACTCCAAACTTTCTTGGGGAGAGCATGTTGATAATGTTACAGGCTAAGCATGGAGGGCACTTCACTTTATTATGAGAATCTTGAGAAAGGCTAGCCCCAAATCGAGGGAAATAGCATATCTAACGTTAGTGCGACCGTTAATGGAATACGGAACTACGTGTTGGGATCCCTATAGAATATATCAGATAAATTCCTTAGAAAGAATCCAGTATAGGGCAGCTAAATTTGTTAAAGGTAAAAGAGAAGATGGGAATGATACGATAAAAGAACTTAAATGGGAAACTTTGGAAAACAGACGTAGGAAAACTAGAATAACATCATTGTATAGAGCACATCTAGGTCAGAAAGCATGGGTAGACATAACGGCTCGGTTAGAAAAGCCAACGTACTATGGTAGGAACGATCATGATTTTAAAATCAAATGTAGGAAACAGAAAACGGATGTACGTAAATTCTCATTTTTAAATAGAACTATAAATGATTGGAATGACCTACCTGCAGCGGTCTTTGAGGGCTGTCCTTCCTTAAGGAGATTCAAGAATAACTTAAAAAGTTGTGTATAAAGTGCAAATTAAAATTAAGGTGACATTCAACATTTAATTTTTTAAGATGACATGTATTTATCTAGCCTGACGAGTTTACTTCCTTGGTTTGAATCGTAAATTATTTAAAAATAGCGTGTAAGAGGGCCTTAGACTAGAAATGTTTAGTTTAAATGTAGTTCTGTTTATAAGTATGCATAAGGATGCAATTATTTGACTTATTTGAACTGTTGTATCAGTGAAGCGAGGTGAGTCAGTGAAGTTATGGTTTTACAGTGCAGTGAACAGTTCCGATCAGTGATAATTTATAGCGTCAATGAAATGTATTCTATAGTGCCAGTGAAATGTGTTACAGAGTGTCAGTGAAATGTGTGCTAAAGTGTCAGTGAAATGCGTCATAGTGCCACTACAGGGAATGAGATGAGAGTAAAGTGAAAGACTATTGAAACTTATGTAGGACCTATACATAATTATGTAGGTTGTGTTGTAAAATTATGTGTTTTATTTTATGTTTTATTATTATTGTGTTAAATTGTATTGTGTATTCTTATTGTATTGTGTATAAAATTGTATATGTGTTGTAAATTGTATTATGTATTGTAAATTTTATTGTGTATTGCTTATCATTTTATTGTGTATTGTTAATATTGTATATACCACTGCCACCGGGTGCTTGCCCACTTGCAGTGTAAATACATACATACATACATACATACATACATACATACATACATACATACATACATACATACAATAATAATAATAATAATAATAATAATAATAATAATAATAATAATAATAATAATATGTTATGCGGACGCTCAATGGCTTCAAGACCCACCTGGGATTTGAACTCAGACATACTACGTATTATATACAGAGGAGCTATAGAACCTTTAATCCTATACTGCGCATCTGCCTTCCAGGACACACTACATAAACAATGAGCCAAAACAAAATTAGCAAAAATCTAAAGAGGCTTTCTACTGATGATTACCCGAGCTTACCGAACTGTACCAGCTGATGCATCTCAAGTCATCGCAGCTATTGAACCATTAGATCTTACTGGCATCTACAGAGCTCAATTGTTTGACTTAAAGAAAATTGAAAAAACCTCCACTACACCATTCAATACCACAACATTGAACAGTTAGCGGACCACATAGCAGTGGGCCACCCAAGCATTCCATCAAAAGGACAACTCCTCCTCACCTGTTCCTCGACACACGACTACCACATATATACAGTTGGATCACGACACAAAAGTAACCAAGTGGAAAAACAAGTAGGCTGCGCATTTGTTGTCTATCACAGCAATAATGAAATATTTTGCACTAAATTAAAACTGTCTCCTTATTGCACAATTTTCAGACAGAACTTCTAGCAAATAATAGCTATGAAATGCTGCATTAACAACGAAAACACAGCGCGCATATTTAAGCTGTCCTTCACTGCATCGCTGACAAGAACAGCCGTGATCCATTTGCGATAGAGGCGAGGGAATTACTTCAAAAGTACTCGCACCACATATGCCTCACTTGGGTCCGTGGACACAATGCACAGTGGGCCAGACTAAGTCAAAAATGGGACAAAAAAAATATATATATCTTTTTTTACAATACTTTTGACAGTGTATACACATAGTAGGGATCCTGGTGAGCACTAAACTCATGATGCATCATCGATAACATGTTTTAACAACTGAGGCTACATCCTCGAAAGAGAGCTATCGTAACCAGCGATAGCGCACCGGTCACTCCTAGGCCGTGCGCTTGAGACAGTGGTGTGTGTTACGTGGTCATATTCGTGAATAAAGAAATAACAATGGCTGAGAATGTTAGAACAAAGGGTAAGTTTTATTAGGAATATATGTAATTTTGAATTGGTTTAAACAGAGTGTAAATATTTGCGATAACTTGGAGGGATGTAATTTAAGCTAATATATTTTAGTTTCAAATATTTAAAAAGGGTTATAAAGTGCGTGTCACTCGATGTTACGAAAACTTTTGTGTCGATGGTTTAAACAGACCCTATAGATTGCAGAAAAGTCGTATTCAGCTGCAGCTACTTGCATTTTTCTGTTTAAATGTGCGAAAATTCAGATACGTATTATTCATTACTATGCCAGATGACCGCTGTTTTTTACACTGTGAAATCATGGACGCCTTGCTACAAAATAATAATAAGACAGCTGTTCATGAGTTTGTTATTCATAATTAGGATTACGTGAAAATTGTCAACAAGGTTTTTCTTCAGAACTAAAGAAAAAAAATAGTTCATTCTGCAGTAATTTTAATAAAAATAGCAGAATTGCTACAGAATGAAAAATAAATACAATAGGATGAAAAATAAGGCAGTTCATTGGATCACGAATTTAAGCTGCCCCATGTCATAAATTTCATGTTGAACATGTGGCTGGACGTTCATAGTTGTAGCTATAGTCATTCTGGTCATCCAAGAAAATTGTTCTCTGAATCATTTAAGAAGACCAAGAGGAGGAAAACTGAACATCTCAGAGAAGCTGCTGATACTGCTGCCTTGCTCTTGCTACTCAGATAAGTCTGAAGGCTTCTGGTAAAAATAAGCAGCTAAACTAATGGAAAATGCTGTAAGTACACCAACCTGTACAGCAAAAATTCCAACTGCGTATAGCGAGCATAGTGGTTCCTGCAAAAATGTTGCAAAATATAGTGGTTATGACATTTTAGCCCTGATAATGGGTGCAAAATTATCTAATACACTTTATTGAGACTACATGTAAAACGTAAAAATGTAGATTTATATCCAACGTACAATGAAGTTCGTGAAGCTGCATTGCTATCCATGTGATATTACTGCGACAGAAATAAGTGCAGGAGTGAATTTACAGAGTCTATTAGATCATACAGACAGACGAATTTATGAAAAGGAGAAAGGAAGAAATTCAGAGTCGGTTTCGAAATGAGATGGGACTTCTTGTGGATAAACCTAAACCAGGAGTAGTGGAACCTCAAACGACGGGAATACTGCTAGAAGATTCTTCTCAAATCCCGAATTAACATCATCCATAATCGGGATAGACAAAGACTTAATTACATGTTTTGCAGTTGTTCTTCGAGTAATTTATAGTGGAAGAGACATTAAAATTGTTTCTTTTAATCAATATGCGCTACAAAATTCAAAATTGTTCATTCATATGTATGCCTGGTTTAACCTCCCACCTAGCGTACACAAAATTCTCATCCATTGGGCCTCAGATTATTAACTCAGCTCTGCTTACAATTGGACAATTATCTGAGGAGGCTCAGGAAGCTCATAATAAAGATATTAAAGTATATCGAGATCCCCACATAAGGAAAAGTTCTCGTAAAAACACAATGACAGATTTAGTCAACAACTTTCTCGTATCTTCCGATCCTCTCATTTCAAATATCAGAAAGTCACATAAAAACACAAAAGTCCCTTGTAGAAGGAAGCATTACAGCTACTGAAAGGCTCTAGTTAGGAGGAGGAAGAAGAAGAAGAAGAATGTGCCATACATGAAGAAAATATCAGTAATGAAAATGTAAGGATGAGGAATCAGATATTAAACAAAAAAAGAAAACTATTATGTTGTGAAAGTGCTTTTAACTTAAAGAAAAAGAGAAAACTATTGAATATCTATTGATTTTATGCATCCAAGAAAACAATAGAGACATAAAATAATTTTGCCCCATTTTAAGTCGATTCTGGCCCACTGTGCAATGGTGTAAAAGGAAATGAAAGAGGTGATGAGTTAGCGAAAGCAACAGCCTCCAGCAGAGAAACTATAGCATATATCAAGAAATAAACAGGAAAACAGACTCATGAAAACTGGAATACTAGACGGACGACAAGCACAACCGGATCGCTAAGAGACACCTACTTCCCAACAATCCACGACCGACTCAAAAAACCATCACTTCAAACCTACTTTCGTAACAACGCAGTTTCTTTCTGGACATGGGAAATTTGGAACTTACTTCGACAGATTCTACATTCCAGTAGACATCGACTCTACTTGTTCCTGCCGCGAAGACCTTCACAGTGTGAACACCTTCTGTTTGACTGCCCCATTATTGAAGTAAAGAGATTTGAACTAAAGACACATCTCCTGGACTGTAACACTGAGTACAACACTCCATTAAGTGAAGTGATTAAAAAACCGTGTTGCTACAGAAAATTTATAAATTTGTTAAACACTATCTTTAAAAGACTATAGAGCTATCTTTCACCATTATCTGTGCACAGTAGATAAAATAAGTAGTAGGGCTATACATACGTAGTATACCGTATACCGCTTGGTAAATTATGGTTCTTTTGAGTGGATATTTAATAATAATAATAATAATAATAATAATAATAATAATAATAATAATAATAATAATGACGAAGTGAAGAGAAACGACTAAAAGTATTTGAAGTGTGAATGTGGAGAAGAATGGAGTGTAAAATGGTCTGACAAAATAAAAACCGAAGCTGCGCTAGAAAGAAAGACTGAACAAAGAGTAATCCTGAAATTGATCAGGAAGAGAAAAAGGAATTCATTGGGTCACTGGCTGAGAATAAACTGCCTACTGAAGATTGAACTTGAAGGAATAGTGAACGAGAGAATATTTCGTGGCAGAAGGAATCGGATGGTAGACAACATTAAGATGCAAGGATCGTATGCGAAGACTAAGAGGAAGGCGACAAATAAGAAAGATTGAAGAATGCTGGGTTTGCCGTGAAAGACTTTCCCTTGGGCAGGAAACTTTGAATAGGCCCAATAATAATAATAATAATAATAATAATAATAATAATAACAATAATAATAATAATAATAATAATAAAATATTATGGTGGGTCAATGCTATGGCGCTGAGCTTATAAAGCCAAGAGGCAGGTTTCAAATCCCGCTATACCCTGAATTTATAACTTGTATTTGGCAAGCACGTGATCAAGGCAAAACGCGACTTTTATCCAGGTACTCCAGTTTCCCTGTCACATCCGAACGATTCTCAATCATCATCATCATCATCATCATCATCATCATCATCATCATCATCATCATCATCATCAACAACATCGTTATTCATTCATTCATTAAGAGCGTAATGATAACTCATCGCCTGTAGTGTACTCTGGATAGTCTCTGATGAACTAAGTGATCAATTCTTCTGGGCACTAGGAACATCTATGAGCCACTCAAAGACTCGGGGCGAATAACAATCCCTCATCATAGAATAACGACAAGTTAAGGGCTCTGACATTGGACAAAATAATAGTAATAATAATAATAATAATAATAATAATAATAATAATAATAATAATAATAATAATTTTGTAAAACGCCTGCTCATTGGTCGTCAAATTTATGTATGATGATTATTACACTTTTACTACGTCATAGGTACTACTTTTGACCAATAAAACGGTACGAAAAGACGTCTTTCACCAATCATGGCTGCTTATCGCACAATTTTATCACTTCCCAAGCATTTGTTCACTTTTAGTGCTTCCCTAGCATTTGTTTGTTTTTATCAGTTCCCTAGCATTTGTTTCTTTGTTTGCCAACATTTCAAACTGCAAATTCTTACGGTATTATAAAACATGGTTTGCGATCGTCATTTCTTTCCCGCATAGATAGTCGACTGAAATGGCGACTCCGTTTAAACGTTTTGGTGAAGCCAACATTAGTGAAATAGAATTTTAGTAAGAAATAATTATTTTATTGTATTAGAATACTTTATTTCTTTTAATCTTTATATACTTTCTTCTAATCGTATAATAGTCAATTAAATCCGACTTGAGTTTGATTTTCTCTAGATAAATCAAACCTTCTAGTGAGATTACTGTTGATGGAAGTGTATGTAACTCATATTGCATTAGGCAGGAAGCCAGCCTCCTCATGCTCGTTTGAATGTGATACGCTTCACATGCTAAGAATTTGAAGCTACTGTGTAAACGTCTCTTTCTTTATTGCACGACACTGAGTTGATTCGATGTGGGTCAGATATGGAGATCATGTTTCCTTTGAAGGGAAGCTGACTTGCAAGTGTCTGTTCTATTAGCTCAGCATGTGGTTTGCTCCCTGTCCGTGACCAATTAGAGCAGTCCAGTTATCACGCCGCGGAAGTGTCTGCGGTGCGCCTCCCGACATGGATGTCCCCGTTGTTGTGCATATTGATAACGTGACACGAATAGCTTGGGCTTCCGGTGCGTTTCAAACCGCAAACTCTGTACAACACCGTGTCGCTATATGTCCCAACTGTGTGCTTAAAAATAACTCCTATGTCACTAGTAATAGTTCACTTCAGAGCAACGTGCTGTTCAGGAATTCGGTGTCTTCTGTATACCAATTTTCACTATGTTACACCAGAACACACTGAGTCAGCTCTGTGTTCATAGTCAGTAAAGACGCTTATGGAAACGTGAATCCGAATCTCAATAATCACGATGCTATAGGCTAACTATTTTAATATTGAACAAAAAATAAAAAATACGAAATCAAAGATTTGCATGAAGAGTTATTTCAATAAATCGAAGTATATGCTTATAATGCAGAACATAGGTACCGGCGTAACTCAGTCGGCAGAGGCGCTAGCCTGCTGATCCGGAGGTGCGCCCGATCGTGGGTTCGATTCCCGTTTGGGCTAATTACCTGATTGGGTTTCTTCCCCAAAGTTTTTTCCCAACTGTAAGGCAAATTTCAGGTAGTCTATTACGAATCTTCGGCCTCAACTTGCCGAATGGCATTTCGCTACCACAAATTTACCAATTTCATAAACGCTAAATAACCTGCTACTTGATACAGCGCCGTTAAATAGCCAACTAAAAAATACTGAAAATATAAAACTTTTCTTTAACTATGAAACACTAGCTGCCCAAAGCGTATTGGGTTACATCTACATCTCAGATGTTAAAGGTGAATGAGAATTTGAGCAATATGGCGCAGTGGAAGCGACAAGATAAACCAAAGCTGAATATAAGTTACTAAATAATTAAATATAGTTGAATAATAAATACAAATGGATATAAAATATAATTTACAATAATAATACACTAATTAAATGAATAATAAATAAGTGAAAATGATTAGAACTAAGAAAGACTATAATGATAATCAGTCCAGCACAGAACCTTCCAGAATACACGTACAACTGTGCTTAAGTACAGAAGCGAGAAATTATAATAGTGGCTTCTAAGAATTATAAAATATAATTCTCTACAGTACTTTAAAATTATTCATGATACCAAATCAGTAAATGAGAGAAGGAGCCACTCCGTTAAGTTAATATTCCCATACTTCACCTCTGAACAGGTTCCAAGCTACCAAACCAAAAATATGTTACAACTCCGGAACATCGGAGCTAGCCAGCAACCCTTGGCTTCCCATACTAGGTGACTTTCCTAGTATAAGTCCAGATCGCGAGTGAATATCTTAGGACTCGTTGCTTCCATCAAAGTTTGGTTCCTCCTCCTACTCGCTTACCAGTGTAACGATGCTGCTATGACGTAACCGGAAGGATAGGACATGTCCATAATTATAAGCATAAAGTTGCAGTACTCATACATTTTAAGTTTGAAGTCCCCCCCCCCTTGACTTTGTGTGCTATTCCACTGTATATTGGCTTAGTAATAGTCCTGTGATATGCTGGCCACGTGACTAGAGAGGCCCGCACTGTGAGCTTGTATTCACTATCGGTCCGAAGATAAATAGACTATCCTGCCCTACATCGCATCGGATTGTCCGTCGGTATGAAAACAGGTAAAACAAAGGAAGATACGAGGAAGACGAATAAGAAGAAGAAGACAATTTTTTTAAGAAAATCATACTTACGTCATTCTCCTTTTACATGGAACACAAGAGAACACTCCACCTTAATAATGTTATTATTCACTCTGTAGAGGTAGTGTATTTGCTCCTAGGCAAATTAACTTTCAAATAAAAAAAATCACCTTCTGTTTCAGTATACATCTTATCACAAAGTATGAATCGCATTCTACCTTCAAAGTTACCCAAGTCGATCTTTTGATTCCAGAGTAGGCCTACGCTCGTATTTGATTAGAGATTGTTTTTCCTATGAAAAATAGTATATTCAACGGATCTAAAATTTCACCTTCTGCTTCAATGTATAGTTACCCTTAAAAAGAATGAGACGACTCTTGGTCGTCGGAAGTTAATGTTCTACAGCGCGGTTCACTCGATAACGACGTAGCCAGGAAGACATTTGCTCGTGCATGCGTAGAGCTGTTTTCATACTACTCCGAAGTGCACACCAGTGCAAAATGTTATCAGTTGTCTGTGTATTTCTGGTGTAGGTCTCTTTTTACGTCCTTGATCGTTTACCCTTAATGAAAGATTGAAATATACCGTGTAACACGAAAGTCATTCGCCAAAGTGCAAAAGCAATATTAATTTTGAAATGACAAATGTAAACATATGGCACAGAAAGCAAGGAACATTGTAAGGACCACGACAAAGACAACAAGGACCACGACAAGGACAAAGATCAGGACCATAGTTCATACAAGAAACACAACAAACACCACGACAAGGATTATACCACGACATAGACCTCCATAAGGATTAAAAGGACCATTAGACATTAAACGACAAGGATCATTACAAGATCTACGGCAACGATCACGATAAGCACCATGACATGGACCACGGAATAGTCACTATAAGGGCTTCGTCAAAGACAAGGACGATGTTAAGACCAATAACAACAAAACAAAGACAAGGGCCACAATAAGAATAACGACATGGGTCACGACAAACACTATGGCATAAGTATCACGATAAAGACCACGATAAACACTATGATAAGGTTCATATATACCAAGACAGCGATTTGGACTATGCGAAGGCGGATACGGACCACTATAAGAATCACGATAAGGATAAGGACGAGGACTACGATAAGGCTCACGACATAGTCCACGACACCCAGCACAAGATTCAGGATGATAAGAACCATAACATGCACCACTTTAAGGACCGCGATGCTGACTACGATAAGGATCATGACAAGGAATACGATAAGGACCAAGACCATGAAAAGGATAAGGAGTAAGATAAGGGCTATTGCCAATGACAACAAAAATCACGTCAAAGGCAACAATGATCACGATTAAAACATTACAAAAAGAATGAGGATCACGAAAAGCACTATGCCAGAGACAACAAGAACCAATGTAATAAGCGTCACATGGACGAAGACGAGAACCACTATAATAAATCACGACATGGACCACGATAAGAACCATAACAAAAACAGAACTAAGGATAAGGTCCATTACAATGACAACTAGGGCCACGACAAAGACAACAATGTTCACGATAAAAAAAAAAGATGACAAAGGCAATAGTTATCACGGTAAGGATCATGCTAGAGACAACTAGGACCAATATAAGAACGCGAATTGGACAAAGACAGAGACAACTATAAGAATCACGACATAGACCACTGATATGGACCAAGGCCACGATAGGGACCATGACAAAAACAAGATCGAAAAAGGTCATTACAATGGAAACAAGCACTATGATAAGGACCCCCACAAAGCAGAGAATAACCACAACAGAGACAACAATGACCACGCTAAAGACCATGGCAAAGACATCAGGATCTCGATAAGGACAACGTTCACGATAAATATCATGACATGCACCACGACAGTGATCGCAATAAGACACCATGGCTAGGATAATAATAATGACCACGACAAGTATTACGACAAAGAAACAACGACCATTATAGGACCATGAAACGGACGAACACAAAGACAAGAGTAACAACGACCGCAGTAAGGATCAGGACATGCATCGCGGTACGGATAACAATCAGAACTACAACATGGACAAAACAAGGAATATGACAAGCATTACGACAAGCACCAAGGTCACGATTAGAACCATGACAAAGACAACAAGGACCATGATTAGGACTGCAACAAAGGCAACAAGATGACGATAACAATTACGAGAAAAACGACAAGGACTACGATATTGATGACGACATGGACAACGGAAAGCACCACGACAAGGATTACAATAACCACTACGATATGGTTCACAACTAGGAATACGAAAGAACCACGATAAGGACCAAAACCACTATAAGTACCATGATAAGTATCCTGAGCAAGATTAATCCAGTCTATACCTCATTTCATACCTCCCTCAAATCCATTTCAATCTTATCCTTCCATCTACGTCTCGTCCTCCCCAAAAGGTCCTTTTCCCTCAGGTCTTCCAACTAACATTCTATATGTAATTCTGGATTCACCCATATATGATACATATCCTGCCCATCTCAAACGTCTGGATTTAATGTTAGTAATTTTATTAGGTGAAAAATACAATGCGTGAAGTTCTGCGTTGTGTAACTTTCTTCATTCTCCTGTAACTTCGTCATTCTTAGCCCCAAACATTTTTCAAAGCATCATATTCTCAAACACCCTGAACTTCTGTCCCTCTCTGAAAGTGAAAAGGCAAAGTTTTACAACCATATAGAACAACCGGTAATATAACTGATTTGTAAATTCTAACTTTCAGTTTTTTTTTTTTAAGCATATTGGATGACAAAACCTTTTCAACTGAATAATAGCAGACATTAAAATTCGTCCTACATTTAAAAAACTGGTTATTTATTAATCTATAGGATTAAAAAGATTTTGTGAGGTCGCCAGAAGACAAACTACATGTATCGAATCACGATGTGAAATATTTAAAATTTGTACCAATTACTTTATGTGAAGTTGAGATAAATTTTTCTCGATATAAACATTGTTTCGCGGGAAACAGAAGAATAGTCACTTTCGAAATATTAACAAAAATACTTAATTGTACAGACCCAGAAACAAAATTTCGGTCACCTGATCAAGCGCAGTATGTTATAACTGGAACTTGGAAAATTCAGATTGACCGAATTTTGTTTCTGGGTCTGTACTTCTCAACACATCAGATGATAAAGATGAACACACGAACTAATATTCATGTGAGTACTTATTACAAAATGAAATATGTCATTTCAATCTTATGTAGGATTTGGTTCAATAAAATTGTACCTGCACGTTCAATTTTGATTTACCAATAGTCTCAATAATTATAATACATTCATAGTTAAATTACTTACATTAAATATATTTTAGTTTACATGTTCCGCACAGTGTGCAAGTTGTGTGTTTAATCTAATCTTCGTCTTCATACTGAAACCTGCGTTTGTTTTATCCCGTAGTGCTAAGAAGAAATCACAGTCAGTTACATTGTATGGTCGATGCGCAGGAAGTTCGAACCCATGGTAGCAAATGTTCCATATCTAGTCATTATCCAATACTGTTTTGAAAAAAATGTTTTGTCTTTGTATGCAAACTACTCTTCCACTGTACTTATTATTGCTTTACTCGATGAAACTTCTATCCTAACTTTTTTCTTTTCAGTTTCGGAAATAGATTATAGTGTGAGGGGTCTAAATCTGGAGAATATGGGAGATTGGTCAGGAATTTGATTGTCTAGGAAGAACAGTATGCGTTTGGAAATTTACCACGACATTTCTCGAAATTTCCTCCCCGAAACTGTAGTTAATTTACCGAATATTAAAAAAATTATACGCTCCCGTTACAGTAGCCTGTCATAATAAAATTGTTCTGTCTTTATCCCTTCCGTAAAGAAAACTGATGTGAAGATCTTTCCTTCGTAATGCGTGTAATAACAAACATAACGAGCTCAACAGAGTAGGCGACTCTTTTAATCGTACCTACTAGCCTTGATGATGGAACCTGTCCGAAAAATTGAAAATGTTACGTTCCAGAACATATTGGAACACTCAAAAGTTTTTTTTTTTTTTCTGAATTGTAATACTATTTTTCTATTTACGAAAATTGGCATTTAAAAGTGATGTGATTGCTAAAATATTTTCGTTGTTATATTGAGATTAATTCCTTTCTATACTAAATCTTTAAGACCTCTTTCAATGGTTCATCCACGAGTACCAACATGAGTTTAAAAGGGATTGCAAATTCTTGACAAAGCCTTTTCTGTCCTGTTCTTCACTATTCCTGAGCACTGCTTTGCTGTAACATTCAGCGTGAAGACTTAGAACGAATTTTGAACGAAAAGTAGAAATAAAATTCCATATTTAATAATTAATTTCCCTTCAGCAGTCATTTTTCTTAGTATTAAGTGACTCGTCTCGTTTGTTAGTTTATTCAGCATAAAAACACACAAAGTTAAGCGTCATATTTTTTTCTTTTTTTTTTCTTTTTAGTAATAAGCTGTTGTTTTTCTGATTTCAGATAAAGACCGATCAATTTTTTACAAAATATTATTTTATTTCCTATGCATTTCCGGATAAATTCACTTATTCATGCTAAGAATAAACAAAATCCGGTCAGTATTTCAGAATAAATCATTGAACATAGGTAGACCAACAAACAGACAACATGCCTAAAAACAACTTCTCGGCATCAAGGATGCTGAAAGCATGTATTTCCGCAAAATTTGTACCTACTACCATCACCATAAAGTTTTATTTCACAATCTGTAAGTAAACGGAAAGAATTGATGCTGTCGTACATATGAACTATATTTTTTATTATTCCCTTGAAGCATACGATTTAAACTGTTGAAGTGTTCTGAAATTTCGGAAAGGAATGTCAAATCTAGCAGCCAATTTTCCTCCAACTTGGGCATTTCTGTATCCTATAACAGTAATTATTTATTAGTATATTGAAACCCTAGGGCAGTGTAATGTATTTCAAATATAGACGACAGTTACCGGTACTTAAAGAAAATTATCGCAGTTTTTTCTTCATGAAAGCAGAAGTTATGTCACGCTTGCCAGAAACTGACGAAGCATTTTTCCAAGGCTAAGTCACTTTACAGCTGTATAATATGGAAAATCTGGTATTCTTCCCTCATATCCTGTAGGAGTTTTCCAAATTTCCGATGTTTTAATTTGACTTTGTTTTTATTTGGGTTGTGGTGTCAACTAATGTCCTGCAATGTTCGAACATGAGAGAGGCAACCAAGACATTAAAAATTTCGTCTTGTTTTTCATTCATTCATTCATTCATTCATTCATTCATTCATTCATTCATTCATTCATTCATTCATTCATTCATTCATTCATTCATTCATTCATTCATTTTATTTCATAGATCTTACATGAGCAATGAAGCTTTAAGATGTGGAACATGTCAACATTTTACAATATTACAATTACAATTTTTACAAATTTTTATAGTTTTACAATTTAGTAATTTTCTATAATTTTTACAATTTTGTACAATTTTTTTACATTTTTTTTTTACATTTTGGCGAGATGTAGTGAGATGAGATGAGGTTTTATATTAAAAACCAATCGCAAGATATGTGCTAAAATTCTTAAGCGATTAAAACATGAGAAAAAGACAGCGAATATTTTTATAACAACGTGGAACAAACACGACAGGCCTCCTCCTGCAGAGCGAAAATCGGCGAATATCGAACTTCACAATACTCTAAGTAAAGATTATTATTTTTTGGTCCTACAGAATATATCTGTTATGGCAACAATTAATATTAGAGGAGAAAAATTCGCTCCGGCGCCGGGGATCGAACCCGGGTCCTTGGTTCAACGTACTTCGGCGTAGCTCAATGGTGAGAGCGCTTGGTCCGTAGAACGAAGAACCCGCGTTCGATCCCCGGCGCTGGAGCGAATTTTTCTCCTGTAATATTAATTGTTCACAGTTTTCGACAAACTTGAACCGAACATAGCGGCTGTAATGCACGACACTAGTGTCAACACCCAACTCCATAACACATTTCATATTTTATTGCTTTGCTCCATAGTGTTTCTTGGTGAATTATAGAATGGATGAAAGTATTCTCTCCCTGATATAATACAGGTTTGCCAGCGTCTCTTCAAAGCACCTTTGGAAGTCACTTTCCTGGAGACTGTTTAGTTTCCTTGTCGCATTCTCTTTAATGGTAGGAATGTCATCGAACCTACGTCTTCTGACAATTAATATTTAATATTATGATATACGTCTTCTGAGTTTCATTTTAGTCGAGGAAACAAGAAAAAGTCTACAGGATCCAAATCTGGCGAATAGGGAGGATGGGTAATCCAGGGATTTCTTTTGGAGGGGGGGTGGCAGATATTCTTGGATAGTAAAGGCACAATGGGCCGGTGTATTGTCATAGTGTAGGATCCAACTCTGATTTTGAAACAATTTGGGACTCTTTCTTCGCACTTTCTCACGTAAAGATATTAGGCTAAAACTTCTTTGTATAAGTATTGGTTAATTTTTTGGCCCCTTGGAACAAATTCATAGTGTACCACATCTCTAATGTCAAAGAAAACAGCATTGTTTTGACATTTTTTACTTCATTTGTCTCGCTTTCGTAGGCCGAAGAGAATTTGGTGACTTCCATTGTGAGGACTGAGACTTTGTATTTGCATCACATCCATACACCCATGTCTCATCATCAGTTATGATACGAGCTCGTACGTGTCAAAAAGTTTCGGTTCGTTTCGGCAAGATTTTTCAGTTCTTTGCTCACGCGACAACGGCCTTGCGACTCACTGACGACAACAGAAGGTTTGCAGATGATTTGTTTGTCCCAGGGGTTGCGGTTGGGAATGCAGCTTTAGGAAGCTCCTCAATCGCTAGCAGTAGCAGGTAGCTAGCCATCCGGTTTTTTCAGAGGTGACCAAGTCTTGAAACTTTTTGATCAGACCTCGTAAATTAGAATTTTTGGAGCTATTTATCGTGATTAAATTGAGATATTTTGAATGTGGACCCACGACAACTTATTCAAAATTTCTTGAACCGATAGAGTCACGTATCAAGGTATTTTGAATAAATAATGACAACCCCTGCAGTGTACTAATGTAAGGAAAACAGCTATCATAATTTTACTATTTGCCAACAAAAATACAACAAACTGCAACTTATCACCCAAGGAAACACTAAAGGAAGCAGGTGTCATGACTGTGCAACGTAAGACAATGAACGAGCTTGATAACGACAGAAACATTGAATCATGCTGTGACAAACAGGAAGCAGATAAAGAGAAGTGACAGTAAGCATCAATTAAACCGCCTTGGTAGCTCAGTTAGCAAAGCACTGGCTTATGACGACTGCAGGCCAGGTTCGAATCCCATTGATAACGAAGTTAAATCTATTTGTGCTGAATAATGGCAAGGTCCTAAGAGTTGTCCTCGGTTCTCCCGTTTCCCCCCACCATTCCACTGTTAATCTCTATTTCAGTATTAATTATTATTAGGGCTAAGTATTTTATGCTGTAGCATATATTTTTTGTTTAGACTGATGTGTTCCTTAAATACAACGCTCGTTATGAAAAAAAATTGATTTAATTTACTTTGTTAAGTTATATTTATGCATACTTGACCATTTCTATGTGATAAGAGCATATTTCATTTTTTCATGGTCATATTCGGCATATTTTCACTCTTTCAAGAAGTAGAAAACATTTCTCATACAATTTTATTCTTCCATGTTCATTTAAGATGTTAAATTTATCAGAATTACATATCGCATTTTATTTCCTGGAAAATGGTAAAATGTATCTTCTTCCTCTACTTCATTTAAATTGACAAATAGGACTTTACCTTTACGTACCAATCACACAAATATTTGTGTAGCACAATTGTTTCGCGACAAGAAGGTAGCTACTGGAACCTGATTTTACAATCTGAGTACCGGACTGCAGACAAAGGTCTCATTGAGTTATTCATTCCTGTTGAATTCGGAAGTGTGAAGTGTGTGTGTAGTATAGTTCAGGAAAAATGCCAAAAGCGAAACAAAGTATTCAAGTAAAATTAAAACAGTAGTATCTCGATATGGTGAGAAAGTGTTTTCGATTGATGAATATATAGTGTATTGTAAACTGTGCGACGTAAGAGTAACGGCGGAGAAAACATTTAACGTTGAGCAGCCTGTGAGAACAGAAAAACACAAACATGGTATACAACGAATTGAAAATGGAAAAACCCTACAGCAATTAATGCTCCTAGGGGAATCCCTCCAATCTTATTCAGAATTCTGTGAAGAACTTTGTACACCCTTCCTTTGTGCCGCTATTCCCCTAAGTAAACTGGATTATCCAAAACTTCGTAAATTCTTAGAAAAACACACAAGGTAAATCCCTTCCCGTTTCTTCCACGATAAGAAAGGACTACATCAGCCGAACTACGAAAAAACTATGCAACAGATCAGACAATGAATAGCAAATAAAAAATATAGGTTTCAATTGATGGAACCACACAGTCTATGGAAAGATACATTGAAAATGTTATTGTGGGGACTTTGGAAGAAGATGGTTTAGGTGAAAATTTTCTAGTAAACTGTGAACATTTAGAAAAGGCCAATTTTTCCACCATTTGTAAATTGTTCGACAGGTCTATGGGTGTCATATGGCCAGAAGGCGTTCAGCATTACAATGTGCTGCTCTTTGTAATAGATGCTGCGCGTTATATGGTGAAAGCTGCAGATTCAGTCAAAGCATTGTGCATTGTGCAAATGGTGCATGTGACTTGTTTAGCTCACTCTTACACAGAGTTGCAGAAGAGATTCGTAGTCAATTCAGTGAGGTTGATAAATTAATTGGGTGTGTCAAAAAGGTCTTCCTGAAAGCCCTTTCACGTGTTGCATCATTTTAGTTTGTAGCTTCAGACATTTCCTTGCCGCCTTCTCCCATTTTGACAAGATAGGGGTCCTGAATTGATGCATGCAACTATTACTGCCAGAACTTCAGTTGTAAATAACATCACTGATTCGTTTGATAGCAGGGAAGCCCAAGAATTAATGTCTAATTCCGACATTTTAGGCCAACTTTCATATAACAAATCCAATTTGGGTTTCTTTCTGCTGCTATAACTGCTGTGGAGCAATCAGAAGTGCCAATAGTGACGCACAGAGAACTAGTGAAAAAAACTGTCAACTTTGATGTTGTTTGTGGTAAAGTGGGCAAGTTGTGTCAAAGAAAATGGAAAAGGTATTAGAAAAAAAGAAAGTGTGTCATACATTGTGTGCCATTTCAATGATTTTGTCGGGTGAAAATTTTTCTCTTAATGACTCAGAATTAGATTCAAATGATTTTGCCCATTTTAAATATGCTCCCCTTGTGTCAGCTGGAATAGAAAGAAGATTTTCTAAGTACAAGGCTCTGTAGGCTGACAATAGGAAATCTTTTTTATTTGAAAATTTGCACAAGGGGTACTCATTGTACATTGCAAGGCAGGACTCATAAACTGAACTAAAAGAACCATGCAAAAAAATCATAGCATACGCCAACTACTGATAATTTTAATAAAATAAAAAGAATGCTACAATATCAAATTCCATATTTCAGCTTGCTTCTCATGTGCACTTTATTTTTAAATAAATATTGTCATAAGCTGAATTACTAATTTATTTTACAACTCAAATTATTACCTAATTATAATATTTTTAGGTTATATTTTTTTGTGCTATAGTGCATATTTCTGGAATTTTAAGTCATAAGTGCATATTTTATACTCCAAATTTTAGAGATTTTTAAGTCATAAAAAACCTAGCCCTAATTATTATAAATTACAATAGTAATGCCCAACACGGTCCGGCGTGTGTAGTATCAAGATTGGCGTACAAATCACATCAGCTTGAAGAGGCCTTTCTACGCTTTCGGAGGGATGGGGAATTGGGCCTCCATGAGAGCTGCGAAGATGTGCAAACTGAATCGACAGATGACAAAATATAGCTGAGACATGATGCTTACAAGAGCACGACAGTTCGGTCTTCCTTTGATTGGATAGGTAGGGCTCACTAAGCCCACTAGAGGCTGGAGCTAGCCTTTGAGCGCTTCATCCTTACCAGCAAAAAGTATCCATTAGCAGATATACAGGAGAAGAAGAAGGTGGAGAAGTCTATGATTTCTGATTTCACTCATGCTTCGAGCATGCATATTTATTGTTATCAATGCGATGTACATTATTGTCTTCGACGAAGGTCCTCTATTGTGCTAAACCCCTGCACCGGGTATAACCTTTCGTCAATTTCCTCCCGAACCGCCACACATGACCTAAAATAAATGTTAGAGGGTTAACGAAAGGGATCAGGTGCAATTGTAGAAACTGCTGGAATACCCTCCCAGAGGCCCGATAAAACAGACTCAGATTTCTGTGAGCCAAATTTATTCACAAGAAGAAGAATTAATTCCACAACAATGTACTAAATAAGTTGAGTCTTGGACATCACAATAGACCTAATACTTCTGAAATCTCACTCATACCAGTATGATAGTACAAACAACGTGTAATCACATCTGACAATAGATGAAGCAGAATTTACGTAAGCACATGGTGAAATCCTAATAGTGAATCGGAGAGTAGCCTATGAAAGAAAGTCAAGATGCTCAACGAACTGAATTTAGCCGCCCCAATTTAACTTCGCCGCATCAAACATCCCGAACAAGTAATGAAAGTGATAGAATGTAGAATTCTTTCTTTCTTTCTTTCTTTCTTTCTTTCTTTCTTTATTTATTTATTTATTTATTTATTTATTTATTTATTTATTTATTTATTTATTTATTTATTTATTTATTTATTTATTTATTTATTTATTTATTTATTTATTTTTGTTTAACCTCTCCCTTTTAGGGTTATTTATACGACCCATGCCACACGGGTCTTAGAGGCCCGCGATCTGTTGGGAGAGGAAATAGTCTATTCGATCACATACATACTTTTTGGACCACGCAAAGACATGGAGGGTCTCCCCGGATGAGGGATCAGCTCAATGCCATGGCCACCTCCGATACAACACAAAAATGTAAGACATTACACACCATTCATTCACACATATGAAAGGATTAAGGGAAGGATCGCCGTCCATGGCAGGACTTTCAAGAGGTACAAAGGTACAATCCCGACATTTGCCTGGAAATAAATGAGAAAATCATGAAAAACCTCAGTTAGGTTTGCCGTCCCCTGGGATCGAATTCCGGATCTCTGAATGCAAGGCTAGTTCTCTACCACTCCGCTAGCCCGCTCGGTAATTTAGAATTCTAAATACTGTAATATAAACAATCAAGTCAAATAAATTTTCCGATAATTATCCTATAGTCCATAGATCCAACGCTAAATCAAGATGCAGGAAACATATCATGTGATTCCCCGTCGCGAAGAGACTACCCTAGGCAAGGTTGCTTACCTTCCGAGTGCTGGGTAACTTTTGGTGCTGGACCCCGGACGCATTTCGCCAGCATTATCGCCTTCATTTCATTCAGACGCTAAATAACCTAGATGTTGATACAGCGTCGTAAAATAACCCAATAAAATTAAAAAAAAACCCTTCCGAGTCCGGAACTATTCAACTGGTTACGAGTACCATACGAACTTCACCCAGGAAGATTCATTGTGAAGACACGCATGCGCAACGGAGGATTTGATTTGGCCGACCAACATGTTTCGCCAACTTATACATGCAAATATACCGTTACACCACATCATAGCTGCCCACCACTCGTCTAGCGTTTAAGTTTGAAGTTGATTGAAAAAGAAAAAAAAACCAAACATCGAAAAGAATAAAATGCCTAATGAATTAAGCAAAGAAATGAGAATCAATCCGTGTTACAGATATGATACATTCTTTCTCAGGCGTTCTACGCTTTTCGCAGCAGTTACATTTTTGTTCCTATTTTTAATCGGTTATTTAATGGCATTGTGGTTACGTGAGGTTATGCGGAATTGGTGATGGTAAAATGGTATTTTGTCCAGATGAGACAAAGAATTCATCAATAAGCCACCTAATATTCGTTCTATAGTTGGGTAAACCTAAAAAGAAACTCAACTAGGAAGTAAGTCCAAGCGGAATTCAAATTTACACCGCAGCGCAGCTTGGGAACACGAGTTCAGTACTTTCAGCTTAAGCTACGCCGGTGGCCATTTTTTATGTTCTAATGATATTCTTGTTTGTAGCTTATTCTCTCGAAGGACCACTAGAAAACATGCGACAATTATAACGTTTAAATACCATAACCAAAATAAAAAGTAAGTCTTCCTCACTTGTGTTACAAGGCATAGGCCTATAGTTGAAGAAGATGTACGTTTAATTTTTCGAAAGTTCCCATGATATATTCCAATTCACACTGTAATCACTTCTAATGTTACTTTGCTTTCTACGAAAATTAAAATTTGTGGAAAGATGTAAGCATTTTGTAACTAGATCACTTTCTTGCCAGACAATCAACAGCACTATAAAACTAGCCGTTCAAAAGGAAAAAAAAAAAATTGTCCCGAAGCACAAAAGTTTCCTTTACAATTGAATGTGAAAGGCGAATGATCTCTTATTACGAAGCCTCCTATGGTTTTCAGTTAGTTTGTAGTGTAAAAGAAATTGTCAGTGGATATTTACGACATGTACAGGAAAGTAGAATTACTACATAAAAAGTCATTTCGTTTCTCTGTTTCCCTAACGACTTGGATTAAGTTAATTTTATAAAATCATGCGTAAACTCTAAACATTTTACCGGAATAAACTATTCAGCTGCAAGAATATATATATATATATATATATATATATATATATATATATATATATATATATATATATATATATATATATATTGATTTCATTTACAGTGAAATCTAGTTTCCTTTTGTTTTAATCCGTAACCTCTAGGAGTATGTCAATTTTCCCAAGAATAAAGACGTTTCATCCCTGTAAATTTTTTAACACTTCAATTTGCAATTGTGAGATCGAAAGTAGAACGTTGATATGTAGTTTGAAATTCTGTCACAACAAACTCGGCAAAATTGGTGTTCAACGCCAATTTATATTTTTTATTTATTTATTTAATACTTTACACTTGAGCTACATTAGGCATTGCAGCCCGAAAGAGCAGAAGCTCGTGCTCGGGCGCAGTTCAGATCAGTTATACAAAATATATCACAAAATTAAGAGTATCATTCATTATATTCGTAAAGATTTCTGTCCAATGACTCCAAGAATAGTGACTTCTTCAATTGTCACAGCTCATATTCCTGACTTCAAGATCTCGATGGTCTCTTTTTATTCATGGTTTGCGTAGTAACATTATTCTGTGAACCTTTTTGTAAACGAAGTTAGTTTACGTTTTCCTATAAAAGACATGAGAATTCATTACCTTTGCTGTAACACAAATTTTAAATCTCTGTGCCAGGTTTCCAGATGTAAACTCATATAGTATTAATTACAAATATGATCCTTTTTCATCTTAAATTTAGAATTTGTTTAATTATTAACTATTTTTTAAATTATATTAAATCTGAAACTTCAATATGTTTGTGTTATTAATTTATCGCTTAATATACTTTTTAAATAAATACGTTTGAATACTAAAATGGCACGATGTAGCTATTCAAAAAACATACTGCCATTTTTTATGAGCTTGTGCAGTAAGAAGAAGAGTAATGGAAAAAATAAAGTCCTGGTCATGACTGATGCTTATGAAAAACAGTTGTTAGAATTCGGTTTAAAAATAAACTTTCGGTATCTCTTTCTTAACTGATATATAGGCTTAGGTCATCTCTAACACACATAAAATTGTTTACCTGTTTACAATACTTATATCTGATAAATAATCAGAGTTCTAAAATTTAATAAACTCTCTTACACAAGGTACAATAAAGAATGTACTTTTAAAAATTAATAAATATCCTGGAAAGGAACTGCCATCCCACCCCATTATCTCCTGGCCTAGTTGCCTCATAAGTGGTGTGACCTTTGTTGGTATCACTTGTGAGATTCAGACCTGTCTTTCGACAGTTGACTAAACAACAACAACAACAAATCTATTGTACTGTATTGCTACCTAATACAATAGAAAATTAATAGTACACAAATTAAACGTAGGGCACTTCCGTCTCAGCAAGCTCGTGTTCGTGGCAGTTCCTATTTTGTACTACAATACAATATAACAATGATTCAATAAAATTACAGAATTTAGTATAATACTTACAACACAGGAATTATTAATATGAAAAGCAGAGAATGAAACAAGAACAGAATACAAGTTTGAATGAATAAATGTGTTGATAATAAAAAAGAGAAAGGAACATGAATATTAAACAATTTGTTAATATGGGTAATAAATAGCATAATAATAATAATAATAATAATAATAATAATAATAATAATAATAATAATAATAACAATACACCTAATAATAAAAGCAATACTACTTAATTGACAAAGGTAAGGTTATTTTACATTGTACGCTATGAAGGTGTTGGAGGGCATGGAAACAGAGATCCCTGGTTTCATACCTTGACACTAGAATGAGGTTATATGATCGGTACTCTCTGTACCTCCGAGAAAGGTCCGGTACAGATACTCAATTTTGCAGGAAATCGAGTATGCTACACCCGCAGCAATTTTGGAAATTTTGTAAATGGAAAATTCCAACCACTGCTCTACTACTCTGGAATTATAATATAATCATTTCTCATAACCTATTTCAGTGACTCAGTAAGGAGAAGAAAATTGACACTTTTCAGTTACTTCAAAGCTTATAAATTTTTACAATAAATATACTTTATGTACATTCTACAAGTACCGTATTTACTGGCATAATTCACGCCATCGCATAATTCACGCGCCTGAATTTTTACCACAAAATTTTATAAATTATATATCTCGAATATTTCACTCATTTGCCGGTGAGATTCAGTAATTTTTTCCAAGTCAAGAACGTTTCATACTGAGACCAATTTCATTTAACATCTTTTAACTGCTTCCTGATACATTGGAAGATACCGTAAACTGAGGGTGTAATTAAACCCGGTGTCCATGCGACAGGCTCCCGTCCAATTTTTTGCTACATTACGGTCGGTACTGTCACAAAAAAATTCATTTTGCATTATCTTCACCTGCACGACACAATATATGAGACCCTTGTAATAAAATTCTGTGACATTTCTGTACCTGCGGATTATGGATAATCAAGTTTTGTTCCTGATCAGTTTAATGATTGTGCTCTGACAATGAGACGGGAAATATTGGTAAAGTGTGTTTTATAATAGGGGAGACCCGGGCAAAACGAATAATCCGGGCAAAGAGAATAATGCGTATTTCTTAGAAATGCCAACAGGTAGCGCTTTCTGCTATGTTGGGGAAGAATCCCAACCAGATTTTGCTGCTGGAACTGACTTGTCGTCATTCTACCTAGTGAGAGAAGAAGTCAGCGTGTGTTTGAAGAAAATTGACTGTTTTCTTAAAATATTTCAAGGTAAGAGAAACATATTTACAACACACAATACTCCAGAAACGTTTTGTTATGTGATACTAATATATAGGCGATACGATTACTTCTAAAGTACCGTACTTACGAAGAAGATTATTGACGTTTATGTTTGTATAACCTTAAATGAAAAGCGAAATGGCGTCTGCGGGCAAAGTGAATAGGGCAAAGTGGATAACTTATCCGCTTTGCCCTGCCGCCTTTATTTGACTATTTAAATGTTAGCTGTATTTTTGTATGTATTTATCTATTGTAATAAAGCCTGTTAGATCATTTTACATAGTGGAGACATTAAGTCACACTAATTAAATTATAAATCAGTAACACTGATCTTAATTTTTACTTGAAAAGGTCGTAATATGTTTTCAGATGGTTTAATTTTTCAAGAGGAAGACGGAACAAGCCAAATGGCCTGAAGAAGCCATTAAGAAAGCACTTGAAGAAATAAAATCTGCCAATCATTGGATCTGCTATCTGGTCATACAACCATAACGTGTTTGTTGATGAAGACTTTGCTCCAGATCAACTTACAGATCGCCCACTTGAGATAGAAATCAGCGAAACGACAGCTGGCTCAGATTTAACAAATTCTGCGGTCCCAGCTTCTTCAGCGGCTGAAGAAACAGTTAATGCTCACTCAGAATCAACCACCTCTGTGATGTCGTTATCTTCAGAGATTGAAGGAATATTCAATACATCAATTACACTCAGATTTTCAGTTCCGGTTACACCAAAACCCTTAACATCGTCAGCAAGAGAATCCAAGTCAGTTCTTTTGATTTAGACCAATGCCAGAAGTGGATGCTCGAAAGATACGAGTTCAACTAAGAAAATGTCAGCCCTCTGAAGTTCTTACAACTATGCCGATTAAAAACGTTGAAAGAGAAGTAACTTATGGGCAGGAGGAAAAGCAGAAAAAATCCAAGTCTTCAGTGCTAGTGAAACGTCGACTTGTTCAAATTTGTATTTTGTACTAATCTAACGTGCTGTAATGGACTGTAAATAACATATCCTATCGTCTAATATGACTCATTAACATCGTGTTGATGTGTTGATTTAATTTTATTGTCAGTGAATAAAAACGCTAATTCTTATGTATTTCCACCTGCTGAATTCAAAAATCACCATAAAATGACATATTAGCTCTTGCTTTGTAGATAAAGTGACATTTCATTTTTTAGAGTCAACATTTTCAATTTGGGGGAAATTTGGGGGAAATTTTGTTTTGGGAGTTGGCACACCTGTCAAATAACAAAACACAAATGTTCTTCAGCTGTTTGTAAGTTACAAACATAGGTATTGTTGCTGTGACTGTGAATTTCATATTGTTTCTGCTGTAATTAATGCAGAATTTCTGGTTTGGAAGTGTTTTAAAGCGTAAAATTTGTAAAAATGGCACTAAAATTTTGTGTTTGAAGTAGAAAATGAAGACAGTGTGGAACAAGAAGAAGAACCCAACAAGCCTTCCACATCCCAGGACCCTGATTTTGAGGAAAAAAGATGATAAACAGCACAGACTGAGTCAAGCGGAATTGAATGATCTCATTAGAGACCTTGACCTGTCAAAGGAGAAGGCAGAAATTCTAGGGTCTAGACTACGGCAATGGAATCTTCTCGAACGTGATGTCAGGGTCTCACAGTACAGACAACGTCACAGGAATCTGCTTCCCTTTTTTTTTTTAGAAAAAAAAAACAACCTTGTTTGCTGCGACATTAATGGCTTGATGAAATGTTTGAATTTGAACCATGATCCAATTGAATGGAGGCTATTCATAGACTCCTCTCCTCCAAGCTTAGTTTGAAAGCTGTATTACATCACAATGGCAACCGTCTTCCTTCTATTCCTGTTGGTCATGGAGTTCACATGAAGGAGATTTATGCAAATATCACAGCCCTCTTCGACTCAATCGAATATCATGAACACAAGTGGAAAATCTGTGGTGATCTAAAACTCATTGCTGTACGCTTAGGAATGCAACTGGGATACACAAAATATTGCTGCTTTTTATGTATGTGGGACAGCAGGGATAGGAAATCACATTATATTCAGGCAGACTGGCCTGCAAGAAATCATAACCCTAGCGAGAAAAATGTTGTTGCCGAGCCTCTCGTGGACCCAAAATATGCTCTTCTTCCACCCCTGCATATTAAGCTGGGTTTGATAAAATATTTTGTCATAGGTATGAACCAAGAAGGACCGGCCTTTAAGTACGTAAGAGAGAAATTTCCGAAATTAAGTGATGCCAAAGTCAAGGAAGGTATTTTTGTCGGGCAACAAATTCGAGAACTTGTAAAGGATCCTGCATTTGACCAAGTTTTGGCGGGGAAAGGAAAGGAAGTTTGGGAAGCCTTCAAGGGAGTTATTCATGGATTTTTAGGCAACAAAAGAGATGATAACTACACTCAGTTGGTGACAGTGCTCCTGCAAAAATACCATAAACTTGGATGCAAAAGTCCCTTAAAATCCATTTTCTCCACTCCCACCTAGATTTTTTCCCTCCTAGTTGTGGAGCTTTCAGTGATGAACACGGAGGAAGGTTCCATCACGATATTTCTGTTATGGAACAAAGATATCAAGGCCGCTGGAATGAAACAATGCTTGCGGATTACTACTGTCTTTGCGTAAGGATGCTCCGGAACTCACATACAAGAGGCAAGCTAAAAGACGACGATCTCATGAAGCCACACATGATTCTCTTCAGACCCAACCATCTGCCAGGTATTCTTCCATAAATTTAGAACTCATAGAATGTAACTGCCATTTAAAGAAATTAAATGCACTTTCAATGTTGTTGGCATATGTAATTAAAATGTATCGTTTTCTCTTAATCCGTTAAACTGAAATACTTCCACCTATTGTGTATCACAGAAACTAGAGCTAAGAAAAATTTTTCATTGTCATATTCGTTTTTCTCAACCCAAAATTAGTAAGAATTGACTCATGAAGTGCAAGAAACATTCAAAAAAAATTTTTTTGTTGGCCAGTGAAATTGAACAGAGACGTGAAAATGTTATAGGTATATTCACTTTGCCCGCCTACACGGGCAAAGCGAATAATTAACTATATTTTCTTTCTCAAATCATATCACTGTCCGTAGGTAGAAGAAACGAATTGCTGTTTTTTAGATATGTGGACAACATGTGTCACAACCAATGTCATGAAGATTTTATTTCGGGAGCACCAAAATATAGCCTGTGGCATTGTTGTTCTTAGCTTATCCGCTTTGCCCGGGTTTCCCCTATCAGTTAAATAACATATGATAAACTCAAGTGTAGAATCTCAACGTTTTCTTTTAAAATGTAGTATTCTGAAACTTTATTCTCATAAATCACGCATTCCCATTTTAGAACATAAAAGTATGTTAAAAGGTGCGTGAATTATGCGAGTGAATACGGTATTAAGTGGTTCTTTTGCACCTGGTTATTTGCAATTTCGTCTCTGTCTACAGAAGATTGAAGACCACTGAATCAGGAAATAAAAAATACACTGATTCAGTCATTTGCGACGAATAGAACAAGAAAGGTGGCTAACATATTAATTGGTCACAAATATAACGCGGAAAACGTGAAAGAGCTCCAACAGATGGCATGAAGCAATGACAAGACTCCTGCAGGAGAGTGATTTAACAGAAGCCAGTGGCAAGAACTTGAACTTGAAGAATAGAACTCGGGTATAAAGAGTAGTCGTTGAAAACTTGACACGTTTAAGAGAAGGAAAATATTTAACACTCGAAAATTGATCCAGAAAATTACACTAAATTTTAGCATGTAGGCTTTCACGGCAAGTGTTTAATTGATATGGAACTTCCGGGCTAAGATGCCGTGGTCTACTGGTATAGATATTTTATTTTTATTTTATTTTAATTTTAAACATTTCATTCCAAAGACTGTACAATGCAGCATAGGAAAATGTCATGATTTACAAGTAAGCAATAAGTTCATAAGTTACATACAATGAAATAATCACATTATATAATATCATATGGACAATTCTCCCTAAAAGTTATACAGCTATATAGAGTTAAAATACTCACCAATATTATATAATGACAAGTCTATTAATTTATTTTTAATTTCTTTCTTAAAAAGCCTCAAGCTTAAATGTATAATATTGCAGGGTAAAACATTATATAACTTTTTACAAATTTCTACAAAGCTGCTATTAGTAGTAGTGTAGTTACATTGTCCTTTTCTTAAATCATTTTTATGCCTTGTAGAATAGCTATGTACTGAGCTATTTGTAGTAAAATTATTAATATTTGTTTGTACAGTTGTCAAAAAAAAAAGTGGCCGCACTCCTGAACAGGGAATATTTTCAAAGTCCACTTCGGGTCGCGGCGATGTTACACGATGCATGTGCTTGTACAAGCAGTTCCCGAACTATGAAAGTGTTCCATGTCTGCGCCTCGTAGGCCAGCGGTAGAGTGCGTGTTTAATGATTCGAAGGTTGTGGGTTCGGGCCTTCTTCAAGTTTTCATTTCATTTTTTAATCTTTCTTTAGCGATGTAAATGACATTCAAATTATCATTTATATTCAGTTATCGTTCTTTATGGATATCACGTTAATTATATTTTGTTATTGTTCTTTGGAGATATGAATAAAATTCAAGTCATCATTTGTATTCTGTTATCGTTTTATAACGATATGAATAATAATAATTATTGTATCTCCAATGGGGGTTAGCCCTATTTTACATATGTATGTTAGGGCTATAGTTTTATACACAAAAAAGATAAGCATAGAGATAAATGGAAAAGAAAATTAAATTAGCTTACGCGATGTAAACAAAACATAAACAATCCGTAAATTAGGCATTGCGATTGCAAAACAAATATCAGTTATAAATTTGAAACATACAAAAACATTAACAACACACATACTGTGAGGGCGGTGGTACGATCATCCACTCCTTCTCTTTATCTTTATTATATTGGATGCTTTCACCAGGTGGACGGCACATTGAAAGGATTGGGTGTGCGCAGTGGAAGACTTTTAGAAATTAATAGTGTGAATTTGTAAAACAAATATAATTAACAATAATAAGTAACAATGTACATAAATGAAATAACAATAAATATGAAATAGATGAGTGAAAATAGGACAAACTAATCTGAAATGATATCCCCAGGATATGTAAATCATGTAAGTATTACAAGGCTGAGGCCAACACACTTATAAGTGATTAAACCATCTAATATGGCCGTCTCTCGACCATCAGTGACTAACCTATTAACCATATGTTAATGAACCACTCTGTAAATATATATATATATTAACTATCTGAGTATTAATCTGAACACAACACCCAGCCAGCACATTAACTTAATACATGATCCATTCGACCATAGATACCACTCAGTCTGACTAACCAAACTAAAAATACATGTACACTCAATAAGAGACAATCTCTACCCAGCATAAGGCATTACATGACAGATCACTATACATTACCCATTGCACATATTGCTCACATAAACTGTGCAAATTGCACTATCACAAATCTCTGCACTTTACAAATGAATACCCAACGGAGAGAGAGAGGGATGGAGACAGATGCACGTAATAAGTAACGGGCGATAATTCCAATTTCAAGGATCATTTAAATAACAACTAAACTCGACGCACATGATAAGAAAATAGCGGCGAAGGAAAGCAACAATCAAAATGGAGCAGGGAAAACACTAAAACCATATGTGAGACCCTAATCGCTGCCTTATCACTCTAACCGTCTCGGAACATGAACTCACATTTCAAATCATATCTCCTTACATAATTCCCAATACAATTTACCTCAAACACATATATCTCACAAATATGTTACTCGATGCAAATACTAAAACTTGCCCCCAAGACGTATCACTAGCAAGCGATATTTCAAACTACGATCCACTAAAATCCCAAACACACACGACGCAATTTAACTACTCCACTGATCTATCTCCAGCACGTACAAAGCCCGAGTGACGTTGTCTATATCTGCCGCGTACTAAAATGCTAATTCTTGTTAAATGTTTCTGTCGCGTACGAGAGCTTGAATCTGAGCCAATTGTTTCCGAATATCTCCCGCGTACGACAGCCTAAGACTTGTTAAGTGTAGCTGCCGCATACCGGAACCCAAGTGACGCTCCGTGTATCTCCATTAAAACAGGTAAACTCTCTCCCCCTCTATCCTCGTGAGACGTAATGAACCGGCCAATAGGTTATTTGGAAAGAACAAATGAAGGGATTAATAGCGTTATCTATACTGCGACGTCTGAGAGCGCTCTGACGGATGAAGTGACGTACTAGGTAAACGGCCGTAGTAGTAGGCACGGCTCAATACGTAACACTTCTATAACACAAATATGCAGCTTTCCGTACCATACATCATAAATTAATACACAATAGTCACACAAACACAATCAAACTATAATTACGACATTGCGACGACATCAAGCATCCCATAACTGACTCACATACATAACAAATCAAGCATCCGTTACATCACATACACTTCAACATAGTAACCACACTTTTAAAAGTTACAAATTTGGCTCCAAGAAGAATAAATAGGACACTGTTACTAATTACTATTCTTCTACAATTTCTTAAATACATCTGTAATAAATCTGTGAAATTCCGATATGAATAATATTCACGTTTTTTTATATTTTTATCGTTCCTTAGCGATACAAATAATATTCAAGTTATCATTTATATTCTGTTTTCCTTCATTAGCATTATAAAATAATATTCAAGTTATTTATATTGTTATTGTTCTTTCGCAACAGGCTATAAATAATCTGTATTTTATGTATGTAATTATTATAACACAAATAACCATCTTTCTTTGTAAAAGAGGTTATTTTATTTAGATAATTAAATATGTATTATATAATATCTTATATTAATTAAACAAACCGATATTTATCATTTATATTCAGTTATCGTTCTTTAGTGGTACTGTATAAATCTTTGATGGGCGATCATAAGAGTACAAGTCAATTTTTGGCGAAATTGAGATATGTACAGTTTTGTCATCATCAGCTCGATATCTATGTCTGGTAAAAAAAGTACAAGTCAAAACCTGCTGTAGAACGCCGCATTCTCTGATATACATAACAGTATCTTCAAAATCATGTACAATGTTAAACAGTTTTTTTGCTCTCCTGTAAAATAAGGTTTTTTGACTTATACTCTTATGATCACCCATCAGAGAAATAATATTCAAGTTATTTATATTGTAACCGTTCTTTAGCGATATAAATAACATAAATTTAATATTAGGTTTGGAAAAATCCAGTTGCATAATACTGGTATTAGTTTTTCTTTTTGTATTATTACATTATACTATCTTGAACCACAATAAAATGAAAAGGAGTAACGAGGAATTGAACCTGAGACGTTGACATCTAAATTCCGTCGTTCGTCCGCTGAGCTACGAGGACAAAAGTGTAGAAACATTTTCGGAAAAATTGGCCCAATCACACTCTAAGATTTTCTGATGATTCGTAGAAGCTAGTCCAGGATGCGGGGGGCAAAGGCTAATTGAGATTTCCCGGTCTCTGATCGGGTCAAACATCCTGATAGAATTAATATTTAACCCTTGCCGTGACTTTCGGTGAAGTCCGGAGGGCCCAATTAGTCAAATCCACTCTCCTCATCTCCACGCTTGGGCCCCCTGGAATTTAATAAGATGCGAAAGAGATAGTGGTATGCGGAAAGCAACGGGATGTTACCGCATTTAGACCTATCCTTCCCAAGAAAAACTGCAAACATGAACAAAGGAAGCTTTTAATAGAAGAAGAAGGATCTTCTGCGGACCTCTGGGAAAAGAACTAAGGAAGAGACTAGTGAAGTGCTTTGTGTGGAGTGTGGCATTGTATGGGGAAGGAACATGGACATTACGACGAAATGAAGAGCAACGAATTGAAGCATTTGAAATGTGGATGTGGAGAAGAACGGTGCGTGTGAAGTGGACAGATAGAATAAGAAATAAAATTGTGTTTGAAAAAGTGAGTGAAGAAAGAATGATGCTGAAACTGATTAGAAAGAGAAAAAGGAATTGGTTGGGTCTCTGGTTGAAAAGACTAATAGACGACATTAGGATATGTGGATCATATGCGGAGACTAAGAGGAAGGCAGAAAATAGGAAAGATTGGAAATTGCTGGGTTTGCAATGAAAGGCCTGCCCATGGACAGAACACTTATGTATGTATGTATGTTCAGAATGCCTGGAATATCGTGTCTAAGAACAGTCGCTATTTGCAAAGACTAGTCAATTCCATGCCCACTCGACTGCAAGATGATCGAGATAAGAGGATGATAGACTAAATATTGAATTGTGGCTTTTTGTTTTGTTTTTTGAACGCTTTATTATTTGAATGTTTTAAGGCCGACGCCAGTAGCCTAAATTTGTTTTGTTTATGCCACGAAAGATATTTTTATTGTGAATAAAATCTTTTTTCTTTCCATTTGCAGCCACAATATCATAATGATAAAGTCATGGCATAATATATTAATGAACCTTATGTTAATTACTAAAATAATCGTAAAAGAGAAAGGAGCCATTATGTATAGTTTGTCTCTCTCAAAAACAGAACAAAAAAGAACATAAAAAGCAAGTGGTTGTAGTCGAACGCAGGACCTCATGAATAAGAGGCCTGAACGCTACCATTACGCTATCGAATAACACACAGAATACTTCAATTATAACTGTAGATATCAGGCAACGTGGTCCAACAACATGTAACATCGCCTGTCTCCGAATTGTAGCGAAGATACCCGAAGGGAACTTTGTTTCAGGAGAGCGGCCACTTTTTCTTTTGACAGCTGTACATACATTAGACAACTTGAAATATACAAAGACGGTACAGTTAAAATTTCACGTCTCCGAAATAAAGGTTTACAATGTGTACGGTTATCGAAATTATTCTTACTGCCCTCTTTTCTTTTTTCAATAACTTTATTATTTTAGGATCATTACCCCAAACTATTATTCCAGATGGCTATGGATGGATATAAGCATAGTATAAGGATTTTAGCACTTCAACACTAACATGTGTTTTTAATTTCCTTAACATAAAAGTATCTTTGTTGAGTTTCTTACATAGTATGTCAATATGACAGTCCCATTTAAGTGTAGATTGTATATGCACTCCTAAAAATTTGACATATTCTTTACAATTGATTCTATTCTTTGAGGAAAACTCTAAGTTCTGTATCTTCTCTTTGTTTATGCAAAGAGAATTGGCTTAACACCATCCTTCTATTTTTCGGTTGATTGCATTAAGATCATTAATAATTTTCAATCTATCATAACCAGTAATTGTTATAGCAAGATTATCCGCATATAAATATGACTTTATGTATTTGCCATCAATTATATAGGGTAAGTCATTTATATAAATAATGAATAAAATCGGTCCTAAAATAGAACCCTGCGGCACACCAATATTAGTAGTTGTCTATTGAGAAAAACTGTTATTAAAATATACCGTCTGTTGCCTAGTGTTTAAATAATTCTTAAAAAATTATTATTATTATTATTATTATTATTATTATTATTATTATTATTATTATTATTATTTTTTATTCCCACACGTTTCCACAGGTACCCCTAGCAGAAGACTTAGACGTAGGGTACCTCACCACTGAAGATGTCTGTCGCAGTAGTAGAGAAACTAAATTTGTTTTAAAATTGAAGGCAGTAACAGTGTCCATAATGTATCCATCGTAGGTGATCAAGTTATAATCAAAAGAGATAGACTTATACAAGGATATTGCAAGAACGTATGAAATCGGGATTCAAAAATAAGTTACAATAAGACAATGCTTAACACATTTTTCAATCTGAAACTGACGAGAATGTAATACCAACTTCTAAATATTTTAAATGTATAAAGTCAACAAAGAAAAAGATTAGTCATCTTACTGGAACATTTCTTCAACAAGACGAAATTATCATCATCAGTTCAATTTTATGGTGTTGAAATACTTTCTCAAAATTAAGTTACTGATACATACAGTATTGTAAATTGCGTTAATGTATTATGTGGAAGGGAAGCTTCTAAAATAATAAATAATTATCCTTACTTACATAAATGGATTAACAAGGATACACAGTGGAACAAGATAAAAGTAAATTACAAAAGAAATTGTAATTAAGCAAGACTTTTATGAGAAGTAGGCCTGCAAGAAGGCAAATGAGATGGTACGACCACGTAATGCAAATGCAGAATATTAAGACTGGTTAACATATTACAAAATTAAATCCACAGTAGAAAAGGAAACGCGGTATACTGATCAACATACGCATATATGTAAAGACAGAAAATATTAAGAATGAAAATAATACTGTAAATAGTTCTATGGAGAAAGAGACTAAAGTATTTGGGCTAAAAGTCATGAATATACTAATGCCAACTAAATTGTACATATGTTGTTAAAACTCATGCGTTTTCCATCATTACATCAAGGAATAATTTTACTGATAAGAAGTGACTTCTATTCCCCGCCTAATTATTCCGTATTACTGTACGTTGAAACGCTGATATGAGTTAATGGTCTTTGCAATGACTAAATGCTGTTCGTGTGTAATTGCTACGTTACATGGGCTCCTGATTCGGGAAACTCAACTTCTGACATTTAGCCTGATGCTCTGTGTAATAGTATAATATTTGGATTGTGGAGTGTAATTTCGACGTAAGCAAAGCACGCAATGTCTGGATGCAAGCCATGTTTGTGGATTTGAATTCCACATGAATTTTTTCAATACTAATTTGGTATAATTTGTTAGCTAGGTATAGGGCAACGTCGGTGCTTACAGCATGCTACGAGAATCCCATCATATATCCATCTGAAAACACATCAGGCCTTTTAATAGTCCATATATGGACTTGAAGAATGCTGCTCTAATATTGTAAACGTTTAAGAGAAAAGGAGGAGGAAGATAGCCAGAAAAAGATATGTACAGGCAGACCTAAGAATGGGACGAAAGGAAATAGGAAAATATAAGAAATGAAAGAGATTAAAAATAAAGATATATAGAAGAAAATATTAAGATAGGAAGGAAGAATGAATTAATAAAGAATTCAAGAAAGAAAAGGTGAAGCAGGAGGAAAGAATAGGAGACAGAATAAAAAGATAGGGACAAAGGTAAGAGAAGAAAAGAGGGATGGACATGAAAAGGAGAGGAGGAAGGAATGACGAAAAAAGGCAGATATGAAGAATGAGAAGATGAAAGAAATAAAATGGAACAGAAATAATGGAAAAGAAGGAAGAAAATAACGAAAAGAGATACTGTGCAAGAAAGAAAGAAAGCATAGATAATAGAAGGAATAAAGAAAATAAGGAAAAGGATAAGAATAAATTAAAAAAAAATAATGCCTTTGATAACGTCTCTACAGGAATTGTAGTAATGGAATTAGGTAAATAAATAAGTACAATTTGTTGTTAGATTTAGGTATATCTAATGAACGGAATGAAATAAGCTATGAAAAACAGTCCATCTTCGTTATAATAATAATAATAATAATAATAATAATAATAATAATTATTATTATTATTATTATTATTATTATTATTATTATTGTTATTCATTAAATACACTGTACTATTATCTTCGTTATAATAATAATAATAATAATAATAATTATTATTATTATTATTATTATTATTATTATTATTATTATTCATTAAATACACTGTACTATTAAGAGGACAAGTAAAGAACTGTTTGAGCCACAGAAAATATAAAATTAACTACTATACTATAACTATACTAACTACTATACTGTAATAAGCACTTGAGAATATCCCGTAAATATTATTGTTATTCATATATCTGTATGTAAATAATGTTAATTTTATATTACAGTACCCCGGTTTTCCGTTCACCAGTCGGTTAGACTGGTGAATTATCCGACTGTTTTTTTCTCTCGCGCTTTTTTTTTTTTTTTTTGCTTCAGAAAAAATATGAAGTACTGTACATTTTATTAGTACGAATTTTTTCTACAGAGTGTCTTTTACAAACTTTTACTCATATACAGTATGGTCTACTCTTCGAGGGGCCTAAATTCTATGCAAAATGCCTTCCACAGGTGCCAAAGAAAAGGATTTGTGCTATGAAAAAGAGTCCAAGTAATTGAGTGGTTCGAGAAAAGAGAAACTGTGGTTCATCTCTCATCAAAATACGAAATAGGAATTACAACTGCATACGATTTAATTAAAAACAAATATAAATTGTAATAAGTATGTAAATCTACAACATGAGACCTATCTTTCCACAGACAGTCGTCATAAAGAGTTTCCTTGGCTCTTAAAAACCCGTCATTGAAAACCGGACTTAAATTAGTGAACGTCTGATCCGCTACATGGCATGTTAAAAACACAAGATCACGGAGGAAATTAGGAAATTGTATTATGCACTTAATTTATGAAAATCTTATATGTTACGAATTATCCGATTTTTTCGATTACCTGTTCACTCCACACCCTTCATTACCACGGATAATAGAGGTTCTACTTTATCTTTCTATAATGACGCATGTATTGTGCACGTGTGTGTTTCTCGTCCATGTCAAAGCACAACTGAATAACATTGTATATACTGTATTTTTAAATATACTACAACCCCCTTCCCCATGAATTATAATCATAAGCTCTTACAAATAGGTTATGTATTGTATGCATACTCGCCTTGTCTATAAAACTGGACTCTTCATATTGTTGAGTTTATCGGATATGACGTAAGCATTTCCATGTTAACCGAAATCGAATTTCCGTCCCACAAGACTTTTTTTTTCTCAATTAATATTGGTCTAAAATAGATGCTACACGTCAAAAGAAGATATGAAAGGAAGAAAGAAAGCATAAAATTAATAACGGCAGAGAAAAACAATGTAACGAAAAACAAAGCCACGAGAGAAATGAAGAAAGCATACACAGTGCAGAAAGGAAATAAAAGATATAAAAAAATGAAAGAAAGAAAACAGACATAATGTAACAATGAATTGGAAGAAAGAAGGAAGATGACACAGGAAAAGAAAGATAAATAATAGTGAAACTAAAAAAATAAGGAAGAAATTAATGATAATAGAATAAAAAATTAAAATAAGAAATAAATAATTCTATAAAAGAAACAAAGGAGGAACAAGAGATGAAGAAATCAAAGATGAAAGTGAAGAAAAACGGAAAAGGAAGGAGGAAAAGAATCCCCTAAAAAATGATGAAGGACGTAAACCTATATAATAAGAAATGAGAAATCAACTTAATCAGTGAAAGCTTTCTAGTTGTTATGGACGTTAATGAGTTTGAATTAAATGTCATGTAATTAAGACAGTAACAAAGTCTATGGAGCGATTTCTTGTTAACTACACGTGAAGTATACAGAGTTCCCTCGACGTTCCCAATGTTTCAGCAAGTAACTGAAGGCTGCAGAGGGAGAAATACATCAGGAAAAGGAAAAAGGAAAAATAAAAGTAGGGGCAAAAAGAAGCGAGACGAAGAAGAAATACCACAAACAGCTACGCGCTGGGATATGAGAAATATATAAGAACAGATGAGAGGAATACATAAGGACGGACACGAGAGAACGTCAGGAATGACGGACGTCACTGAGACTGCCGTCTTCAACGAAAGCTGGAGGAGCAGCAAAGGAGAAGTAATGGTGCAAGGCGGAGCCGAAATAAAGAAAAAGCAAGAGGGTGGGGAGGGAAACCTACAAGGAGCGTTAGTCAGTTGATAAAGACCTATGAAGGAATGCTGGCATAATAGCAAAAAATAATAATAAAGAAGGAAGGCACGACTTCTTTCTTCTTGGTACTTTCTTTTCATCCTTCATGAAAGGATTCCGAGTGGAATAGGAAAGCGACAAATAACGAGTGAGATTCATAGAAGCCAGGATTTGCTGGCTCTATAACGTGCACTGTGAGTGTGTTCTTCGCCTCTAGCAGTGACGTACACAGGTCGAACCTCTACCGGATGCTAAAGAAAAATGTTTCCAACATTGTTTATGTCACTGCACTGAGAGGGTTACAATCGCAAAGACCTACAGCATTCTGTTAGCAGTGTTCTTGTTGATGTTGAAGTACACGTAGTAGGAACAGAATTTAGCTTTCCGTCCTTATAGAAAACACTATAATTCAGTTGCAGAATATACAAGCACAAGTTCAATGGGACGTTCTTAACCTCCATAAGCAATGTCTACAACCACATTAAATGTATTATAGCCCTCTAACATTCGTGCAAACCTTTTCTTTCTAACCTCTAATATCTTTATTTACATTCAAGCCTACATCAACAATTTAAAAACTTCTTCTTCTTCCCCTTCTTCCATGCATTAGGTACAATGACTTGTTTTCGCTCCATTTCTTGCTTTGTTGCCACCTTCTCCTAGGGCGGCTTAAACTCAATTTTCCTGAGGAGATTTAATTTAGTATTTGATGGCATAATCTATTATTACCCATTAGTGTAATATGCTCTTGTCAATCTATACCTTACAGTGTTCTCATTTAATTTGGTTACATCCAACCTAGTTCTGATTTCTTGATTTAGGATCCTGTCGCTCCTTGTTACACCCATTACTGATCTTAAAAAGAAAAGCACTTATTGTACGTAGCATGTAATGTATTCTTGTTCTCTGAAGTCAGTAGGCCTACCAAATTTTCAATTTCATATAAACCACTTCTTACATTCATTGTTTTATAAAATTGAATTTGCGTATCGATTCTTGTTTTGCCATTTGAAGCTCTTTTAATAGTGCTACACATATGGTTTGAATGGGATGGAACTTTCAGGAGGGGGCACTATGACCCAGCACTGCAATCTTTTACAATCTATTGTGCCAACCCTCAAGCTAGGCGAATTCCCGAACCCACACCGGCTGATTACACTGAGGTTCGCTGCGTACCAAGGTTTCGAGCAAGTCATCCCACTCGTCTCTAGGCCAGCCCCCTCCGTGCGTAGCCGGTCGGCGTTCGGGGAATGCTATGGAATGATAAGGAAATGGAGAAATGTCAAGGAATGATGTAGATGCCTAATAAGGAGAAACGGAGAATCCCAACTGCGACCTTGTCCACCACAAGTGTCACTACGGATTTTTCAAGGAACACACATAGAGGGCATCATACCAGAAGAACGTATCAACAAATGCAGCATTATAGAAATATTTAGATGTAACCTATCTGAAAACAAGAGTTTGAGAATTAAAATGGACATGAGGAAGAATCAAAGAAAGTATGCCTACCTTGTTATGTGAACAAGGATAGGAAAAATTATTCTCTATTTAAATGGCTTTAATGTAAAATTTTAGCTTTGTTGATACGCTCTTATAGCATCACGCCCTCGATATGGTTAAACCTTTAACTTATTAGAGCTTATTTACATTAAACTCACCTTAATACGATATGTGGTGAGACAGCCCAAAAAATTAGATGTAATGACTTGTTTGTTCAATTGGCTGATTGCTCAGTACTATTTTTATTACCGTCTATCTAACTGGTCATTTTCCTAAAAAAAAAAAAAGCCCCTTACTTTAGTTTTTGCTATGGGAATTTCAAAATTGTAATTATTTATGGAGAGTAGTTCTATGTGTCGTTAATTTCTTTTACAGATTTTGTTTTTCAATTTTTGACTAAAACTTACATCATTCTTACAATTTTTACAACAACTTTATGAATTTGATTCTTTACAGTTTAATTTGCATCCTAATGTACAGTTTTAAAGAATTTGCCAGAGTTGCGTGGTTTGTAACAATTGCTGTGACAAGTGCGTAAGAAAATGTAATTTTGTGGTTAAAAATCGAAGGAAAAAATCTATTCGAATCAACTATGAAATTCACAACACATTTTTAGCTTCAGAATACCAGCTAATTAAAGAAATGATACTCCTGACTAGTTCATTCTTTAGCTGTAATAATTTTTTTACCCTTAAATTTAATATGGTATTTTACAAAAAAAAAAAAAAAAAAAAAAAAAAAAAAAAAAAAAAAAAAAAAAAAAAAAAACTTCAAATTAGTGTTACTCTGAAAATATAGGGAATTGGACCCATGTTTATATGACATTTTTTGCTCAAAAAGTCCATGGAAATATGCTCCGTAAATGCCGGTAACTCCTCGTGAATCACCCTGTATAAATTAAACAATACAAGAGATAAACTACGCAATTTAAAACTCTAAACCAAATTTGTTAAAGACTAGTTACAAAGTTCTTGATATTGTCAAGTTTCGTATTATGCATAGATACATGTGCATACTTTTGAATGAATTACAGATCAATTACTCACTTAGGTTACACATACGGGCTCTGCGCAACTTCCATACATACGGAAATTGAACTTAACTTGGGCGACAAAATATTTTACGTGTTGTAAATCTACATTATGAATCGAACGAAAAGTAATTATCACACAAGGCATACGAAAAAGAGGAAGATCGAGGCAAACTTGGAAAAGGACAGTCGTAGAAGAGGCAGGTACAAGCGGGAAAACATAAAGAGAAGTCGAAGTGTTGGCAGGCAATAGAGTTGGATGGAAGTGCTTCACAAACGCCCTGTGCTCCTAATGGAACTAAAGGACACACTACACAAGCTCCTCAACACAAGCTCCTCAATATCACTACCCTTCCGAAAAATTTTATGTCACACGCTAAGGATGTTTATGTCACTGTAATGGTAACATATGCTCTCCCTCTTCTCAAAGGTGCCCACATCCTATTCTGTTTTTTTACTCACCACCTTCAGATCTCCAATTGCCCTCCCCTACTACATTCTGTCCCTTTTCCTTCCTATTCTATTAGTTCCCTTTCAGGGCAGGGCACGAATTGGAATTCTCCTCGCAAGCAGGCCACTCGGGTGGGCCCATTGTCCTAACCGGGATGGAATGGTGTGCATGCCCTAAGGCCCTCGCGCTACAGACCCCTTTCGCGCCGCCTCCGAACTCCCCTACAGCCTATGATCCCTTTACCTTTCCACGTAGGCTCACCGAGGTCCCACTATATATATATAGTTACCATGAGCCCAGTGGAAAGCTCAAGGTGCATAGCGCGCCCGCCAACAACGAATGACCGCATATCCACAGGATCCAAGTTCGGCGGCAGCCCGCAGGCGAAACCTAGGAAAGATAGGTTGAGGAAAAACCGTAGGAAAATCTCAACCAAATAGCTTGCCTTAACCAGGATTTCAACCCGGGCCCGCGCGCTTCAGAGTCAGACGTGCTAATCATTACTCCACAGTACTGACCCTTCAACGTAGTCCGTGAGATCACTCCTGACTCTATGACTGATTTGAGAATCTGTCTGGGATATTCACCTCCCTCGTAGATCAACTGCTAAGTGGGTAAGTGACTCTTTTGGCTTTCGTTTTGAATTTTCGTTTTAAAACTCAAAATTAATCCTGTCACTTACTCCTTTTTACTCGGTCTGTCCTTATTAGTTCAGACTGAAACATTTTCGTCTTGTTGACATTGTTGTTTTGTCTCTTCAGTGTGGTTATTAGCAGGAAACGGATTTCTAGTTCGGCAGTACACAGGATCCTCTATTAATATTTTATAGGATCTAAAATGCCTAAATGAACCATAAACTTCTGTAAATGCCTAAAAAATACGTTTGTGCCTTAAAAGCGCCTTTTTAATATTTTGCATATATTTCAAATAAAAATACAGTTAATATAAAAATGCCCAAGGGAATTACAAAAACATTTATTTCAAACTTAAAAAAAAATCTTACAAACAATGGCTTGGCAAGTTCGTTCCATATCGGTCTTAGAAAGGAAGGGAAGAAGATTTAGCCTAATTTCCTACAACCGAAGTTCGTTTGGAAAAGTACATCGTTCATAATGGTATTACACGCGGTGTATCTCGCTCAATTTCTTATTTAATGTGTCTCGAGTATTTTTACACGATCCTTCTCTCTTAGTTTACTTAATTTAATTTAACTGTTGGATAGGGCGTACTCATCCTGTCTGTGGTAGTATTTATTTAAACCTTAAATCTTTTCTTAGCTAACCTAAGCATTGCGTACAAAAATGTCCAAAGAAACTACAAAAAAAAATGCATTTCAAATGTAAAAAAAATCTCACAAACACTAAGCCAGGCAAATTCTTTCCATATTGGTCTTAGAAAGGGAGGGAAGAAGATTTACCTAATATCCTACAATCGAATTTTGTTTAGAAAAGTACATCGTTCATAATGGTATTAGACGCTGTGTATCTCGCTCAAGTTTTTATTTAATGTGTCTCGAGTATTTTCACACGATCCTTCTTGCTTAATTTACTTAATTTAATTTAACTGTTTGATAGGACGTACTCATCCTGCCTGTGGTAGTATTTATTTAAACCTTAAATCTTTTCTTAGCTAACCTAAGAATTGCATACCAAGAATAAAGACGGCTTCAGAAGTATATTCTCATTTTATAATTACGAGAAAATGGTAATTTTCTCAAAATAGCCTGAAATGATTTTCTTCTTTGCCACCTATAATTGGAAGCTTGCTTCTGTTGATGGTGGATTTAAAATATAATAAAATACAATATAACAAATAAAATAAGCGGTAGTGTGAAATAAAACGATAGTCTCCTACCGTATGTCTTCAAATGCTTTTCTTTCACGTAGATCATTATCTTCAGATTGCTGAGTCTAATTATTGAAGACTGTTACAAGTATATTTCCAGAACTGCAGATGTATATGACTGTTCTTCAATTGTAAGAAATATCAAGAATGTTTACGATACCTCACAAATAATCTGAAGTGGAAAATGACACTTCGAAAATATAAAACAAGCATTTCGACTAAACGTGGCGTTTCTCATTTCAGCAAACTCTGTTGTTACTTTTATAAGGTAAAGTACCCAAATAAGAGACAGGCTCCTAATAAGAGATATTTTTCCGGTATAATTTGCCATCTCTTGACAACTATGAGAAGTCAATGTGTGTGCTTCTAAGACATCGTGTTCTTTGTCTAACCTCAGTTGAAAGTAAGCAACGAAGCTGAGAGCAAGTAAAGTAATTTTTCACATTTTGAACTTTGTTATGGTTTTTGTTGAGGAAGTGAACAGCAGTTAATGTAAGGTACAACAAATGTATTATTAATTTTATAAAATTGCTGGGAAAATGTTGCATAACTTATAATAACGTAGATTGCTAATAAGAAAGATAATAATTTATGACCTCAGGTAGCTATTTCATTTTTATTTATTTCGTTCCCTAATAAGAGATACCTAGGGGTCCTATTAAGAGATAGTATCTCTTATTTAGAATCCTTATTTGGTTTTTAATTATGATGCTCACCTTTGAGAGTTTACGAAAGGCGTTAATGCTTCTAGTCGTGCTAGTTTGTCTGCCATAAGCTACATAAGAACCAATGAAAGATTAATTGAACTATTAATTAAAATTAATTACAAATTAGGTCAATCATTAATTATCCATTGTCCTCAATTATTCATTACAAAAATTACTAATTGAAATGATTAAGTTATCATTATTAATGACTAAAATTAATTATTCATTGAGATGATAAAAATATCAATAGCTGAAATCAATTAAAATTGGCTAGTCCGAAAATATTTATCTTACTTAAAGATCAAAACATAAGTGCGTAATTCCTGAAATATTCTCTACATATTTCAAATAAAAATCTTGTGTAATTATTAAAACTGTTAGATTTTATTGTGATTCCTGATTTCGAAAATTTCGTTGGACCTGTGTAAATATCGCCACTACAGCCAGTGCCAGCATTTGTGGCACTTGTTCTTGAGTAAAAAGCCAGTTAGTGATCACTTGTTGCCAGGATAGCTGAGAACGGTAACACTCAACACGTCACGTAAGCAATCTGCCAATCATAGTTGTCAGCCTTATCGACCACTGACTGGTCAAAGACAAGACACTCGCACTTTGCGTTTCTGGGATGTGTCCTTGAGTACACTGTCTAGCCAGTGGCATCTGTTACCACTTCGTCTGAGAGTGGTACCATCTCCTAAACAGATGTGACGTCAACAATCTGCCAATCACAGTTGTCAGCTTTCATGCCCACAGACTGGGGCAAAGATACGTTATTCGTTCTCAACTTTCCCATTACGTATTTCACGTGTCAGAAACGGTGACTTCAGTTATATCACAATTATAGAAGAAGCAACAACCACCTCAAGAGCCGCAAATTTCAACCAGTGAGGAGTGGCATGTAAAGTATCCAGGGCAGGAAAAGGAGCTATCATAATATCAACTCTTTAACAGAAACAAATGAGAAAGAGTATAGATAAGCAAAAACAAAGAAAATATGGAGCTCACAAGAAGTTCGAAAAACAACAAAAACCACAGAAAAAATCAGTCCAAGAAGCACTGCTTGTATTCGTCCAGTGATGAAGAATGCGATGTGGAAATGCAATTAATTAACTCTAGTGACTCGGAATATGGAGGATATTATGATGATGGAGAGTGCTTGTTTTGTACTGGATTTCTTTCAAAGGACACTAGGCCCAGGGAGGGGGGAATAGAATCAGTGTTCAAAATGTCGTCGTTGGGCACACGGACACTGCGGCACTGATGAAGAACTATTTATTTGTCTAACTTGCTCAATACAGCGAAATAAGAATTGTGTCAATTAAAGGGGTCTCAAGATAAGTACAATCAACTTAAATTTAAAATATGGAGATCGAAGTTTAATATTCTATCATTTTTTTCTCTTCCAAAATAGTAACGTTAATAATAGTAGCCTAAGTAAGATTAGTACATTCACGTCCGGTTTGACCGACTTTGTGTTATTTTCGTAAACCATCTTAATTTCACTTGGAAAAATTTCAAACAAACAACAGAATTTTTGTTGAGAGTTAGACCACTGTTACACTGATCCCTTCAATTTTAAAATGTTCCTGAATTTATTAAAGTATCTACAATATTTAACAATGCTATATATTGCTTCAATTTTCACCCAATGATAATAATTTTTGTCCATGATCAAAAATAAAGTTAAATAACACACGTATCTCTTATTTGGAACCTCTTTCCAAAACATCATTATTTCCAAGTTTTACTTCTTTCTATAATTTAAAATAATAATAAAAACTGACTAAAATTTGTAATGTAAATTCTAAAAATAGACGAAATGCTGTATGTATTCCACTCATTCAGATTAAAAATGTCCATTCTCATCCTCATTTATAAGCAGTTAAAAAAAAGTGTCTCTTATTTGGGTACTTTACCTTACGACAGTACTCATATATTACATTTGACACATCACTGGTTTCATTATCAAACATTGTACATCACATTTTATGGATCTTCCTCGTTCCTTGGAAGTCTGTTAATAACAGTAGTTCAGTAAGTATGAAGCTATACTTACTTAAGAGTAGGGTACTTGGAAAACAAAAGGTTATAGTAGTATACGTATAAATTCTCGATAACAGTAGGCTACCCATTATTGTTAAAGTTCTCTTCGTCAGACACTCGTCGTAGCTATTAGCAGATTAATGTTTATTACAATATTTCTACTTAAAGTATGGTTTAGCTCAAAATAGTATTTCCCTCAGAAATTATGACACATTTTTTCTAAAGAAATAAAGGTTCCAACGCTTCGGAGAAATTTACTAAAACACAAACGTATGCGCATTGAAATAGGCATATATATATATATATATATATATATATATATATATATATATATATATATATATATATATGTATGTACAGTATATAGTCTTTCTTTACATATTTATATAGCCTATATATATACATATATAAGCGATTCAGGACTTACGTGTTGTGCATGACCAAAGCGTAAGTGCACGTAAAGATAGGCTACATGCAATCAGTGACAAATGGAGGAAGGTACGTGTTTCATTTCCTTACTCGTAAAGAAGCATAATTTGTAGGTTCCAAGCTTATGTTACCTGTTAATTTTAACATGCATATCACCGCAGTCATTGAATAATAGCAGTGCCAGTTTAAATCACATTTGAATTTGATAAATTGCATTTGAATTTTATGAAAGTACAGGCGGAAGTTTTGTTTTGCTTTTGTTGTTCTCCGTAAATTTTCTTCTTTCACATCATCAATTTATTGCAATTCATAGAATTCAAAATTATCAATTTAATAACAAATAAAAGACGAAATGGAAAGAATATACTGACATGGTTGAAATAATAGGAGTATAATTACAAAACAAGTAATCATCTTCAAACGTGAAGGATGGAAAGACAGAGTCGGTCAAGGTTAATCCAGAGAGAGCAGAATATACCTAATTCTTGACTATAAATTATTATTATTATTATTATTATTATTATTATTATTATTATTATTATTACCATTGTTATTTTTATTGTTATCATTATTATCATCATTATTAGTTTATTATTATTGTGTTGTTGTTGATGATGATGATGATGATGATGATAATGATGATGATGATGATGATGATGATGATTGGTAGATAATTGTCACTAGTATCTTTTCCCCATGAAAAAAGATATGTTTAACTGTTTAAGGAAAATAACTTATAAGCCACACACGTCTTCCAGGGACATTGCAATAACAAAAAATTGAAAGGCTATAAATACTTCCTTATTTCAAATGAAGACTAATAATATATTACTCGTCCTATTGAAATTGTGACATTATAAGTTCATTTCGTCATTCAGTATGTTTCCTTTAAGAAATGCCGCTCATCTCTTTTTGTGGCGACTGAATAATGTTCACAGCTCACACCATGTCATCAGCAATCCCATTATTCCTCCCGCAAGCTCACTACAAATGTGAATTTCTTCTCCTCGCTTCCCATCCCCACGACCGCAATTGTTCGCAGCTAGCTAGCCGGCTTGCGCACCTGAAGTGCCTACTCACTAGTTTACTATGTCATGTCTTCTATTATCCTCTCCTTATATAATACACTATTCAATCCTGATTGCTTTCAAGTTATCGTTCAACTTACAGGCCAGCACTCTTTCTTTCTCCCTTCTTCTTCTGGTTCTTATTTTTTTAGTAAACATCGAGGTGTTATAGACTTTCTCCTCGTTTTTTTTTCTCTAACGTCCTCCGCCTCCACTAATCCTTCACAGGTTTCCAGTCCCTCCTCGACGCTATTATACTTTCCGCCGCTCATTAAGACTGATGACTGGCACTTAAACTAAACTTAAATGGCCTCTTGTACAGAAGCAAATAAATGATATTACGGCAAATAAAACAGAAAAAGTGTGGTATAATATAATTCACTCCTTTTCCCTCCCCTCCCGAACCTTTTCGTGCGTTCCCTAGTGAGAAATCCTATTTAGGTTATATTAGGTATTTGAAGACTTGTATAGGGTGTTTCTTCTTCTGTACCATCTTTGACATATAGTTACAGAAAAAAGTGCTTTAAGCTGCAAGCATGAAATTGATTGTGACTGCATAACATAAAAAATACAGAATTGAAAATGAAATATTGGAACAAATAAACTCTTTCAATTATCTGGATTGGAACTTGTTATATGAAGGTAAAATGATTTTCCAGGAAAAAACAAAAAACAAAATTTTCTAAGATATTATGTGAGTTAAGTCAAGTTCTGAAACCAAATGAAATTTAAAAAAGCCTCCACCAGAATAAATTTATAAAAGGTATAATAAAGGTATAAAGGTATAACAGGAAAGAATTTAATAAAAATGGTTGCAACAGAAGTTAAATTTTTAAAGGAAAAGTGCGGGGTATACTTTGATGGATCAAAAAAGGAATGAAGATATGTTAAAAGAATTATAAACTATAGTGCATACATTTTATTTTTCCACGCTCGCGGCAGTGTACAATGTTGAGCGTAGAAAGATAAAATGTATGCACAGTACATCAATATTAGAAAAACATCAGAATTATATAAACAATAGAAATTTGCACGTTCGCCGTATTCAAGGAGATAGACACCTGAAAATAATGCTTCTGTGTCATCCTCAAGAGAAAAGAAGATTAGGAAGGCTATTGAAAAGCTTAATAGACAACTTTCAACTGGAGGCTGAAACAGAGCACTGAAGATCTAAAATAGTGAAGGATAATGATTATGACTACGATAATAATTATGCAATAAGATTCCGAATTTTAGACGTTGCAAAGAAACTTCTTGTAATGGGCTGCTAGGTCAATGCATTCTGGAGCAGACTTTGCAATGGCATTTCGGCTTTAACATTTGTCGCACTGTGTTCCTGGTCTCACTACTAACTGTGCAAAACAATGCAGTGGTTGTACTCATTCAAGATTCGCTATACTCGAAAAGTTAAGTTTTAATCGGTTCCGAATTCTCGTGCTCGGTCTGACTAAGCATGCAGTGTGTGCAGATTTCCTCTGTTCATACAGCATTTGTCATGACGTCATTTTTCCTACTCCAAACCCAAGTAAGATCTTTGTTAAACAAACTAACTATATAACAGAAAGATTTATTACAAATATTAAATTATTATTATTATTATTATTATTATTATTATTATTATTATTATTATTATTATTATTATTATTATTATTTACTTTGTCACTTGCATGTTCATCAATATTATAGTTTAATTTCTAGGAGAATTAAAACATAGATACTTATAATAATAATAATAATAATAATAATAATAATAATAATAATAATAATAATAATAATAATAATGGCTTTATTTAACCTGGCAGAGTTAAGGCCGTAAGGCCTTCTCTTCCACTCAACCGGGATTAAAACTTGCTTACACAGTTGAACATAAAACTGGATCGGAATTAAGTAATTACATACTGATACAATTTAGGTACTTAATGAGGTCAAAAGAGGTAGTTACATAAAATTTACCTCATAAAATAAAAATAAACATATTGAAATGGATATTAATGTTGTTAGAATCAAATACGAATCACATAAAAACAGAAGCCGATAATTCAATTAAAAAAATGTACACAGTAAAAATAAAAATAAACACATTAGTGTACATATTAGTATTAGATTACAATTAAGTAGGATTTACATAATTAAACCAGAAACCGACAATTGAATAAAATGTACACAAAAAATAAATTAATAAAAAAACAACAACACAGTGGGATACATATTGGCGTTAAGTGATAAATAAACACGATTTAGATAATAAAAGTAAGAAACAAAAAAATAAAAATAAATACGGTGGAACACATTCCATTAAATATTTGCAACGCGTTAGGTCTGGCAACTCATCATAAGATATTTTTCTAATTTACATTTAAAGGAAATTAAAGTTCGGCAGCCCTTGACTTCAGGCGGCAGAGAATTCCAGTGACGAGAAGTAGCAACAGTGAAAGATGAAGAATAAAGAGATGATGTGTGCAGTGGTATTTCTAGCGTGTTATCATATTGTGACCGAGTATTTAAGTTATGTTACCGAGAAAGACTGTGGAATCGGACAGATAAGTAAGAGGGAGAAGAGGTGTGCAAAATTCGGTATAAGAGAGAAAGGGAATGTAACTTTCTCCTCTTATTTAACCTGAGCCACAATAATTTATCGAAAGAAGGCGAAATGTGATCGTAGTAGCGGACATTACAAATGAAACGAACACACGCATTATGAACACGTTGCAGTTTCTGGGATAAATCCACCCTGAGATCACTGAATAAAACGTCACAATAATCGAAATGAGGCATAATAAGAGTCTGTACAAGCGTCTGCTTTAGTTTAGTATATTCCTTTCTTTTGTTGTTTAGTAGGACATGTTAATTAAAAAATAGACTTATTCTTACATGTAAGTGCTACTTTGCTTGACAATCTTAGAAAAGTCAAATAATGATTTTACTTATCACTACGTAACTCTACTAGTTTCGCATGCACCTAACAAGAAGATATAAACATATGCTTAATTAATTGAATGGAAGTGTTAATGTTCTTAAAGAGAGTTTTTTTAATACAAAACGTTCAAAGACGCCAATATACTTTCTTTTATAGAAAATTTAGTCTGCTGAAATGTGATCAGAATTGTGTACCTCCGTGGAAAATGTTGAATGTAACATGTTGTCCAAGTGTTACAGCAAACCTTATGCCACGGAGGTAATCAATTGTTAACTATAGGCAATTGTCTTTGATTTTAAATAGCTTAATTAGACCTAATATTTAGCACAATTAAAAGAACACAAAATAAAAAAAAAATCCCTATTTGACAAATAATTTAAATGTGAACATTTTTTCTAGAAGAAAGATATTGTGATAATGCTAAACATATTCAAATTATACATAAGGATTATAATAATAATAATATTGAACTGTCCCCTATTGAGGGTAGCCCTTACGGACTCATTATATCCTTAAACAAAAATTGATATACATATGTAAACATAGATATTAAATTTTAAAGAAGGGAAACAAAGGAAAGGGCGTGAAAAATAACAATTGCTATTAATGTGGCACCATGTGATTAATTAGGATTTGGCAGGATTTTTTAACACAATTATCACAATGTCATCCCTCAGAGATGTTGGCAGAGCAAACTGCCGTCGAAATTCTTCGAAAAAAGCTGGTATAGTCCCTCGAGCACCTATGAGCAAGCCGAATACCTCAACGTGAATTAAGGCATATTTCAGCTTGAAATAGTTGACTGTAGGCTCATAGATCGACTCCTTCTCAAGGTGGACCTCGGCTGACTGATGACATTTTATTTCAAAACGTATAGTGGGATCGACAATGAAGCCCTGTTTATGATGTGATATATATTTCGTCACAGCACTTCTTTACATGTAATGGTGTACCTCACATTTCTGTATCCGGTGCCACCATTAACATATTATTACAATAACACATTAATTGCAGTACACTTCTACTCCCAATTACACTATGTAACTTTTTTGTTACTTGGTCAATCTCCCCTACAGTATTTCTCCTACATTTCAATTGCTATTCTCTATTAGCTCATTAATCCTAATATACCTAATATTGTATACTCCTTTCACATCCCCCTTTTCCTCTAACTACTATTCACTAAAATCTCAATTTCACTTTTTCTCTATAAATTATCATATTGAATTTTTTGTCCTATTTGTTCTTTGACCTTTTATTCATTTACTGCTCCAACGTTCAAATGTTAGTACTAATTACATGCTGCCACTTGTTCACTTTTCTTAACCCTTTCTCACTATTTTCACTCATTCCTATTTGCGCTCACTTCCACTTTCTCACTATTCTGCTTACACCTAATCCATTGTCACTATTCTCACTTCCTATACATACTTACATTTTATTCTGCACATCTGCTTATACACTTTCTCACTCCCCTATACTTTTCGATCTTTTCGAGATTCACTTTACTTGCACTTTATGATCATATCCCCAATTTTTTTTACACATATCAAATATCTCTGCTAAATCCTCAACTGTCGCAAGTTCTGACTTTTCATTACTGTTCGTCTCTGCCTTATTTCTGTCTTTGTCTTTCTTTCTATTTATTTCTTCTTCTATTCCTCTTTTATTCCCCCCACGCTTTCACTTTCACAAACTAGATTTCCACTTACACTTGCACCCTTATTCTTTCCACTACTTCCTTCCCTATCACTTCCTGACTCTTGGTTTCTCTTTTTATCACCCCTCGCCTTTTTTCTAGCGCCCGTGTTGTTTGTTCCGTTATTGTCAGCATTCCTTCTGGAGTGCGCTAACCTTGCCGCCATCGTATGGAGATTAGGAATCCGCCTGTGCTGCATGATCACGTTACTGTTATCTTCTCCTTGCTGTGTCACCATCTTTACACTTCCTCGTACGTCAATATGTGGGTTCTTGAACTCATTACTAATCACTCCTGTTACCATGTGTTTATCTGCGACAATCACTTGTTCCGTCCTTGAAGTTGGGATGGTTTTCTTCCACCATTCCTGCTCCTTCCCTCGGTTTATGTAGCTAAAGTCGACTCTCTGTTGCCTTCTCGTTGCTTCCCCCTGCAAAGTTAAAATATGTCCACTGTCCTCTTTCGTTCTTCTCGTTAGTCCAAATTCTGGGTGATCATCATTACTCAGGCAAAACTCCAGATCATACCATTTTCCGTTCACTTTCAGTTTATCCTCGTACATTTTATAAAAGTGACCCTTCGCCCTCGCTGCTTTCTTGTAAGGAAGTAGCCTTTTTCTTCTATTTCTTACTTCAAATGGCATATCTGTTTCCACTCTCACTCCTGAACCAGAGATCCGTCCTAGGCTATTCAGAATAGCTTCCCTTATTTTTGTATTCATAAAGCTCAAGAAGATAGGTCTTTTGGTCCCGTTCCCTAACCTGTACGTATGGTCGATATGTTCTTCTCTCAACTCGATATTAAAGATCACTTCACATAAATCTCTCATTTTCTCAAAGGTATCCATCTCTTTTTCCCGGCCCCTTTCTTCGACCCCGAAAATTATTAAGTTATTTTTCCTCATCTTGAGATCGTAGTCACTCATCTTCTTCTTTAATTTGTTATTCTCTGCTATCAACTCTTCTATCTTTTCACTGACGTTTTCTACCTTTAGTCTTAAGTTCTCTAAAGCCTGGTTCTTCATTCCTACTTCTACTTGATTCAAGCCTGCCTTATTATTCCTTTCCTCTCTACTTAATTCACTTACTTTATCATTTCCTGATGTCTCTTCCTGTAACCACTTTTCCATCTTCTCTTACTGTATTATTCGCTTCTTCCTCAGGCCAATAGCCTTTATACTGTGTTAGCGAGTTGTGCACACGCGACTGCTCTCTCCGGCGTTCTGCTGAAAACTCATGAAGCCCTGTTTAGTGTCAGCATTGTACGCTAAAATATCTACTCGTCTCGTTGACCCATTTTCAGCTAGACAGGAGATTTATTCTACTACCCAGCCCTTATTTCTTAATGCAGCAGCAATTTTGGATCTTACAAGATGATATCTAGAGTTCCTTAAGAGCAATCCCTGTTCACATAATCCCAAGACGTGTGCCAAAGTTTCAATCTCCGGGCAGCTATGTCTGCACCGGGTACCGTCGAGAGATCTGCCGGGAACGGAAGAACAGCTGCTATATTTGCTGCCATTTTCAGGCTAGATATCCATTCACTAGTCGAAAGTCCTTTCTTGTTTGCAATCCAACTGTTGGCGGCTGTTACTTCGCTATTTATCTCAACACTTTTCCCCGTCCTGAATGGGTCTTCCATGATTCATATTCACGACCTCGCAATTCTTCTCGAAAATTTCGAATTGTTGCTTTAGTAAAGTCTTCGGGAAAAGAAAGGCAGAGGGAATCACACGACGATTTGAGTTCGACATCTAATTGTCTCATCATGTTAACATGCTAATTATCTGCTCTGATTAATGATAGACAGATGTTACAATGTTGAAGAAAAGCTTCCCAACCTATCCAAATTCATGGTTAAGAAGGCTTCATGATCGACTCCCACGATATCTGCATATTGACTAATATGGTATGTTTTATAATGGGGTTTTAAATGGAATTTTCTACCAGTGTTAATAAGTAACTTATCCACAGATTGAACATTTTATACCTCCGAAAATAAATAATCACTTTCCCACATAGGATTCCATTGAGACTCTGAGCATCGTTTAATATCGCTCGTACTAGCCGTACTGTAACTGACTCAAAAAGCTGTGTTTATAAACAAAATTTATTGATTCCTACTTATGTTAGTTAGCTTTTTAAGCGCTGCAATCGAGGTTTGTCGATCACTAACAGCCAAAGATAAGAGCGCCTAGACGTTAGACAATCTTCAGAATAGTACAACGAGTGTTTGCACGCGACACAAATGCACACGAATGTCCATCTAAGCATTAAATCAGTGATCAACTCGGCCGAAAGCGAGTGCGGGCGTTCAACACTCCTCCCGTGCAGGACAAGCAGGCATTACCTCATCCTGGACATAATGCAACCCTCATCCCCAGTTCAGTGTATACTCTTGGCAGAACCTAGCTAAAATGTTGAAAAGAAGCAGTAACTTATGTCTCAACGGTAATCGTCTGCTTCGGGAAGAATTTAATTCACAATAAATTTTCAGGACTTGAACGTATGGAGTTAGATTTCAAGATTTTCCATAGCATAGTGTTGAGGAAAGTCGTTCTTTCTCCTGAACTTTTCCGAGTGTTCCGGTTCCAAGAAAGTCTAGTTCCAAAGAACACTTCTGAAATAACAGCATGCATCTGACATAACGTAATTCTACATTATTATTTACGTGTTAACACATAAATTTTTGTTTTAATGTACAAAGCGAATAATTATTGTACTCATTTCATTTTTCTTTGTATTTTGAGTCTTGTAATTCCGGATTCCAGTGGTCAACCTCACTTGAAGAAAGTCGGTTTTAAATAAATCTTAGTAGGGTCACCAAAATATTATATTGTTTCGGAACTAGGAACTACTTTAAGTTTAATTTGATCAATACGAGAAACAATTATCACAAGAAAGGAGCCAACACCGCAAGCTTCCTCTGTACCCGCGGCAGTGAAACATGAGTGCAATATGATGTCACAGGACAGCGAGTTGATGATCACTGACGTACAAAGTTTTTATTAATTTGAATATTAAGTATTTAATTGAAATTGTGCCAGTAATATGTAACAATTGTGCTGCCGCTATTTAATGCCTTATTCTATTTGCTTATGTAATGTATAGCTATTATAATACAATAATAAAGTTAATGTTCATTTATTCAAATCATGTCCAATGTCTTACTCATTAAAAACAAACTCCGCCACTGCACGGAACTTGTGCTCCGTTACCACACATTCGGTTGTTCGGGGCAAGCGAGCGAGCTAGGAAGATGCACAGTGCAAATCGTTTGATGATCACTGCTTTAAATCAGTCATGTCAAGCTCGGCCACTGGTGGGAGCTGCCACAGGTTTGCCACGAGCTCGGACCCAGGGCATCTCGTGGCTCGAGTTGCTAGCACAGTGCTTTGGCAAGCCAGACGTAAGAACTTAAAGTCCAAGAAAATGCTGCATCTAAATCCATAGACATGATTCGCGCAGAATCCCCTACTTTGCGTAGATATTTGATATGCGTAGACTGGGAGAATGCCTTATGTAGGGTTGTAGCAAATTATATACAATGCTTAGTATGCAAACAGTACAGAAAGTAGGAATATAAGAGGACATTACGAGTTGAAACACCAGGCGGACTATGAAGGATTTCGTGTAAAAGAACGAGTTTTTTAGTAAAGTGTCTAAAAATGGATAAATGTGATGCAAGTAGTTCATTCACGCTGTGAGATATTACAATTATTTGTCTAACAAGTTAAATTTCATTTACCGTAGTTGCAAAGTTTTAAAGCTCTTGGAATTTTCTGATAGTACATGTAGGCCTATTTACTGCTGTACAATCCTAAGAGGGAACTAAAAATCTGTTTCGCAAAATCATAGTTAATATGTAAAAAAAAAAGTCGTACCAGTAATAGATAATATTAATGATCAGGACCTGCATTTCGATGACCCAAGAAAATATAAAACTGTACGCCAAATTTATACTAGAGTTTGAAGGAAATCACCACAAATTTAAACAGAGTGATATAAGCAAACAGTAATTCTTCGGTAACGTACACATTTTTATTATAATTACTTATGTATTGTGATACGTACCCCGGTATGCACCGTATTTTCCGGAGCATAAGACGCACTTTTTTCTTTGAAAATAGGTCTGAAAAGCATGGCGCATTTTATGCGTCGATACTACCTTTGTGAATGGGTGAAAGCTTCATGGAATTCTGTGAAAACTTATATATAATAACGCAGGTACGATTGAATTGTCTTCTGCTTTACGTCATCTGCCCCGAGTCTTGTACCGTACTCTATGTAGGTTTATGTTGGCATTGAGTTTGATATGACTGCTTTAGATAATCCAGGTCGATTTTGCAAATGGTGCCGTTCGTCATGCTGATCATTAACAATTTTCCTGCTATTTGTAATATCTAATATTGAGTTAATATTTTAATCGGTTTTATATCGACGCTTTATTAAGTGCACTGTTGTCCAGCTGCGATAGAATTTGGCATATTGAAATTATATTTTGTCGATATAAGTCCGAAAAATCGCTAAACAATTAGGGTGCTATTCATAGACATTTCGCTAGCCCGCGCTACGAGCGTGCTAAACTAGCCCCGGCTATCGACTGGTTATTTGTATGGGATCCATATCATATCATATCGCTGACATTGGTTTATGAATTCAAAAAACGTTAGTTCGCTTCTCATCCACCGCGCTAAGAATGTCTATGAATACGGCCCTTAATGACATTCCTCTTACAGTTGATATAAACGTTGAAAAATTATAAAACAGACATTGTAATCACCTGAAACATGATTCGAACACACGCCCTAGCGCAGTTTTGAATCACGAGTCCCACTCGTAGGTACAACAGGTCAAAGGACTCAGATCCTGAAGATTTTCATCTATTACTTAATGACACTGCAACAACTGCGCGTTGTTCTAGAGTTGTTGGAATTGGTAATAGCGAGATCGTATTTGCTGAGATGAGACAAAGATTCGACACAAGGTTACCTGACATCAGCCTTACATGTAGTGAAACCCACATCCGGAGCACGAGTCTCACTCTCTAACCATTAGAACACGACGGTGATTTTTCGAAATGATAATAAATATAATGGTGCAAAGGAAAGGGAATAGTTTTCATCCTGTTATTTTTTAATAAACTAATTGATTCAACGTTTTTATAATAACAGGATTGCCATAGATAGATATGGTTAACTTTTCCGTTATTAAATGCGAACAAAATTATTACAGTTGCCGAATATTTTTTCCGTGAATGTATGCGAGCTTGCTGGCTTACATAACACATATAGAATTATGCGTTAAATACAGTTTACTTCATGGTATCTTTATAGGTCCAGTATGGTTTAGGTTTGGAAGCTTGTTCGTTTGATCTCTTCATGAATTCGTAAGGATGTGCTAGCAAAGGATACTATCTCGATATTGTTTATGAATTATTATTATTATTATTATTATTATTATTATTATTATTATTATTATTATTATTATTATTATTATTATTGTTGTTGTTGTTGTTTAAAATTGAAATATCTCATCTACTTCAATTCTTATGACTTCATAACCACTGTCTCTGCTACAGTATGCACTTGAGAATATAGCTGCATATTCTGTCGCGTGTACACTTAACGGCAAAAAGAATGAGCCGCCGGCAATTTCTAAGTTCCAGAGACATAACATTGCGCATGCTCGTCTCGTCAAAGCCATAGTTCACCAGGTAACACATAATTAAACCATTTAAATTTGTGTATTTTGTTTATGAGTATAAAATATGTTATAAAATCGAATGGAGTGTTGATTCTAGATACATCAGGACCTCTGTGAAATAATAATAAAATTGATAAAAGCAAAATCAACCGAAGCGAATATGAACAGGAAAACAAAGTATTATGCTAAAGCGACATTAGCAGTCACAGCAGCGTAAGTCGCTACGGCATTTTTATATTGAACGAGTTAATAGTAATAGTTAAAGGTTCGAATCTCCCACAACGACTTTTTTTTTAATTACAAATCTGCCTTCATATACATCTCGCAAAGCTATATTTACGTGGCGATATCTCTTAGGATATGCCCAAACTCTAGTAAATAAAAAACCTTCCTCTTTCTTCCAAGCAATACTCCTGTCTGTTAATAAAACGTACTGTCTCTTCATTACACTTGAAGATGGCAGAGAGACAATAGAGAGCGTGACATAGGGTGTCGTCGAGCTATGAGGAGAGAACATTTGACGATGGAGTATGCCGTGGACCGTCTAGAGTATGCTACTCTCTGACAGGATTTCGATTGGAGAAATGTAATTTTCTCCGACGAGGTAATTGTCTTCAGTAGCAATGATAGTCCTGCCCTAGTTTATCGTATGGATGGCTATCGATGCGATGAACGCTTCGTGGGACGACTTAATACAGTAGGTCGGGTCGCGTAAGCGTTGCGTGTTGGGAGTGGATGTAATACGATGGGATAGGACTTCTGGAACACATCCACGGTCGGTTTACGGCAGAAGTCTACGAACACATTTTGGCAAATGTAATGACCCCTTCCGCCCGGAACGATATTCAGAAGAAACACTTTTCTTCCAGCAGGATAATCACCTTGTACACACCGCCAACCGAATTCAGAGATGTTTTACGAGGAGGCCTGATGTCGACCTGGTCGACAACCACCCGTTCGGACAGCTGACGAATTGTGGGACAGAGTTCTAGATGCTTGGGAGGAGGTAGCCATGAATATAGACTTGTTCCATAATGTTGTGAACTCCATGGCGCTCAGAATGAGGGCAGTTGTTGTCGCAGGTGGTTTGTGGACGAGATACTATTCTCCATCACAGGGCTTTTTTTGTTAATATATTAACAAATTGTTTGTTTTGTTTATTTTATTATTTATTTATGTTTGATATGAGTCCGATTTTTAGGATGTGAAACAAGTATTTTTTGTTTATACAGACCAGGCCTCGCCTATTAATAGCCCATAGGTGATGGGCAGTAATATTTTTATAAGGCAGGCATAACGAAGTTTATGAACAAACGTCATTTCACATTTAAACTAATAAGTTAATTGAAGGCGTAAAAAATAATCATAATTTTACCTTACTGGGGAGCGAATTCACAATCTCTGTGTACGGAAGTCAGACATCTTACCACTGGGCCACACACAGCTCTAAGGTTAATTACCTTGTAGACGGATGACTTTCAATGAAGAGAGACCATATCAGTGCCTTACACTGCGTTGAGTTACGTTTACACGAGTGAACCGCGCGATAGAACTTAGCGTTTCTATCGACCAAGAGTCGGCCCATTCTTTTTGCCGTTAAGTGTACATTGAGGTGATATTACAGATTTAAGCGGCATATAAGATAGAATCGGTCGGGGTATTATATTAACAATTCACTGTTAGAAGTGCTGCATCAATTTACGTAAGATTTACAGACAAAATAATTTGCCATTGTTTCATATTTTCTCACATGTCGCTCTTACAAATGCAGTCGCTGATATATCTTTCCCTTACCAGTGTTTCATTTTGTACAAGTTCTCATGGCAAGTCAAGTACAGTTATTACAAGAAAACGAAATAAATTGTGCACCGTAAATACCTCATATCTTCTCATTGCAGTTACATTTACTCAGTGCCAATTAAACCATTATTTTTAGAGAGATTTCCCACAAGTCAATCACTTAAATGAAAGTGGAAAACGCATAAACGAGCTACTGTCATAATATGGGGTAAAATATTTCTCTTTCAAGTCAATTAAACATGCTGAAGAACTTACTCCATTCGTCTTTATATTTCTTACACTGGTATATTTACATTAATTCGTGATTAATCTACATTTCTGTTATCTTCAATTTTCTGTGAGGAATATGTATATATGTATATGTATGTATGTATGTGTGTATGTATGTATGTATGTATGTATGTAAGTATGTATGTATGTATGTATGTATGTATGTATGTATGTATGTATGAATGTATGTGTGTATGTATGTATGTATGTACTATATGTACAGTATGTATGTATGTATGTATGTGTCTGTATGTATGTATGTTTGTATGTATGTACGTATATTTGTATGTATGTACGTATGTATGTACGTATGTTTGTATGTATGTACGTATGTATGTACGTACGTATGTATGTATGTACGTATGTATCAATTTGAAATAATGGTTACAGGGTTCTTCAAATAAGCCATCATTCTTATTGCTATTAACTTATGGATTAGAAAGTAATTGTTAACTTACATTTTCTCATTTTCTACTAGGAATTTGATATCTCAAGTATGTGGCCTGTCTGGGATTAACTAAATATAAACAAAATTTTTCCCAGTGTTTGAGAAGAGAAGAATTGTGTGAAGACAGACAAACATTATACCAAAAGTCAGTTGTATTTCTACGGGTATATCGAATACAAATTTTGCTACATCGAACAGAGTGAAATAAAGGAGCCTACTTTGCAAGTAGACCTAGTCTTAATCTTACCTATTCTGCTTAAACTACCCTTTTATTCGATTTACTCACCACTGCAGATAGGGGAGGGAGATTCATTGACTCGCGCACTAGAATTCTCATAAATGCGGACCTCTCTGGCATCGGCATGACTTAGGACCTTCGCTGAAAGATCACAGAACAGTCACAAGACAGCTGACAAAAGAACCAGTCTCATGAACAGAAGATAAATGTCTTCCATTATCCTCGCTGGGAATAGAACTTAGCCTACATATTTCTCCAAAATAGTGCTTGAATTGCAGACACAGCATTTCGAAAAGTTTTTTCGAGGGACACTTCCGCTTCTAATATCACCTTCTATCATTTCTTCAGTAATCATATCATCATTATCATCATCATCATCATCATCATCACTACCACCATATACTATAGCACATTCATCTCCACGTGAACAGCGATATCTAACAACCAAGTTATCAAAGTGACCTACATCATCGGCGTGTTATTCCTAAGGGGAGATACTTGAGTCAAGGTGTATCCGCCATGAAGCAAAAGACAAATTTTGTCACAGTTTGAATTGTTATAAATTTATAGGGTAAGGGGGTACATTTTCTAACATAGCACAATTCTGAAGGCACTAAGATTTTTTAACATTTGCGTGTTTCATATGTTCGTAACTCTGCTTGAGTTATATAGCGTCGATAATCAGTCTTCTATAAGTTTTGATCCAAAAAATCTGTGTTGTAAAGTGCTACTATATACCAAAAATAAATCATTTTTCAAATAAAGGTAAGCACTTTGGCAGCAGAATATGTTCTGTTATAAAATTGCTCGTAGTTTCCATTGGGGTATTGTATTACAGTGATAAAATATTGGTGTATATCTGATTCCAACCTGTTCTGTGGTCTTCGTTACACATGTTACCATCATATCAGTGCTATTTATGAACAGTTTAGAAAACTGTTTAGTCATTTCTCAAGGATAGCTGAAGTACAATTTCGAACATTATTCAGGTACAATTCTGAACGCTAAGAGTACAATTTCGAACAGTTGTTTGTAACCATTCTAACTATATAATTTCTGTTTGTTGGCATTTTAGATGCCACGAAGGAAAACAAAAAAGGAAAAGGGTCTGAAATGGGATTCTAATGCTATGGAAAAGACAATCAAAAGTGTAATTTCAGGAGATATTTCATTGAAAGGAGCTTCCACGTTGTATCACTTTCCACTGAGCACTCTACATGATAGAGTAAACAAGGAAAAGGAAAAACAGACTGGTCTTACTCCACGTTTTACAGAGAAGATTGAACATCCCACGGTACTGTCTGGAGACATGGAAAAGGCTTTGGTAGATAGGCTCCTGTACTTCGCAAATAGAGAATTAGGTCTTACCCCCTTGCAGGTTAAACGTGCTGCTTTTGATTTGGCCGTGGCCAGTAAGAGTCCCTCAGATAATTCGCAAAATGGTCCTTCTGATTCTCCAGCAAATGCAGTTAGTGTCATTCTTAACTCACCTGAGAAAAAAGGCTTCTTTACGTCAAAGAAAACTACTCACGTCACTCCATCTTTTTTCGCAAGAGCATGTGAACGAGATACTATCTAAGATATCCTCTGCAGTTAATGCTCGGCCTAAAGGAAAGAATAAAACTGCACCCAAAAGAATAGTGAAACAAAGGGCAACATCGTCCGCTCCATCAAATGAAGACGAATGTGGCCCCTGCCTACTGAATTATTATTCAAAGGAATCCATGTTGAAAGGGGAGTGGATCCGATGCCAGACGTGCGACGTGTGGTATCACGAGGTGTACGTGGGTGCCAGAGGATAAAGCACTTTTTTGTGGCAAATGCTTTTGATCGAAATTGTACCTGACCTGTTCAGAATTGTACTTCTGTGGTACATTTTCGAACGTTTTTTGTTTATTGAAACATTTACAACTATGGACAATGTAAACATCCTCTATTTCTTATATTGTTGTGGAACGACAACTAGGTCTTGAACATTGTATTCACAATAAATTTAGAAATTGCTTATACTTATTTTGCCCACAAAATACTAATATATGTTTACTGTTCAAAATTGTCTTGTAAATCTACAGTGTCATTCGATTTCGATAACGGTAAAAATATAATATAATTAAATTGCAATTCATCCGTTAAACAATATCATAAAGGAGGAACGGTTAGCGCGTCTGGCCGCGAAACCAGGTGGCCAGGGATCGATTCCTGGTCTGGGCAATTTACCTGGTTGAGGTTTTTTCCGGGATTTTCCCTCAACCCAATATGAGCAAATGTTGGGTGCCGGACCCTGGACTCATTTCACCGGCATTACAACGTTCATCTCATTCAGACGCTAAATAGCCTAAGATGTTGATACAGCGTCTTAAAATAAACTATTAAAAATATCGTGAATAGTCATATTGAAAAATAAATTCGATATTTTTTACAAGATTTTAACCGAAGTAGAACTTCTAGTGGTTCAGATTTATAAATACTGAGAAAAATTAAACGAAAATAAAGTTACGGCAGCTAAAATGAGATTGCTTCAGTTTATAGAGTGAGTATCAATAAAACATTAAGAAACCAGAAAAAAGCTACAAATGTTTTAGTAGTTTCAATCATTCAGAAAATTAATAACATAAAACTAGGAGAACAGTGTAGATAGAGTAGACTCAAACCAATTTTTCAAATTACTATCTTTGGGCGCACGGGTAAGATATGCAATTTCTGAAAATCTGAACATATTATACCAACATATTACGTATACAAATGATGACGATGATGATAATGATGATGATCATCATCTTGATGATGATGAAGGTGAGGAAGAGGAGGAAGAGGAAGAAGGTAATGATAGCAAATAATACTTTTCTTGACAAAAAAAAAAATACTTTGGTTTATTCAATTCTACATTGCTTTGCAATCGGTGGAACTTCTTCGAAAATAAGATTTAGGCTACTAAATGTAGAATAAAAGCTCCAATTTTTTCATAAACGAACAGGATTTAATCATATAAAATAGGTTAAAATACGGGAATCATACACGAAACCAACCATTTTAGAGTTGTAAATCTTTAAAATATTTTGGCAAATTCTCTCTTCCATTCAAGACAACAACAATTAAGACCAATTCTCGCCTGCAAGGACAAAAATGACTACTATTCACGCAAGAATATTATGAATAGGGTTTGACTCTTTATTTTGTAAATGAATATTAACAAAGCACAAGATGAAATAGTGGATCAGTTCAATTTTTTTTTGTGAAGGAAGACGTGTTTTCAGTTTTATTGAAATCTTCATTTTAATGGTACGTTGCATTATTGCTAACTTCACGCCCTGACTGTAACTGAGAGTACCGTAGTTTATAATAATGTTGTAGGTGTTGTTAACGATCTGGATCGACCAGCAAGTTAGTTATTCGTAGACAAAGAATTGTTTAAAAAACTGACAATATCTACGGCAGACCGTTTAATAAAAAGAAAATGCTATACGTCGCTTAAGTTAAACAGGAGAATCGTTACAGAATGGATATGAGTGATAACGGAACAGGAAAGTTGAATACTCTGGACAACAACATGTTCTAAAATGAACATCGTGGAAGTAGTTATCACTCTAATTTCTTCAGGTGTGACGCAATGTTATCGCTGTATATTTATCAACTAGTCACAGTCCACTTGACTTTAATTTGAATATCCCAAGAAGCACTTTAAAATGGAACGTTGAAAATGTTAGCTTCGTTGGCTTCATTAGAATAAAGCATTTATTCGAACTTCATATAATTTCATTCTGATTTTTAACAATGTCTTAAAGCAGTGGTTCCCAAAGTGTGCTTCGCGGATCCCAGGGAATACGCCAACATTTACCAGGGGATCCACGGTTGGTAATATATATTTTGAAAATAAATAATATAAAATACTACCGTTTTCCTCAACGCGATTGTGCAGTACTGAACGCAACTATACTTGTGAACGTTAGTATATCTGCAAGGGTAGATGACCAGATGTCATTCTTGCGTTAGCTGGCATTCGAGCTGTTGTAAAAAACATGACTATATTTTTTCAGATAACGTAGTCAGTCTGCTTAGTGAGGGTGGCGAGTTATTAGTTAGTTCTTATCTGCTTATTGTGTATGAATGTTTGCAGTTTTTCTCTCGAGACCAACAGTGTAACAGTGTGAGGTGTTCGTGTTAAGTTTTTTTGTTAATAACCACGTGTCTGATTCCGAACGTAATAATATCAATTTAATATTAGAAATAATTTTAATGTTCATATTATACAGTGTCGTTTCAATGGATTGGTGGCTAATAAAAGACAATAAAAATGACAGTTCTATAAATTCAGAAACCTGTCGATCACCTTGTCATGTATCACATCCCAGTGTTGCTAATTTAAAAACGTGTGATTCAACCAAAAAACGAAAATATGATGAATCATATTTTGCTATTGGATTTACGTATACAGAAAAATAAAATTACTCCGGACGTCTTTCATGTGCTATGTAAGAAAGTGTTAAGTAACAGTTCTTTATTAACCTCATATCTGCGTAGACATTTGGAAACAAACCACCAGAATGTAAGAACAAGAACATACATTTTTTTCAACGTAAACTTGGAGCATTAAAACAGTGTCAGAATACTTTGGTGAAAAGTGCAAAAACCGACAATCAACATGGTACAGACAGAGGCGTCATACCGGATGAGTTATGAAAACCTGTGAGACGAGGAAACAACACCATTCTTCTCATTAGCAACTTGAAGTTATTTTTTTATAATTATGCATGTAATTACTGAAAAAAATACACGCAGTTTATAAATACTAATGCATGTTTATGAACTCCTGGGTAAGCATGGTAATTAATGTAATTGTAGACATACTGTCGATGTAAATACGTACAGAATATAAATATAGAGGCATATTAAATTTGTAGCTATATATTAATCTAGCGATTAAATTAAATTAATTCAATTTAATTTGAGAATCCGTGAATCTTTTTTAGAGTCGAAAGGGATTCGCGATCAATAAATTTTGGGAATCACTATCTTAAAGGATAAAATTAGAGTCTTCATCTTCTCTCATTCGCGGATTATGTTCAATCGCCTGTTCCGATTTCAAAGTTAAACATTCCTTTTCATCACAGAGGGTCTAGTGGATCTTTGTCCTTCAGGTCTATATACCATTATAACTTTTTCATATTCTTATTATTTCCATTTTTTTGTTACATATTTTTCCAGTTGGGTCATCGATCTTTGATTTATTTACATAATTGTCTAATTCACTTGTTCCTCCTTGCCATACTTGGTATCATCTAACGTATTGCCTGCTGCAGGTCTTAAATTCGCATTTCAGTTGCTTCCAATGTTTAAAGTTGCTCTTTTCTTAAATTCCACGTTTCGCAGTCATAAGTCAAGGTAGCTTTTGTCATTACTTTCTAAAACTTCAAGATAGTTTCTGGTACTTCATCTTACTGGACCAGAAATAAATTTCAAGTCACTAATTTTCTTTCCTGGGTGTTTACTTTATCGAAACTGACTGCGAATATAAAAAAATTAAATTAATTCACAAACTCTATTACGTGCTGATAAATAATCATTTTAGCCCTGATCGATCTATTAATTATAAAAGTTACCATTTTGTTATTCATTGTAAAAATTGTCTTATTAAAATTTGTTATTATATCGTGAATTTCATAAATTGCTTCTTGTATGTCGTTTTTACAACGAGTGATTACATCTCGGTCGTCAATAAAAGCAATGCATTGAAATCAAACTTCTTTACAATACAATTGATCTTTATTATGTTTCTCTATCAACAGCTTCATTCATATGAAGAGTACATTGCAAAAAGGGAGAACGTCGTAAATTTGTGAAAAATGAGATGAAGGTTCAGTACTAGAGATCAAAGGGAGTAAAATATAATACACATTATTGCACTGCAAGAAAGATGATAGTTGCAGATCTATGTAGGGTAGAGTAGCATAAATCGCACCGCTTCCTAAATGGCACCACTGCTAGTTTAAAACAAGTTACGTAATTGTGTAGCATCTAGTGGTATTGTTACAATCTACCATATGAACTTCCACCATGTCACTTGATTTCTGCCACTTCTTTGTGCTAGCAACGTGGTGATAGAGTATTTAATATAATCGCTCAGGTGGATGTATATTTAGCTAATATTTTGTAACTAAATAACGGATTTGTATGCAAAGGAATCCATAATCTTAAGATGTTATTGATTAAAAGAAATATTAAAGAACATTTAACTTAGTACGATTTTCGAACATCTGGTGATTATAGGGTAGAATGAAGGAAATAATAACTTATGACATAGTTTCTCAATTTGCACCACTTTGTAGGTGCCTAATTCGCACCGGTGCGATATGAGCAACTGTAGTAATTCTAGCCGTACAAAAGAAGGCCAAAAAATTTTAACTGAACGAGGAATGCATCAGGTGGGTGCAATATCAAGTGGTGAAAAGGGCGTTAATACAACGAGTGTGTGTGTTGTACAAGCGCACTAATATTTTGTGCCACCTATGAAAATTTTTAAACGTCAAACAGTGCATCCTACATTATCAGCTGGTGTTCTTCCAGGATCGTTATTTGTTTCCTCTGATTCAGGTTACATCAACAGTGAACTACTTGTCGAATAGCTCAAACATTTTATTTGCAACTCAAACCTGCCATAGAAAAAAGTGCTCCTTCTGTATGTCCACCTATACGACCCATTCCAAAAATTTAGAAGTTAGATTATCTCGGGAAAATGATGTGCTCCTATTTCAGTTTCCTCGTCATAATACTCAGAGGCCCAGCCTTTAGATGTTTCTATCTTCAAACCATTTCAGACAGCTAAATCATGAAGCAGTTCTTAGGTGGCTTCGAGATAATCGTGGAGAAAAGGTGACACAGTTTACAATTTGAGCTGCCTGGTGAAGCACATGGCAAATGTGTAACAATAAAAAACGCATTCAGGAAGTTTAAATGTTAGGTAATTTATGCTCTATTTTTTCAATTTCATTTGAAGATGCGTTACTCTCTTTCATTAATTTCAATTAAATTGTAATTTGCATTATTACATTATTCATATTAAATACTGTTCAATATGTTCAATATTAAAAGCTTTCCTTCATCCTGTTCTCTGCAGTTAAAGAGGTGCGATTTAAGAAACCGCAGGTGCTATTTAGGAAATTAGTTGCCTAAATGGCACCATTGACAAGTGTTTCGAAAATGTCATTCTACTTCAAAAATATTAAATCAAATTCAAGGATTCTTTTTTACATGAAATGTAAATGTTCTGGGAATGTATTTCTGTAAAGGAATGCAGAAAATAAAAATTGTATTGTTCAATAAAAATTATAAATGCTAAAGTGATGCGATATACGCAACCTTACCCTACATCGTCTTGAAGAATTGGTATATCACACAAAGAGTGGGAATGTCAACGTTTAAATTGCATTTCCTGCAAAATGCAATACATTCGACATTCTCCATTTTTGCAGTGGAGTCTTCATATTTACCGTAGGCCTATAACTGGTGAAATCCTATACCGTTGTCTAACACTTAATTGATTTCAGAAGTAGTTTTAGTGATTTATCCTGATACTCATATTGGTTCATTTATAAAGTTTTGTAGCCTACATTATTGTCTTTACCATAGAACACCCAACACACAGTGGATCTTAATGAATTCGGCGGTATGGTTGACAATGCGCTAGTCTGGGAACAAGGAAATTCTGAAACTGCAGCTCGCAAAAATTCAGAAAAAGAAGAAGAAAAAGCAATATTCGAAAGGTTTTGGTTCCTTTTATTCCCAATACAAATTCGGATATGCAGCAGATGATAATCTATTATGTATTCCGTAATTTTTTCTACAAATAGAACCTATATCTCTACATTAAAAATAATATATTTTACTTCTTTCGCTAAGACACCTGAAAACTGTTTCCATCTCATAGCATACATCCATCTCTCTGGATGTACAGACAAGTTTATGGCCACGTGCATCAACGTCGGTTAGTGTAACCACCAGTTAAAATTGCCACCTAATCCCTGGTTAAGCATTTTTACGGTGCATCGACCTTGGTTAGGACTTAAATAGGAGGTTAACCACAGTAACTCTAACCGGACATATTCGAATTGTTAAAGGAGATGAGATAACCAGTGATTGGCAGGCTTAGTAAAACAAAATGGCAGCCAGATCTATAGCTGGTTATTTCGAAGAAGATTAGTATTAACTTAGAGAGGTATGATGGTGAGCGTGGAAAGAGAATTCTTACGAGGTATTAGATGACACAACATTTCAGGAGGGATTTTGTTTATCAAAATATTCGTTCATTTCTGCTGTAATAAATGGATCACTTGAAATAACCCACAAATGGTCCTATTTCTCCCATGAATCAGCTGTTTACATTACGATTCTTTCTAACTAATAATTTCAGTATTTTAATGAGATACCTCGAGTACCTGTATCTCTTTTCCTACGTCGCAGACTGAATGAAGAGAGGTTATGGATGGATCTTAGGATATTCCATACTTCTCTGGTATGATTGTAGCCCTAGTTTGTAGACATATTCCTACTAATCTTCTTCATCCATTTTCTTTAATGGATATTTTATCTTTTATTATAATATAACATATTAGAGATTACCTATTTAATTCTTGTAATTACATCTATCAATAGTTCGGAATCACATTGGGATATAATCATTTTCGCTTTTAATTTTCCATTTTGTACGGTTTTAACCTAACAACACTCAAAGATAAAGAAATGCAACCCGTAAACATAACAGCGAACCAAAGAGTTTGTAATATATAACTAGAGAAACCAACGGCGCTAGTTTCGCGTATAAAATTGAACCGCTGTTCGGCCGCCATTAAAGGGAGTTGATGCTTCGCCGGGAGTGCATGCTTATTGAGGAGTACGAATAAATATAAGTACACTTGAAGGGAAATAATAAGAAAATGGTGAAATACTGCGCCGCAAATATTTGTTCGAACATAGCTACTATTGTAGGATGCCCAGGAAAGCATGCATATCTCAATATTTGGAAGAATGTTCCAAATGCAGTTCCTCCTTTGAATGTGTTTACAGAATATCGGAATATTTCTTGGATAAAGTTTTTCCAGAAACACATTAATCACGTTTATAAGGTTGATTTCAACAATGTATGTAAGGGTTAGGTGCCATCACATTACAGTAGATTATAATAGCAGAGTGCATAAGAAAATCCGCAGACTATATCTGTATAAAACTGTTTTGTTTCACAATAAATGAATTAATCATGTAATTTCCGTTTTGTACAGCATGTACTTCGAATTTTTGGTTGTATTATATGCAAAGAAATTAGTGAAAATATAGCTGATGGCCTAGCTAGGCCTATTATTACCACTGCTACTAGGTCTACTATGACCACTACTACTAGGCCTACTATTACCACTACTACTAGGTCTATTATTACCACCACCACTGACTAGGTCTCACTACTGCTAGGCCTACTAATACCACCAAAACTAGGCCTACTATTACCACTACTACTAGGCCTACTATTACCACAAAAACTAAGCCTACTACTACCACTAATACTGGGCCTACTATTACCACTACTACTAGGCCTATTATTTCCACTACTACTAGGTCTATTATTACCACTACTACTAGGCCTACTATTACCACAAAACTAGGCCTACTACCACTAATACTAGGCCTATTATTACCACTACTACTAGGTCTACTATTACCACTACTACTAGGCCTACTATTGCCATTACTACTAAGCCTACTATTGCCACAAAAACTAGACGTACTACTACCACTACTACTACACCTACTATTAACACCTACTATTACCACTACTACTAGGCCTACTATTACCATTACTAATAGGCCTACTATTACAACTACTACTACGCCTATTAATACTACCAAAACTAGCCCTCCTATTATCATTACTACTAGGTCTATTACCACTACTACAATGCCTATTATTACCACTACTACTAGGTCTATTATTACCACTACTACTAGGCCTACTATTACCACTACTCCTAGGCTACTATTACCGCTACTAATTGTATTAAAAAGTCTGTACTGACCTCTAACTTGGTGGTCATCAACTACACAATTAATAGATTGTTTTATGATAAAATTTATTCTCATTATATTTCAAATCAGTTTCCAGAATTTTTATGATCTCATATTTCACCACTAGATATTTTCTAAGCACCATATACCTTCCTCTTCCTTTGCATGGAAGGACTGAAATATAGATCATTTTAAATACAGTAAATATCCATTATTATGTCCTTAAAACAATACTAGTAATACTGAAAATTAATGTTGACATTGCCATTATTCAATATTTCACATACTTATCCCGAGTGTGTATGGTGATTTAATTTATTTTTTAGAATATCGTCAAAGATGAATCATTATCCTCTGCCATTCATGTTTATTTCATCACGACTTATCCTTTGTAAAATATGTTTAAAACAGTGTCTATCACGAGGCTACATCAATGTCTGTTGTACTGTTTTCGAATTTCGCACCGCAAACACTCCCTTTAATGGCGGATGCTAGCCGATTCAATTTGTGACATTTTTCTTGCCTGTCACTCACGGGTATGTGTCTCTAGTAAGTATTACAAACTCTTTGCAGCGAACAAAGGCAAACAAATGCAACGCGAAAATATAGAATACGTTCGTTTCGATGTAGAACGGAGTAAGCGCAGTCGTTTTTACACATTGACCGTCATATTTGCAGAGGTAAGGATGTTTTCCTTTAGTCATTTTGTACTATCAGTATACCATCACGGACCTTACCCTGGTCAAATGAGATGTCAGCTAACCATGTTTAAGGAACCGATGATTATGAATGGTGCACAGAAATTACATTTTAACCATGGTTATTTAACCGTGGTTTCGTAACTCTTGGTTACAACATTTTTAACTGACGTTGATGCACGTGGCCACGAGCCTAGATTCTAATCTATCTTGTGAGATTTTTCCTCCTGTTTAATTTTAATATTAGTTATAGTCCACTCGATTATTAGTAAGTTATTCTCACATCCAGAATAAAAACGATAGTTAATGAATGGTTCAAGAGGACTTAATCCGATAATTACCACAGATGGATTCGTTTATTATAGCTTCCTTCTTAAAAGAGAACGGGTCTCTTTTGTTGACCGAAATTCGCGTTTCCAAGATAAAAGGATAATTACCAGTATGGACTATTCTCGAACTATTAATATTTGTTATTGTTATAATGTGAGACTGTTATAAGAACTTTCGTACCTCTAATTTTTTTAAAGTGCTTTGTCGACGATATTGTGTGACAACGTTATAGGTGACGTTCAAATCACTTGTAAAATGGAAGTGTGTTGTGAAATATAAAATGTGTCATGAGTACAGGTGACTAGAGCAATGTATTTTTTATAAAAAGACACATTACACCAGATATGATGTATTTCTGTGCAACGTTTCGAAGGAATAGTAAATTCCTATAACATATTCTGAATGAACATTTCGCAAAAATGTAAGTAACTTACGATGTAAGGAAAAATATGGAAGTTACACCAATAGCACTCTCGAACCATGTAATATTTTCAATTTTTCTTCTTCTTCTTCTTCTTCTTTTGTATAGGCACATGGCCTATTTGTCTTAACACAGGAGACTATTCAGTAGAAGATGACATCAGTCCTTCCTTCCACCGTTTTTTCGGTCGGCCCACATCTCTTTTGCCTCTGGGAATCATATCTCGTGCTATTTTAATAAGTCTTGAGTTATCTGCTCTGTCTATGTGCGCATTCCATTCTTTCTTTCTCATATTTATGAACTTTTTAACGTCCATTATATTGCACTGTTGTCTCACATCTTCATTTCTTACTCTATCAAGTCTAGTTTTACCAACTATGGCTCGTAGAGTATTCATTTCTGATGTACGCATGAGTTGTTCAGTTTTATTTGTCTCTGCACGAGTTTCTATACTATAAGTCATCACTGGTCTTATTGTGGTTTTAAACATTTTCATTTTACTTTCAATATTGAGATATTCATTCTTCCATATTACATCCCTTAGGCAACCCGACAGTCTGGAGGCTTTGGAGACTTCATTTATTACATCCCGATGACTTGTTATATTATTTGAAACTCATGACCTGCTCTATAATTTTACCATTAATTTCCAATTTGCATCTTATTGGATATTTAGATATGCACATGCATTTTGTTTTCGTACTTGATACTGCCATATTGTACTTGTCTGCAGTTATTACAAATAGGTGAAGTAACCTTTGGAGATCATCTTCAGTGTTGGCCATCAAGACAGCATCATCTGCATAGCATAGTATGTTCAAATGTTTATTTCCCAATGAATACCTGGGTAAATGTTTTACACTTGCTATTAATTTGTCCATCACCAAGTTGAATAGAAAGGGGCTAAGCGAGTCTCCTTGTCTAATACCTGTAGAACACTTTATTTCATCTGTTATTTTACCATTTATACGTATTTTTGTTTTTATATTCAAGTTCAATTCCTGAATTAACTTAAGCAGTTCTTTTGGAACATTGTTATCTCTTAAAATTTCAATTACGTCTTTGAGTCGGACCCGATCGAATGCTTTTGTAAGATCAACAAAGCATACTGTAAATACATTGGGTTTCTAAATTCAATCGCTTTTTCGGCTATCTGTCTTAATATAAAAATAGCATCTATTGTGCTTCTGTCCTTTCTAAATCCTTGTTGTTCTTCCCTTATTTCAATATGTTCTTGAAGTCTTTTATAGATAATCTTACTGAACTACTTTTGTACAGATGACAATAAGGTGATTCCTCTGTAATTTTCTGGGTCATGTTTGTTACCTTTTTTGAATATCGGGACTGTAATACTGGTTTTCCATTCATTGGGAATTACCAGTTCCTTCTTAATTAGATTAAACAATTTAGTAATTTCTACTGTCAGTCTTCTGCCTCCAGATTTTAGAAATTCATTGCTTATTTCATCAACTCCTGGTGCTTTTCTTCCTTTCAAAACTGTTATAGTATCTTGTACCTCCTGTTCTGTTGTCAAGATATCTTCTCCTTCTAATTCTGTAATGACTTCTTCCTCAATGTTTACATCTTCTGATTCAGACATATAATAAAGGTTTGTAAAATATTGCTTCCATACATCTTTATTAATTGCATTAATCCTCACTGTTTCAGATATATTAGCTTTTCGTGTTTTTAATATCCTCCAAACTTTCCTCTGAGCTCCATACAAGTCTTTTTCCATTCCCTTAGTGAATGCTTCCCAATATGACTCCTTTATTTTCTTAATTTTCATATTTGTTTCATTTCTAATTGTTTTATATGCCTCTTTATCTTCTGGTTTTTGAGTACTCCTGAATCTTAGGAACGCTTTCTTCTTTACTTCGGTTATTTGTTTCACTTCCTCCGTGAACCATCGCCCTTTCTTGTTCGCCCTTTCATACGTTTGCCCACAGCTTCTTTGGCTGCATCCAAAATATTCACTTTAATTTTATTCCATGCTGTTTCTACGGTATCATTTGTTTCAATATAAGTTTGCTTCTATTTTTTGTTCTAATCGTTGTGAATAAAAAGCTTTCGTTGTAACATCCTCCAATGATTCTACATTGAACTTCTCAATAAGAGTTATATTTTCTCTTTCTTCTGTTCAATATTCCCATCTTATTTTACCAAGCAGGAGCATGTGATCTGTCCCCGCATTTACTGAGTTTAATGTTCTAACGTCAAGTATTTCTTTGGGTGTAAATTTTCTGTTAGTTATTATATGATCCATTACTGAATTTATACCTCTTGAACCTCGGAAAGTATATTTATATTTCAGGTCGTGATCAAAAAATGTATTATTCATCCTCAAGTTATTTTGACAACAGAAGTCTATTAACATATCCCCATTATCACTGCATATATCTTCATTATAACGCTGACGAGTTCCTGGTAGAATTCGATTGCCAATCCTGGCATTAAAATCACCTATTAATACCACATAGTGGTCATTCGGAATTCTATCCATCTGATCCTGCAGTTCTTCGTAAAATGTTCCTCTCTTTACCTTCGGTTTACTAATGTCGGGAGCATATACACTTACTATCTGAATGATTTTTCCCATGAAATTTAATATCATTACCAAAATCCTTTCATTCATATATTCTATGTCTTGTATATTCTCTTGAAACTTTTTGTGTATTAATATCCCTACTCCAGCTTTGGCTCGAGCATCTTTACTTTTACCGCAATATGCCAAAATATAGTCCTCTACCTTTATTGTTCCTTTTCTTTTTTTCTTTGTTTCAGTGATACAGCAGATATCAATTTTATGTTCTTCTAATTGAGAAACAATTTCATAATCCTTTGAATTCCATGATGTTATATTCCATGTGGCAAATCTCAAAATTTTATTTTTTCGCTTTAACCTTTTTCTTTGCAGGGTCGTGTTCCATAAATCCAAACCGGCATTATCCTGTATGGTTCTATGAGCAATAAAATATGCTCTTCAGCTGACTTGCTAGGCCGGTCTGAAGAGGGTGTTATTTTGGGGTGGTCCTTCCCCTAGATAATCTGCCGTCACTATGGCTATAGAGCATTATCTACCCTCTTGATTTTATTTTGGAGTCAAGACTCCTAGCCTTTCTCGCTCCCGCGATATTAGGCCCATCATTTTTGGAGATATTTCTTCCACCTTCGTCGCCGTTGGAAAGCTACATCTTCCTCTTCCGCCTCCTAGCTGTTCGACATCTCCGTTGTGGGTTACCTTCACAATTTTTCACAAATTTTATTTGCTTTTTGCAGAAAATATACAATTTCTCAAGTTTTCAGATAATCAGAGTGATTCATAAGTGCCGACACTGGATAGGTGTATTGTAGAAATTGTAAATTCCTACAATACACCTATTGTAAATTTAAATTTATATATTATTCTTATTACGTAGTAGACATAAGACAAATTGTATTATAGGGTAAACTAGGGTCTGTTGGACAGTCGAGCATGTTGGACACTCTGTACTTTAACGTGTTACCTCGCCACTTGTGGGCACAACATTCTGCTAGAAGTCAATGACGGAAGTAGCCCCACTCGTGGCTACTTCCGTCATTGACTTCTAGCAGAATGTGGTGCCCACAAGTGGCGAGGTAACACGTTAAAGTACAGAGTGTCCAACATGCTCGACTGTCCAACAGACCCTAGTTTACCCTATACTTCTTATTTTCAATTCAGAAATCCGCCCCTGAGCACGAGTTCTACTCTTTCAGGGGCGAGCTAAATTTTTTTCTGTATAGGCTAAATTAGATTTTATGTTACATTTATTACCTAAATAAATAAATAAATAAATAAATAAATAAATAAATAAATAAATAAATAAATACAAGAGCAACATTTGCTATAGACTCAATACTTTTTCTGGAAGTATTTTATTTCAAGGTTATGCAATATACAGTATAATCACAGTCTAGTATATACAGTCACGAAGCTCGATACGTAGTAAATATGCATCCATAGACAGTTGCTAACCACTAGGATCGCTACTATCGCCTCATTACAGACAATGCGAAATAGTACCTACACAATCTATTGTTCCTAGTACCCTTAAACTCAAGCTTCGTGACTATGTACTAGACTGTGGTATAATGTAGTTTCCTGTTACTACAGCGTTATACTAACGATCTAATATTCACTCATCGAGTAGCCTACTGTTTATCGCGGGGGCATGATAAACTCACATAATATGCACCAGTGGGCCGAAGAAAATCTACATCAGGTTATTGTAAGAGGGTGTCAATAGTGATTTTCTTTGGGTATACGATGTGACATTATGGACAATCATTTAATCGGACCACCGAGAGTTTTGGAAGTTTTATTATTTAGATTTCTTCAAGTTGTCCTTCTCGCTAGACGAGTAGTCTTATGATTGATGCACGATGATGCTCTTTTATATCTCAATCATCGGAGGACCAGTTGGTTGGCCAGCCAGATCACCAGACTTAATCCTCTGCACACGATTCACACCAAAACGGTTTAATAACGGTTTTCAATCGAGTATAATTTGAATATTAATCCAAGGAAGGTACAATATTTCATAACTAATGCAAAAAGCACGAAATTAATCTGGAAAATAAGATCAAATTAATTATTATTAAGAGTCATTATTAAACAAACATGCACACAACTCCGATTCTGACAGTTCATCTCAAATATTCCGATAGCTCAGTGGTAGCGTACTTGCTAGCAAGATTAAAAAATTTAAGGTTCGGATACTGTTGAAAAATAATTATTTTTAATTAATTATGCAGGTTAATTTCATTTACCATCACTCTATTTCACTATACGATTTGTAAATATTCTACTATTAAGAATAGATCAATTGCCATCGCTTCTTTTCAAATGCCTTTCTGGTGACAACAATCGATGTAAAATGAATTTCAATAACAGCCAAAACGATGTCATGTGTAGAGATGGGAAAAGTTGTTATTTTCTCGTAACAGTTCCAACTGTTCCAGTTCCACGAAAATACTAGGTTCCAAATAACAGTTCCAAAATAACAGTACTACCATATATTATATAGCCTACGCCGAAGTTCGCTCCACAGCACCGGATCGAATCCCTCTCCTACAGTGATTTTCCCTTTGTGGCCTGACTCCATGTTGTTACCATAACAGATAAATTCTGTAGGATCAGAAATTAATTTTATATAATTTAATTTGGAAACTGCACCAAAATAAAACACACCAGGAATGAACGGAACTCGTCCAGAGTCAAGTCCCTAAATTCAGTTCTGTCATTCTGTGAAGCGTGTGACACAATTTATTTATGTTAAAACCCTTTAGTCAAAGTAGTTTATGCAAACATTTGGATAAAAAAGGCAAAAGTATAAGTCGAGGGCCCTGAGAAAGTCCAGAAGTCATACTGAGAGTATTGACACCACGAAACCAGTTACGTTATATTTATACACTGACGCCAGTTCAGGATTAAAAGTTGGTATTGAGTTTGTCCCTGAAAATTGTTAAAAGTAGCCAGATCTAGTGACAAAGTCGCTAAATTGACAACACTGCAGCAACGGTTGTCATAATGTAGTTCCATACACGGCCGATTTGATTCTAGCTTCGCTTCACCTTTGAAAGCGAAGGGAGCATCAAGTCGGCCTTGTTCCATAACATCGAGTATATTGTAACATGTAACAGCAAGAATTTGGTATAACAGGTACAGTACTACCACAGTCAATACATACAGTCGCGCAACTTCAACACTTTTTTTGCCAACATTCGCGACACTAGCGCCCAAGCGGCAGGCAAGGCACTGGTTATAGGGTTGATACACTCTCGTTCAGCCAGAACGTGCTTTAAAGGAATGTGAGATGTTATAGTGAAGTTTTAATCATGCGTCGGAATAAAGGCAATGTGTGCAATGACGAAAATTGCAGTAACAAGTTTAAATCCCCGAATTTGTCGTTCTTCAGATTCCCTAAAGACCAAGAGAAAATCATAACTCAGTCATAACCAATAATCCACGTTGTAGGTAGCCTACGTATTGTGTTCTATAAAACATTTATTACTTATCAGTTACCTATTTGTATGTCAGGAGGGAGAGTTTAAATAAAAACAAAGTAAATACCTGTTACAGTATATTATTTTTTTGCAGAGATCATATGTAAATGTGTAACCATTCCGATTTTGGATAATGTATCTACAATTTTTAATGTAAGTAATTCCATAATTTTTGTATTCGTGTTTTTTTCTTTATATTTTTCAAAAGTTGAATGTTATATTGCATTCAAGTAGGGTTCATGGTGTTAATTTTTCAAGAATTCATGGAGCATTGTAATCCTTTTGCAAAATATTCACTTCTTGAATAAATCCAGACTGTGTCGATAAATTTCTGATGTGTTGGTGTAGATTCATGTGGCAGACGTATTAAGTTCTCAAGAAATAAAAGAGCATTTTTTAAATTTAATATAAAAAGCAATCTTTTCTGTAATAATTTGGATGACTGTTATTGGTGATGATTTTACATTCCCAGTGATTATTTGAGCCGTTCAGAACAGAAGTGATGTAAGTCAAAATTAGGTAATGAGGTTTAAAGCAAAAATTCTGTAAATACAGCGCAAAGTAGCAATTAATATATCCTTCGTGCTATTCACTAATAGTTTAAATAAATTCAATATTAACTGTTACTTTGCGCTGTATTTTACAGAATGTTACTTTAACCCTCAGTACCTATTTTTGACTTACACCACTTCTGCTCTAAAAATAAAATTAGGCCTACATTTTCTGAGTTAATTGAAGTTACAATTTTTTCAACAAAATTGTGTGTTCATTTATTTGTTATCACCTACGTCATATTAACAGTAAGTGCATGTAAATTACGTATCATATAGGTAGGATAAGTTAAAATTAAGTTTATGTGTGAAAACTGGAAATGTAATGTAAAATGCGGTAAACGTGCCATAAAAATTTAAACCATAATATCAGCACTATTTGTGACTCAAAATAATAAAGGCAATACCGGTTCTTAAGAAATGGAAAAATAATGAACTTCATAAATCAATGTCTGTCATATTAAGGTTTAAATCCTCCCCTTTTTTATTTTCAAGTTTCCTCAGCGGCCGATTTGCGGTACGGAAAATAGTTAATTTCTCAGGAAATAGGGAGAGGAGTTCACCACGCAATGTACCCTACCAGATATGCCCTACAATTTTGAAGCTACTAATTTTGACTCTTCTCACAGGAAATATAGAGTTCCAATGATATATTAATATATTTAAGAATGAATTGAATTAACTGTCCACGTACGAACAATTATATTATTTCAAACCATGATACGTGATCAGGGCCATGATTCAGTTGTAAGGAGCAGAAAGAATTACGTTTATTCCAGCTACTGACACTTGTAGATTAACTGCGTGTGAAATTCTTCTAGGATTCTAAAGTAAAATTAATAAGAACCATATACACTTACTGTATAGCATAAAAATATAAAATAAATTACGCAAACCCGTTTTCTGATGTGTTATCATATGTCGTGTGCACACTTTTAACTTACCTGCCGCTAGAGGGCTACTGTCGCGCCAGCTGTCAAATGTTGGCATATTTTATACGTATGAGTTGCGCGACTGTATGTATTAGACTGTGGTACTACTAGTATGTAATGTAATGTGGTGTTTTGGAACAGGCCGTTACGTTATTTTATAGTCATAACTCATAATGTAATTCCATAACATCGAGTATTTTTTGTAACAGCAAGTATTTTGTGTAATAGGAGTATTTAATGTAACAGTGGAAGAGCCATGTACTACTAGTACGTAATGTAACAGTGGTATTTAGGAACATGTACTGACGCTAAATGATCACATACTTCCCTGTATGCCATGTGATGATGAGTCGAGATGTGAATTCCTGGAAATGAAATCTTTTCTAATGCTAAATTGAATTCGTAGATCAGGTTTGTTCCAAGCAGGAAATGTAATGTAATTTTAAATTATTTGTAAATTGGTCACGAAATCGAACTGGATCCCAGTGGTAAATAAAACCTAACCTATTCTTCCTCTTCTGCTTAGCTGAAGGTCACAGTAGTGTTCAATTTCTCCAAAAATGCGTAAATAAAAGCTATAATCATTTCGGCCTGCTAAAATTCATATTAATAATGTACCGTCATGAAGAATAATAATCTCATTGTAATGAAATATGAAAATTTACCGTTGTACTTTTTTTTAAACAAAAGAACTTCAATAATACAGTCATGTTTCAAAAGACTTTAGTTTAATTTCAAGAATTGGTAATGAAACTAAAACTGTAAAATATTTAGAAATAAAACATAACCTATATATTATCATCTCCCTTGATAAAATTCACAATGTAGTTACTATAATACAGGCATTATGTTATTTGATATAATCCTATACTTAATTAACATCAGTTCTAAGATAATGTGTACATTTTTTAAAGACTATCTTCGTATCTTTACTATTTATCTTTTACTTTAGTTTCCAACATTTATTTCAGTACGACGAAAGGATTCCCAATTCTGTTTTCAAACAGTGGCGCCAACTTATAAGGGCTCGTGGAATCCGAGCCCACCCAATAATTTATCGTGTTGTGAGATTTATTTAACTTAAGGCTCGTCAAATGTTTGAGCCCACCCACTGTTTTCCAAAAGTTGACGTCACTGCTTTCAATAGTACCAAACATGTTCCGTTCTGTGGAACAGGCGTTGTCATAATGAGTTCCAAAGTGAAACGTGCATTTGTAACCGCAAGTATTTCGTACTAGCTCAGAGCAACACTGTTATTTTGGAACATAGTGTTCGAAGGTGCCGTTACTTTTTGGAACAGTTCCAAACAAGGAACGGTTCCAAAATAACTGTTACGTTATTTTTTCCCCACCTCTAGTCATGTGTAATCGTACCACTGCTCTGGAGCACTGAGCATCCACAGTGCGTTGAATATGGAATTTATAAAATCCAGATAAGCCATTTTTTCTGAAACTATGCATTCAGAAAATTGTTACATGGCATTTTAATCCTACTTTTACTTCTACATGACACTCATCCAGTATTGACACTTATTTATGTCGTATTTCACACTTGAGAAGGAAAATAAAATTCATACACGCAACCTATGTAGGATAAAATAGTGAACATAGTAATGACTCAACTACCGCCGAGCACAGCATCATATTGTTATGAGGAAAAAAAGACTTTCGTCATATGTGGAAGCATTGATTGGGATATTGATAAATGTTTAAAGTGTGTTTATTTGTACGATAATTTATGGAGAATACTTTATATCTATAGATAATTAGCTGTTAAATAACCACAACTAACAATTTTATTGGAAAATTTAATTACACAGTAATGCTAATTAACTGTGGACGTACAATTGTGAATGTCCATTATGAACTGCAGCCTGCCTGACATTTTGTGTAGTAATCGTTCAGATCTTTCTGGTGTCTTGCACTCCAACGACGTAAATACCTCAGAGAATGACGCAATGTAAGTAGGCGAAGTTATCTGCTTATGGCCATGCACAACACCTAACAGCAATTTATCTCTAGAGTTTTACATGTCGGCATAATTACATTCAGTAACAAGATTATTATCTTCAGGTTCGAAATGTACTGCACGAAGCGTAGTTCATATGGTTAGTGAATTAGTTTTGGGATTCATATTACTTCAATATTCATATTACGCACCAGTTAAAACAACCTTATACATCCTCTTGAATCCTGAGATTATAGTATACTATACTGTACTTCATACATGATTAATAAGATGTATGTGCAGAGACCCGAAGTATAATATAATATACCTGCATTTGTGCTCTAACTGTAACTTGCAGAATTTTTTTGAGCATTTTTCCTCATGTCAGTGACTTTTTTTTTCGTTTGAAGTGTATTGAACTTTAGAAATAATAAAAAAAAAAAAACAAAATGTCTCAGAACTCAGGAGGATAGAAGTGTGTTAGATTAACCCCAATAGCTTTTCTTTCGTAAAGTCACAAAATTTTCATCCCGGAGTTGTTTACCTGCTTTAATTCCTACCCCATGTGCCAATCGTAATATAATGACAACTAAGGATAAACTTTCATATAGTGCACATGCTTTCAATCTCCTTTCCAATACTCAACTAGGCTACACACTGGGTATAATAGGGATGCAGAACTGGCGAGAGAGGGATGGAAGTATGGGGAAAGCGTTGGTTCCCCGTCCACACTCTACTGGCGTTGAATGACGTCTCTGACCCGTACGCAATCACGTAACACAGACGTTGAATACAAATCCCCTCCCCTACGAAGTCAATGACGCGGGGATGGAAGGAAGGTATGAGTGACGTATTCTGCCTTATGACGTACGCCACAATTGCGGCCCACTTCTGCAAACCTGGGGTATATTATAACAACTTAGTGACATTAAAACACTTTCCGGTATGAGTTCCTGAGAGTAAACCAATTTATAACTAGGCCTACTATAAACTAAATAATTTTGGAATAATTGACCTATACCCTTTTATACTTATATGTTTTACTACTTATTGTATTATAGCCTATAAACAAAGTAACGACAGAATATAATCTAAAAATTTCCACTGTAAAAATTAAAGAGATGACATTCAAGAGAGAGGCCCCACTACGATACAAATTTGTAGTTGTTGACCAGATTATTGAACAAAATACAAAATACAAATAAATACAAAATACAAATTGAATAAAATAGTAATACACAGGTATCAAAAAGAGAATGTAATAAATTTGAGGACCGAATGAGCAGTGCTCATGTTATCAGTATTTTTCGATCGCTAGTCGCCGACGAACTGAGAAGTCTAGTCCAATGGAACAAAGAATGATACAGGTGCTGAGCAACCTGGTATGTGGTCATTAACTGCTGATAGTATGTGCTATGAATTATAGGGCTCTCCTCTGGGTATCATGGTACCTTTTGGGATCGGATTGCGGGATCTCGGTGATGCCTACGTGGAAAGGTAAAAGGGATTCTGCAGGCCCATAAGGGAATCTGTAGCTCATCACTCGATTCTGAGTAGTTCAATGGGTCCACCCAAACGGCCTACTTGCAATTGTAGTCCCCAGTCCGTGCTCCTCTCCCCAAGGGGGACTAATATAATCACGATATCTCAGTAATAAATACCTAATCTTGGATCGTTGGTTGCTTAAATCAATTGATATTTTGCCCTCTGTCCTGTTTTGACGGTATTTTTCGAATAACTTTAAAGTATAGGCGTACTGAAGTAAAATATAATCATTATTATACCTTTTATTTTTTTTTATATATTTTTCTCTGAAGAAGGACGAAATGTTTTTTTTTCTTTTTTTTTCTTTCTTTCCCCCCCCCCCCAAATATGTTTCATCCCTTCATTGAGAATCAAGAACACAGAGACAACATAAAGATTTGCTGCAGTTTCAAAGCTGCCAGTTTTCCTACTCCGTGAAATGTAAGAAGATGATGTTTACTTAGTTAAAATCAAGTTGAGTTTCAAAACATTAGTTATCAGTACAGTACAGTAAATATATTCTATCTAACCTAAAAAAAAAGTTCAAGGTGCAAGGAGAGAATCCTCTCAAACTCTGTCAGCGTTGCAACAACTTATACAATTATATACCTCGCTTCCCTGATCTTGAGTCCGGAAATATTTCACGGAAGGCGGAACACGTCACTCACGTCATAAAAACCTCCGGGTGGGGACGCTCGGGACGAAGATGGGTCGTGACCTGGGACATCCGTTCTCCAATTCACTGCTAAGCCGCCTCTGTCTCTGATGTAAACAAGGAAGGAAGGGCAGCAACTTCTTCACTTCCACAAATGATTGTTTAAGGGAAAAAGTTACATTTTTCATGTTTGCTCTATTTTCGTGCATCGCTAAGAACTGCCAGTGAAAGATTACAGACATTTCTGCAGGAACCATCAGTCGACGATCTCACAGTGAAGTACAGGCATCGAAAATGTGACTTAACTGTCAGAAAATACCGTACTGTTCAACAAAAGACTCACAACCAAACATTCTCATGAGGGCAGATAAAAAAGTTATTTTTTTTCTTCCACCATGTTAACACTGTCAAAACAAGTGTTCATACAAATTTTGGCTACTCCAATGTAATTACGAGGGCTGTAAAAATAAGTTTTCTTAAGGCCCTTTATAGAAAGAAAACAAAATTTCATGGAAAGATTTATTGGGACAGATACAGCAATTGTTGAGACATTTTTCAACATATTTCCCGCCCGAATTGAGGCATTTGTCATACCGTGGAATCAACTTTCGTAGGCCTATGTCGTAGAAGTCTGCCTCCTGGGATCGGAACCAGTATGTGGCAGCCGTCTGCATCTCTCTGTTGGTCCCATGGTATGATAAATATCTCAATTCCAGTAGAGAGTATATTGAAAAATAGCTCAACAGTTGTATCTGTTCCAATAAATGTTTTTCAATGACACTTTCTTTCAGGAAAACATTATTTTACGGCCCTCTTAATTGAGTTCGTGTGGCCAAAATTTGTATATGCACTTGTTTTGAGATTATTAACATGGTGGAAGATAAAAATAACTTTTTTGTCTACCTCCATCAGAATTTTTGCTTGTCAGTACATGGCACTGTATGTCGAGTTTAAAGCAATAATTTTATTGTGGCTATTCAACGCAATTTTCGAGGTACATACGTAACCGAAGCACTATTGATCTCAATATAATTCTGTTATTTACTGAGTGTGAGGAAATGTGTAATATTGACAATTAAAATCAACAGCAAGACCAGAACATCCAAATTACGAGCTGTATCTTTAATATTAAAATATTTCACTCTTATAAACGTTTAAGAAATAAAAGACGAGTTTTTTTGGAGCAAAGAATTTGTTTGTGGAAATAGTATAGGTCTATCATCCGGCAATGCTCTGTTCCATTATGAATGCACCAGAAAATTTGGTATTTTAATCCACTTCATAATTAAATGATAATATTTTCAGCTATGAATTTATGAAGACTATAGTCAGCCTCAAAAATCCGGAGCGCAAATTCTCCGGTATGGACTTTAAGACATGTGTCCTGTGTTTGAGTTTTCCGGTATGTTAAAGACCTCCAAGACTAAATTAGAGACTCTGGATCAAATTTCTCCCCTCTCGCGTCCAACTAATACCTTATTTGGATTCTAGGTAGCGTTTGAGGCGATGAGCTGACCACTTGTCACTTTGCTCCTGTCGGCAAATAAGTGTAAATAAATTCCTTATAGGTACTGAAACCTCCGCTAGGGGGTTCCTATGTTCCGGCATCGGAACAATGTGTTAAATAGACTACACACATGGACATAGACAAAAATTGATTGTTTTTCTTTTTACTATTATTTGGAGAGACTATATGCAAACAAGCCTATGTCGGAATTTTTGACACTATTACTACACTATTGCTACAGATATTTAATGTATGTGTTCAGCTCTGTCTTGGCTAGGAGTGTCGTCAGGTTTATAGGGTTCTAGTTTTATAATAACCGACGACCTTGTTCAAAGATTTTGGTGATAATGTGCGTGGTAAACGCTTAAAAAGTCATGCACAGGTACAATAAAATATGCTAAATTACACTTAGGAGTGCATTTTACAGGCAATGTTTCTGCATTAATTTATAAATTCATAAAATTAAATTTTTGCTATATTGCGTCATTCGTGGAAAGACAGTATACGTACACCGTCCGAAATAGTTTTTCGGCAAATTTAATCGGAAATTTCAAAGCAACAGTGCTACTTGATTGAAATCCTTTTATTTATGGACAAGTTAATCCCAGTGATCAAGTTTACCCCAGTTCTCGGTACGAAAAATAGTTAATTTCAGAGGAAATAGGGAAGGATAACGCCACGCGATGTACCCCATAAGGTCTTCCCTGAAAATCCTTGTTCTCTCCAAGCAAAAACTGAATTGACGCCCGTGCTCACAATCAATATAAATGCAGTTAAACTTGTTTCATAATAGCCTACTTCGAATCAAATTTACTCATTCTTCAATTATAGTTCAGAGCTTTTTCCCCTAGCACTTAGCTTCTCTTATCTCTGTGCACAAAATAAGAATGTTCGTATTTTAATTTGTAGAATTTTTAACAAATTCTATTTTCATCTCCTGTTTCTTTCACGACTAGGTGCGGCACAGATAGAAAATGAATCCTGTATCAATCAATAAATAAATTAATAATAATAATAATAATAATAATAATAATAATAATAATAATAATATTTTGTACGTGCAGTAGGCCAAAATCAGCGACAGGGAACCATCAGTTTTACTGCACTTCCGAAGGAAGTCAAGCTATGAATTTTATCTCTTTAAAAATCGTTAGTTCTTGGTACTAAGAGAAGACCCTATGTCCTTAACTTACCGTGTAAATAAATAATACTAGGCCTATTCATATCCGCATACGTATATAGAGAGTCGTAAAAAGTAATTATCCCACATTTTTTTCTTGAATATAATGAAAATTGTTACAGTTTGGTGACACTATAAATAGTGTAAGTTAATGTGTCTTCTACATACTATTTTTCTACAGTTTCCATCATGTCGTACAACCTTACGCAGCGTAAAACGAGTGCATGCATTTCTCGCAGGTACCAGCTCTTCTCCTGCATCCACAGCCACTTCCTCACTGCATCATATATCCTATGCTGTTGCCACGTTCGAAATGAGTTCCATGCAAAGCGTATTTAAGAAACCCAAACAAAAGTCTGACGGTAATAGATCTGGCCTGTAGAGTGTTTGGAGCAGCACGGTGAAACCCATTTTGTTGGTGTGTTCCTGGGTTCGCAGACTTGTGTGAGGGCGCCCATTGTCATGCTGAAGCAACATTATGCTAGGTTCTTGCCAGACCGAACTCGCCGGAAACGTTTCTTGAGAGTTTTCAGGATGTTGATGTACGCCTCTTAATTCATGGTTGCTCCTCTTTGCATCACATCCATAACAATGACTACTTCACAATCCCAAAAGGCAGTAACCATGAGTTTTCATCAACTCAATATCTAATAGAAATTATTAAAATTATGGACCATAAATTTAAATTAAAAAAACGGCTTTACAGGAACAGTGTAATAGAAGAAGTATTCTTCTCTCTAATAGTAACAGTACATTGTTACAGAAGGGGCTGTCTTCAATTCCTTCTTTCTGGGCAATTAAGGATGATGCCACTCCATTGACTACCTCTTTGTCTCTGGCTCAAAATGATGCAACCAAGTTTTTGTCACCTGTAAAACAATCGGGACAAAAAGTTCTACCGTCTTCAAAGCGCTCTAACAATTCAGAAGAAATGGCTTTCTTGTGCACCCTGAGGTCTACGGTGAGACTTTGTGGAACACATTTTGAGCAGAATTTTGAATATACGTGAGAATTAATAATTGAACGAAGACTTCGAATGCTTAGCGACAACTGTAGGGCAATTTGTTGGATCGCAATGCGCCGATCTGCACGAATAATGACATCCACACGAGCGCAATTCGTCAAGTCTGAAGTGTTGGCTATGGCACGGCGTTCAGCACGCGGCAGATCTCGGAGCTCGGTTCTGCACTTCTGACGCCCGAACTCTCTGAGCCCACCGCCCATCAGTGCACCTATAAACAGCACACATAAATGTTTATGGATGGTTACCACACTTTCATAGAAGTCTGCAATAGATGACGTCATTTTAACGGTTCTCTACAGCTCCGCCATCTCTCGGAATGACTTGTCATTCGTTACTTTCGCGGGCGTAACATCAGATTCCAAGCCCTCAAAAGTGCACTTTTCTATCTTTATTAATGGCTGAGAAAAGAAATTGGGGGCATTACTTTTTAAAAGACACCCGTAAAATTGCGAACAAGTTAACCGCTAGAGTACTAGACCACGGAGGACGTAGTCACTTGAATTTTAATGCAAATTTCCTTCAGTTTCATCTCTAAGCATTCGGTAACCGTGAACTGAGTATTCATTTACAATTAATGTTACTATAATGCATGGCCTCTCATTAAGGTAGTCATGGATTGCCATTTGTCTTTCCTTCATAGTTTCAGCAAATAAATGGCATTAGATACATTTGGTGAAGTAAAACTATGTGTAACGCATCTTCCCACTGCAAAAGGAGTTTTATATCATCCGTATTGTGACATTTGCTTAATGGCAGACGTCCTGTTGCCCGATGACATGAGCACAGTTGGAGTTGCAGTAATATTTTTATATACGACGAAGTGTTCAACTGTGAGACATATGGGATCAGTGATGGATGATCCCGTGATCACGAAATACAAACCGTTACAGAATTAACCACGCGATGACATTGGCACACCTGAGCCTCAAACTATTTTAGTAATAGTAATAATAATAATAATAATAATAATAATAATAATAATAATAATAATAATAATAAGTACACTAAAACTGCCACGATTGTTTAGGGCTAGCTTGTTGGGCTTATAAGGTAGGGGACGCGAGTTCAAATCCCGGTTGATCCACTCTGAATTGTATAATTTCTGTTAGGCAAGCAACGAACGAAGGGACGAAATAAGAATGAACGAAGGAACGAAATGAGAATGAATGAACAAAGGGACAAAATGAGAATGATTGAGTGAGTGAATGAATGAATGAATGAATGAATGAATGAATGAATGAATGAATGAATGAATGAATGAATGAATGAATGAATGAATGAATGAATTATTTAATTACTTAACGCAATGAGAATGAGTGAACGAAGAACGCAATGAGGATCAATGAATTAATTAATGAATTAAAGAAGACACTTTAAGTTACTTGAAAAACTCTTGGAGTAGGCTACCACCACAAGGATTAACGAGATTCTGGAACTCCATAATTTGTTAACAAACATCATTTTGCGGTTGAAGTGATTTATTATTATTATTATTATTATTATTATTATTATTATTATTATTATTATTATTATTATTATCATCATCATTATTATTGTGGAACGTAACTAGTCTTTATAGAACAGGAGGGGTAACATTAGTAGTAAAAGAGCTAGCTAGATATAGAATGGACTTCGTGGCAATACAAGAGGTTAGGTTAGATGGGAATGGCATATCACAAATAGGAGACTACTTGTTGTTTTATGGGGAAGGAAATAATAATCACCAATTAGGAACATGATTCTTTGTTCATAAAAGAATAAAATCAGCAGTAAGAAAGATTGAATTTATCACGACAGGTTGTCATATTTAGTACTTAATGGTAGATGGTGCGATATCATGGTTATAAATGCTCACACCACTACAGAAGAGAAAGACGACGATGGAAAGGATAGCTTCTATGAGGAATTGAAACATAATTTTGATCAGTTATTTAGATGTTTTTTTTTTTAATTTTATTGGATTATTTTACGACACTGTCTCAACATCTAGGTTATTAAGCGTCTGAATGAAATGAAGGTGATAATGCCGGTGAAATGAGTCCGGGGTCCAGCACCGAAAGTTACCCAGCATTTGCTCGTATTGGGTTGAGGGAAAACCCCGGAAAAACCTCAACCGGGTAAGTTGCCCCGACCGGGATTCGAACCCGTGTCACCTGGTTTCGCGGCCAGACACGCTGACCTTTACTCCACAGGTGTGGGCGTTATTTAGATATCACATGACATTTTTATTGGGGAATTTCAACGCTAAAGTAGGACGGGACGATATTTTTAAACCAACTATTGGAAAAGAAAGCCCACATGTAACTAGCAATGACAATGGAGTTAGGTTAGTCAAATTTGCGACATCAAAAAATTTGAGAGATAAACGGAGACATACTGGTATAGTAGGTATTCGAAATTTCATGGGGGCAGACTGTAATTCTGACCATTATTTGGTAATTGGAGAATTGAGAGAAAGACTATCAGTAGCCAAACGTGTAGAGCAACAAGTTAATGTCAGTAAATTCAATATTCTGAAATTATAGGACGAGGAAACAAAGCAACATTAACAGGTCGAAGTTTCGAATAGGTTTGCCACTTTAGGAAGTTACGACGAAGTTCAGAAAGAGTTAGATGTTAATAGCTTGTGGGAAAATATCAGAGAGAGTATCAAATTTGCAGCTGAGCAGTGCATAGGTTATTATGAAACAAAGAAAAAGGAACCGTGGTTTGATGACGATTGTTGCATGCTAGTGGAAAGAAGGAAAAAGGCAAAATGGAAATTATTACAGGATCAAGTTGAGGAGAATAGAGATAATTATTTCAATTAAAAGACCGGAAACAAGTCGTATACTTATGAACAAAAAGAGAGGTTACTTGAAGGAAAAACTGAATGAAGTAGACACAAATAGATTTATATAAGGGTATGAAGGAATTTAAGAACGGATAACAGACAAGTATAAACGTGATCAAAAATGAGAATGGTGATTTGCTTGCAGACTCTCATTCAATCCTGAATAGATGGAAAAACTATTTTGGGCAACTGCTAAATGTACATAGGCCAAATAAAAATGATCGGGACGAAATTGAAATACAAACTGCTGAGACATTTATATCCGAACCCACACTTTCAGAAGTCGTAATTGCGATACAAAATCTGAAGAAGTACAAGTCTCCAGGTATCGATCAAATTACAGCAGAATTAATACAAGTGGGTGGAAGTGCATTATCTAGCGAAATTTATGAGCTTGTACTTGCTATTAGGGAAAAGGATATTTTACCAGAACAATGGAAGGTGTCCATAATTGTACTTATTTTTAAGAAGGAAGACAAGACTAACTGTAGTAACTTTCGAGGAATATCACTTTTGTTGACGTCGTACAAAATTTTGTCCAATATTCTTGTGAGAAGATTAACTCCGTACGTAGATGAAATTATTTGGGATCATCAGTGCGGTTTTAGACGTAACAGATCGACTACGGATCAGGTGTTTTTGTATTCGACAGATATTGGAGTAAATATAGGAGTATAAGGGTACAGTACATCAGTTATTCATAGATTTCAAAAAGGTATATGACTCAGTTAAGAAAGAAGTTTTATTTAATTTTCTTATTGAATTTGGTATTCCCAAGAAACTTGTTCGATTAATTAAAATGTGTCTCAGTAGAACTTACAGCAAAGTCAGTATAGGCCAATTTCTATATAATGCTTTTCCAATTCACTACGGGCTAAAGCAAGGAGATGCACTGTCACCTTTTTCTTTTTAACTTCACTCTAGAATATGCCATTAGGAAAGTTCAGGATAACAGAGAGGGTTTGGAATTGAACGGGTTACATGAGCTTCTTGTCTATGCGTATGACGTGAATATGTTAGGAGAAAATTCACAAACGATTAGGGAAACACTGGAATTTTACTTGAAGCAAGTAAAGAGATAGGTTTGGAAGTAAATCCCGAAAAGACAAAGTATATGATTATGTCTCGTGACCAGAATATTGTGCAAAATGGAAATATATCATTAAAAATAACTAATCCTTTGTCATGGTTAACTTTCGCATAAAAATTCGCACAATGGCCATCAATTGCGTAGGTTAATGGATTTAAAAAAATGTGAAGGGACAAGTTCATATGGTGGATTTAGTTTTTAAATAGCTATGCATTTTGATTTACGTCTTGAAAATGCCATCTAATTTTGTAATTAGAAAAAATTTTTTTTTTCATTTAAAATTAAATTATGGTTTATTTAACGACATTCGCAACTACCGAGGTTATATCAGCATCGCCGGTGTGCCGGAATTTTGTCCCGCAGGAGTTCTTTTACATACCAGTAAATCTACTGACATGAGCCTTTCGCATTTAAACACACTTAAATGCCATCAACCTGGGACGGGATCGAAACCGCAACCTCGAACATAGGAGGCCAGCGCTATACCAACTACGCTACCGAGGACGACTTTTTTCATATATATTTTCCATTGATTCATATAAAGTATGTGATAAAGAAGTTACTAGTTATTATAATAAAAAATTTCCTAAATGCATTTAAACAGCGTGTGTGTGTGCGATTTAAATGTTATGCATGTCTAAGTTTGACCACAAAATATTTTAGAAGAAAGAAAAGTGAGCATAATATTTTATTATATTTGGAAATATCTTCATGATCTTTGATGTAAAAACGCACAGACATACTGTTGCTTAAAGATAGAATTGTGTCAGGACAGTTACAGACAACGGTCAAGGGCTGTACCATTCAAACTACAAGAATAGGTTGTAAATTTCTTTATAACAAAACGCCATTAAAGATAAAGACAGATAGGGTAAGGTGGTACATTATGGATATAGGTACAATACGGATAACGCTAAGATTAGCGTAATTTTCTGCAAGACTATTGTTGTTAGAACTGTTTCGAGCAGTGCGTCAAGAAGGAGGATCCTTGTTGTGTTTATCGTGTGAGTTTCAGTACAGCTGTGCCTTTCATTGAAGCTCTACAATTTATTTTGCATAGCAAGGTAAATACTTGAACTTGGAAAATATTCAATTTATAAAACTGCACAATATTTGAGTTCCTGGTGTAGCTTCAAACATGGCAGAATCATTTCCCTTTTTATGCAGTCTTATGTTGCCTTGAAATAGACGACTGTAGGTGCATGTGCTGTCACCTATTGTTGCATTGTAACAATGAATGATCCCCATACATTTAACATTACTAAAGTACAATATGGATCAGTAGTCTAGGTACAATATGGATCAGTAGTCTAGGTACAATATGGATATAGTCTAGATCGGGCGAAGTTAGACTATTTGTTTTCTTTTGTTGTAATTATTCTGACATATAGTCTTACGCGTATAATTTATATATTACAATTTGTTTTTTCGTTTTGTTGTTTATTTTAATATTTTTTCTTACATGTTCATGGGTAGATGTTAAGGGTACAAACAGAACCTAAATTCAGAAGAAAGTGGAAGCCATCGGTGATGAACACTGCAATTAAGTGCATCAAGGAAGGATATTTGTTTATCCGTGAGGCTTTCGAGTTATATCAACTTCCTTTTACTACACTCCATAGAAAACTGAAGCTTGAAGAACAGAGAGCTACTGGGTGAAAGCTTCGTGTAGGAGACGCAATAGTCTTGGTTTAACACCTCTTCAGGTGACGCAAGCCGCATTTAACTTTGCAGAGGGATGTCAGGTGGAATACGGAAAACAGAGTTGCAGGGATTGATTGGTTTCTCGCATTTCTAACGAGGCATTCAATTTCGAGTGTAAGGGAACCCGAGTGTCTGTCACGTACCAGAGCTCAGGGATTAAATAGGCAATCAGTTGCGCATTTTTTCGGCAACTTGAAAGAAGTTACGGACCAATTTGAATTGTGTGACAAGCCTTATAATGTGTACTTTATGGATGAGTGTGGTTTTCCACTTAATAACAGGCCTTCTAAGATAGTATGTCAAAAGGGGAATTGAAAAGTTGTTGCTATTACCAACGCAGAAAGAGAGGAAAATGTAACCATCGTTGCATGTTGTAACACATCCGGTGGATTCATCCCTCCAATAGTCATTTTTGAAAGTGTTGAGAAACACCCAGAATATCAGGACAGCTTGCCTCCAGGCTCGATAGTGGCAATAAGCGAGTCAGGGTACATAAATGAAAATCTCTTCTTGGCATGGTTGAATCACTTCAATAAATACAAAACCCCAGACAGAGTCTTGATTTCTGGACAATCATTCAAACCATGTGAGTTTGCAAGCCTTGGAATATTTTCAGATGAATGAGATGAATTTTTAGGGTTACCACCACATAGCACTCATGTCTTACAACCATTAGACGGAACATTGTTTAAGTCACTGAAGACCAAATACCATAAGAATGCAATTGAATGGATTCATCGTCATCCAAAAGAAAATCTGTCGAAGAAAAGATTCTGTCCCACATTCAGCATGGCTTGGAACAACACGGCTTCCGTAGGTGAAGTTTTTAAAGGTTTTCAATGTAATGGGATATTCCCATTCAACGATGACATTGTTCCGGAGGAAAAATTTGAACATGCAGTCATGTCTACATAATCAAATAATGATGCTGAAAATAATGCTGGTCATGCAACCCCTAGCACTAGTAAGCCCCTAACATCTGGAGAGCCCTCAAGCAGACACACAAATGCGACCGAGCCTATAGTTTCAGAAATTGTATCACCCACCAAAACTAGCGGCAACTTCTCAAGTCATAAAAGTTGTTTTTCGTCATCAGAGGATACCATAAAAAAATTTTTGCCTTCTCCACCTAGAAATGAGTCGTGCCGAAAACGGAAACTGCACACCTCTGTCCACCTTACTTCCCCACAAAACATTGACACCACTCGTGTTGAGATATGTGGCAATGAAACCACAAACAAAACCAAAATCCAAGGCGAGAAGCGCAACAATGCTAAAAGGAAGTGTGTTGGTGTCATCAAGGAATCACGCAAAAGAAAAAATGTGTGTGGATTCTGTTTGCTGAATTATTACAGTCCGGAATCCATAAGGAAAGGGACAGGATTTGTTGTCAATGGTGCCAAATGTGGTATTATGCAATCTATGTAGGTGGAAGAGGTAAAAAACAGTTTATTTGTGGCAAATGCCAGTGATTCTATATGTACTATGTAGGGATCCGAATTGTACCCACTGAGGTACATTATGGATCAGTTTTTGTTAAATGTAATTTATTTTTCAGCGCTTAACTTAAGTGAAGTAATTTTGTTTAAACACATGTATCATATCAGAAAATGTCCAAAGATTATATAAACATAAAATCATAATGCATAGTCATGTATGTTGGTGGGAACAATAAAATCTGTCTTTAGTGATCCATAATGTACCACCTTACCCTACAATTCAGAGGAGGCATAACATCTCTCATTTTCTTTTCGTTGCATACGAAGTGAATGTTACATGGCACAGGAAGATACCGGGTGGAAAGCCATACCATGTCTTTCGTAAAAAGAGAAAGAAGGAAAGGAAAAAAATAGGAAGCAAAAAAGGATACATAGAAGGGAAAAAATGTTACAAACATCCCAACTTCTTAAATTCTTCATCCTTCTTCAATCCTCGAATTCGGGAGCGCGACATCCCCTCCCATCCCATTCGCTGAGGAACTACGCCAGGAGAGGAAATTCCAGTAAATTCCCCCACACCCTGCGCAAGCCACGTTTCTTCTCTTCAACCCTCGCCTGCTCTCTTACTTTCTTCTTTTTTCACCCTTTTCCCCCCTCATGCTATCTCTTCGCGTTTGTTCTTATACCATCTTCTTGCGATCGCTAAAACCCCAAGTAAAGAACCTTTTGGCCCCTTGGGGCGAGTAGAGTATACACGTGCAGGGATGACGGGGATGTGTGGATGTGGTGGTGTGTACGGTGCGTCTCAAAACACTGATCACTTCCACCGCCTTCCTTTTAAGCTAATGGAATAAAGATTATGAACAATGGAGGTTTATTTCCAAAAGTGAATCGGTAATAAACGAGTCATAATTTTTGTATTATTGTTATGAATTATCATTAAGAATTATTCATCCCTTACGATTATAAGTAGTTTCTCTATTTTACTAATTTTTTATCTTGTGAGAACATAATTCTTGTGCGATTGGCATTCTATACGAATGCAAATCCCCTGTTCTTGGAGAACGAGAGCAGAACCACTTTACTCACTTTCCTGCACTTCTTTAGAACTTTTTCGTACTTCGCCATTTAGTAGTAGGGTATACACGTGCGTTCTTAGCGTCGCCATAGTTAGCAAAACTTTGCTTTAAATGGACACCTCCACACTGAAGAGCAAAGAAGCACTGTGACGGTCGGTGGCCTAACAGCGCTCCTGCAATTTTGGCTTGGTATGGGGAAGTGGGCTGGACCCGGAACGGTCCACACATTTAGGCACGGTTTGACCCATTGTACGCTCTTATATGCGATGATTGTCCAAGTCTAACAGGTGGTCTGGGTGACATTCGCGAACCCGATGCAGACAGGTGGGCTATCCTGCCTCCGCCCCTGATAGAACCAGGTCCCGCTTCGCACGCGATTAGTCTGATAAGCCCGAGGGGTCCGAAGCCCCAAGACTTTCCTGATCAGCCTGCGCTGACAAGTGGACTATCCTGCCTCAGCCCCTGATAGAACCAGGTCCCGTTTTGCGGACGAGTAGCCTGATAAGCCAGAGGGGCCCGGAGACCCAAGCCTTTCCTGATCAGCCGGCGCTGACAGTTGGGCCATCCTGTCTCATCCAGTGATAGAGCCAGGTTCCGTCCGCATACGAGTAGCCTGATGAGCTCCAAGTCCTTCCAACTCCATCGGAAACCCGTAGTACCCCGAACACTTTACTCCAGCCCATTTTTACTATTGTGAATGATAGATGAAATGAGGGGGAGGTGGAGTGTGTTGGTGGAATGATAGAGGGAAACGGGTGCATCCCGAGAAAAACTCTTTGCAACATCTGCTTTGTTCACCACAAATTCCATCACGACCTGGCCGGACATCGAACCCCGACCGCCTGAACGGAAGGCCAGCGCGCTAGCACTGTCGCTCAGCTCCGCAGTAATACAAGCTCTAGCTTGTACTTGCTATAGAGCTAGCCGAGCGAGGAACTCGCATTCGAGAGGGCCGTGGCTCGATTCCCCGACTGACCAGCCTGACTAGATTTTCCGTGGTTTTCCACAGTTACTTAGGTAAATACCGGTTTATAATTTTCATTGCTCCGGTCCATTTCCCTTCCTTTCCCGTGTAGGAAAATAATTTAGATTTCATATCATTCACCTTCTTCATCTCATTTCATAGACATATTCAGGTTAAGACGCGTGTCTTCGCTTACGGGACGGGGCGTCCTCTCCGCAATCGGCCCTGGATCCCCAGCCTTCCGCAATATCTCTACCAGGATTCATTTCTTAATAGCACTTCCAAGGGCGCTTCGACACCTTGGAAGGGCCGTTGGAATGGATCCTGTGCTGCTTGGGGCAGGGGATAGGAGGCCCCGAGCGGGTGAGGGGTCACATGCGGCCGGTGTGATGGTACACCTCATCCTCATTCATCCCATAAAATTTCGGGTGTACAGTAGTGAACCTCCGGGTTCCCTAAAAGCCACTAAGTAAGTAATTTTTTGTTGTTATTATGCGACACCGAGATTAAAAGAATTGGACTGGCCTGGAGAAAATTCTGAGTTTAAAGGAAATTTGGCAAGATAAAAGGTTCAGCTTTAAACTAAAATGCCAACATGGCCATGAAGGACGTAGTGGCACGAGTAATTCAATTGGAGTGGAAGTGAGGAGGGCACATGGCATGAATGGACGAAGGGCGATGTGCATAGGCGTCAACAATGTGGGCCAACCGACTAGGGAACAGAGGAAGAGAGAGTCCGCATCGAAGATGTGGACAAGACTGCCAGAGATCATGCATGGTCTAAACATATGGGAATCAACTAATCATAAATCATACACAGTGTCATGGAAGAGAAAATTATATGAAAAGCGAAAAATGTTAACTTGTAGTGAACAGTGTATAGAAAGTTATATGAAATACCATTATGATAGTAATAGTACAGTATTATCTAATTGTTTAAATATGCATAGCCAATGTTAATAGGGAAAAACTGTAGACAATATCATTCATGGATTCCCTCACTATGGGAGAACAACGGAACCACCCTACCTTGAGTAGGACACCATTGCCCAATAGGAATCTACTGGCTATCTTATATATATTCGCGTATTATTATTATTATTATTATTATTATTATTGTTATTATTATTATTATTATTATTATTATTATTATTATTATTATTATTATTGCTGTTGTTGTTGTTGTATACGTATGCTATGTAAGTTTTCACAGTATGAATGAGGTATTGAGTAGCTTAGCTTGTATTGTAAACAGTTGTTTAATGTTTTTAAGTATGAGTAAAATGTTAATATCCATTTTATTTCTGTAACACATAGAAACTGGTCACGAGCATATAAATATTACTATAAAAATGAGACCAAACAAAATATAAACCTATTATACTTGCCAGGAAAACCTATTGCCTTACACCTCAAATATATTCATTCTGATTTGCACAATTTTACTAGTTTAGTGGATATAGGCCTAAATACGTCCGTCCTACAATAACTCCACTCTGAATTAGCACCTTTTTTGACAACTTCAATTTTCAGTTATCTCGAAGTAGTGGCTTCCATCTGATTCCTTACAAAATCAAACATTTTTTTTTTTAATCTCTGTTCTCTGCACAAAAGATGTAGGTACAATATGAGGCCATGTATTGTCGTGTTGGTAATTTTTTGCTCTCTGAATATGTCACGCAGTTCCACGATTATGTTTAATTGAAGTCGCTCAGCCTATTACGTCAGGACTAATGAATGTGTCCAATTGACTGCTCCTGATTGCTTTATGGATAGAGGAAGTGAGTTATATTGCAAGAACATTTTTAAATCTTGGACGGATGGTAAAATCATGTAAATGTACATTTGTAATGGTGATTAGTTGAGCAGGAAAAGATATTTTTTTAAACATTACATTCCTATCATCATTCTCTCATTTTTGTGATGATATTAATATAAGTTATTCACGACTTTTGTTACAGCTGCTGCCTGCGAAATATAATACATTTTGTTTAAAATCTTCTAGTCTATACAAATGAAATGAACATTATCATTTTGTTACAAAGAACAGCAGGAAACTGCTTTACAAATGCAAGCTAAATTATGTCGCTCTTGTACTGTGGAAACTCCCAGGAGCATTTTACATACAATTATTAATTTACATAGTAACGGGATGGACGGACCTGACAGACCCACTTGCTCAACATGTAATGCTAATATGAATTCCGTATCCATGCAAAAGTTTATCCGTGATTATTCTAGGGTTTTTGACTAGATACATGTAATAGAGGGCTTTGAAATGCAAATCTGTCCTAGACCGCTGAAACAGACTCTACTTAAAATATTCGACCAATAAAACTTAATGTCATTTGATGACACAAGATGGGGAAACGAATGAAGTAACTTGATTCTCTTCCTATACTTTGTTACAAAGAATGTTCCATAGCGATGTAATAATAGTGGCAGGCAATATTATGGGAATACTATAGGCCTATCAGTTTGCAGTGTATATCATGCTATATTGGATCTTTTTTAATGTTGCAAGAATTTCATGACATGTTCATTTGACACTTTAAGCCGAATTTTGGAGAAAACTTTTTGTTCAAACATTGGTTCAAAAGGAGGAAGTACATGTCATGTCATGTTATGTCATGTCATGTCATGTCATGTCATGTCATGTCATGTCATGTCATATCATGTAATAGAAAAGCATTGAATTTCACTATAACATTCTGCTGTTAAGGAATCGCATCTCATTATGATGAGAATTATGAAAATAAATTTAATCAGCAGACTCGGAAATCATATCTCCCAAAGTAATTCAAATAGGCCTATCGGTTCGGTCTTTTTCGAAGAAATCTATTCTACGTCCGTTTGGTTATATCTCATCCCAGTTTCACCCACCCATTTCTGCTGGCAAAGATTAGTGGCTGGGCTGTTAGGACAGTCCCAACTCTTTCCTGAAAACATTTACTGTTCGGAATTGGACATCTACGTAATATTAAAGTAAAGTAAAGTAATTTAAAAAAAAGGGACCTGTTAAATAAATGTCACATGAATTCCACCCTTTCGACAATCCTGTGACATAACCACTCGGACCGACAGTATTACTCCCATAAATTGTATGTGCTGTGTGCACCGTGACTGGAGGAATTGCATCCCAATTTCGTAACCACGTCGAGAAGGAAGAAGAAACGCTATGTACCCATGACTTAGGTTGATAGACAACAGAGAAACTTAGATCGGAACAAGAAAAAGGAGCTGCTGTGTTTCGAGACTAAAGACCTGGATTCAAGATGATAATAATAATAATATAAGAAGAAGAAGAAGAAGAAGAAGAAGAAGAAGATCGCACTGTTAATATTGACAAGGATTGGTTATACCAGAACTGAATAGCCCTTTTGTTCCCAGTAACAGACACACGGTAGTCCTGTAGTGTAACAAATATGAGTACAGTATAACATAATCTATATATGTATCTACTAATAATAAAACTGTAACAAACATTTTTCTGGTAATTTGCGCTTTTCCAAAAATAACTGTTGTGAACATAATTAACTATCCTGAGACAAAAAAATTGCATTTATTTAAATTTTGTTTGTATGTCTATCTGTATGTTTGTTACCTTATCACGCGATAATGGCTGAACTGATTTGTATGAAAATTGGTATAAAAATTAAGTTGGGTTCCACTTAGTATTTAGGCTACATGGTATTCAAAATACTTTAAAATGGGGTTAAATAGGGGTCTGAATTAAATAAAGAGTAATATCTTAATATCTTGATTATTATTGATTTTTGAGGAGAATGTTATATAACAAAAATTGCTTTAAAAATTTCTGTCAAGTTTTATTCTATGCAAAATTCTGATAGGACTGGCATTTAACGACATATATCAGTTTTAAAATAACAAAGCATTTTATGTTACTGTCTCCTCAAACTATCAAATGAAAACAAATGACTCTGCGTTTAATTAAGGCGGCCTTGCTTCATAAATGGAACATATTCATTTAACACTATTTTTATACGGATATAATAATTTATGATAGGCATATATTAAAGTTTATCAATATCAATATATAGAGTGAACAGTAAGTAATGTTATTAATTCTGGTGAATGATTCGTTTAGTAGACGGCAACAAAAAGTCAAATACCATTTTACTGTATTTTGAATAGTTTTCCAGAAAAATGTGTATTTTAAAATACACGAATTACGAGATCATGCAACGCTGTTTAATACGCAGGGAGTGCATATAAGGCTGTGTTGCTCTGAACAAACGTTTCACCTGGCTTCTTATGAACAGGGAATTTGAAGGTCATTGCCACGTACATTCTTTCTAAAGTCATTAAATTTATTTTACACTAGCCGTACACGTGCGCTCCGCTGCACTTGTTAGAAATAAATATAAAGTAATTGCATAATTAAAATAGGACATATGTCCCAGGGAACATTCATGTTTGATAGAAGGATAAATCGTTTAATATGTTACTTAATTTAAATTGTATTTAAATAATTAAAATGCGATCATTTTTGCCCAGAGACCACTCATTTGGTGCAATGATAATTCCTTTAACATGTTTCTTAATTGTTATTACATGCAAATAATTAAAATATTATCATTTGGTTCAGAGGACATCTGTTTTTGGTGCAAGGATAATTCGTTTAACATTTTTCTAAATTAGTCTTGAATGCATCCTTCAATAAATCACTCCAAATTAATAGAGTTGATTGTGTACGAAGATAATTCGTATGTTAACCTTACTGTGCAACTTTTTTTTTTAAGTTTATTTCATTCACGCCTTAACATCTGTGGTCATGTCGCGTGTTTAGAATGTGTGGGTATATCAGTAGGCCGTTTTTACTCTTGCTAAGTTCCTGTTTCAATTGTGTGTTGTAGATGGATTGTGTTGATGAAACTGATTATAGAATTTGATTAATGTTTTTGGTATTGGTAATTGAGGCGGTGATGAATCATGGCATGTATCTTTCCAATCCGGCATTTGCCTTTATGACTAAGGGAAATCATGAAAAACCCCAGTCAGATTGGTCGGCCACGAGGTTTGTACCCGGGACCTCCCGAATGCTTGTCTCAAACGCTACCGTCTGAGCCAACTCTCTCGGTTGTATATCATTGTTTATGCGAATAAAAAAATGAGGTACCTTACATAAATAATATTTTAAGAAACACAGGAAACGAATATGGGTCAATTATGAGTGCAGGAACGCCATTTCGTGACACCTTTTAAAATAATTCAGCTCCAGTGAGCTCTATGGTAAAATGCTTAATTATTATGGTCCAGTAAAAATACTCATCTTTAAGACAAAACTCTTAACTATTATGTTCTGTGAACAAAAAGAAATTTAAGTGTATAAAATTAGAGTATTTTATGTGGACTAAATAAAGTTGCAATAATCAAGTTATACAATATTTCGACAGAATATCAAGTTTTCTGTGCTTAAAGATCTATTTTCATCTTACCCAGTCCTCATATGTAGTATTACATCCATCTAGAGAAACTACAAATTTCAAATAGTGAAGAAATTATCCAAATTAGCTTCTGAGATTGCTTCATATAAACACACAAATATTTTCTGCATATTAATAATGATAAACGTCAAGGCCGCCTTAAATAGGCGGAGTTATTTCTTTTTATTTCATTATAGCCATCGACGTCGTTCCTGCAATAACTTCTATGTGACATATGGCTTTTCAGATTTTTGCTCTATTAAATAACTTAAATAGTTATACAGCAAATAATACAATCTCCTATATGTAATTATATTTCTTTCTTTCGAAAAAGTAAGAATTCACGATCTCCTATGCACCACTGCCATAGAATGAATAAGTCTGTTTTTTCTTCCTACTGAAAAAAAATTATATTTTGCACATAGGAGTTACGGAACAACGACGCTATAATCTGAGGCAGCGGTGAAAATTTATTGTATTGTTATTTTAAAACTCTTGTATATCCTTAAATATCAGTTATATCAAAATTTTGTAAAGAATAAAACTTATCGGAAATCATTGTCAAAGAAATTTTTGTTATGTAACATTTTTTACAAAAGTCAATAATAAGCGAGATATTTCGATTTATTTAATTCAGCCCCCCTTATAATCCCCCTTTTAAATAAAGTATTTTGAATGTCATATAGCCTAAAATCTAAGTTACAACGAACTTAATTTATATTCCAATTTTCATCGAAATCCGTTCAGCCATTATCGCGTGAAAAGGTAACAAACATCCAGACAGACAGACATACAAACAAAAATTAAAAAAAAGGAAAGCGATTTTCGGTTTCAGGATGATTAATTATACATGTTAACACCAATTATTTTTGGAAAATCGAAAATTACCAGAAAAATTTCGGTTACAGATTTATTATTAGTATAGATTATACAAATCTAATTAGTGATTGAAAAATCTCCCTTTGTCGTACTACAAGCATTTTCTTCAGCCAATTAGAAATAGTGTCCTCCCACTTTAATTTTTAAAGTAGTAACCGGTAAACTTGCATACAAAAAATCAAATTTCCCTTAAAAACAATTGTGTGTGTTACATTTACATTTCTTGTTGTCTCATCCATCTCTCGCTTTAGGCGAGCTGCATCTCTCCACGAGGCAATAACCTTTATAGAGTTGTCAGAATGCATCATGTTTCAAAATTCATTTGCAGAACGAAAAGTTACATTTGATCGGATAAAATTTGTACACATTTAAAGGAAAAAATTAAAATTCTTTCAATCATTTATCATCATAATATACTGCTCACTTAAATTGAACTGAGCATGTCACGAATTAATTCAATAGTTTTCCTAAATGTTTCATATACCGGTAAAATAATTTTTTTCTTGAAAAGTCAGTAAAAACGACCAAAATTGTGTTAAACTTTTCTGTTTGAAATATCTGAAAGAGTAACCCCTTGAAATTTATGACATTACTTACAGTTCACTCTGGATACAGAGAGAGTGTTTCTATGAAGTAATCTCAGAATCTATTTAGCCGATTTGTATAATTCTTTCACCATTGGAAAGTGTAGTTTTTCAAGATAGATTATGCTACAATGTTATTACTGTAACTCCTGAGTGAATCGAAGACTAAGCGCAAATGAGTCATAAGGTAAGATTAAAACAAATCCTTACTCACAGAAAAATTGATAGATTGCCGAAATATTGTATTACTTAATTATTAGTATACACTACGTATTTGAGTAAGCTACGGTAATATATAGGCTTACTTAAAATGTATTTGGTCCACATAAAATACTAATTTGATATATTTCAATTTCTTTTTATCCACAAAACATAATCGTAATTTTACAAGTTTTGTCGTAAAAGACGAGTATTTTCCCTGGATCAAAATTACAATACATATAGAGTAAAAATTAATATTTTATCTTTAATCTTACTGGACCTGAGTTAGTTTACAAAATGTCACGAAATGACGTTCCTGTGCTCATCATTTACTCATAATTATTTCTGTCCTGTGTTTTTAAAGTAATATTTATGTATCATGTTCACTTTTACTTGTTTCTATTTACAGGTACGTAAAGATTGATGCATAGTGAGGCCAACACAAAAAATTGTCTTCGTGCACAACCCACGCTATATTGACATTAGTTTGGAGTGATTTATTAAATGGTGTATTCAAGACTAAGTTAGAAAAATATTAAACGAATTATCCTTGCATCGAAATCGGATGTTCTCTGAACGAAATTATCCTACGCGTATTTTAATTATGCGCACATAATAACAGAGACTTATCCTTGCACCAAACGTGTGCTCTCTGGACCAAAATGATCGTATTTTAATTATTTAAATACAATTTCAATTAAGAAACATGTTAAACGATTTATCCTTGTGCCAAAAACGGATGATCTATGGACCAAATGTCCTACAGTATTTTAATTATGTAATTATTTTATACGAGTAGTTTCATCTAATAATATATTGTGTGAGGTTGTTGTGACTGAGATACGTATTGTTAATTGTAGACCATAAGTTATCGAGCATAAAGAGGGTCTAAGGACTTGCACACATTGAGCTGGAGGACGGAATTTGGGATATCCCACAAGCCACAAGTCATGCTAAATATGTTACTTTGCTAATTATCCAGTATGTAGAGAACTGTTACCCATTAAGTATATAACTTTCTCAGTGATCATAGCGTGTCTCTAGAGTGGTGTGTTATAATTTTGAAGTTTTTTTCAGTTATTTAAATACGTTTTTTCTCCTGTGTGTGGTGTGGGATAGTGCCAAAGTCCCATTTTATTTTGTACTGTTGACTGGACATGAAAAAATTATGTGTCTTATTTTGAATGGCACTGCGCGGTTGTGTCCTACTTTATAGAGAATCACGTCCACACCTGTGGAGTAACGGTCAGCGCGCCTGGCCGCGAAACCAGGTGGCCCGGGTTCGAATCCTGGTCGGAGCAAGTTACCTGGTTGAGTTTTTTCCAGGGTTTTCCCTCAACCCAATACGAGCAAATGCTGGGTAACTTTCGGTGCTGGACCCCGGACTCATTTCACCGGCATTATCACCTTCATTTCATTCAGACGCTAAATAACCTAGATGTTGATACAGCGTCGTAAAATAACCCAATTATATATATGTATATATATATATATATAGAGAGAGAGAGAGAGAGAATCACGCGAGACAGCATCCAGGCTACGTTGCCTCCTAGAGGAGCGGTAGTGTGTGTGGGGCTTTGAATTCTATTTGTGCTTCTTTCATTTTAGTAGATAACTATAAGTTGTACATTTATAATTTCCGGTAGTATTCTCTGAAAAAGTTTCTAACCGTTAACGTTAGGTAGACAGGTATATTATTTTTATATAATAAATACTTCAAAATGCCAAAACAAAAGTCTCAGTATTCCCGAAACACTTCTGACTCAAGGTAAAACAAAATTCGGAGATTTGATAAGAGTAAGAAAGAGCGGGAGATTCGTTTACGAACTGACAATGCAATCATTTCAGGGCCTCCACCAAAGGAAACTAGCATCGAACGCTTGATCGACTTGCCGATAACATAGCAGGCTTGAGAAAGAGGAAACAGCGCTGAACGTTCTCAGAAAATTAACGAACCACAAGAATGTATTTATCTAATATGCCGTAATAGTATGTTAGCTTAACATTGCATTGTGATCCAAATATTTGATTATGCTCATTTGAATTGTGTTCAAATAGATCAAATGAATACACTATGCAATAAATTCAATACAAAACAATGGGGTAATGAATCAAACGGATTATGTTGTGCTGTTGGAAAAGTTGTTCCTCCTGAGGTTCAAGAGTCCCCACAACCAATTAACAACTTCTTTGTAGGAGTATATTCATTATCAACACACTTATTAAATAACATAAGAAAGTACAAGATCTTACTCCAAGTGGCATCGTTTAGTGCGAAAGAAATATATGAAGTCAATTTTATGCCAAAATTTAAGTGTATGCATTTAATTGGAAGTCTTCTTCCAGTTGAGAATAACAACCTTCAATCCTTACATGTATATTTTGTTTCAGACGCTGACCAAATTATTTGTTAGGTAAAATATAGTACCAAGCTTATAAGTACATAGAATTGATTAAACAACTCCAGAAATCATTGCATAATTATATATATATATATATATATATATATAGTGTACATATAATAATAATGATGATAATAGTAGTAGTAGTAGTAGTAGTAGTAGTAGTAGTAGTAGTAGTAGTAGTAGTAGTAGTAGTAGTAGTAGTAGTAGTAGCAGTAATTACATTACAATTTTATTTGATGCGCAAATAACACAAATTATTACAAGATTACATATACACCTAAACATATAAAGTGTCCTAATTTCTTTGTGTTTGCAAATATTCTGGTTTCATAGTAACCATGATTATAGGGGCAAAGCGGATAAGCTAAGAACAAACAATGCCAGAGGCTATATTTTGGTGCTCCCGAAATAAAATCTTCATGACATTGGTTGTGACACATGTTGTCCACATATATAAAAAAAAAAAAACAGCAATTCGTTTCTCGTGCCTACGGACAGTGATATGATTTGAGAAAGAAAATATAGTTAATTATTCGCTTTGCCCGGTTACATGGGCAAAGCGAATAAATAACCCGGGCAAAGTGAATATTCCTATAACATTTTCACATTTCTATTTAATTTTTATTCACTGACAATAAAATTAAATCAACACATCAACACGATGTTAATGAGTTATATTAGACGATAGGAAATGTTATTTACAGTCCATTACAGCACGTTAGATTAGTACAAAATACAAATTTGAACAAGTCGACGTTTCACTAGCACTGAAGACTTGGATTTCTTCTGCTTTTGCTCCTGCCCATAAGTTACTTCTCTTTCAACGTTTTTAATCGGTATAGATGTAAGAAATTCAGAGGGCTCACATTTTCTTCGTTGAACTCGTAACTTTCGAGCATCCACTTTTGGCACTGGTCTAAATCAAAAGAACTGACTTGGATTCTCTTGCTGACGATGTTGAGGGTTTTGGTGTAACCGGAACTGTAAATCTGAGTGTAATTGATGTATTGAATATTCCTTCAATCTCTGAAGATAACGACATCACAGAGGTGGTTGATTCTGAGTGAGCATTAACTGTTTCTTCAGCCGCTGAAGAAGCTGGCACCACAGAATTTGTTAAATCTGAGCCAGCTGTCGTTTCGCTGATTTCTATCTCAAGTGGGCAATCTGTAAGTTGATCTGGAGCAAAATCTTCATCAACAAACACATTATGGTTGTATGGCCAGATAGCAGATCCAATGATTGGCAGATTTTATTTCTTCACGTGCTTTTTTCATGGTTTCTTCAGACCATTTGGTTTGTTCCGTCTACCTCTTGAAAAATTAAACCATCTGAAAACACATTACGACCTTTTCAAGTAAAAATTAAGATCAGTGTTACTGATTTATAATTTAATTAGTGTGACTTAATGCCTCCACTATGTAAAATGATCTAACAGGCTTTATTACAATAGATAAATACATACAAAAATACAGCTAACACTTATATAGTCAAATAAAGGTGGCAGGGCAAAGCGGATAAGTTATCCACTTTGCCCTATTCACTTTGCCCGCAGACGCCATTTCGCTTTTCATTTAAGGTTATACAAATATAAACGTCAATAAATTTCTTCGTAAGTATGGCACTTTAGAAGTAATCGTATCGCCTATATATTACTATCACATAACAAAAAGTTTCTGCAGCATTGTGTGTTGTACATTTGTTTCTCTTACCTTGAAATATTTTAAGAAAACAGTCACTTTTCTTCAAACACACGCTGTCTTCGTCTCTCGCTAGCTACAATGACGACAAGTCAATTCCAGCAGGAAAATCTGGTTGGGATTCTTCCCCAACATAGCAGATAGCGCTACCTGTTGGCGTTTCTAAGAAATATGCATTATTCTCTTTGTCCGGGTTATTCGTTTTGCCCGGTTCTTCCCTATTCTTGTTAGATCCCATGTGAGACATTTAAATATCACTTGTAGTGTTCCCCCAGACATTTTATTGACTTATTGTATTGTCGATGTAAGAGTGTCTACATTCTGAGTGTATAATTTCTATACATGTTTATAATTTTCCTTGAGATTCCGCTCTCTCCATTCCATGGAGATTATCTTTTTTTATTTCCCACAATCCATCACTATCCCTTAATTAAAATATTCAGGAAGTAAAGATCTACAAAGTTAAAATGTTCAATAGGCGAAAATGTTCAATGTAATAACGTAAGGAATACAATGAGGTTCAATATTTTAATATATTTAAATAGGAAAAGACCTGACATGAATATTTCAAAAGTGGCAGAGTCATGTAATCTGGCATTTTCTTCATTTGGATTTCTTACCTGTCTGGAAGACGTTATAGACAGTTTTGTGATTGGATATTTTAGTATTGGACTATGTATCTGATAATAGATCTAGATTCATTTTCCGGGCTGAGAGGCCGTGGTCTGTTGGTTGGTTTTCTACCAGACCAGCCACAGGATCAGTTGCCTCAGGTACGCCGAGAAGAGTTTTGCGACCTCGGATACCACTTTACTGAAGATGTCTGCCGCAGTTGCAGACGAAGCGTCTGGTAGAAAACCTACCAACAGACCACGGCCTCTCAGCCCGGAAAATGAATCTAGATCTATAGATTCCGGCCGTGAACGCCTACACTACAAGATTATCTGATAATATACAAATCTGGCTTTCAGGTAGTAGCTCCCTGTAAAGCAGGTTTGAATCATTTCAAGGAAAAATTGTTCCGGAGCCGGGTATCGTTCCCGGGACCCTTCGCTTAGCGCGCGAACGCTCTACCTACTGAGCTACCCCAGGAACTATACACGACACCGGAATCGATACCCGGTTCCGGAACAATTTTTCCTTGAAATTATTCAAACCTGCTTTACAGGGAGCTACTACCTGAAAGCCAGATTTGTATAATACATTCGTTACTGGAGGTACGTTGATAGAAAGCCCAAATTAAGTCACACAGTATTGTGTGCACTCATAGTTGAGTTCTGGCGTCTTGTCAGCTCATTTGAGTTGTGTGGATATAAAAAGGAAAAATTGTGACGGTGTCGTGTATAGTTCCTGGGGTAGCTCAGTCGGTAGGGCGTTCGCGCGCTAAGCGAAGGGTCCCGGGATCGATACCCGGCTCCGGAACAATTTTTCCTTGAAATTATTCATATCTGATAATAATCCATTATTCATCTGTCACATTATCGTTTGGCACAGATTTCGCTACTATATCAAATATTGTTCTTGCCAAAGTGTTTTTGGCTTTCATTCTTATGTATTTCTGGCTGTAAAGTGAATAATTCTGAATGCCTGTTATAAATTAGAAATTTTCCTGTTAATACACCATATTTCTACTCATAGTTAATATAATAGTCTAAGCGTTTAAATTTAGATATCTGCTGAACAGTTTATTCGCATACATATTTCACCTTTCACCACAAACGGATCCTTTTCTTTCAAATTTCACGACGTTTCAATTAAATGCTGAAAATATGTTAATTTTATATCTCTGCTAGAAGCTAGAACTCGTAAATAGAACGTTGTAAATCACCTTCCGAGTCTGCGAGTAGGCTACTACTGTGTCATCCGTAAATAGGAATATATCCAGTTTGATATTTCTATTAATATACACTCCTCTGTAACGTGTTGTGGTATCTAGGAACACGAATTTTCTAAGGTTAGTTCCCCATAGATCGTTTCCTATAGTAATGCCATAGATTTATCACAAGCAGATTAAACAGAGCACTACTTTCGAATGCTTCCAACAGCATTGAATTATTTCAGCTTAAATTGTTAATTTTTTCATAATATTCTTTTTATAATGTCGCTGGAGCCTTATGTCAGCCTACTTTATCAAGCATCTCCAATTTCATAACAACATTCAGTATTATTTGAATCTTTATTTCTTAATCCCTTGGAAAATTATTATCGTTACCATCATCATCATAATCATCATTATGATCTGTTCTAGTTCTGTATTCCACCGCCTTCTTGATCTACTTTGGGTCCTTTCCCGACAGGAATACAACTGAACTCGTTTACAGACCCAGTTTCCCTAGGGAAATGAATGTTATAACTTTGTTGTTGTTATACAGGGTGAGTCAGGAGGAAAGGTACATGGCGTGAGGGGTGATAATATTGGTGATTCTGAACAAAAAAGTTTATGAGAACATTAGCCTTGTTCATAACCAAGCCCCTACAGTCTCGGCTGCGCGAAACGAGGAAACCGGGGCAAATTGAACACTGCGCTTGCCGCCATATTGTTGGAGAGCAGACAAATAATAGCAGTGCGTAAATCACGCAATTTAACGCTGTGATGATCTAAAATTGACATATTATGGCCATTTTCGACGTTTAACGTAAAATTAGGACGAAATAAACATATTCAAAGTTTCATTGATATGTGTTAGAACATTAAAGAAAAGAAAATACGTATGCAGCAATTTATAGAAAACATACTGATACATCCATAAATAGGCCTACACAATACACTTTATAGATTGTATAATTTTACGATAATCAGCAAATTGTTAGGTTTCAGAGAATCTAAAATTATATTAACATATTAACTCTTAGATCACAAGACATAAATATACTCGTATGCACCTTGATTACACAAGTTCTTGTTATAATCAAATTCCTAAGTGAAATAAATATGCTATAATCAGTATACACTTGTTAAGTTTTAGAGAATCAAAAATGAATCATATTACCGGTACTTTTAGACCACAGGACATAGGTAATCTGGCAAAATATAATGTGCGAAGGTAGCCAAATTACATTGAATTCATTCTTCAATTAATAAAGGGAATGCTATCAATTATAAAAAGTATCGGTACCTAATACATTGCAAACAATAGGTAACGTGAAGACCTAAAAACTAAACAATCACTTTATGCAAGATAAAAAAACCACATACTTTTTATGTGTGGATTTTTTACATATTGTATTTTTATTTTAAATAAATAAAATAGATATATTAGCATTGCTTGCGGAGTGATGGTACATAATTTTTATGCACATATGCAATATCAATAAGATGCCATTCCTTGCTTTTGTGAATAAAATATATCCGGCAAAATGTAAAAGAGTTATTTATAGGAGAACTCTGAATCATAAATTCACAAAGGAGGCTTAGCTATTATAGCTATTTATTTATTTATTATCTGTATATTTATTTATCCATATATGGATCTTGAATGAAAGTTTATTATCTTGCAGATAAATTAATTTACATAATAAAAACAAAAAGTTATCTTTCCACTAATGTTTTAACATCTGATGTGTAAGTCTAAATAATTCACTCAGTGGGATTTCTCTACAGTCTGATATACCTGTACTAACAATTAAGTATTCTTTATTGTCGTAAACTACTGATTGATTTTTAATGATATTGATATTGTAACAACAGAGATAATATTATATAGTACCTTTTGCAAATAGCTTGAAAAATTAAACAGGGATGGTATTATCGCCACGGTCTCATGGTTAACATTCGGCAGGTCTTTGAGCGGCCTCATGCGTTCGGCAGGTCTTTGAAATTTAATTGTATTATTGTTTTCAATTTCTTGTGTCGCCGCTCCAATCACTCGCGTCAATTTCAATAATGCAACCAATAAGCTGCTTCAATTATTATTAAATGACACTTACTTATCTAATCCACGTAGACTAAGCCCGAGGTTGCAATGTCTTGTGCTGAGGACGAACATTAAGGTATGTGATTAAAAATTATTATTAAAGAGTTATTATTAAGAGTTAAGAAAGCCAACGTACTCGTATATGAAATAATAATAATAATAATAATAATAATAATAATAATAATAATAATAATAATAATAATAATAATAGCCATTTAACAATATAACAAACTAGTGCTTATTCTTATCGAAAAAATAGACGTGACAACGTGACGCTTAGAGTGAAACCTACAGAGCAACAATCGGTCGGCAAAATTATTTTTTTAAACCACACCGCACGTTATTGTATGATGCCGACATGTTAAGCATGAGTCCGCGGCGATAATATATCATCTTTCAAAATTATATTGCCATTACTTTCACACTATTCACTAAAAACACCCGAGACAAAACAAAGGACAAGTATGACAATCGTGTTTACCGCTCTATTTCTACCAGTAGCATGGCGGCGTAAACATGCGCAGACTGGTTTCAATTTTGGACAGCACACCAGCGCTCTGTGTGAGTCTAGTATACTATTATAACGTCTTTGTTCATAACAGTATCTGACACACAGCTGTTTGAAAATCACGGGCATTAGTCATATGTCCTTCATCAGCACTCGCATGCGGACTCAACCAAAATGACATTTGGGTTGCAGTAGAATCAATGTAAGTATCTTGGGCGTTGGATCGGTCGCGGTAGAGTCATTTCTTAGCCACCGAGGTCATCCGACCTTACTCCATTGAATTACTGTGTGTGGGATTGGCTTAAGAGCGAAGTCTACAAGCGCAAAGTGGGAACTTCTCGCTCGCATTTTACATGCTTGTACTCAAGTAAAGGAAAGTCCGAATCAGCTCAGATCAACAACACAGCAACTGTCTACAACGAGTTGCAAAGTGCATTGAAGTTGGCGATAGACTTCTTGAACATGTTTTGTAAAGAAAAGTACACAATTAAACAGAATATAAGGTAACAATGTTTTAATTTACTATCCACCTGCCATGTTCCCGTCCCTAATTGTTTCCATTAGTTTTCTCCAAAACCGTTAAGAACAGGACATATGTTCATATAAACTTTTTTGTTCAGAATCACTAATATTATCACTCCTCAAACCATGTACCTATATATAATTTATTTTCGGTATGCGTTATTTCCAACTACTCGGTATACAATCGATGTCGTCTCTCAATTTCCAGTTTCTTACCTTCACTAACATACTTTGACTCTTGTTCTTTCTCTTACTTCCAACTTCTTCTGGTCCTTTCTCTTCACCTTCCCTCTGTTACATCCGAGCTAAGATTTCTAATGGCAATCTCTTCTTACACTTTCGTCTAACGCTACCGTACAATTTCAGTTATCGTAGCTTATTTTCCCTATAACTCCGATTTTATGTTCCAATGTTATTATTGTCTTATTTGCTTACTGCATAAGAATTAGTAAATGCGTGGTTTTTCAGCAGAAAGTGAATTTATTTTCTTAAATTGACTGCTACAGGGTTGTTTCCGATCTCTGATTACGCCGCTCGATTGCGGCGAGAGGTGACAGACCAGTAGTGAGTGATTTCATAATCAGAGTGCACGGTGTATCACAGTAGCAATGCCCAAGAAAATCGAGCCTTTTGGGGGGGGGCACATAACCATTTTTCGATGCAAAGTAAAGTTACGTGAAAATCATAGGAGCCTGCAAAGAACGTGGTTTCGTTATTGCCAAGAAAGGCATCTTGTGTGTACCTAATAAGACTGGCAAAGCTCGGTTGAGATTAATTCCATAGTGGAAAAAGAAAGCAAATCCACACCCGGCCACAAGTCGCCGCACCTCACGAGATGATACAAATTAATTCCATTCGAGCTTTACCAATCTTATTAAGTATACAGAAGATGACTTTCCTTAAAATAACGAAACCACGTTTTTGAGGCTCCTTTTATTTTCACTTAACTGTAATTGACATTGGAAAGGGTCGTAATGTACCCCTTCAAAAAAGTCTCGATTTTCTTGGAATTTCTGCTATGAGTCGCCGTGCACTCTGACTATAAGATCACTCACTAGTGGTCTGTCACCTCGCGCCACAGTTCAGCTGTCGTGTGACTCCTGACGCACATGATGTCATTCAAATTCGTTATCAGAGGTCGGAAACAACCCTGTAGGGTTGGTTTTTCGAGGGTGGGATCCGAGGGGATCCTTGCGCTTAGGCGTACATTGGCCTATTTTGCTCCCTATGTACGTGATGATTGTCCAAGTTAGACATACGACGTAAGGGACATTCGTGAATTGGATGCTGACAGATGGGTAATCATGCCTCACCTCTAAAAGAGCCAGGTTTCATCCTTAGACAAATACCTACTGTAACAAGCCTCAGGGCCCGGTGCCCGAAGCCCTTCTTACATCAGCACTGGAAGCCCGTACTATCCAAGACTTCATCCATGTTATTTTTACTGTTGCAGATAATACATGAAATAAGGGGGAAATAAAAGAGAGAAACGGAATTATTTCGAGAAAATCCCTCTGAAACGTGTGCTTTGTCCAACACAAATTCTGGCCCAAGGATCGAACCAGGACCGCGCTGTAGCGCTTGAGCCGCAGACGTGGCGAATTTGAATGTTTACTTTTGAAAATAAACAGAAAAATATAATTGGTTACTAAGTTAAAATAGAAAAGTTTATATTTTCTGTAGTGTTATTATTTTACAGCCCTGAATTAAGATACAACTATTCCTTTCTCAGGCCTAATACGAACTCTGATTTTCCTTCAGTGTTCAACATAAGCTTCAATATATCGATTACAAGAATTAGCATATCAAAGAGGGTATGAAATCTCTCTGTATTGCTCCCAATGCATATTTCGTATATATGCAGTTCTCTGGAAAGCGCTCATGTTCTTGGCCCTCTTTCATACTCTTCCTTCGGTTGCTGTATCCTAAGTTCTGCGTTATCATAAAGTTTAGTTAATTCTTCTTCTTTTTGAGGTGCTACGATGTTTTAATCTTTCTTCGAACCAATATTAGACACTCTTACATAGGGGACCTTCTAACCATGTTGTCAGCATGATGCAGTATCACTGCGGACACGCCCCAGAACAACTATGGGACAAGAGGAAACACCCAGTCCCGTGGAATGGAGATAGATCTCCGCCCAGGCCGAGAATCGAACGACGGACAGTTTGGTTTGAAGGTACACACACTATTCACTGAATCATAGCTAACATTTTCAGACAATTACAAGTATTAATTACGTAATTAGCGATATTAAAACTGCATAATATTATTCCCATTGTAGGCCTATGGGGTAAATATATATACACAGTAGAACTTCAATTAGCCTATCCGAACTCCAAATATCCAAATCGCTAATTATCCGAGTCACGTTTCAGGAGAGTTTGACATTGTTTCTTCAAAGAAAGTTGCATATGTTTAGATTTTTTTATTTCGTGTACTGTACTACCATACATAAGTAAAGTTATGTTCTGTATGGAATATGAAGAATTCTTACAATTTTAATCCATTTAAAATTCTATTTTGTTTGAATATGTGTAACTTTTTTTTCATTATAAACTGTAGGCCTATAGTCATTTTTGCACTTCTAATACCTGTAGTAGCTTACTACTGTTGTTTCTAGACTTTTCATTTCCGACCCAATTATTCGGATTCCTGCATATCCAGTTCATGCTATCCCCTATTAGTCCGGATAATTGGAGTTTTACTGTATATATTTCTTGAAATAGAATATATTTTTTTCAGGTCGTTTTTCATATTCTTCTTTCACTTACTCTATCGTAAATGTTGCATGATTCTGAAATTGAGTTAATCATATAACATATCAACATTAAAATCAGTCTGAGTGTCCCAATGTGTATGTATACATTTTTTTAAAATGGATTATATTTTGGGTCAATTTTATATAATTTCACTTTGTACTTGTATTCTAGGTTCCACACAATTATGAACCTTGAGTTAATATTTCGAAATAGTATCTTCCTGTTCTGCGGCTTATTTTTAAACATTTCCGGATAGAAAATGAATCGTTCAAAGTTCTATTATTCACATTTAGACTGAAGTAGGTTTTATTACTTGGTTCTTTAACGACGCTGTCTCAACTACGAGATTATTTAGCGTCGATGGGATTAGTGATATCAAGACGGTATTTGGCGAGAATAGATAGAGGATTCGCCATAGCTTACCTGACATTTGGAAAAACATCGAAAAAAACTCAATCAGGCAATCATCCCAAGTGGGATGAGCAACTCCGGATCGATAGGAAAGCGCCTTAGTCGACTGAGCTACACCAGTGACCAGTAGTTTTTTTTGCCCACGCACTGTTTTTACAATTTCACAGAAATTTCACACAGTCTGTTTCTTCGATTACAAAATTAATAGTACAATGACCTGTATATAATAATAGATAAGTTATCCAAATAAATTGTTTAACTTCATTTGTTAAAGTTCAAACAAATTCTGTTTTAAGTATTGAGCCACTGTTTGATATAAAACAAATGGTAAAGCTCTTTATTTGCCTATTTTCTCAATCGTTAAACATATATTTAGTTTCGCATGAACTACACTTTGCTCTTTGTGATGGAATAGTGTGTCAGATTGCTCATATTCAGAACCTTTATTATACCTAAATGTTACACTAGGCTCAAGCATCGTGTAATACTTTCATAGCTGTTTCATTTTATTAACCTGTTCTGGAATAGCTTTGCTCCTTCAAGCTGTGCTTACTCATATCAACGTGGATAGGCTTGCGAGTTTCGCACAAACACTCGCTAGTCAATAATGTCACAATTTCATAATCTAACCCAAACACACAAAACTAATAATCTTCTTATATTACCCAGCATCCTATTTCACTCTCTGTTCTCAGTCCTGTAAGGAACAAGCCCAAGTATTTGGACTCTCTGACCATGTGGTCAGCACCCCATAAAATTACTTTTTAAGACAATATATCACAATTTGACATGAAAGATAGTCTGCCCAGTTCCTGTGTGACAAAGAAATATCTCTATAGGTAATTCGTTATCACTTCAAACCTAATGCATGCGTGCATCGTCGTTTACAGTAAGAACCGTATGGTGAGGATAAAGTGAGCTAGCTAGCTGCAAGTTGAAGTATAGCAAGGGAGGGAAGTTTCCCTGTCCAATTTCTTCGTCCCCTGACGCGCAGGTATGTTTCACGAGGTAACGAATGGCCTAAACGTACAATTAGGTTCAAAAACATTGGACCGACTCTTGGTAGTTTAAATTTAAAGTTTTTAAGTCTGGTTCACACGAGTAAACTCATTGCGTTCGAAGGCAATGCTGTGATGTTCGTTCCGATTGATTATTTGATTGTGATCTATCCAAAATGCAGCAAAGATAACGAGGTGTTGCAGCGCATGGGTAAGATTTCTGATTTCGGTATTAGAGGTTGTAAGTTCGCTTCCCGGCAGCGTTGATTTTTTTTATTATTATTTTATATTTTTAGTGACAAGTGTTAGTGCTAATGCAAGTCTCGCAAAATATTACAGCCCATCATTCGTGAGCTATTATTAGGCACGACCTGGCCAGCAAAAATTAATAGTTGATTTGGTTTCTCGAAAATCAGAAGCACATCAAATATAAATCAACAAAATTTATAGTCAGTTTCAGGTGTTCACCGTAGCACCTTTATAATAATAATAATAATAATAATAATAATAGTAATAATAATAATAATAATAATAATAATGACAATAATAATAAGTTCCCAGACCCTCATACTTGGCAGAAATTAATAATTGTATGCGGTATTATTTATATAAGTATAGCCATGCTACACGGGGGAAATTGCAATTAAATATCTCAATAAACAGAAGACTACATTAATAAATGGAGAGAACACCTAGAATGAATAGAACTACCTGGAATAACATATAAACTGCTTCATTACAAACCAGTTGAAAAGAGCAACATAGGTCGCCCAAGAAAACGCTGATCAGACAAATATAAAAAAAAATCCGTGGCGCTACAGCCCACGAAGGACCAAGACCGACCAGCCGGCTGCTGGCCTCACACCCACATGCCGAAGCAGAGGTGGACGTTCATCCAACCAGAATGGAGGTATCGTGTGGTTAGCACAATGAGCCTCCCAGCCGTTATAGCTGGTTTGCGTAACCGGATTTCGCAACCTATCGTAGCTCCCCAAGTACATCACGATGCTGGGTGGGCACCGGTCCCATACACTGGCCGAAAATTGATGAGAAAATTTCTTCCCCCAGGAGGACACGAACCAGCGCGCATTCCGTAACGCGAGTCCCAGGCAGGATGCCTTAGACCATGATGCCATGGTGCGGGACATACAAATATTAAACCACTTTGAAACCAGAACAATCTTGACTTAATCCGTGTCGTAAAATACAATTATGTTGATGATGATATTATTTCTACTTGTTTGTTGATAAATGAAGGGCCATAGTGGGGCAAGCGCCATTTATTAAAAACGGAGAAAGCAAGGGTTAAAGTTAAGTGAATACCATAGTTTAATTAAGATTGACATATCATTTAGTTTTAATGTGTATACTTTATATTACTTGCTATATTTGTCCATTGAATTATGGTAATAATTTCATTTTAACCTTTGTTTTCTACGGTTTTAGTTAATGACGCTTGGCCTACTACGGTTCTTAACCCTTCAAATGTTTCAGATCAAGCCACATAATCAATGCCCTGAGTAAAGAGTGTCTCATTGTAATAGGATTTTCTTCCCTTGTCATAACACATTTGAAGACATGAGTGATCCTACATTATGAGAGTTGTGAAACTTTCGTAGGTGTCACGGGTGTTTTTGGACGAAGATACAATTTATTTCTGGAATTAATATTCAAAACACATATCGAAGTAAAATACTTTTAATATGTAGCGAAATAAAAAGACGAACTATCCTTCTCTAGATCCTACACAAAATTTTAGTTTAATTTGATATGTATGATATTATTTATAAAAATTGGCTTTCAAGCGTTGTCAAGCTCCCTGTGAATAATATAGGTAAACAAAACATAACCTACATGAAGCTAAACTCCAATCTGAACTGAAGAATGGTAAACAGTATCACTTCAGTATTGCCATTATTAAAACAAATAGAACTAAATTAATGTTTACAATGGTAACATGTTTTAATGTTGTAGTTAAACATATTTTTAAAAGCTATAAATCATATATAAATGTAGACGATTTTATTATTGCCCGGGGGACGGGTTGTGCTATTTACTAAACATTCAATCGACTTCCAGGCGGTGTCGCCACTTGGTAGTTGTGTAAATGGTGTATGTATAAACTTATTATAGTAAATTTGTAATGTAAAAATGAAGACTAACGCATATGACTAACGCAGATTCGAACGTACTACAATCAATGCTATCTGGTTTAGAGTTTAGACCCCTGCTTAATATTGGTGACAGACTACAGTCACTAATCGCGATTATCGGCCTAATCGCGATCGGGATTGTAGTGTGTCACCGTCCCAATCGCGATCAGGTGCTCAATCCTGTTTCCAGAACTAGATAATCGCGCTGAGACACGGCCCAGTAAGCGAAAGTAACATTTTAGTAATCTTTGGTTTCGAATCACCTTGATGTATATTATTTAGGAAGTCGTGATAGCTTCTGCTGTGGAATTTTGTTACCCCTTCCATTGCATTGTATGGAATAGAAACGAAAATGAATGCCTAGAAAATGAATTTGGCTACTATTAGACGTAGTGGAGAAATGTGAGAAAAGTAAAAAGAAATATATATACATATCTATATATATATATATATATATATATATATATATATATATATATATATATATATATAGAGAGAGAGAGAGAGAGAGAGAGAGAGAGAGAGAGAGCAATAGAAGGCTGCTGAAAGATGTTCCATTTCAATAGATAATTTATTACAAATTGGAACTGGTTTCTTTTTCAGATTTTCAATTTCAGTCTCCATTACGACGCTATCGTTGAGGTTAGGATTCATTTTAAAAATATGTTTTATTACAACGTAATATAAATCTTTGGCATGATGATGTAAATTTTATAGATTATAAAATCTCTTTCTAAAATAAATAGTAATGATATAAATTGTATCAGTTTACTTTGTAAAACATATAACAATTTTAACAAATAAATTACCATATCGAGCTGCAAGAAACAACAAAAAAAAAAAAAAGAAAAAACAATGAACAAACATGAAAAGAAAGTATGAACTTTAGATGTTGTCCAGGAGGGAAACAAACATATACGTATGTAGGCCTACATAGAGAAAATTGTTTCCTCTATGGTAATTCAGATGTTGACCAGACGGGACCAAGAGTGACCTGTGTGTCAACACAGTTTCGGTAATCGCGATCGCGATAATGCTAATCGCGATTAGCGACTGTAGTCTGTCACTAGTATAAGCCACCTACACTATAATGGCTCATACTTTAATCCACCGTATTACGTAGCTTTCTCGTTCGTCTTCGTTTCGGTAAATGTTGTACACCTTTTCGATAGCGTTAGTATTTATCAATTGTATTGTTATTTCATTCTTCAGAGGCCCTGATGCAGCTAGAATCAAACCTTCGTTTTATTTTATAACATATTTTAGAATAAAATACAGCACATTTACATGGTTTAATTGTGTCATCTTGTGAACTGGAGCTTCAAGGAGACGGGCATGCGCACTGTTCTGTTTCTGGAACTTCTGTCGCCGGCCCATTCTTTTTTAACCTTATCGTACCTGCTGAAAATATTACTCGGTCCACTGGAGAAAGCTAGAAATGTAACCGCCTGAGTAATAGAGGAAAATAATAAATGAGATTTACGAAATACGGTATGAATTTTGCAAAGACAGCATATATTTCCTTATTTAATGTTTTACAATAATTCCCTTGTCAATCATGGTGAGAAAGATACAACTGTTCATAATTTGTTCTTAAGTGTCATTAAAAAATGTTACGTACTGTAAATGAAATCATTTACCACGTAATCAAATTAGAAGATAAACTTTCGTTTTTTGATTTTCACATAAAATGCATGTCTATAACATTAGATGTAAGATGCCGGTACTTGATATCACTTAACACATCAGAAGCTTAAAAGGAAGAGGATAATGTGAATCTAAGTCATACTGACTTTCATAACTTAATAATACGTAGAGCTGAAGTTGAAAAAATATTTTAGGCGGAATTATGCAATTACAAACCCTTAAATTTATAAAAAGACATTTTTTTTTTAATTTAACAATAGAACATGAATCGGCACACAAAATATAACTTATTTAGAATATCATTAATTAGTGGCGGTGCGTCCTATGCGTTCAGTGGTTCAGAGAACCCCCAGGAATGCACTTTAAATGTTTAAATAAATGTATTTATAATTTACACTATCATTCTTTGTTTCTTACTCATTTTTAATAAGTTTACTTGCGGCTCTGATATATTTTTGTCGTATGAAAACCTATGAACCGCAAAGATCAAATACATGCTTAAGAGGTTCAATTTCTCATCTGAACTTCGCCTACCAAGCTTCTGGACTTGAGTGCGGGGCGAAAGGTAAGGGGGCAATGCTGCAGGGGAAACATGCATGCGCTGGTAAATAGACCTGCGCACTGCACTGAACTCAGCTGTCCGGTGACATAATATAAGACAGCCGACACGCTATGGCGGAAACGTAAGAATGGTTGTTCTTAGTGTTTTAGTCTTAATATATTCATCTGTGAGTGTGACCAGTGTTCGCTTCCAAAGAAAATGAATAGTGTTCAATATCTTTTACAAACAAATTTTTCAGTTTTAATCGTGGAAGATAAGTGTAAAATAAAGAAGCTTGGAAGGCCGTTACCTCAACTCGATGTAAAGCAAGAACAAACAAGCCGAGTAAGACATTTTGCAGGGATTTTAATGGGAAAATATATGAAAGGGAGAGCTGGATTTGCGGTTGTGAATCTACAAATAAATTATTTTATTTCCCATGTCTGCTATTTGTTAAGGGTAAAGATACGAGCTGGACATGCACTGGTGTGTCAGATTTAAGCCATTTGACACAGAAATTGAATCTATTGCTCATAAGAATGTTTGTCTAGATTTATCAGTCCTTAGAAGGACAAGCACAACGCTGGTTTATTACTACGTAATAGTAGTAGATTCGTTAACCATGATATTAATTTGTATGTTTTTATTATGTTTTAGCTATTTTCTTTCTTTGGAAATGTGATCAATTATGTTAATACAGCTATACTTTGAGTGAAACACTCTTCCCATATCTAAACCATTAACCTTTGTACTTCAATATCTACAGGAAAACCTATAAAAAAATGTTCCTAATTTTTCCAACTTACATGCTATTCTAAAAACTCTCATAGATGTTTCATGCTGGTTCACACACATCTTATCAATAATGGTTTCTTTTTTTCAGTGTTTTTGTGGGATATCGTGGTTTATATTCAAAAAATTATATTCCGTATGCTACCTTGCTGTGTTTGTTGATTGTTTCCATGACAGCTCATTTACAATCAACCCTCATTCTTTCGCTAATTCAACGCTTGTACCCAGATTGTGATTTATGCTATGCCATGTTTACTAGCAACTAAGCAAGTTGAGCATCTAAGTTTTCTTTTATTCAAAACAAGCCAGTTGTTTTCTTTCTTAAAGTATTCACACTGGGAAGTTGACCAACATTCTGGATAATCATGAGGGTCACTTATTCAGTGATCGGCATTTTCCTACGTCTGGGGTACGACACTGACGTAGACGTACCGACCCCCCCCCCCGATTCCCTCTCACACAAAATCAAAACAGACCTCTCCTACTACTGCTAAGAGGCGTCTAGCATATAGCCTACTTATGACAAAACTACAAAAGTAAAGTGTTATGCTTTAGTCTTTACTGAGAAGAAAAGTAGTTCATTTAATAATACAAATAAATACATAAAAAGAGAGATTTCTCTTAGATTAAGAGCTACAAAAACCAATAATTGTCATTAATTATTAACCTACCAAACACATACACACATACACATCCAAATGCTCACAAACAGACCAACAAATTATTCATCATCATCATCGTCTTCATCATCATCATTGTCATCATCATCATCATCATCATCATCATCATCATCATCATCATTTAAGGCAAGATTTTCAAAATTAGGCGTAATGGATTGGTAAGTGAGAGAAAGTTCACTTCTAAATTCTTAATGTCACAGAATCTTTTATCTGTAAATTAAATTATTAAGGTTTCCAACACACTAATCATACTATTAACAATATTAACTTTACTGAACAAGTTTGCCACAGACTTTACGCGTGGAAAATTGTAAAATTCCCTTCCATATAGCTGTTTCAACCATAAATGCACTTGTGTTATAAATGATTTTACTGCATCATAGAGGTTAACAATAATTTAAATGAGAGATTTCAACGTGTTCATAATGTATGTATAAGTTTCGTCTGTAATATTCGGAATTTTGACCATGTAACACCGTCTCTTGAGTTGCTTTCGTGGGCTCGTCTAAAGGAACGAAGAATCATACACGCTCTTTCACTTCTATACAAAATTTTTACATAACTCTTCTCCAAATTACTTGTCTTCAAGCTTTCGGTTCCTAACTACTTCACGAAATCAGCATCAATTTCTCCTTTCTATTTCTCATCACATCTTCCTATAGCCTACTGTATCATTGCCTCACCTCTGGAATACGTTACCTAGTGACGTCAGAGATTGCCGGACACTGCCACAGTTTAAAAGTAAACTAGAAAAGTATGTTTTATCTCAACGAAATCCGTTTCTGAGAAGTTGCTAGATTTATGCCGAAGTTTTATCTTTAGTATTTTGGCAGTAATTTCCTTTTGTTGGATTAATTCTTTCTCTTGTCTTTGTGCTAGGACACTAGAAGAGATTATTGTCCCTTGGTTAATAACAATGATGCTGAGTGTCAGTGTTATTTTGTGTCTGTATTTGTTGTACATGTTTTTACTTTTTGTTTGTTCTTTTTGTTGCATCATTTAATATGTTGCACTAATTTTTATTATTTTCAATTTCTACTTGTATGTTCAGTTGTTTTTTATGTCATATTCGTTCTGTCACTCGTTATTATTGTAGATTAATTGCAGTGATGAATCATTTTTCTTGTAGTTGTATTGCATTTCTGGTGGTGTGGAAGAGAAGGCCTGATGGCCTTAACTCCACCAGAGCAAATAAATAAATAAACAAGTAAACAAATAAATAAATATTATTATCCTTCCTTGTAAACGAACATTGAGATCGTTCAGGGAAGGATAATTTGTAGAAACGTGTCTCGTTAAAAAAAAAAAAAAAGCCGTTAAATAAACGTTTCGAAAAAATCAAACTATCTAGTTGAACAGTAGTTGCAATATTTTTCTGATTTTGCATATATCAAGCAATTTCATAGCTTGCTTCAGTTATTTTATTTCTCATAACATCCGAATCCGTTGTTATTATTTTCTTTTCATCGTGCTTGCTTTTCAATTCCAACAGTTGTCTGGCACGATCTACACCTAAAAGGGATAGATGTTTATAAATATAGATAATTTATTTAGGATTTACTTTCTACCACTGTAAGCTTACACTATCCAATTCCTAAACATAATACAGTAAATTCAGAAAAAATACATTACGTAGCTCTTCCTATAATGTCTTTATTATTCTTTTTACATTTACGAAAATCGGAAATTAGTACTGCTATAGATGTTAAAATATAGGCCTACTGGACTGGATAAGTGAACGAATCTTGTGCAGTAGTCTATTTTTACTCTTCTGATTTAACGTTCATGGTTAAAATGTTCTGTACCACGGATTTACATTGAATTTTATTGCTATTCATACATATATTATTCCATAATATTCCATTCAAGATCTTCATTGCCTTGCTGTCCTGACTGCTATAGGCTAGTACTTCGAATATCAGTATTACAATCTGTAGTAGATAATAAATAATAATAATAATAATAATAATAATAATAATAATAATAATAATAATAATAATAAATGTCCAAGGATAACATATCAGTCCGTATTCTGCTTACTTTCTTTTTTCAAATATTCTCGCACAAAACTATATATTTTCAAGAGTCGTAGGCTACTTCCTAATCAGCACGCGGAAACACACTGTTTACACTGATTACATTATGAAAAGACAAAGGCAGAGATTCATTCAACCTTGTCTGTCCGGAGATAAATCTTCATTTCTTCTCGAGATTTGAATTCGAGGTCGCTAGATTTGTTGCCAAGAGCACTGCTAAAAGAGCCACAGTGCACTGCAGTGGTGTGTTGTACAAATTAATCAAACATATTTTAAAACAATACAGTTTCACAAGCTCGAGCGCGACAATGAGATTCTGCTCATATAAACACGGGGAATCTAAGTTAAAAGACTTTCACTGAACATATAATTATAAACTTCACTATCATTCTGAGTCAACATTCTGTTTGCCTCGTCACAAAAATATGAGTAGTGTAAATTGTACTAAATCAACGAACTTGACATGCAAACAATAGCCATCGTCACCGTTATTCGAAAATCAAATAGTATATCCAAATATGTGACACGGTCTGCATTCGGATGTACAGATAGTCTCATGTCTACGTTGTAGATTTTCAAACCAGAGATCAGGGTTCAAATCTCGGCAAGTGCAAGTGGAATTTCTCATCGATAAAGATTGTGTTGTGGTAGGTTTTCTCGGGATACTCCTGCTTTTTATCATCATTCCAGCAAATATTCATTTCCATTAATATTGTAATAAGTAATTACTAATCAGTGTTCGTAGGGTGCAATGCACATTATCGAAAGATAAATAAAGAAGTATAATTGTCACTGAAACACAGCAGAAACTAAGAGATCAATCAGTACAACTTCGACTAATATTTTAATAACCTAAACACTAAATATTTGAGATGTTATATGGGAATTCACAATTTAACAGATTTACATAATAACATTTTACTTTAGACATGTTGAATCATGTAAGTATTTGGGATACAATGTAAATGGTAAATACACGATTGGAGATGTAGAAGAAAGAATTACAAATGATAATAAGATATTTTATGCCAACCAGATGCTATTTAAAAGTAATTTGATGTTCAAAAAGGCCAAATTAAATCTGTGTTATAAAACCTATAAATATATTCGAGTAAAACTTGGGTATTTAAAGAAGCAGGAAAGAAATCAGGCCTATTGCTAGCATTCGAAAAGAAGATAATAACAATATCTGACCAAACTGAAGAACTGGATAGCGCATGGAGGATTAGAAATAATGAATAAATCTTTGGCACGAGAGTGTATGGAAAGCTAAAGCCGACGAGCAGGACACATGTTCACATGCCTCAGTAGAGTGAACGATCATCTAACCAGAGCTGAGAGTAATGTGTGGTCAACACGAAGATTATCTCACCGTTATAACTGGCTTACTTACTTACTTACTTACTTACAAATGGCCTTTAAGGGACCCGCAGGTTCATTGCCGCCTTCACATAAGCCCGCCATCGGTGCTGTGGTCGTGCCAGAGAACCAATCCCATTCCAAGGCTCATTGTATGGATTCGTAACAAGCTGTTTTTACGATTATGGGTTGTTAGCCCTTCGCCCAACACCCAAGCTGGAAGACCACCCCTTATCTGCTGTCCACGACTGCTTATTCAATATATTCGCAGCTATCCTCCATTTCTGGAGGCCGTCTCCTCTATCCGCAACCTAAGGACGCGCCATGCCGTGGTGATAGGGACTCACAATCTTACGAAACCATATTTTGCTACGTATTCATTATAGCTCCCTAAATTCCATACACTGGCCGAAATTTCATGAGAAGATATCTTCCCTTACCACGACTCGAACTAGCACACATTCCGTATTGCTAGAGCAAAAAATGACGTCTTAGATCATGCAGCCATGCAGCTACGGCACAGATATTAATAAGAGTTTTTAGGCTTTCAAGATGAATGTGATTGGAATTAGGCTTTTTGGTAATCCTCCGTGTCCTGGAACTTGACATTTCCAACGTTTCGGAACTACATACAGGTTCCGTCATCAGGGTAAGCCCAGAGAGGTCGCCTACTCTCTTGTGCTCGTTATGCCAGGCTAACCCGAATTAATTAATTAGTTCGTAAGTTACGTAATTACACATTTTGGTGAGCCACGGTAATGTATACTTAAACCTTATTTGGTTCACGTAAAATACTAATTGTCACATATGGATTTTTTTTTAAACTTCGATTTCTGCCACACTATAGACGGTAGGATAAACATATCAGTGGACCCTGCTTAAATAATAGAAAATAGCCTCAAAATTATAACATGACCTTAATTATATAAAATCAATTAACAAGTCAAAATCAGTTCATTATAATTAAACTATTATAGATTATCTGTTCATAATAAATTCCCACGAAATAGTGAGTTCGAAATAACACAATTGGGAATATCCTACTTAATTGCAGACCTGAAGAGAACAATAATTGCAAAAATGCGAATTTCTTTCTTAGGATAGTTCATTGTGCATGTTAACACCATCAGTTTGTAAAAGCGAAAATTACCCGACAAATTTAGGTTACGACTTCATTATTAGTACATATTGCATAAACACGCGATAAATTGTACATACGCAGTTCAAAACGAATCAGGATTTAAAAACAAATTCGATCTGAAAATTAAGTACACCAAATAATTTTCTCAGGCAATCTAGACCATATTCAGTACATCGTAATTCGCACTTTCTATGGGTGAAGGGAACTCAGTCGTGAATGAATAGTAAAAATAACAATGGGAGTTCATAGATATAGCCTAACGAACACTGGGAATCACGAACCACAGAGCATTATAATTATTTCCTCAGCCAATAAAAACTACCTAGTTATTTTAAAATTATAGGCATATATCAGTCTCATGCGAGGCAAATATTTGTGCCAATAATGGATTAGATCAGTAAAGTTCTCAGAAATTGAAATTCGTCAGCATTTCTTTCTCAATCAGTATCAATGTTATGGTGAAGCAAACGTTACACTGCACAGTGATGAAAAACGCAAATCTAGCGGGACAAAATTAATAACTTCTCTCCTAACAGTTTTTTATTAAACTTTTTACATAGTTACAGGTAGCATTACATTTGTGTAAAAGAAACTATCCCATTACAAGGGGTGAATTCAGACACAATTATTAACTTTTCCCATGAAACTTTGTACAGTAGTTACATGTAGCATATTTGTTATGTATACAAACTCTTATTACGTTTGTGTAAGAGAAACTGTTCCTTTACAACGAGTGCATTTAGACAAAGTTAATAACTTGGCTTCTATAACTTATAACAGATTATCAGATATTAATGTATTGCTGTTTAGTGAGTTTATATTCTAATATAATAACAGTACTTCAAAGATATTTCGTATTGGTGGTGAACATTCATACAGGTAAATTTCACATACGATTGAAGTACAGCTAGAAATAACAGCATTTTTCCTTGTTTGTAAAAGTGTTTTCTTACCTAACGAAAACATTAGTTGACTTTATGACTCGTGTATTGTTTCAAAATAGGCTACCCAAGTTGTGGCAACATTTGTGTTATAATCAGAGTTGTTTACATTATCGTCATTCTCGTACTCACTTTAATCTCTCGTCAATTATGATTCTGTATTTGCCATTTATCTAAAGATAATCTTGTGTCACTTGTTGAGGTTCTTTCCTTGTATTGGTTTTACATGCTATCCATCGCGCATGCTTCAAAGCTTTGCAGTCTGCATACGGACGTGTACAACTAGAGAATCTAATCTTTATATTAACGATATACCAGAAATTTTCTGTTCACAGAATATTTTCTACAGTATAATCTGTTTTGTTCTTTCAGATGTATTATTTCCTAAAAAGTCGAAACCTCAAAACATTTCAGAATATGGCCTTTAGCGAAAATTGAGACATCTTCATCTAAATCACGAAGTACGCATTCAAGGATCTTTAGTAATTGAATCACGGAATAATAAAATTAATACTCTTGATTCACAGATTTTTCTGCTGTTTAAACTTTCTTTGTGGTCTGGCGCTTAGTGAATTACTGGTACTTTAGTGACCTTGAAGTTAGGTATCTAAAATAACTCATCCTCTATGGTCTAGTGGTATTCGTGCTAACGTTTATATCCGAAACTAACGGGTTCAAACTCAGCTGAGATCGATAGATACTACTACTACTACTACTACTACTACTACTACTACTATCTCCACTGCTACTGCTATTATTATTATTATTATTATTATTATTATTATTATTATTATTATTATTATTACTATTATTATTAGGCTATTATTATTATTATTATTATTATTATTATTATTATTATTATTATTGTTGTTGTTGTTGTTGTTGTTGTTGTTGTTATTGTTTCACCTTGAAACACTGTAATTTCTAATTATAAACGTAGACAGTAATACTTTCTGCTTTGTATTCAAATGTGTAGCTAGACTGTCAGTCGGATCATTTTTAGCAAGCAAATACTAGATCCTTGATATTTTGGAAATAGTCTCAAGTAACAAGTTGAAAGTTTCTTGATTTAATGGAACTGGTGATCAGAACATACTCGCTTTATATTGTTGTAATCACCAACTCACAGCAGGTTTTTTTTTCGCGTTAGTTTAACTGTCATTGTTTACAACTAGACTACATGTAATCCCGTGTTTTTATTTTATAAAATATTCACCTATTTACTTCCTTTCATAGCACCAATACCTACAGATAATTGTATTTCACCACATGATATAATTCATGTATACAAATTTCTATGCCGTAAAGCCATAATTTAGAATAAATAGTATGTTTTGTAGTTGTAACTTACAGTATTTCTTTATCGTACCTACTTGAAGAGGTTCAAGTACAATGTTCATAGTTTTATTAAACATACATATGTGCACATAATTCGTAATATATTTACGTGGAGATTAAGGAGAGAAATGACAATGTAGAACAGATATCGTTATTTCTTACAATAACTTCTTACGACTACTTTTTACGTAGAATGCTTCTTTTCTTCATCGAGTATCCGGAATCAAAGGTGAAACAAAAGATGACAGAATTTCAGATGTTTACTGTAACAAGACTATGAGGCACACCCGAATGTTAATGTTGTTAGTAGTGACGTCATGAACTAGTGAAACTTTTGTGACCACGTCCAATGACGCCACCTCCCCTCGCTACGGGCATGAGGGCGCCGAATTTGTTTATGAAATTATCCGTGCCGTGCTAACTCTCCCAGTAATACTAACTCGGCATCAAGAGTAACTACGAACCTGTGCTATCACACTTTTGATTTTTAATGCGAGTTTTGAATATTAATTAAAGTAATAATAGGCATGTGCGATATTCTTTGTGGTATATAGTGAAACTTTAATGTGAGCTGGAACTAATTTCGGAACGCCGCTTAATTTGAAGAGAACAATATATTATATTGCACATTATTCATTAATTACTTTTCTTATCATAGATCCGTAATCTTCAATTGCACACTGAAACAAAAATAAAACATTCAAACCAACGTAATTGACTTTCAATCCCGAAACAGGTTGACGTGTTCTACGTGCCTATGTATCCCTGACACAGCGCAGAATAATTTGTGTTCTCATCTTGATGTTCATGGTCATGGGAGTTACCCTGAGTCAGTACAAGGCTATGAATGTTAGGAAGTACATGATGGACAACATATCAATGAAGTAATAATACTGTATTGAACAAAGTACGCATACAGATTACAAAGAAACGTAACAATTAATGTTGAATAGTAGGCCTACTATAGATTACAGTAAAGTTTTTCGAAATGGCGACCACTAGTTTCAATACAGGCATTGCATCTTGTAAAGAAATCCTGGCGCACTCTCCCAAATATCTCAGACATCTTCCGAATCATATCAGATGCTGCAAGTATCCTGGCCAATGGCTCGGATGTTGCATCGGAAGAGGAGGTCCGTTTGTATGGCCAGTCCGCGCCCCTGATTTAACACCTCTCAATTACTTCTTTTGGGGCCATGTCAAGAACCTCGTTTGTGACACATCGATAGGCAACCCGAAAACGTTACGAAGTTTAAATCTTTCAGTTTTTAGCTAATAATACCTAAAGGAGGCAAACAGTCATCTACTGAACCGCTCGTCAAGTGTATTACACGTACAAGTTGCCGTTACAGGTGTTATCAAGAGACGCTGTGCTGAAATTTGTTTCGTCTTCTTTTGAGGTTTTTGTGATTGGACATAATATGCATTGTTTACCACATCACGGCTAATTAATTATCCAGAAATATCTGATTTTAGACGCGTATGGGGGAGTGGTCAAATATATACGAAGTAGCAGTACTAATTTATAGTGCATATAGATCCTCAGCCTATTTATTAATAGTATGTTTACCATATGCGCCTGCGCTGGGTGTTGGAAAAATGTTGCTAGAAAATAGCTCTATCGAAAATTCAGAGAACTCTTTGTGTGAGAATTTCGCAGCTCATCATTCTGTTGTGACTACAGGAAGAGAAAGAAGAGTTAGTTTTTCAGTAAGATGCTGTACCATCTCACTTCACATAGTGTGTAAGTATCTCAACGAGGATCCCTCAACGTTAGGTTGGCCGTTTCACTACCGGAGACCAAAACTTGATGAGATGGTCTCCATGCCTATTCACCTGATTTATCCTCTGTTATTTGTTTTCCTATGGAGGTACGTAAGATACGTTGAGGACAATATTTGCTTTTCTTCTTTGCCAGTAACCTACAGAAGTTACGGTGTTGCACCACAGCTGCGGTGCAGGTGATAGTAGATGGCGACATGCTGCGCAGAATGTGAGAGAAATTTAAATATCGCGTAGATGTGTACTGTGTAACCAGAGATTCACATAACGTATCAAACAAAACTTGGAGAGATTACCTGTCATTTGGCATGTATTACGTTGCTCTAAGAATAATAGTTACAGAGATAAAGTATTGTGAAATCGCAGCAATTATTTTTAGGACACTATATGTAGGCTATAGTTTCTCCTGAAATTTTAGTAACAATATCTACAATTTCATTGAACGCAGATTATTTCTTCTGAAGATTTCTTGTCTTTGATAGAGGGATGCAATGAAGGAAGTGGTTTGTGTTTATTTTTTAAATTGAATCTGGTTTATTATTTTAAATGACTATGAAGTTTCTCCTATCTAATAAATATTTCAGCTTCTTATGCAAATTGCTCTGTTACTACATAATTTTCATAATTATCTTTGTCTAGTTGTTTATGTGAAATTACTTGGCAGGTAATTTTTGTTTATGCTCTATTAAAATTTGTAGTATTCTTATCGTTTGAATGCTTCACAGTTATATTTCCGACATCTTCTCCCAAATTTGAAAGCTGTAGAGGACCTTAAGATTTTTTACGTGTTATGTGTTATTTTTCAGACTATTTCCCTTTACATACAGTATTCATTTCCATTATTCGGAATATAAAAACTGTTAATTCCGTTGTTGTACTTGAAAAAAAGATATACTTAATAATTTGGCGTACTCTCGTGATTATATACTTTTTTTAAAAATGAGAATTAACTAAATTATTTTGAGAAGTCCAAGCTAAGACAATGATTACTTTAAGGGGTTAGGTACAGCTTACAGCAGTAAAATTTTTGGAAATATTCAACATTTCTTACCTCCATTACTGTATCTTGTACAATAATGAAAATTGGTAGGTTAAACTGGGGTCTGTTGGACAGTCGGGCATGTTGGACACTCTGTACTTAACGTGTTACCTCGCCACTTGTGGGCACCACATTCTGCTAGAAGTCAATGACGGAAGTCACTCATGGCTACTTCCGTCATTGACTTCTAGCAGAATGTGGTGCCCACAAGTGGCGAGATAACACGTTAAAGTACAGAGTGTCCAACATGCCCGACTGTCCAACAGACCCTAGTTTACCCTATGTGTAAAATACTGTTCTTCTTCTATATGAAAGAAATACTATTACGATTTAAAAAAAAAATATTTATATATGCTTTTTCAAAATTCAAAATGTTGACACTTCACTGTGCAGTGATGAAATATTTCCCTCATAGCTCATAAACTTGGTAACTTTTTCATGTTCTCTCTCTTTTATTTTATTGCTGAAACTCATGTTTATAATATCATGCTCTTTCAACTACATTCCTTAATAAATAATACATTTTTTTTATTTTGTGTTAGAGGAAAATACTGATATTTTACCATTTTTAAAATGAATGTACTTTTTTATCAGACAATCTATCAAAGGTAGAGAAGTGATCTTGCATCGTATTGTAGATATGACATGCATAAATACACACAAAAGATTTCATCACAGAATGTTAGATAGTTTTTGAGTTATGTGGCAAGCGCTTCATCACTGCACAGTGAATTGGGGGGGGGGGGAGGAAATTAATCGTAAAAATATTTCTTCTTTCATATAGCAGAAGGACGGTGTTTTACACATACTAATTTTCATTATTGTACAAGATATAATAATGGAGGAAAAAATGTTGAATATTTCCAAAATTTTACTGCTGTAAGTTGTACCTAACCCCTTAACTGAAACGATTCAACTGAAAATTTATCAAACCTCATCGTATAAATTCTTTAACTTGGTGATCTCGTACCTCTGGGATGCGAAGCACTTTTGTCATTGAAACAAAGTGTTTTAAATATGCATGTCAACGTACTTTAATTGTAACAATGAAGTTTATAACTAAACATTAGTTTTGTATTTGAACATTTTTCATGGAACGCTGATTAAATTACTTTAAGTATAAGAGCGTAATCTTTCTTCAGAATCGTTATCAATATGGTGATTTTCGATTTCGATGTTCGGCTTAAGATTTAATTCGGGTGTAGAAGTTTAAATTGGTTGGGTTTGTTCGACCTTTAAAGAATACTTGCCTATTGGTTTACTTGAGAGCAAAAACATTAGGAGGAGAAATAGCAGAGTAAGTTTTCAAAATTGGGTTTCCTTCATTGTATTATTTAATACATAAGATTAATTATATTGGTCTAATTACTAGTACATATGCACAATTAAATAAATACTACTGAAAGTAAGCGTGAAAACAATAGATCTATTAACATTTTGTATTATGGTTGTTTGGACTCTGATTTAATGCTCAGAAAATCGGACCCTAACAATAGAGAAAAATGACATCCACATTATAGACAATGGAGGCCCCCAGAGTAGTGGGACTTACTCGTAATAAGTCTCCCATCTTTACAGACAATCGGTATTAATGGTAGTAGGCATGTCAGTCCTACGTACCCATCGTCTTTATCCACAAGCAAATACAGGCTGAAAAATCCCAGAATCGGAAGGATTAGATCAACAGAACAAATTTACAGCATATTCTACATACATTTAATTTGACTCTAAATATTTGCACTGTATTTGACTATCGAAGGGATAAGGAAAAAAATAAGTATTACAATAATTACATTCTTTGTTCTATCAGACAAAACATATTGAAATGACTTGACCATTTGTTGGTTATGGAATCGCATTGGATTCTATTTCATATAGGGTAAAGGTGCCTAATTCCGTGATACCCCTAATCCCGTGATAAAATTTAAATTCACTGCCATGGGGTTGTGGTCCCTGAATTTTAATTTTTTGAAATACCTAACAGATGCCAAGAGATGTCTTCTTTTCAATTCTATTGTCTACCCGCCTTTTAATAGAAGCAGTCGACTGCAGAAGCTTTTGTTCAGTGAAAGGTGGTTGACCAGTAAGTTTTTCTTTCTCTTGTGACCGCTCCTGAAGAAATATTTTATATTTGAGGTAAGAATTAATACGGCAGTATAAAAATGATATATTACTGTAGATTAAAGTCAGCTGAATCTTTGTGTATTTTTATTTAAACATTATAAGACAATAACAATGTCACAGGAGCTTTCCCATTTTCGGATTTATTTTCATATTTCTCCTTCCTGGCTCACTCGAACAGTTATGCAAACGCTAAATTGTGAAAATTAGCGTCTATGAAAGGAAATATTCGTGGAAATAATAATAGAAATAAGTTATAGAAAACATAAATTATAATTATAATAAAATAATAGGGCATATATTTAACTTAATTACTGCTGTTGTTAGGAATATAAATAATGAGAAATAATTATGTTATAATTCAATTTATTCACATTTAATTTTGTATTGAATGTAACTTTCAGTTTATTTTGTTTATAATATATTAATATGTAATATGAATTCCTGTAGTTACACAAGTATTTTCTATGAAATTTGTCACTTAGACCCTATTTCTATGTTGTAATTTCTTGCTTAATCCATATTAAAACAATATACCATTACTTTAATGTGTTTTTCCAAATACATGTTTGTTTTCTGAGCAGTTAATGAGGATTATATTAGTATAACGGAATTAGGAAACCACTATCACGGAATATGGATCCCTGTCACGGATTTAGGAGCCACTGTATAACAATGAAGAATCATATATTATATACCAAACTTGTGAAAGTGTTGACACTGGATGTTGTAAAAACTGTAGCTAACGGTCCAAATAATGTCATTTAGGTGTTATTTGAAATTTTTATTAAAATTTTGGCATAAATATAGACTTTATTAAATATGTCACGGAATTAGGCAATCTTACCCTACACAGTTACGATATAAGAGGAAAGCAGACTGTAAACACACTGAGGAAACATCCAATTTGAGATAAGCCTAAACTTTTAGAAGCCGGAAGATGTCGATGATCGTGTCATTTGTTTAATAATCTTTGTTATTATTATTATTATTATTATTATTATTATTATTATTATTATTATCATCATTTAAAATGTTTTAACATCGCTTTAATTTTTCATGGAAACGTAGAGTAGTTTCATCAGTAGCTCAAATGCAAATTAGAAAGTCAGAAGCAAAATGTGGAATATTCAACACCACTTGCTAGTAGACTATTTTTCCTTACAGAGACGTTTAGCTTAAACTGATTGGAGAGAGAAATTTTTTATCATCCTATAGTGTAGGACTTCTTTCTCCGATATATACGACACAAGCAGCAGCACATCATCCAGGCTTTCCCGATCCTTCCCTCCCCATTCCACCCCATCACCCGCCAGCTTCCAACTCCCGGTCTGGCCTTCTCCAGGGACTGCGAGTTATGGGGTTGCCAAGAGAGCAAGGGGTTAGGGGCTGAGTTGAGGACTGGGGTGGAGGCTCCAAGACTTGCTCTTGACTCTTTATTTTTCTTTCCACTTTTTTATTTCTTCTTTTACCATCTCTTTCTCTGTCTTGGCTTCTTCTTTTTCTTTGAATATTACGGAATTCGGAACTTTCCAATTTTAGCAGTAGTGTAGTGATGTGGGGGTGGGTTTCAGAAGGAAATATAGATGTAGCCGGCAGCACGGGGAGATTCGAGTCAAGCCAAGGTGGTACTGGTTTGAGGGGATGAAAATGGAGTAGGAAATTTTTCTTCTTTTCTTGTTTTGCTAGGAGTCATGCTTCTTCTACTTCCGTACGTCTATCTGGCAGTTGTTGCCGACCTCTTCCTCACCAGGCAGATATTTCAGCGTGTATCGCGGTCAGGCTGCGTACCAATGTTTCAACTCTTCCGCTTAAACCAGTTTACATATGGTCGTAAATTGTAACTTCCCCTTTGCAGAGGAACTAGTAGTTTGTAAACACTGCGCCCTGAAACAAAAATAAAGACCAGGGAAGCATGTCGTTGACTGCGGACTGTCTTGTTTTACAGTGTAACATTCTCCCTTCTCTAAAGACAGGAAACTGATACTAAACCCTCACCAATGTGACTTAACGACATGAAGGTTGTTTGTTTAGATGACTCTGTGATGAATTACTTTGTAAAAACTTGTCCCATACTGCTTTAAAAATTGCACATTCATCACCGTTAAGGAACGATAAATCGGCAATTAGTGAATACAGATAACATGGTAAGTTGTAAATGCATTCGTATAGTTTCTCCACAGTGTAGTATATACACTCACGAAACTCAATACGTAGTAAATATGCAACCGTAGATAGTTGCTAACCACTAGGATCGTTACTATCGCCTCATTATAGACAATGCCAAATAGTATCTACACAATCTATTGTTCCTTGTACCTTCATAAACTCAAGCTTCGTGACTGTATATACTAGAATGTTGTTTCACCTTGTACATTTTCTTACAAGTCTCGTCCAAAGATATTGAGAGAAGCCATAACTATTCTAGCTTATATTTAGTTCTCTTTCAGGCCACATGAACAATAATTGTAAGAAATATGTTATAGGAATTATAGGTGATTCATTTTTTATGCATTTAAAATTATGTTATATGTTATACTAAGTAAGGTAGGCCTATGTGATGCAAATATGGCCAATGCAGATAACATGGCAACATCACTGTTCTGTAGCTAATTAATATAATAACAAAAGTTAGTGCCAATATATCGAACCACGTGTTAGGAAGTGTACATAATCAGCGACATTCGTGGATAATAGCAAAATTACTTCCATAGGCCTTCTTTATTTGATTTGTGGCAACGGATTAGGTAAGACTGTGTTATAAAATTGCTATTGGTAACTTTGTCTTGTCTTTCCTTTCAATCAATTGGTAATTATAGTTTCTGATAACTTGTTCAGTGCTCGTTACAGACATCCAATGCTTATTTAAAATGCATTCATTGAATTGAAAAATAGGCGAATTTTCGAGAGATACTCGATGCAGGTAATATAGCCACACGGATATGCGACTATGTGCAATTTGTGGTGTGTACGTACATGCATGAGGAATGTGTTGGACTCACAAAAGACTTATTTGTCACACATATAGCCCTACCCATTGATGTGATGTGTATGTATGTATGTGTGTGTGTGTTTTCATTTTTGTGTTTGTTAACTTTGTCGTTTTTTCTTAAACTGCAATTTTTTTATAGACCTAGTCACAAATCATTTGTGGGAATATTTTTTGAAGCCAAGAACCATTATTTTCAATCCAAACTTCAATAAATGTTTTTCTTTCCAAAATAAAGAATTTTCTTTCTTCTGGCCATATTACCTTCATATGACCATATTACCTGCAAGATTTTTCAAAATGTAAAAAACAGAGCACTCTGCTTTAAAGAAAAGTCTTGGATTATTTTTTATGTATGCATTAAGAATCAAAGTTCATGCAAACACACCAACTTTTATTTACGGAATACCGCAGTCATGAAAAAATTAATTCAAATTAAGGTGGCCATATTATCTTCAGGTACCTTATAGAAACATTGAAATCTGTGACCATTGAGATTGCTAATCAACTATTTCGGCCTCCTTTCCAACAGAGGTCTCCACAACCGTTAAAATAGTAGTTTCTATTAATAAGAGCTAAGAACGTAGTAATGGCGGGCCCGGAATCTTTCATATGCAGTAAATATACAATAAAGAGGCAACTGTTTTACTTCGTCATCCAATGGAAGGCAAAGTAAGGACTTTCACTTAACAATTTTTCGCCCTAGGCTAAGATTTTACCCACGTGCCTAGAGTTGAAAGGTAAGAACGGTAACGCCTAGAACACGGATGAAAATATTACGGATTTTCGACTTATTGATTATTTTCATTATGCTAATAGTAATAAGTACCATTTCATTAGCGACTCAATGATATTGAATTTTCTCTGTGAAATAGCAGTACCATTATATACAAGGAAGCATCCAATATGAACTAGCCATCTTTTCAAGAGTTCCGCTATGGCTACATCAGCAAATCAGTGCAGTTCATAGTTCTCATCAGCGTGCAGGTGCCACTAGTTTAAAAGCGAAACCTTCAGATATAATCACCTGTTCATCTCATACAGTATCAACGTTATCTCGTGCGAGTTATTCGCAAAAGCATGCTATTCAGTCGAACTTGAATGGTAACCACCATATTCACCAGTTAATTATCGACTGTTCTACACCTGTCCCCTAATCACGGCTCTCTGGGTGCAATTTGAATGGAGGGGCTGAGGAAGAGAGCCGGGAGATAAACTCCAATGTTGTGGGCAGAGTCAACCTTCATTTAGCTATAGATATATTAACTGTACCTATATTTTGTGGTTTACCCTGCTTAGGTACTGTCACAGAACTAATTGGACGAGGAGATGTGGAGTTGACAATGAAACGTATGAAATAGACAGGACTGCTCTCGTCAGGGTCTAATTTGCGACCATATAAACATCATAGAATGATTTCTCGTTTCAAAATCCCACAACACACAGCTAATGGCCACAATGATGAATCTCCCAGTCTTTACTAGTAAAGTATTATTGAAATCCTGAATCCAGGAAATATTATTTTTATTTTGGTACCGAAACCTATTCATTATTTGGTTACATAAATGCCTATTACTATTAGGATATATGTATACATCGCATTCTACTAACTTACAATGGAAGTCAGTCATAAACACTCCGTACAAGTTTGTTGTTGGTGAGTAAAAAACAAAATTATATAATGTTAGTAGCGTTGCACATTTACTGGGCCTATGTTATTATACCACGAATAAAATTTCCAACGTACAGTAGCTATATTGCATGTAACTTTTATTTATGCATCTATACAAATACAGTGGAAGTTAGACATAAATCAAGTTCGACATCCCATAGTTCGACTGCTTACGTAGGAGAATTAGACACGCCCCTATACAGGCACTAAGAACTGGGTTTGCCATTTGAATGGGAATTGGTTCTGTCAGAAAGACAGAGAGCAACTGAAACAGTGCTCCACTCTGTAGTGAAAACAATCTGTAATAGGGAATGGAATGCATGATCCATACTTAAGTTGTTATGTTGTAAAATACGCTGACTCAGTAAATTCAGTAGAATGAGATTAGGAACACGAGTGATATTTCTATATGAGTAGGTCATTTGCAAAACTGAACATAACATTTTTTTAATACTAAATCCACAAAAATAACCCCTTTTAACAACATGTTTTCTACAGAATTTAAACACCACTCATTTGTACATCTTCATTTTCAGAAGTGACTACTTCAGCATCTTGTATTCTACCTTGAGCAGCATTTGATGTACAAGTATTAAAAATTATAATTTACTTTTTTTTTAAATAGTAAAATATTATAGTAATATAATTTTTCCTGTCCTCGTAAACATAAACGTAAATGTGTTTAGATCTTATGCTTGCAGACCCACTGTAACATAAATTAAATGCATTAACTTCTAAACTTCTCCTTACTTCTTTTCCACTTTTCGACATCCCTTAACCTTTTCCTGCCTCTCCCAGGTTCCGCTGGTATGATTGTATGCTCACTCATAGACACCTTAGCTTCAGAATCCTTAGCTAGTGACTTTAATAATGAATCCTCTTTCTTGCTTTACCATTACAATTTTATTTCCACTATTGTTGTAAAGATTAATAAAGTATAGAAAAGTGCTCATTTAGAAAAAAAAAACAAGCTTACAAACATATTTTGAACTGATAACTTACGTCTCTAAAACGATTTTACTCTAAAATTCATGGACACGTTATGTTATGGAACAGCCCATGTTGTGAAAATGTTCAGATTTGCAGTGAACCACAAACTTCATCATTGAATTAGTACAAGGCATATCTAGTTTAGAAAACCAACATTCTGGTATGTTATGTAGACCATATTAAAGATTCTGAAACTGCCCCTAACTCAATCTTTGTTGGTACTGGACATGTTCAGTTTTGAAAATATCCTACTCATATGGAATTTAACTGCTTTCTTCTGCTTGATTGATTTCACGAGGACTAGATCCCGAAATGGATCCTTACCCTTAGGCCATTTTAGATCCATTGTACGCCCTGTGCAATTATTATCTAAGTCTGACGGATGGCTGGGGTGACATTTGTGAATCCGACGCTGGCAAACAGGCCATCCTCCCTGGGTCCCGCAGGTAAGGTTCCATCATCTACTGACGATCCCAAATCCAGAGCCCTTAGCCCCAAGCCCTTAGAACCTAGATCAGCATCGGAAACTCGTACTAAATAGTAAAAATAGACATCACTCCAGCCTATTTTTACTATTACAGATGATAGATGAAATGAGGAAGAAGTGGAGAGTGTTGGTGGAATGAAAGAGGAAAATAGGAGTACCCCCCAGAGAAACACTCTACAACGTCTGTTTTTCCACCTCAAATTTCACCCACACCTGGCCGGGGATCGAACCCAAGCCGCCTTGATAGAAGCCCAGCGCACTGGCACTGTAGCCCCACATGATTCATGGCATGGTAGTGATGTCAACGAGAGCGCAAGCGTGCCTCACGGCCCGTATGCGCTGTTCAGGTACAAGTCACTGGTGAACATAAGGGTTATACATTACACATTGACGAAGAAGTCGTTCAGTAATTTCAGGCTGACTCAACTCTTGACTTCTTATGCAAGTGAAAGATGAGGTGATGCTCTTCGCTTGGCATGTGGAAATTATTTAGTTATAAAGAGAAGCTGTGTTAAACGTTTGAAATTATTAGTCCATCTACAGAATGATGTATCCAAATTTTGTTCTTTTTATTTACATTAAATATTAGTAAATATATGTGTAGATACGAGTATATTGTAGAGCTTCTTTCTTAAGGGGTTAGGTACAGCTTACAACAGTAAAACTTTTGGAAATATTCAATATTTTTTTCCTCCATTACTGTATTTTATACAATAATGAAATTGGTATGTGTAAAACACTGTCCTTCTGCTATATGAAAAACATATTTTTAAGATTTAAAAATATATATATATTTTTTTTAATTCAGAACGGTGGCAGTTCACTGTGCAGTAATGAAGCTTTTCCCTCATAACTCACAAATTTGTTAACTTTTTCCTGTGCTCTCTATTTTCTTTTATTTCTGAAACTCATATTTACAATATCATGCTCATTCAACTACATTCCTTAATAAATGTTTTTTTCTTTTTGTTAGAAGAAAATACTGATATTTGACCATTTTTAAAAATGAATTTATTTTTCATCAGACAATCTATCAAAGGTAGAGAAGTGATCTTGCATTATATTCTAGATATTACATGCATAAATACACACAATGTTAGATAGTTTTTTTAGTTATGTGGGAAAAGCTTTATCACTGCACAGTGAACTGCATTTAGAAAAAAAATGTAAATATTTTTTTTAAATCGTAAAAATATGTTTTTCATATAAGTTAACAAAAGGACAGTGTTTTATACATAGTAATTTTCATTATTTTACAAGATACAGTAATGGAGAAAAAAAAGTTTAATATTTCCAAAATTTTACTGCCGTAAGCTGTGCCCAACCCCTTAATGTATTGTATTTATGTTTACAGAATGAAGTACAAACAAAAGAGTGTGTTGCTAATAGCATAGACTCGTTACACGCCAGCTACGAGTTTCAAGTCCAAAATTTGCCGAATTCAACTTTTTACCTGACATATTGTTTTTTGCATAGATTGCCATCCTGTAAAAAAGAATACCCCAAGTCCGAGTCTAAGCCTGTTTTTTTTTATTATAGGTACAAGTATTTTATTTTAATAGGAATTCTCATAATGCAAGCCTATATAGTTTCTTCGCTGTTCTGAAAAAATTTACTTCAATAATGTTAATAATGTCAAATCAAGTGTTTATACAAATTTTGCTACTCGAGCGCAATTACGAGGGTACCCAAGAAAGTAAGTTTCCCTGGCGCCGTTTACAGAGAGAAAACACGATTTCGTGGAAGGATTTATTGGAACAGATACAGATATTGTTGAACTGTTTTTCAACATATTCTCCACCAAAAGCATACATTTGTCTTGCTGTGAGATAAATTTTTGTATTCAACATATTCTCCACCAAAAATCATACATTTGTCTTACTGTGAGATAAATTTTTGTATCCCTGTGTCGTAGAAGTCTGTCGCCTGAGGTCGGAACCAGTGAGTGACAGTCGACTGCACTTATCTGTTGAGATGTCTCAATTCCGGTGGAAAATACGTTGGAAAATAGTTCTGTACCTGTTCCAATAAACCTTTTCATGAAATTGTGTTTTCTTTCTGTAAACGGCGTCAGGGAAACTTACTTTCTGGGTGGGGGCCCTCTTAATTGCGCTCGAGTGGCCAAAATTTGTATAAGCACTTGTTTTGACATTATTAACATTTTATCTGTTTCCATGAGAATGTTTGCTTGTAAGATCAGGATTATCAGATGATAATATGCGGGTTATGTTACATCTTGCTACAGGAAACATTTCCTACGGACATAAGAATGCTAGTGTCTGCAAAAACAGAAAATGCACTTCTGAATTAGGCGAGAATTCAGGAATTTAATTTTTTTTCTAGAAGTGTGATGTCCATATAATAAGTACGTATATGATTATGTAATAGTTACATAACAATTAATTAGATAGACCTCATTATCTAAAACTGCTTAAGTTAAAGAAAATATAATATGTTTATTATTTGTTGTTTGCCTATAATTTCATTTTACCATATGCAGAATGTGCTATGATTTATTTTTCTTTTGTATTAGTTTAAAACAGAAAAGCAGCGTTTATGTACTAGTTGTATTATTAGATAACTATATAACAATTAATTAGATTCTAGTTATTATCTGAAACTGTATAAGTTAAGGACAGTCTGTGTTTATTATTAAATTGTACTTCTTTATAATTAACTCATTTAGGCTATTAGAGAGGTACCTACATGCTGCAAGACATGCCTTTGATTTCTTGTTGTCTTGTATGAATGTAACCCACTATCTATTGCTTAAAAGCAGTTTAAATCACTTCGCTGTGGTAGGCCAATAGAGTTCACCTGCAGAATAGATTTATTGCAACCATTCAGTGCTTAATAGCACGTAGAGTTGTGTAAATGCTTCTGACCTTGATATTCCTGTGGTATGGGTTTAGTCAACTATTCAACTATTGTAAAGAAAGTACAGTCTTCTCAAGTAATGTTAGCAAGAATTTAAGCGATCATTTGTATGTAAGTCGTTCATTTTCATATTTTTAATCCCAGTGGCGCTGCGTTGGTTTTTATGTGCACTGTACAACTTTTGTTGGAGACAAGAGACGTGGAAAACCTTAGTAAGTATAGTCATATTATAGAAACATCTTGACATGTGACTCACTAGGAGAGTTAGCCCAATAGCAACAGGAGCAAAAGCAGCAAAAATCATTCATCCATATGAGTTTATCATGTTTATATTTTCCCGTCCCTTCTTACCAAAATATTTGATTGCGTCACAGGAGTAACCTGTTCGTCTGCCAACCAAATAACGGTCAACTTTTATTTTGGAACTACATGTAGGCCTATATCTTTGTGTATGTATATATTTTCATGAAGCGTATCTACATCGTGGAGAAGTGCAACAGAGAATAATCGGAATTGCAAAACACCAAGTAAAATTATAATTTACAAATCAATAGCAAAAGGTTCATGTATATAATTCATTAGGCTACGTTATGAAATGTTGACCTACTTCTTTAGCAAGTAAAGTAATTATTGAACCAAGGTACTTTATACACTTTTCATTTGACGTCAATAACATTTGAAATAACAGTTCATTAAAATTGTAAACATTTAATAAATCTGCCTTTCAAATTAAATATTCTGTCCGACAAAATGATAGGCCTATGTATGAAATGCTGCTCCTCTTAATAAACTGAATATAAATAAACAAGGCTAACTTTCAGCTTCTGCAATCAGTTTGTATTAACACCATTCCATCTAATGAACGTGATAGAACTGAAGCGGTTGGAATTCAATTTTTACAGGCTGGTAACTGACCCATCTGTTATTTCTTCATAGTGCAGTTGATTGCAAATATTTTGCATTTTTTTACAGATGTTGAAAGTTGCTAGAATTCATAAATGTTCTGACACTTTCGAATCCATCTCGGTGAAGTTTTAAAAATTCCGATAAATATTTATAAAAACTGAGGTATTTAAATGATTACATGACTGAAATGTTTATGGGATCGGAATTTTGTGGTAATTTAGGTTAATTACTCGATTATATAGTCAATTTTTTCGACATTCTAGTCGCTTTTCTGCAGCCAGCTTTGTAGCCATCGTACGCAGATATCTTTCATAATTAATTAAACCACTTCATATCGACGGCATCATACCAGAAAGGCGTATCAACAAATGCAGGTATTGTTCATATAAATATTTTAATAGAACCTATTTATGCTTGAAAACAAACTTTTAAAATTACAATAGACATAAGGAAAAACCAAAGATATTGTTATGTAGGCAAGAATGGGAGAAATTCGCGGGTGCTCGTGTAAAGGGGGTTCAGTTGATTTGGCTAAACTAGAATAAGTATAGATTCGAACTATCCACAATTACTTTTCTCTTGTGTTAAAGGGGTTAAGTCATTCTTCCATCTATGATGCAGTTGCAGTGCTCCATAATTTGTGACAAAGGGGTTTTGTTCAGTACCAAAAGAGAGAAGTTTACATACCTTGCAATTTGACTTAACCCCCTTTACACGAGCACCCATTATTCATTATTTAAATGGCTGTAATGTAAACTTGCAGTTTTGTTTTACGCCTTCTGGCATGATGCCCTCGAAATATGAATGCACCATATAGCATCAAAGCTGATTATGCATTTGCAGTTTCATCTCAACTTATGTATTGTTTTCCTATTTTTAGATTACATATCATTATCATCATTATAATCATCATCATAGAGCCTTTTAGACTTTTATGATCTCATGACGTTCTGACATATACTTTATATACTTTTCCTACGCTTTCAATATTTCTTCTTTCATTGGTTTATAATAATATAATGCTTTGACGTCCCACAAAACAATGCGAACCTTGGAGTTATCAAGGTTATTACTAAGACGGTAAAACTATTACAGATAAACATTTCTTGTTACCTTGAACGGAAACAAGAACCTGAAATATCACTGCCGCCTTATTATTGTGCTCTGGGAAACAAAGATTTCCTTATTACACCTGATGACAAGTTATTTAATAGACGTTCTATAAGCAATAGGACTTAGGCAAAGGTTTTTTACTTCTACACATGTCACAGATATAACAACAATAAAAATCCAATGTTTCGGAGCTATATACAAGTGGGCTCCGATATTAGAGAAGGCTGGGTCTAGGGAACATATAGTCTCTAAGAATTACGACATTCCAAGTTAGAGGTACTTCGGATTCCAGCATGTTTTGTTTTTGAGATTCACATACTCATGAAAGTGTAAAAAAAACTCGTTCTATAACATCAAATATTAAGACTGCTCGTCTGGCCGTACCCTAAATGTAGCTGATTTTCAACGACAAATGAAGCTGCTGTAACTGTCGCAAAATGCGTGGCCAGACGGGACTACAAATACTGCTCAATTACTGCGTTAAATTTACCTACGTGTGGCCACAAGACATGATACACTAGCGATAGGCTATTGGTAGCCTAGTTCTTTTTTCGTGATGGATCGGACGAATTATCAAGCCAAAGTCGCTTCATGTTTCTTATTAGTTCTACATACGCGCCGTAACCAAAGACGATGGTGGATTCATCAATACATTCGTCATCAATACACTTTTTAAATAATCTAAGACAGTACATCACCTTACTCTACATGGCATCGTTTGGTGTAAAAAAATACATGAAATCAATTTGTACAAATTTTTTAAGTTCAAGCATATGCTTATCATTTAATTGGAAGTCTTCTTCCAGCTGAGAGTAAAATCCCTCAGTTCTTACAAGTGGGCTATAGTTTGTTTCAGGCACTGACCAATTGTCTGTTAGGTCTAATATAGTACCAAGCTTAAAAGAAGAATTTATTGAATAACTCCAGAAAGTATTGCTTGATAGTAACAGTTATATTAATAGTTTCAAATACAACTTTGAAAATAATTCAGGAGCAAAAGATTTACAACATGAGCTGGCGTACAGAAAGCAACATGTCCTTGTTAACAGAGTTTTCAGGAAGAGAGAAAAACTGATAAATCTTGTATACCGGTACAATAATTTGTAACCTGTTTTATGTGCTCTTCATATTCTTAAGGCGAATAAAAATAATTGTATATAATGAACATAAAATATTTAGTATATTTATGGGTACTGTTTGCATTTACAGTTTGGAAATATTGCATTTTGAATGAATGTGTTTGCCATGGTACAACAAAATTGAACAACTACAGTAGGAAACTTTTTTTGCAAAAGAACTACTTATTTAAGTAAAGTGACAACAAAAACTTTTTCCTTACATTTTTATTGTAGCCTACCTTGTTTTTTGACTATACCATGCAGGCTTTGCTTAATGGTAAGTTTTAGTTGCCATGGTAATAATTTACACTGCGTAGGTACAATCAGGACATGGGTAGTTAAAAATGCAAGGAAAAAGTTTTTGATGTCTCTTTATAAGACTAATGTTTATATGGTAACAGCAACAGAAACACACACTGAAATAGCCGCATCTTCGTTGTTTGACTCCATCTTTACTGCACAGTATGATGGGACGCTCTGTTGTGATTAGTTACTTTAGTCTGTTGCGGACATGTGACGATGTGAATGGACAGATCTGTCAAACATGTTGCGTTTTGAATGAACACACATTCTTATTTTGCTATTTACTGTGGAATATATTACTTTTGGAACGGATGTAATGTCAGGAATAGACGCAGAATAAAATAAAGCATCCGCGCAATGTGTTATATCCGTTTCGAAATTTTATGGAAATGTTGCTTTCTATACGGCAGCTCCTCATATAATAAGCTATTATTCACTAATTACAAAGCTGTATTTGAAAATAACGTATAATAGATTTAAGTGGATTATATTCATTTCTAACAAGTGCACCAAAGCGCACGGGTATGGCTAGTAGCATATATATATATATATATATATATATATATATATATATATATATATATACAGGGTGTTTCAAAAATACGGGGCATAATTTCAGGTATGTATTTCCCACATGTAGACAATCAAAATAGTTCATTACAACATATGTCCGGAAATGCTTTATTTCCGAGTTATGGCCTTCACAACATTGAAATTCACCGGAACGTTTTTCTTTCCGCAGGTCGTTGCCGTCAAAGGAGACATCAAGAGGGCACTCTGCAGTTCATTCCGAGGCGAAGGTTACATTCAGTGTTGTGTAGGCGTTAGGCTGTGCGACATGTATTCAAATCAAGAGCTGGCAGAGATACACTTCATGTACGGTAAGGCGGACGGCAATGCTGCGCTGGCTAGTCGTTTTTACCAGGAGAGGTACCCACAGCGACAATGTCCAGATCAGAAGACATTTGTACGTCTCCATTACCGTCTGTGCGAGTATGGAAAATTTAACTCTCCTGGTTTGGGAAGGGGACGACCAAGATCTACAGCTCCAGAAGTACAGGAGGAGATTCTGGAGGCTGTGAACATGACTCCTTCTATCAGCACGCGAAGGGTAGCGTTGCAAGTCAATGTTCCTCATACGACTGTCTGGAGACTGTTGAAAGAGTATCAATTGTATCCTTATCATTTGCAACGTATACAGGCCCTGTCACCAGCAGATTATTCTGCAAGAGTTAGGTTCTGTCAGTGGTTCTTGCAGCAGTGTGGTGTAAATCCGAACTTTCCTGCCTTAGCATTATTTACAGATGAAGCACAGTTCACACGAGATAGCATAACAAATTTCCACAATCAGCATATATGGGCGTATGACAACCCACGTGCAACTGTTCCATTCCATCACCAGGTGCGGTTCTCCCTCAACATGTGGGCCGGTGTCATTGGTGATCGATTAATTGGACCCCATGTACTTGAAAACAGACTTACGGGGCAGGCGTACACAAACTCCCTGGAAAACACCATACCTCATGTTTTAGAAGACACTCCACTGATCAATCGTCAACACATTAACTTCTTGCATAATGGCGCTCCTGCATACTTCAGTCGTACGGCTCGCCGGTACTTGGATCGAAGGTTTCCTGATAGATGGATAGGTAGAGGTGGCCCAATTGCTTGGCCTCCACGCTCACCTGATCTGAACCCTCTCGATTTCTACTTGTGGGGCCATTTAAAATCATTGGTTTATTCGTCTCCGGTGCCTGATTTGGAATCCCTTCGGGATCGAATTGTGGCATGTTCTGAGGACATACACAATACTCCTAGAGTTTGGGATCGTGTTCGCAGGTCAATGAGACATCGATGTGAGGTCTGTATTCAAGCAGGAGGTGGAAATTTTGAACATCTTCTGTAATGACAACGACCTGCGGAAAGAAAAACGTTCCGGTGAATTTGAATGTTGTGAAGGCCATAACTCGGAAATGAAGCATTTCCGGACACATGTTATAATGAACTATTTTGATTGTCTACATGTGGGAAATACATGCCTGAAATTATTCCCCGTATTTTTAAACACCCTGTATATATATATATATATATATATATATATATATATATATATATATATATATATATTACGACGAAGTAAAGAGACACGACTGAAACCGTTTGAAATGTAGATATGGAGAAGAATGGAGCGTGTGATATGGACAGACAGAATAAGCAATGAAGCTGTGCTAGAAAAAATGAGTGAAGAAAGAATACTGCTGAAACTGATTAGGAAAAGGAAAAGAAATTAGCTGGATCACTGGCTAAGAATAAATTGTCTATTGAATAATGCAATGGAGGGAATGGTGAATGGGAGAACATTTTAAGGCAGAAAACGATATCAGATTATAGGTAACATTAAGACATATAGATCGTATGCAAAGACTAAGAGTAAGGCAGAAAATGGGAAATATTGGAGAATGCTGGGTTTCCAGTGAAAGAAAATTATAAAAAATGTCTTTCTAATGTTATAAGACGATTTCGAATTCAAATCCTTCAGTTTTGCAGATTTAGAATCGTGAGTACTACTAATAACATCTTCACATAAAAATATAAATGTTTCAAAACTTTCGCAGAGTCTGAAATTGATTTGTGGGCAACGACATGGTTAGTGGAACACCTTGACTAACACGACAGTCATTAAGAAGTACGGTTTTTATCTGTATAAAACAAAAGTGGTTTATCATTTTATAAAATTAATTTTTAATAAGTAACTCGTTCATAGCGACATTCACCAACAGTATAAATTCTTTAACTATTCATGTTCAACGTGCATTAAAAAGAACTGCCGTTGAGGGGAATTCGCAGGTAACCGTAACCGTGACAAAAGCAGTTTACGGTCGAAATTTATCATTGATCTGTATTCTCTCCGCAAATCATACTCTATCTTATTTTTAACTTAACCCCTAGATCATATATACTAACAGATAACTCCTTTATATACACTTTCGAGTTTGCAGTTGGAGGCCGGCTTGATGTAGTTCAATAGTCGTTAACAGATGGCACAATGACCAACACCATCACGAGACACGAACTCTGAACCGGTCTGGTCGGTCTAAATCGATTATTTCTTGCTTACGAGATAATCTCGTAAGCAACGTAATGTATATATGTATACTGTCGACAACTGATGACCATGGATAAATATTATTGGCCTATATGACCTTGGGAAGTTCGGAACGAGGCAGCTAAATATAGTTGTCACGTGGGCGAAGCGAAGAGATAAGATAAAGTACGCCTTTGTATTAAATAGAATACAATACTGTCCCTCGGCGCAAAGCCAATGTACCTATATAGAATATGTAGACCATGTTATAAAGTTATCGGTCGGCTAAATTATGATTCGTTATCTCTTCTGTTTTTATATATTTGTCGTGAATATTATTTATATTATCAACTGAGTGTATAACATAATTTATCCGTTAATTGATATTTTACTAATGATAAATCCAAAGAACAATGGGAAATAAGGGACCAAACCCTGAAAAATAAATAAAATAAGAAAATTTGACGTTCATAATTATAATGTTGTCGGAGTTTCGTTATACTTTACTTTGAATTATTTTAACTTGCACCACAAAAAGTATGAAAATTAATGTTAACATTACCTATTTAGTTATAATAGTAGTATATTGGAAAATTTGTGCATATAGCCTGATTACAATATATAAGTAATACTATCCTAACCTAAGCAATAGTAGTCTTGTTTATTTCATACATGTTCGTATAATTATACAAAAACAAGAATAATCTAGTTTGCAGCCTGTGATGTCTCGTTTACAGTATTATATAATATACGTATTACGATATTTACTAGGTACTTTAGCAATATATAGTTAATAATATTATAAAATATACAGGCCTAATCCATTACCAAGAAATACTGTTTACCTCAAAAGGCCTTCACACCTTATTAGACACTGGATTAAAATAGTCATGTTGATGTAGGCCTACAACATTACATTTTTTTGTCACTACTCCTGATCCCATTCTAACAGTTTCAGGTTTTGTAATTTGTAACAATACTAACAATATTGATGGGTCATTCCATAGTGACACACATCACATTTTCGAAGTAACTATGATCTTCACAGGATATTTAATTAAATACTTAAGAGTTTATGAAAGAGACATCACTGTCTTTTAACGTAAGCATTCCAAAATATAAACAGAAAATCTTAATGAAAAGGAATAATTAATCATGTAAAAAATATGAAATATTATATGGTGTGACAAACATTTTCTTGCCACTTAATTTATTACCAAAATGTAAAATGTTCATATTATTGTGCCAAATGACATAAATAGTTGTTTTCCAAAGAATTGGGACACTTGTGTAGTACATGTAACTGTTGACATACTTTAATAAAAATAACAGTGCCATTAACAAATAAAATATTACGAATTATATTGTGACACACGAACATTTCTGCCAAATTGATAACTATTTTTTTCAGATGCATATCGAGATTTATACACAGTGCCTACAGTTCTTATTATACAAAGCAACACTTGATTACACTAAAATACACATTCAGATTTAAAATGTCCTTGGTTATTTACAACCATATGTGGTGATATCTCCTGTGTAATATCATGTGATGAATACACCAATATAGGCTATCTACTTTTCCTCCCATTTGTAGTACTTTCCTTTCTTGAACATCACGGAAACTTTAAATTCGCCACCACAAGCTTTTGTAACTTCCTCTGCTTATCTGACGTCTTCTTTTAAAATTGATTATTTAACGATGTTGATCAACTACTAGGTTATTTAGCCTCGATGGGATTGGTGATAGTGAAATGATTTGGCGAGATGAGGTTGAGGATTCGCCATAGATTACATGACATTCGCCTTACAATTGGGTAAAACCTCGGAAAAAGCCTCAACCAGGTAACTTGCCCCAATCAGGATTTGAACCCGGGCCCACTCATTTCATGGTCAGATGTGCCTACCATTACTCCACAGCAGTGGACCGAACATGGGTTATGTACATTAATTCTTTTGACTTTCGGTTAGCTTTCTTAAGAATACGCATAAAGAAATGTAGTGTTTTCCAGGCTATCCTTGTAATATTAGTGACTTATTTCAACCAGTTTGTTACTAAAATATATACAGTACCTAAGTGTTTTGCTTCTGGCACTGGTGATCCATTTAATTGGTATATGAGACGAATTTAATTTAGTGCTTTACAGAAGGATACATATTGATTTACTTTTGCTCACATTGATTTTAATTTTATTTGTTGTAGTCCAGTTTTCAATAACGTCAAGCTAGTTTTGCAAGGCGGTGATGTGAGATTTACCACTAATTTTTTCTATATATTATACAGCCATCCACGAATAACCTTGTCTGAGAAGTGGCATTTCTATTCAAATCCTGCAATAAATTTCAGTAAATATTTTGCACCGAGAAGCTATTATACATTTAATTTTACTTCTGAGACCAGTGAAATATATGCCAATTTTATTAGAAAGGTGCATGTATAATTATCCAATAGTATGATGTTATCTGCAACAAAAACTAAAGGGCATGAAAGAAAAGAAGAAAACATTAATGCTGTGGTTCTTAGAGTTCCATTAGAGTTACACGTTCATTGTCCACTGAAAGTTGTATTTCTCTATTGAAGGGTAAAAGAGAAACTCTCATAAATTATGTCAGAAACAAAGAAAGGCACCACCCAAATATGTAGGATAATTAATTTAATAATGTTATTACCGGGACTTGAAAAAAGCAATCATATGTAATGGGTGGGGAAAAAATACTTTTTAATCGCGCTTCTATAGTTCGACAATGCTGACTATTCAGAGTTTTGCCTGACAGGTGAGCTACCATAAATTCCTTGAAGTCCTAGTTATTACTGAAGCCAAATGTGTGTCTATTGTCAAGAATCCATTTTATTTATACTTGTTAAGACATCATTCATAGACTAGTTACCGCTTTCAGTTTTGATACTACATACATTGAAATTAATCTATTATTCGTCCTATTTATACATTTATATTGAATGATTCGGTCTATCTTCATAACACATCTCATCAACAATACTCGATAAAGAGTTGAATTAGCTTCCATGCTGCGTTGTATTTATTTTATAATGTTCCTATAGCAGGAATATTAAATAGGAATTCCTTAAAACAGATTTATATTCACTCCTATGCCTTTATATACAATACCAGTACATATATTGTATTTGTTAAGATTTGGTTACTTTATAAGCAGTATGTTAGTGCAAGAACTCTTTTTTTCATATTTAATAATTCTGGCATGTGTCAATAAATATGCTTGAGACCTCTGTCTCTCTGAATTACTCTTTACTAACTGGAAACATATTCCAAATTTATATTTTAAAGAAGTATTAAAATATCCTCACAATTTAGAGCATAACAATTCCCAAAATAATCATCCTACATTAAATTATTAAGATAAAAATGATTCTATCTATCGCTTGTAACAATACCTTTATGGTCCTAATAAATTAAGAAATAATTTAGGTACATCCAACAGATTTATTTTAAAATGGCCTGCAGTTATTATTTTGAATTTTATTGTACCTTACAAATTTGAGTTAAGGTACAATAAAATTTCATCAAGCTTCAAACAAAGTAATTCCATCTTTCCAACAGGGGGACAATAAATACTTAAAGTAATGCTAAACTCGAAAAACGTGTTGATGCAACTTAATTTCATATTCTATACCACTGGCACAAAAAAAAGTGTCCTATTGTTCATACTGATTCAAGATGAATAGTTTCTTAGTGTTTGTCCATTCCAGTTTTTTTATTGTGCTTCCCATTTCTATTTCTCTCATTTTTAGTAGGTACTTCACATGTAGTATATGTTTTACTTCAATACATATAATGACCATGAAGATATTTGGATATGTCTTACAAAATTCTTGCTGAAGACCATTGTGGTAACATTCTGCCGCATCTGTAGTTTGTACATTTCGAAATTTTCGTGCTTCAGCCCAGAATTCAGTCGGGGGGAGGGAGGTTGATGTGCCAATGTAGTTTTCCAGAATACAATAATATTCAAAACATTCTCTAATAGGAGGGGCCTCAGATATTAGCTCTGCAAAAAATCTGATACCGGTACTTCTGTTGCTGGTAAATAAAAAAGAACTAAATATAAAAATTTTTAACCACTTTCGAATTTCAGGTGCTTTGTGTCTCAGCTGCTGGTTAGATATACTGTTTGTTTCCTTCAATTTTCCAGAGCAAAACTGTCCTAAGCGAAATTTACACTCTGTAATTTTAACACTGGGAACATTTATTTTGGCAGCATTGTGTGATGCTATTTCATAATATAACAAGAGCTTTGAAATGATTAACTGCTAACTACTTACCTGGGTGAAGGTAGCACTGAAGTAGTTCTTGTGATTTCTGAAGTGAAAACCGTTCAATTTATAAGGAATTTTTTTTGTGAAGATGCAGTTGATTGTATATGCAAGCCTAGATCATATAGAATATATGATCTAGGATGCAAGGTGTAAAAGTGCCTAAACTAACTGACCCCAGTGCTGTCATGGAGGCCACACGAGGCCATATATCGTATGGAACCTATAATTTTTTTTAATTAATTGTATGGGGAAATGAAAATTTTGTCTGTAAGGAGCCATACGGCATATGGGTGCCTAAGTTTTGTACGTGGAGATCTATACAGATCTTAGATCATCTCTTGCTGTTCCTACTGTACCTACCGGTATTTTGTTTGATGTTCATAAACAAAAATTATCCACCTCTTCAGCACTGGAATCCAGAATTATATAAAATAATGGTTGAAAAACAAGAAGTGCTGCAAATATACACTCCAAGATTCATCGAGACAAGTGTGCATCAATGGTGGTGCTACATGGTGTATTCTTTAAATCAAACTTGTACAATTAAATTGTAAAGCAAAACAATTTTATTTCTTCTTTAATATAAAAAAATAATAATTAAATGACAATTGGAGAGATAGAGAGAGGAGAGTAAAAAATATCTCAAGGGAGAAAACAAGGGGTGGGATGCATGGCCAAGAAAAAAATTACCATGACAGCACTGACCAAACCTAACCTGTTACAGACTCATGTATGCAAGGTGAAGAAGCTGAGTATGAAGGAAACTACCTCAGCGCTAGTTTAACTCTTATAGATTAACTATATATATATATATATATATATATATATATATATATATATATAAAGAACTTCAAGTGTCAATATTGTCTCAAAGGTTTCTGTGTAACAAACTTCATTTAGAAATGTCCATCTGCGATTATGTTAACTGCAGAAGAAGGAAGAAATATTGTCGTAATATGAAGTTACTCAAATTTCCAATTAAGGACAAGGAAAGGCTACAAAAATTATTTTTGATTTCACCCTTATAAATTGAACGATTTTCACTTCAGAAATCACCGTAACTACCTCAGCACTAGTTTAAGTAATTTAAGGACCAGTATAAAGGAAATTTGATTAAAGTGAGAAAGAAATTCGTAAGGGAGGCGGTCAGGAGGGATTGAGGTTGTCTACTAATTCGTTACAAAGAACTATTATAGACTATTTCATTTGACTAACGATGATTTGTAGAGAGCAAAATACCTACAGTAGGGTAAAGATTCTAAATCAGTGCGTTTATGAGAACGGCTATAAAAGTGTCAGGAAAATAACAGAATTACCGTATATTGCAATTAACTCTGCATTGGCAGAGAAACCGCACAGGGTATCGTAAATCTGCTGAAAATTAGAAAATTGTGTAAAAAAATGCATTCAGAGCTAATTTTCCAGCCTGATAATATCTCGCCCACGTTATGGACATAATTCAATACCGTAAGATTGATATGAAACGAATACTAGAACAATTTGTTAACCAAAGACGATGTTCAGTAGTTATTTAACAACATACAGAGCAAATAAAAACACAAACGCATATTCTAGCAATAGTTCAGATGAAAAGAAAATGATTAGTATGACCGCTTATTCGTATAAAGAAGACTGCCAGCTGTGTAGCCTACGTGAAGCAATATATCAGCCCTACGTTATGAACACGTTGAATTTAATGTGGACGAGAAACGTACAGTTATTATTTATCTGCTTCCATATCGCATCATATAATACACCTGTAAAATGAAAACATGTAGGCCTAGCAAAGAGGAAACATGTTTGGGGGGGACGGAGTTGTAATTCTTCCCCTTTCGGATAAATTTCAGAAGAGGGATACCTGCTTTTCCTTCATATTCAAAAATTGTAATCTTGTTCACACAAAATAAATTAGTGCCTTTTCGTGAGCATCATGATGTGCATTCAACAAACGCAGACAAATCTGCTCTTTTTAGTATTTTGTGATAATTGTTGCTAGTGAGGTATTGTATACTGAAAATTAAAAGCAATTAGATATCGTACATCAAATGATGACAGATTATATATTGAACGCAAATAACATTATATCAGCCATGTACCAAAATGTCATCTATGTGTGTTGATGAATTCGAGTAAAACAAGCTTCTGTATGCTACAATTTAGCGACACATCAAAGTAACATAACCTCACATTACAATGAAAAAGAAATTTGGAGGTGGCATGACGTAAAATAGTCATCCCACAGTCGTATTACTCTATGTACTTTTCAGGTACTCTGCCATCTAGTGTTGGTTATTGCAAGCTCATTTCTCGACACTAGCGACGCATAGCGTCCGTTATTTTCCAGTTGCGTCTAAATTTAATATAAGCTTGGCTGATCTGTTTTATATATGATCTAGGCTTAACCTCTGCTTTGTATTCTGGATCCTGGTGGTCAGCCGTAGATGTCGGCCAGATGTCCCAAATTGTGGAAATAGCAGCAATTCCAAGAAAAAATTGTGGAGAGTGAAGTAGGCTAGACTGTTTCTTCTGTGATGCCAATAGCCCTTTACAAACAATAACAGCCAAATTGTGTACCGTACTGCAATTCATATAATCAGTTCACGCTGTAAATTAAGACATTCATTTAGCAAAAATTGTATTACTTAACTTACCGTAATTATAGTAGAGCAACGAACAAAGAAAATAATAACTTTAACTGTGGAAGATGAAGTTAATGGTATGAAACAAATCGAGAATTGTAATATGAAAGCTGATGTATGCTGTGAATTTGATTTGGTTAGGGAAAATTTGAGAATGATTTCCACATCTAGTATTTCGCAAAACGGAGACACAAGATAAATATACAGATTTATTCAACCTACTTTCTTAATATTACTATGATGTACCGAAGTACATATGATATTTTCGTGCAGGAATTCTGCATTACCATATCGTGAAGAATAGGTAGAACGGAGAAAAATTCTCTCCGGCACCGAGATTCGAAGCCAGGTTTTCAGCTCTACGTGCTGACGCTTTATCTACTAAGCCACACCGGATTCAAATTTCGAAGCCGTATTGAATCCTTCTCAGTTTTATTTCTACTTCTCTGTTCCCCTTTGGTGGCCTACCCTCATGTAGGGTACTGTGTCACAGAATATGTTACAGTGGCACAATGTGCAGTACTATATACAGAGGTGCACTCATTACGAGTGAATAAGTGGCCGGGATCCGATGGAACATAGCGCCGTTTTGAATCACAAAGTGATTACTTACGCTTATCATATCTTAAATAATGGAAGTACATATGATGTTTCCGTGCAGGAATTCTGCATTACCATGGTGAAGAATGGGTAGAAGTTTCTTAACATTGTGGATACAGGTACTGTATGTATTTTTATTACTTTGCATTAGTACAGAGTAGTATTTTACTCCGTATTTCACTATTTTCTGCTTAAATGAGAGAGGCTAATATCAGTAGATTTACTGGCATGTAAAAGAACTCCTGCAGGACAAACTTCCGGCACACCGGCGACGCTGATATAACCTCGTCAGTTGCGAGCGTCGTTAAATAAAACATAATTTCAATTTTTCACTATTTTCTGAAATTCAGTACAGTATTTTTATGTCTCAAAACGATACAAAATCAAGAACGGTGGAAAGTATTCATAAAGAGATGTAGTTTTTTGAATTTTATTTACAGTCTTCATTTTTTATAGAGGCACTCGTTTATTGCGACATAACTTCTTTAGTCCTTTGGATAACGCTACAACCAAATTGAACTATACAGTATTTTTTTTCCTGAATCTCCGTCAGAGTGGTTTTCCTTTGCCCACTATTCAGCTTATGCAATTTCCTGTCCAAAGAATCCATAATATATACGTGGAATTGATCAGACATAAGGAAATGAAGGGGGAATGGCGGCCAGAAGGTTGCCAGTCAAGTCATTGAGGCGAAAAGGAAACAAGAGTCGCTGAGGCGGAAGATAGAAAAGGGGAAATAAGACAGCAAAGAAGAAGGAGGGAATATGATTTTGATCCCTATGGAATATCAGAAAGATGTAACACAGAAGAGAAATACAACAAATATAATGAAAGAAATAGAATGCAGAATAAAGAAAACTGAAAAAAGGAGGTTCCTGTGAAAAGTATTTCAGGCTATATCATCTCAGATATCTTCTTTCTTTCACTTTGTCTTAGACTCTGATGGTTTGAATTTATTTTTTTTCCTTTCGAAATTTTCTGGAGGAAAAATAAATGAAGTAAATGTAAAGATGAAATGCTTACTGGAGTTAGATCTGTGCCTTTCCCTCCAATTCCATTTCTCTTGATTCTAGTTCTAGTTTCTCCTTATGGGGGGCATCCGGCTTGATTTCCATTTAATGTGTCTGTCTATACGCCTCACAGATCAAACAGCTGAAGCAGAGGGAGGATCTAAGATCGAGTCCAATATGGGTCCCCCTCCTTTCATTTCATCTATAACATTCCTTCCACACGGTATTTCCTCTGCACCCTTTCATTATACGGAAACTTTTGTCAGAAAGAAAGCGGTATAAGATAATCTAATCGGAGATACATTAGATTTATATAACTCACTCTCATAAGCACTAAAAAGCTGGAGTCCTTTGATAAAATGCCGTCACTTAACTTGAGGAAATGAGACAAGTCGTCGCGAGGCTCAGCGACAGTGGGCTGGCAGTAACATTGTTTCCTACAAAGTTAACTAGAATAGGTAACTTCCCAAGCTTGAAACTGGGAAAGAATATGCACGAAATCTCGTTACGAAGTTTTCGTGATCATCATTTTTACTAACTTACACACTGATAGAATTAACGCACTACTCTTGTCAGCATTAGACACAATTAAAATGCTAAACATATCACGAACTGGAATCTAACACAAATTAAATATTTGTTATTACAAATTTCTACATAATTATAGAGTTTTAAGATACTGTCACGTGATAAGAGTATGGACATAACATAATGATTAAAAAGCACCTATATTCAGATTTCTACATTTCTTTTGTTATTAGGAAACTGGAAAGTCGGAATTTATATAGGCCTACAAAATGAATAACATATAAAATTCTGAAAGGGGGCACGCGGCAGCGTAATCAATAAGGTCGAAGGTCGTGGGTTCGATTCCAGAAAGCGTAATGGATTTCCACGATTGATCTCATCCTTCTGACTGTACTATAGTCGGCCACCTAAAGGGCATTTGGGGACCCTTAATGGGATTGTTGTGTTTCATACTGTAATCATAGATAGCGCTTGTCAGGAAACAGGTTTCGCTCAGATCCAACGCGATTGCCGAGCATATAATGTTTACATTTTCCCTGCACCGAGTGTGAGAAGATTTTGTGTTGAGAAGTTAGGATAGATAACATAGGCAGAAGGGCCGTCAAGGTTAATCATTATTATAAAGCTGGTTTCCATTTAGTGAAGTTCAGTTAAGTTCGTGACAATGCAGTACAAAATAGAACAGCGAATCTTCATTTATGATACGCATAAATAAATCGACTTTCTGAAGTTGAAATTGCGATAGAAAATCTGAAAAAGTACAAGTCTCCAGATATCGATAAAATTCAAGCAGAATTAATACAAGAGGGTGAGAATGCCTTATCTAGCGAAATTTATAAGATCGCACTTGCTATTTGAGAAAAGAAAATTGTACCAGAACTACGGAAGGAGTTCATAATTGCAGGCTACCTGTCTTTAAGAAGGGAGAAAAGACTAACTGCAGTAACGTTCGAGGAATATCGCTTTTATTGATGTCGTACAAAATTTTGTCCAATATTCTTTTGAGAAGATTAACTCCTTATGTAGATGAAATTATTGGGAATCATCAGTGTGGTTTTAGGCATAATAGATCGACTATTGATCAGATTTTTTTGTATTCAACAGATATTGAAGAAAAATTGGGTGTATAGTATGGGCGTAGTACATCAGTTATTCATAGATTTGAAAAAGGCATATGACTCGTTTAACAGAGAAGTTTCAAATAATATTTATATTGAATTTGATATTCCCTAGTTCTATTAATTAAAATGTGTCTCAGTTAAACGTACAGTAGAGTTCATATACGTAGACCAATTTCTATCTGACGATTTTCCATTTCGCTGAGGGCTAAAGCAAGGAGATGCATATCACCTTTACTTTTTAACTTTGCTTTAGAGTAGGCCATTACAAAAGTCCAGGAAAAACAGAGAAGGTTTGAAACTGAACGGTTACAACAGCTGCGTGTTTATGCGGATGTGAATATGTTATGAGAAAATTCACAAACGATTAGGGAAAATACGGGAATTTTATTTGAAGCAAGTAAAGAGATAAGTTTGCCAGGAAATCCCGAAAATACTAAGTGTATGATTATGTCTCGTGACAAGAATACAGTACGAAATGGAAATATAAAAATTGGAAATTTATCTTTTGAAAAGCTGGAAAAATTCATGTATCTTGAAGCAGATATAAATGAAATTCCAGAGGAAATTAAGTGCAGAGTAAATATGAGAAATGCCTGCTATTATTCGATTGAGAAGGTTTTGTCATCCAGTCTGCTCTTAAAAAAACTGAGAATTAGAATTTATGAAACAGTTATATTACCGGTTGTTCTGTATGGATGTGAAATTTAGACTCTCACTTTGAGAGAGAAACAAAGGTTAAGGCTTGAATAATTTTAAGGGAAAATTGTTCTGGGACCGGATATCGATCCTGAGACCCTTCGCTTAGTACACGAATGCTCTACCGACTGAGCTACCCCAACAACTATACACGACACCCTCACAAATTTTCCCTTTATATCCACACAACTTAAATGGTCTGATAAGACACCAGAAACCCAACTTTGAGTGCACACAATTCTGTGTGACTTAAATTGTGGCTTTCTCTTAAAGTACCTACAGTAACGAATATATTATGCAAGTCTGGCTTTCAGGTAGAAGCTCCCTGTGAAGCAGGCTTGAATAATTTCAAGGGAAAAATTGTTCCGTGGCCGGGTATCGATCCCAGGACCCTTCGCTTAGCACACAAATACTTTACTGACTGAGCTACCCAAGGAACCATACACGACACCGTCACAATTCTTCCCTTTATATCCACACAACTCAAATGGGCTGACAAGACTCCAGAAACCCAACTTTGAGTGCACACAATTATTCTGTGTGACTTAAATTGTGGCTTTCTGTTAACGTACCTACGTAAAATGAGTAGCACTGCCTGAAGTGATTACTTACATTTTTAGACACTAGTGTTTTAAAGACCCACTTTAGGCACTGACAACAGCGGGAAAAATGCAACTTCATGTACTATCATAGGAAAAATGAATTAACAACCACAGAGAATTAAAACATTTCTACAAAGGACATAAATAAAAATTCTTGTTTCATATTTAGGCCTATTTCATGTATACATCTTGAGTACACACTTTTTACACATTTATCACTCAAGATTGTTTAGAAATAATTTTGTATCAAATTGAAACTAAATTGAAAATTTACCTTAGTGAGAACTTCACTAGTTTTGAAGATGGTTAACAGTAAAGCCGGAAGTAATCGACTGACGTAAATTTACAACTTAGTCTCAATTTGACACAAAGTTATTTCTACAAAAAAAAAAACTTAACTTACTTCATTGTATTCAATAGTTATAGGCCTATTTCAACATTTTAGGGTCATTTCCGGATATTTCCCCGAACACGTCACTGGTTGAGTCAACAATATGTAACACGTATTTTCTTTTTTGTAGTATGCAGCACAGGACTAATATTAAGTAGGAAATAATTGAGGGCTTTTCCGGAAGAAAGGCGAATAGACCTATACGCCCTTCTTCGGGAAAACGGTTTAAAATGTAGTGAATAATTATAGTAACGAAATTTTGTTTTGATTGTACTGTACATGCCTGCAGAACAGGGCTGTGTGTATAACATTTTATTCAGGTGCGTTTTAAAATTTTAGATTGCATGTATCTCTTTTCGCCATATTGACGTATACGCCCTTTTTCCGGCAAATCCCTCAATTGTAGAATAAAAAGAGAAATTACAGTAAAAATAGAGACATTGTGCGAAAAGGACTTGTCATTATTGAATCTCGTCTAGTCCAACTGGAAATTGAATGTGCTCTGCTTGGGGAAGATTCCAAAAGTCGTATAAACCAAGACAATTTTAATTCTACACTGGAATTAAATTCTAACCCAACCTTGTTTTCATTGTTCTGTATCCCTTACCCAACAGTCTACAATTTTTCCATTAAGTACCGCTGTCATTTTTTGGTGTCTGTGGACAATGCCAAAGACCATCAGAGAATCTACACTGTAGTTCCTGAAGTTTAGGCGCATTTCTCCTCCTCTGTGATGTCAAATTATCAAGAATCAAATATACTTAGGCTACTCAACTTCGGAAAAATCTCGTATGTGTAAAAATCGAGATATATTTACATTTACATATCGACAGTAAATGCTGCTTTTGCCTAAGTTAGTTATAGAAATATAACTGTACCCTTCAAGAGGGGAGATTTTGGCATGCCCATACAAATGACGCCGAAGTGGGCAGACGGATGGTTGAATGTGACCTAGCAGTGAAATTCTTTACGCCTGTTACGTGTAAAGAATGCATGCCTGCCTGCTTGGAGCACTCTTCTTAATCCCAGGAACCCTCACTTAGAAACGCGTCATGGCTCCCTTTAGGAAATAAGTAAAAAGGTTTTATCGCCTCTCCTACTCCCCTATTTTATAAGAACTACAATCACACGCCCGACGTCCGCCGAAGCTGTTAACACCTCCACCCCCGCTTGTAAGTGGTTGACAGGATAGATATGTTGGGCTGTGGATGCTGGAATTAGGACTCCAGACACATTCTGCAGCAGCACAGCGCGCTGACTGACTCGATAAGTACGGAAACTTATGACGGAGCAGAAAGCAGGGGCGGCCAAGAATGAAAATGCAGCATTGGTGGGACCCCCTCCCACATTGATGGCTAACATACCAAGAGTCGAGAGAAGAGAGACCAAACCAGACCAGACTAATCGATAAACCTTGAGAGGACAGCAAGGATGCTGTACCAATACCAAATGCCACCTACGATATCAGATCTGTTATAGTAAAGTGGCCCAAGTGCCCAGAAAAATCGTGTTCACTTCAAGTCATTTACTGAACAAGTGAAACTATCGAACGATAGTGTGGCACTTTGTGGCGCAAGTCACATTTCTTCAGATGACTGCAGAAAGGAAATAAATGTGCTGATTTGTACTTTTTATTCTTTACTTTCTTCTGCGTTCATATAACATTTCGTTAAGTACGTGGCCTTAACTCTACCAGAATAAATAAATAGATATACAGAATGGAAGTGAAATAGCCTTGCAGATTTGCAGACCGAATAGCTCATGTTGTCTGTAACTTAACAAAAACTGTAATATCGTATCATAGTTTTTTTTTTTAAGAAAAAAATGTTTCCCCCCCATATGTTAACAATCTCTTATTCGGTAACTATTACGAGTAGAATTGAGACTTTTGTCCATATCGATAGGAAATCTAATAAAAAATAATTTATTCCTCTGGCGTATTTCAATAGCTAGCACTGTTTTCGTGTAAATTTAATTTTAAAAAACCTCTAAATTCAAGCCATTGCATAATACGAGCAAGTAGCAACGTCTTGGCAGAGAGCAGCTCACCTACCGAGACACACCGACTTCCTTGACCTCTTAAATCTGTATCAGGAGTAGAGTGTGTTAGCGGCAATGTTGCCGGACTGCCGAAACTTCAAACTTAATTTTATAATTAAGCACAAAACGTAATATAGGTGTTCTATTCATTAACGTGTACCCTATCGTCCCTTTCAATCTGCAAGGTTATTTCACTTCCAACTTGTATACAAAGCATATACGACATTAAGATACATGGATCATATGCGAAGACAGAGAGGAAGGTAGAAAATAGGAAAGATTGGAGATAGCTGGGTTTAGAGTGGAAGATATTCCCTTGGGCAAAACACTATGAATGAATTAATACAAAGCATTTCAAGCTATGTCAAAATTACAAAATTTCTTTCTCTTTATGAAATGTATTATTAAATCAAAGGAGAAGTAGGCCTAGTTAAATTGAAAGTTAATCAGGGTACACTACTATGTAGCTGAGTTCATTGGTCTTAAAAATTAATATGGAGGTATGTGAATAAATAGGGTGAACTGTACAGTCGTTGGCACCGTTAAGACATTTTCAATAAGTTTTTATTTGTTGTTTTTGTTGTTATTGTTGTTGTTTAGTCAACTGTCCGAAGACAGGCCTGAACCTCACAAGTACCAACAAGAGCACCACTTGTGAAGAACTAGGCCAGGATAATAATGAGGTAGGGTGGCCAGTTGCTTTCCCCCCTCCATTGCATACATCGTCGAATAGCTACATATTACACTATTCAGTCTTCAGATGCATACAAACAATTGTTCTTCCTCTGACACACATCGTCAAGTGTTATCCTCATTAATTGATATCAGTTTTTCACTTTAATTTATTGGAATATGTAGGAAATAGTTTGGGGATTATAATGATAGGTTTGAAACCTTTCTCATTAAAAATATTGAATCGGTTTATTAAACATGTCGGAACACAAAACTTGAAAAAACATCAGTGATTAGCACCGACGTACGTATATAGTTGTTCGAAGTAAAGTTATTGGCATAGCTAACCTAACCTAATTAATCTTCAGATATATGCCAATTGTCAGGTTTGCTATCTGCATAGCCCATACACTTATGACAGACATAAAATATCAGATTCATTAGAATTGAACACTCGAGATCCATATTTTTAATGTATTTTGTGCATACAAAGCACATTCCTGCTTTAACATGTGATTTAGGTTTTGAACTGCCTTGGGTAACAATGCATGATTTGGAGGTTGATGGCTATTGATGTTCCACTTCCAAGTTATTGTTTATTTGCTGTTGAATTACCGAGATATCAATGATAAGCACAAGTGGAGGTTCTGATTTTTTCCATGTTGAATCTTTCTTACACTACTTTTAACACTTGAATACAAATAATTGATTAAATGGCGAGCTTACTCGTGTTAATTATGTAAGCATGTGCGGCTTACAGCTGTTTCGGTGCTACTTGACACCATCCTCAGAGCCTTCTGTGTCTCGGCGTCATCTCAACTTTGCTGCCTGAAATATACAGACACACTAAAACACACCCTAATCAAATTCTCAACACACAGATCAATTTCAGAACACACACACTATTTCACTCAACTCTTCATCACACGAACGCACCCACACAACAGGCAGCGAAGTTGAGATGACGCCGAGACACAGAAGGCTCTGAGGATGGTGTCAAGTAGCACCGAAACAACTGTAAGCCGAACATGCTTACATAATTAGCACGAGTAAGATCGCCATTTAATCAATTATTCTGATTTTTTTATTTTTTCTCAGCAGCTGGTTGTTAAAGCTTCTTTGTTGTCAAATTACTTTCTTCCCTCTTGAGTTTTCTATCCATTTTAGCTTTCCCCTCTTCTGTTTTCTTTGTTTCCTTTGCTTGAAAAAAAAAACATTCCAAGATTTTTCAGGCTATTACGAAAAGTATTCCTTCTGTATTTCTTTAAAGCTTTCTTTTAGGAGTACTTGGCCAGTATAGAACTTCTCGGAGGGGCGAAGCAACGTCTTTGCTCTCTTTCCTCACATTACTACTTGTCCTTTAGTCCTGTCCATGTGCTTCTTGGAACTCTGAAATACAATTTTCTATGGTTGTGCCGCCATTTATCTTATTTATGCTTAAGGGAACATTTTTCAGTGGTGAAATATGAATGACATCTAAATTTCACTATTTTTAATTTGTACTTCTTCATTTTCACTATTTTTATTTTGCACTTCTTCATTTCCTGTACTTTATTCACTCTAAGCATCGTTTCCCTTATATAGATCAATAAAGGCTTTTAAAATTTTTATTTTTTCCTGATCATTCGTCCATTCCTTTGATTTTAGATCTTCTGTGTAAGGAACTTCCACTATTGCTTCAATTATTTGATTTGAAAGATACTTTCTTGAATCTTGAGGTTCAGGATGTTTCTTTCTTTTTATCCAGACACTTTGAAAAATCATTGTCATTAGAATTTCAACAGTACAGATTATAGGCTTTCAATAATTCAACAACTGCAGTTTCTAATTTTTATTTTGTTCATTGCTGCCTCTATGACAGGAGCGAAAAATTATTTTGTCAATATCTTCTCAGGATTTTCCCTGTGTCATTGTAATACTGCAGGCCATCTTCAGTGACTTGAATACAGCTACATCGACAGTCTGAATAATTCTTGTGGCATTAGGATATAGGGCTATGAGGTGGATTTTCTGTTCTGAGTATAATACCATAATTCTTTGAAGCTTCCTTTTTTACATTCCATCACGAATGGTATTAAGGGCTGCCTGAACGTGAACTGATTGTTCTCGCTTCGTTCTTCCCCAATTTACTTTTATTTTCACTTCCTCTGTTTTCATTCATTGTTGAGTGTAAAACACCTGGCAGTGCCAATAACTGTGCCATCCTTTGGTAGGCACTCATAGAAGTAACATTGGCACCCATGACAATTACTGTTAATTTTGAATAAAAATTCATTGGAAAAAAATAATGTATAGAAATGAATAATGATTACATGGAAATGAAAAGATCATAATATTTCAAAATTCTTCTCAACGCAGTTATTGGCATCGAGAGTCAACAACTGAAAATTATTATTTTTATATTACAGTTATTGACACCTCTGTTACTCGCACTAACAATGGTCGAATGGTATGATTCTTTACTATAAATCGTGAGATACAATTCCTTATATCATTTGTGTATTAAAATCTTGTATGTTGTTTTTAATAGAGTCCAGAAAATGAAAAGTCAAACCAATTCCTTAACATTCATCTTAAGAAATAGCCCATCAAATCAGAAGTCCAACACATTGAAGGATATGAAGCCACCAATACAAGAATACTACTCTCTGTTAGTCTAAGCTATTATAAAAAAAAAGAGTTCGCTATTCATGTATTACAGTCTTCAATGCACTTCCTAATTATCTTAAAGATTTAAAGAACCATGAGAAAAGGTTTAGAAAAGAATTAACCAAATTTCCACATACTCATATCTTCTACACAACCGATGAATTATTTATCCTTGTGAATTGAATTATTCTATTTTAATTTGAAATGTACAATTTTATATAGCTCAACTGAAATATGTTTTATATTGATTTAATCTGTTTACTATGCATTATATATTTTTGTTTAGCATAACTGATGAATTGTATATGCTGTAAATTGAATAGTAGACTGTATAGCTCAACTGATGAATTGTTTAAGCTTATAAATTGAATTAATCTACTTGATATGAATTGTACAATTTTGTATAGCTTAACGAAAATATGTTTGTAAATTGAATTAATTTGTTTGCTATGTATTGTATATGTTTGTATAGTTTGGCGAATGAATTGTGTATGCTTTTAAAATGAATAGTAGTCTTTATAGCTTTAGTGATGAATTGGATATGCTGTAAATTGAATAGTCGTCTGTATAGCTTAATTGATGAATTGCATATGCTGTAAATTGAATAGTAGTCTGTATAGCTCAACTGATGAATTGTTTATGATTTTAAATTGAATTAATCTACTTGATATGAATTGTACAAAATTTGTATAGCTTAACGAAAGTATGCTTGTAAATTCAATTAATCTGTTTACTTTGTATTGTATATGTTTGTATAGCTTGGGTGATGAATTGTATATGATTTAAATTGAATAGTAATCTATATAGCTCTATTGATGAATTGTTTATGTTTGTAATTTGAAGTAATTTGCAACACATATATTATCAATTTCTAAATATCTCAACTGACTGAATTGTTTATGCCTTTAAATTGAATTAACTTACTTGCTATGTATTATATTTTATAGTTCAACTGATGAATAATCGTTTACCTATGTAAATTTAATAATCTGATTGGCTATGTACTGTATGTTTTTAGTAGAACCATCGATGTAGCTCAGTCGGTAGATTTCCACGGAAATACACATTTTTTTGCATCCTGCTGTCAAGAATTTGAGTTTGTCTTCTTTCGTGATATCATCCATATTTTTTAAATGTACATACCCAGAAATAAAATTTGGGCCACCTGAAATCTTGAAATCTACATTTTATAGCATCACAATACTTCATCATTATAACAAAATTATGAATAAATTTGAACACATCATCTTTTCTGTAACTGCGTCATTTCACAATATTCTGATAAGCATGTGCTTTATGTCTAGGTGTGTTTCATTTAATATATTTAAAAATAACCTAATAGAATAACAAATTATGAAAATGATACATTGGCATACCATAACAATAAATTCTGAATGTAACTCTGTTTCACTTATCTATTTAGTGGATTACAAATTATGCTTAATGGTTTCGACGAATTAATAAACGTAAAAGGCAACTTGTTGCAACACCGTAGTAGAATATCAAACATCAACATAAAATTTTAATTACACGAATTTTGATTTAATTTAAAGGTGACATTACCTGCTGCTCTCCAAACATGATGGTATGAAAATATTTTGTGCAGGCCCAATCGAATCATCTTTTGTTTGAAATGTTTCGTACATAGGCTACTGTATATTCAACGTCATACTTTACTTTTAGAAATAAACCACGTATACAGAACCGGAATTTTAAATTTTGAACAAAACCTTTTTGAAATGTATTTAATTAGAAATTGTAAACATCTAATATGGAATAGGATAAATTATATATGAAGGGTTCAGAACCATAGTGGGCCAAACGCCATTTACTAAAACCGTAGAAAACAAGGGTTAAAATGAAGTTATTACCAAGCCTAATTCAATGGAAACATATAGCAAGTAATATAAAGTATACACATTCAAACTAAATGATATGTCAATATACATTAAACTATGGCATTCACTTAACTTTAACCCTTGCTTTCTCTGTTTTTAATAAATGGCGTTTGGCTCACTATGGCCCTTCATATATTGAACACCTTAAAATATATACTTATTCAGAAAATTTTAGTATAAAATCTCTTCCTGTAGTCTCCGATAGCTCGAAGTAGACGGCAAACTAATTGTTCCCAAGTCTTGCAAATTATGTTGGAGTGATAGAAACCACCGATTGCGTAATTCTGATTTTCAATTCATTCACTTTCCTTCAATATACTCCATCCTATATCCCCACAAAAAAAATCCATTAGTATGATATGAGGGGAGTGAGACCACCTTGATATGGGACCAGTATGAAAGTATCTCGTCTTGCTGAAATATCACGTGAGGTTGCATTTCTTCAAGTTGAGGAATAGCATAGAGTTATAACATACTTAGATAATTACTTAAGTTCACAATGAAGGAGGGAATGCTCAAGTAACATGGTTTTAGAACGAACACCTAAATAACAATAAAAAATGTGTTATCAGATCGTCATATTCGGCAATTGTTTCTGTTAAATTTCTCGGATTGTGAGAACGTCACATCATCATTGCAAACAACATTAGGCTAAACAAGAAAAGATCACCTTCTTCAAGATGTCCAAGAATATGGACGGCAAATTTCTGATGTAAAAGTTTATCATAAGCTTAATTCCTTGACCAATTTGCAATTTGCAATTAGCGATTTTTGGACATTACCTTACGTACTGTTGATTTTGATACTCGCAATTTCACACTTGTTCGTCGTATTAATTTTCTGGACTCTTGTAAATTTATGTTCATTGTTATCAACAGTTTGTGCAGAAACGATAGGTTTTCTTGCTACAATAAGTAAGCTGAATACCCTCTAAACGACTGAAACGACTCCAGCTTACGCCCAAACCGAGACTTCTTGATGTGGCTACCTAGAAAACTTAATAAACCGCATGCTGTTATAAATAAATCTGTTACAATTTACAACTACCATATTTTGAGATGTACCTACGGTGTGTTCTGTTTGGTTTAGCTTAATATTTTATTGAGTAACATCAAACATTCAAGAAAAAATATAGTAAAATATTTAACTGGCTTGTTGTAAAAAATAAGTACATTATACAAATCGAGCTTTCAGGTGTAACTCCCTGTAAAGTTGATTTGAATAATTTCGAAGGAAACATTGTTCCGGGGCCGGGTATTGAACCCGGGACCTTTGCTTCAACGTACCAACGCTCTACCAACTGAGCTACCCAGGAACTCTACTAGACAGCGGCCGGCCTCGGAACAATTTTTCCTTTGAAATTATTTAAATCAACTTTACAGGGATTTATACCTGAAAGCTCGATTTGTATAATACACATAACTGTTCGTTAATAGAAATTCAAGTCACACAGAGTTTGTATAAACTCAATGTTGGTTGCATGACGGTTGTCAGCCCACTTTGAGGTCTATGGATGCAGAAGGAATGGATCGGTATCTGGTAGAGTTCCTGGGTAGCTCAGTTGGTAGGGCGTTGGTACACTCAACCAAAGGTCGCGGGTTCGATACCCGGCCCGGGAACAATTTTTTCCTCGAAATTATTTAAATACATTATAATTGAAATACAGGGTGCTTTAAAAGTTTACGCACAAACTTTAGGAGCTTATAGAATGGTCGAAATACAACTACTTTCGAATAGGAATTTGTGGTCTAGGGAGTAATCCAGAGTCAGTGCACGCTTGGGACTGTCAGGAACTACATTATAGTTGCAAGTTTAGTTTCCAATGAGGTACTTGGTTCCGTACACCATGAAATGATTAAAGACGTTCCTCTGCCACCACGTTTGAATGGGGTGAGGTACAAATTCTTCATATGAGACGTTCTTCCAGAACTGTTAGAGAATATACCACTTATAATGTGCGTCGTCAGATGTGGGTGCAACTATACGTATCACCTGCACGCTTTTCTCTTCATATACGTAACAGACTAAATAACGCATATCCCGGGCGTTGGATCGGAAGGGAAGTTCCAATTGATTGGCCATTCCGCTCCCTTGATCTGACGCCTCTTGATTTCTTCTACTGGGAGCATATCAAAACCTTCGTGTAAGAGACACCAGCTCCCGACCAAGAAACACTTATCGCCAGGATACTTGCAGCATTTGATGAGGTTCATGGAGATGCGTGATGTACTTGGTAGAGTGCGCCAGAATTTCCTACCACGATGTTATGCCTGTATTGAATGTGGTGATCGCCAATTTGAATAACTTTTGTAAAAAAAAAAGTTTAGTGAACATTATCTTTGCTTAACTTAAATGTATGATTGTCTGTCATGTAGTTCCTCTATAAGCTCCTTTTGAATCACTCTGTACATTCATATGGCATTGCATTGGTAGCTGTAAATGTTATTACATACAACATATTTGTGGAATGTTGTATAAAGGACAGGATGTACCCCAGAAGTTTCTACATGGCATGCTTTCAGTTTATTTATTTATTTATTTATTTATTTATTTATTTATTTATTTATTTATTTATGTACTTATTTATTTACTTGTTTATTTATTTATTTATTTACTTATTTATTTATTTATTTATTTATTTATTTATTTATTTATTTATTTATTTATTTATTTATTTATTTATTTATTTATTTATTTATCTATTTATTTATTTATATGAAAAATATTCATGCATTGTTATAGGAGAAGAGATTAAGCGGAGAGAAAGACAAGGTCATAAAATCATTATTCCAAAAAGGTTACCGTTGAATAAAGTTATATATTTAGGCCTATGTTTTGAAATATACAAATCTTAATTACATTTCCTTCTTATACTTGTCATTAAAATTTGTACAATGCACTAACTTATCGGAAACAAAAATGACATTGAAATCTATGTTTTGAAGTTCATTAAACATTAAAGTAAATATGTGCATATACTCGCCACACTTACTTCCCTCTGACAACATATCTTATCTGTAGATGATGTCTCAGTGGACTATGTAACATTCTTCTTCAATATAAGAAAGCTTTATTAAGAAATTGTAACAAAACTCTTAAGATAGGCCTATATGAGCTAGCGAAAATCAGAATAAAGATCTGAAAATCTATTTTTACTTACTTATTTTACTTATAGTATGTATAGCTCTAACTTGTACTTTTGTTGTGGCAAGCAATTGAAGATGGAGTGTATGAGAAATTTCTTATAGCCTATGTTTTCAGTAATTCTGTGACAATTTTTTAAATATTTTTTATGCAATAACATAAATTACATTAAAAGCTCTTTATTTACTCTTTAATTTACGCAAGTTGTAGGTACATATTGATTATTTTTATAGGTACTAAGTTCTGGCATTCAAAGATGTTACGCGCCAGCATAACTTTCCTACATATGGTGTCTAGCGCTGTCACGTAGGCTATATATACGTTATTCAATGTTTTTTTTTTCTTTTTTTTTCAAAATTGGTGTTTAGCTCCATCTTAATGTTTTCTTTATTCTATGTGTAACTAGAAAGACAATTAAAATGTAGCCTATTTGAAAAAAAAAATTCACTGCCATACACATGTGAACTTTGTGAATCTACTAATTCTACTTAAAGGAGAGTCGTCCTCTAAGGTCTAGCAAAGATCACGTTTACCAATGGATGCGAAGTTCGAGGGTTCAGACATGATGAAGGCGACGAATTTAAAAAAATTGACTGGAGTGAGAAACATAGCTAGATTTTTCCATGTTATGTGTGTACAGTATGCAAAAGAATCGTGTCACAAACAAAATTCCTCTCGTTCTACCAAATTCGGCAAATGTCCTTGCTTTGACTGCAGATATAATCTCTGACAGCCGACGAGACGTTTGATTGAAAATGTATCTCTTGGGACTGCATCATTGAGCTGTCAAGAATTTGAGTTTGTCTTCTTCTACTCAGTTTTCACGCGTTGTAAAGTCTTCGCGACTTAGCCATTAAGTATGCCATTGCCGACAAGAATGATTTTCTTGGTCATTAAAACACTGCTTATATTAGGCCTATAGCATTCCCACCAGTCCTGTTAAATATGTCACCAGTTGATTGTTGATTCTGACTGTAGCGCCATTTCCGTTTCATCTCGTACTCAGCAATGAATGAAATGTGAATTTCCCCTGTTGAAGAAGCGCCAAGAGATTGGTGGCATGTACGATAAGAGACACGCATTCCAGGAGAAGGTATGTGCTCAGCTTCGTGATTCAGTCACTACCACTCTTAAAAAAATTAACATTCCCTTTCTCTTAGTCCAATCACTCACTTGAATATTAAGCAACGTGCTCAACGACCATGGAGCACACTGTGAAAGAATTTGGCAAGGATATTGCATATTCGCATAAGGGTGCATTCTGGCTTTGTAATTTACAGATAGATATTACGTGTTTCACAATTTAAGCCCAAAACTGACACATTCATATAATGACCCTGTTGCTAAACTTTATATCTCGACATTTCAATCGATGGAGTTGTAGTTGCTGCTTCCAGTGATAATGATAATGATGATGATGATGATGATGATGATGATGATGATGATCACTAGAAAATTTAATGTAAAAGATAAATAAAGGAAATACCTGCTTAAAGATATTTATTTGCAAAAGACGTTTTTTTGGTCGATTTGAAATATGATTTAAAGTATCGAACGTAGAACTGGACAGTATGGCGGCGTTGAAAACTGGTATGGCCAAGTAAGAGCCCTATTTGGGGTGAATCAGCACGTCAGCTTTCGGAAAAAATCTCGCGATTTGCATATTACCTTGCAGACATAATTTATTGGCTCATCTTATAATAAGTGCGGGGGCTGTAACAATGCACATTTCACATTTTTTGAAAAGATTTCTAGACACACGGTATATTTTCTGTTTCATTTAATTTATGAACGACTGTTGGCTTATAAGACTTTAGGCCTAATTTTAACAATTCTATCGCTTTCCAAGCTGATATACGGATATATTGCCTGTTGAGCTCACATTCTTAACGATTTCTTGGGTGACTGTTCTAGCTTATAGCCTATTTGATAGTGATTATCTTCAGTTAGATCGCAATTTATAAGTCTTCTTTATTTTAAACTTTACTAACTTGCATCCATTTTTTTGTGTTACTAAATTCTGAATTGTTGACTCAGGATATTTCGATATAAATATAGCACGACACTTTTTGTGTGATTTCTTCGTAATATAGCCTACGTATCATAAATTAAAATTTGATGTTCTAATATGTAATGCATTGACGAGGACTAAACTGGATCACACTGAATGGAAGTTAGATCTATCCTAATGCTCTATGCTCGACGTTCCTTCAGACTGTTCTGTCTGTCCACATTACATAACACAAAATCTTTGCACGCTAGATCCAGGGGAAATGCAGACACTGCACAGTGGGTCAGGAATGAAATCTGAAGGGAAACAATTATTTCGTGCTGATACTTGTCTTGTATGGCTTTTATATTTATAAATATATCTTAGCAAATAGAGAGTTAGGTCTTACCCCCTTGCAGGTTAAACGTGCTGCTTTTGATTTGGTCGTGGTCAGTCAGAGTCCCTCAGAAAATTTGCAAAATGGTCCTTCTGATTCTCCAGCAAATGCAGTTAGTGCCATTCTTAACTCACCAAAAGAAAAAGAAAAACTTGTTTACGTCAAAGAAAACTGCTCACGTCACTACACCTTACTTCGCAAGAGCATATCAACGAGATACGATCTAAGAAATCTTCTGCAGTTAATACTCGGCCTAAACGAAAGAATAAATCTGCACCGAAAAGAAGAGTGAAACAAAGGGCAACATCGTCCGCTCCATCAAATGAAGACGAATGTGGCCTCTTCCTACTGAATTATTATTCAAAGGAATCCATGTTGAAAGGGGAGTGGATCCGACACCAGATGTGCGAAGTGTGTTATCACGAAGTGTGCGTGGGTGTCAGAGCATAAAGCAGTTTTTTTTGTAACAAATGCATTTGATCAAAATTGTACCTGACCTGTTCAGAATTGTACCTCTGTGGTATATTTTCGAACATTTTTTCTTTATTGAAACATTTATAACTATGGACAATGTAAACTTCCTTTATTTATTATATTGTTGCAGAACGACAACTAGGTCTTGAACATTGTATTCACAATAAATTTGGAAATTTCGTATGCTTATTTTGCCCATAAAATACAAATACCTGTTTACTGTTCGAAATTGTACCCTCTTACCCTATCTTTCTATTCAATTGTACGCTTTTTTTTCAGATTTAGTAAAACTATTACCGTTAAGGGTTAGTTATTACAAATACAAAATAGCGCCCCTAACTTTTAAGATATTGCAGTGAAATTTTGCGTGCAATTGTATTTTATACTTGTGAACAATCCTACTTAGAACTATTGGTTTAACATTCAAAGTTTATTCTAAATAATATATTTTTGACCTAATAAAATGAAAAAAAAAACTTTAAAATATTTCTACTGAAGATATTTCAAACATTCTATGCAACGTTGTTTATATATCATTCAGGAATAAACATAAAAAGGATCACTAAAAATATATTTATTTGTGGACATTATCAGAGAAATGGCATTTCAATAAGCTACACAACATACGGCTACCGTTTTGTATTGCTAATTATTTGTAACTGTAATAGTTACACTAAATCTGAAAGTAGTAGGCCTATATACTTATACTTACTGACTTTTAAAGAACCCGGAGGTTCATTGCCGCCCTCACATAAGCCCGCCATCGATCCCTACCCTGAGCAAAATTAATCCAGTCTCTACCATCATAAATCCCACCTCCCTCAAATCTATTTTAATATTATCTTCCCATCTACGTCTCGTCCTCTCCAAAGGCCTTTCTCCCTCCGGCCTCCCAACTAACACTCTGTATGCATTTCTGGATTCGCCCGTACGCGCTACATGCCCTGCCCATCTCAAACATCTGGACTTAATGTTCCTAATTATGTCAGGTGAAGAATACAATGAATCCAGTTCTGTGTTGTATAACTTTCTCCATTTTACTGTAACTTCATCCCTCTTAGCCCCAAATATTTTCCTAAGCACCTTATTCTCAAACACTCTTAACTATGTTCCTCTCTCAAAGTGAGAATCAAGTTTCACAAACATACTGAACAACCGGAAATATAACTGTTTCATAAATTCTAACTTTCAGATTTTTTGACAGTAGACTGGATGACAAAATCATCTCAGCCAAATAATAACAGGCATTTCCCGTATTTATTCTGCGTTTAATTTCCTCCCGAGTATCATTTATATTTGTTACTGTTGTTCCAACATATATAATTGCCTATAGAATTGCAGAAATAACCTTTATTGAGCATATAAAATTTCGAAGTTACATACTTATTCATTAATGAGAAAAAAATTAATTTTACCAATTTTCATGAGTAACATAAACATGAGTAACCTATAAAATTATTTCAAATTAAATATTACCTACAATGCATAATTTACAAATAACTATAGGATTACATTATATTTTCATGCTAAAAATATCATTTCACTTTTCAAAAAAAGAAAAAAGATTCAATGCCTATAGTCTTTCATGCGATCCGTACAGTGTTCATACTCCATTCTATACCTTAAAAATTAATCCCGAATTTCAAAACAAATCTGTTCACTAAATCACTATACAGAGTGTTAAAATGTATCCAATATTTTAGGAGGTGATAGTATGCATCAAAACAAGAAAAAATGTCTAATAATCATGTTTCCTACAATACATACTTTCTGAAATCTGAATACTTGTTCATATGAGGTGCTCAATGTGACGTCTATTTATGGCAATGCATTTGTCTGCCCTACAATACATCAGACTACCAGATAATCATACCGTAGTTGACACCCCTGGCATGATATGTTGCAAGGAATACTGAAAACAAAAGTTTGGTTGCGGATATGAGGGGTTTCAGAAGAGATAGTGTTGTGAATTTTCGTAAGCATCATGTGTGGGCTGATGAAAATCCCCATGCAGTTGAAGAAACAAGGTAACAGCACCGATTCTCAATCAATATATGGGCAGGCGTTCTTGGTATACGTGCTACCACAGAGATTAACTGGGGTTCGTTTTCAAGACTTTCTTATTAACGTATTGCCTACATTGCTGAAGTATGTGCCATGTCAGCAAAGACTACAGATGTGGTTCACGCATGATGACACACCAGCACCTTTTTTCCGCAATGAGAGTGAATACCGGTCGCTGACATTTCAGGACCTCTGGATTGATTGAGGAAGCCCCACAACTAGGCCTGCTCGTTCCCCAAACCTAAATCCCCTAGACTTTTGGTTATCGAGAACAACCAGGTCAATTTCAAAGAGTGCGTGATTCCTTACGACGAAGGGCAGAGGAATGCACAGCCATGAGTGGACATCACATCGAGCACCTCGTATGAACAAGTGTTCAGATCTCAGAAAGTATGTGTTGTAGGACCCAAGTTTATTAGACATTATTTTCTTGTTTTGATGCATACTAGCACCTCCTAAAATATTACATACTTTTTTATCACCCTGTATTTACTGGCTTTTTGTTAGGTTATTGTTCACTATAAGTTCTAATGCCTCTTCTGCACCAGGCGCGGATACAAGGGGGGGGTCTGAGGGGCTATAGACCCCCATATCAATTCAAAGACTTCTTTTTTTATTTAAAATGTACAAAGCATTATTTTTTCATTCATATAACTTATATGATTTCTTCACTCTCTAAACTTCATATTATTTTGCTATTTTACTTTCGCATACAAATTCTCTTTACAGTTCGCAGTGAATAGATCAGGTAAGTGGTCGCATTCCTTAGGGGTCGTTACCATGGGGTTTAAAATAGCTCGGACTTCGGAACGGAAATCTAACGGTAACCATCCCTACCACACTGTAGCTAGGCCGCTACCAATACCTTTGTTATCGTACTTTACAATAGCCACTACATTCGACTTCTGAATTGAGACGAGAAGCGATCAGTCCGTACAGGTGAATTATTTAGTGTAACAGTTATAAGAAATTATAAAATGTCGAAACGTAAGTTTCAAACAAATATCTTACAATTCATCAAGAAGCCGTGTGGTGAAGTGAAAGAAAAGTGCAGTACGGATGACAATGATACAACTGATGAAGAAAAGTGTATGCATGTTAATACCGTAACAGCGGAATCGGTTATGTGCGGTGAAAGTGATGACGCTAGTTCGACGACTCATAATGTATTAGATATTGGTTGCTTAGTGGAAAAAGAAATATGCAGTGACGAGATAAAATACAAAGCTCTAACAAATCCGTGGGTTCCAGACGAAAAATATCCATTTCCGAAGATACTAGAATCGGGACAGTCTAGACAATTTCAGCGTGCGTGGCTTGAAAGATTTCCATGGCTCTCTTACAGTAAGAAGAATGAAGGTGTGTTCTGTCACGTGTGCGTTTTATTCGGACCTAAAGAGGGAGGGCGAAGAAAAGTCACGTTACAGAATTTAGTTACAAAACCTCTAAGAAAATTAAAAAAGGCCTCTGAAATATTCAGGAGACATTCAGAGAACAGTTATCACAAAACTGCTCTCTTAAAATGTAACAACTTTAAACGAGTGTTTGAAGGTAAGGTAGAGAACGTTCTGGTTAAATTGAATAATGAAGTGTTACAAACAGTGCGCGAAAACAGGATGAAACTTGTCCCAATAGTAAAAACAATTATTTTGTGCGGCCGACAAAATATTCCATTAAGAGGACACAGGGATGATGGTGCTATTGACTTGGAAAGCGAAAATCAAAACGAAGGTAATTTCAGGGAGCTTCTAAAATATCGCGTTGATGCCGGTGATCAGATTCTGCATAGTCATCTTAAAATGCCCCCAAAAACTCTTCTCTAACAAGTAAAACAACGCAAAACGATCTCATAAACTGTTGTGGCACCATTATTGAAAAGAAAATTGTTGAAGAGGTTAACCAAAGTAAATATTTTTCTATCTTAGTAGATGAAACAACCGACATCAGTTCCAATGAGCAACTATCATTATGTATGCGATTCGTAGACCGAGAAAAGTGTTACTTGCATGAGGAATTTTTTAGATTCGTAGTGGTGCAAGATCTAAGTGGAGAGGCATTGTCAAAAGTTGTTTCAAGTGAACTAGACATTTCTAATCTTTGCGGACAGAGTTATACGGCGGTGCTAATATGTCGGGGAAGTTTCGCGGTGACCAAGCGCGAATTTTAAAAGAGCAGCCTCTCGCATACTATATGCACTGTGCCTCACATTGCCTAAATTTGTCACTTTCAAAATCGTGCTCTGTTCCCAGTGTTAGACAAACTTTAGACACAGTAGCTGAAATAGCAAAATATGTTAGGGAGTCTAGCAAGCGGTCAATCATGATGAAAGAAAAAATTAGTCAAATATGCCCTGAATAAAAGAAAACGAAACTAAAGACCTTGTGTGAAACAAGATGGATTGAACGGCATGACGCAGTGTTACAATTTTTAGACATTTCCTCCGCAGTTATATCATTCCTGGAAGATTTTGGATCCTATGGTACAAAGGCACATTTGATGCTTAACTCAATTCTAAAATTCGAATTCATAATTTCATTGCATATTTTAGCAGAAATATTTGGAATAACACTGTGTATTTCGCGCAAGCTACAGAGCCCAAATCTCGAACTAAGTCAGTGCTACCAGATGGTTGAATGTGGCATGAATACTCTTTAGGCCTGCCTAGATAATAACACTCATAATTTTCTTTTTGAGAAGGCTGTTACATTGGCTCAATCTGTAGACGTAGAAGTAAATGTACCTCGAGTTGCATCCAGACAAATCCATCGCAATAATGTTGCGTCTAAGTCTCCAAAAGATTATTACCGCCTCAATGTATTTCTTCCTTTTCTTGATCACCTTCTAAGCGAGTTGTCAGTACGATTTTCGCCTGCTAGGCACAGTCATGTAATTAAACTCCAATCTTTGATTCCTAACTTTTTACACGATCCTGATAAAATATCGATGTCATCCTACAAGCTGCAACGATTTATGAACAGGATCTGCCAGGAACTATTCCAGAGCTTAGAGGAGAGCTACATTTGTGGTTTCAATTTTGGAAGGAGCAACAAAAAAACCAGACACGGCTATAGAAGCTTTGCTGCATACTAGGAATAATTTCTATCCCAATATAAGAGAGCTGCTCACCATATTATGTGTCATACCAGTGACAACTTGCACCGCGGAACGGTCATTCTCAACACTGAGACGTGTGAAAACCTACCTCATATCGACGATGAACCAGGACAGACTGGATGGTTTGGTATTGCTCAACATTCATCGTAACATTGACGTAAGTCCGGACGAAATCATAGAACTTTTCGCAAGAAAACATCCCAGACGACTTCAGCTTCGTTAAACTGTAAGTAACATTTAATCGACTTTCCATTCCAGTCACCATTTCCTTTAGAATTAGAACTAACTGAAGACTTAGAACCTAAGAGTGACAATATTGTTGTGGTTTATTTATTTGTTTTTAATTCCATTGTTCTGTGTTATGATTGTACTACTGTATTAATATGTTAATTGAGGGGTTGGGTGCAAGAAAGGCACTTCTCTCAAATGCAAGTTTTGAGAAAATTGATGTTGAAAATTCAAACCGTAATAATGTCATCTATGCACGCCTTTACATTTTGGGTACCGGTACTCCTGACCTCTATGATCACAGTATTGAACTACAACTTTGTGATCATATGCATAACAGATCAGAGAACACAATAAAGCTTTTTTACTCAAAAAGGGCACATCCTCTAAAATGCCCTTCTTGCACCCAGCCCCTCAATTATTATTAGCCCGAATTTTTCTCGTACTTAATGGTAATTAGCCCCCCCCCCCTATTATTAAATTCTAGATCCGCGCCTGTTCTGCACAATATGGAAATAGTGGCATTATAGATATTTTATGTATTTTTATATTTTGTGGCTCTTGTTGGAATTGCTTGAACATTTCTTTCACAATCTCTGTAGCATCCCTTTTACCACTTGCTGCCAGGGACATCCGTGTAACCAACACAAGCTTTTATTATGAATGCTCTTCAGTTAGTGGTCGTATTAGGGCCCTCTTGTTTTTATTCCATTTTCAATCATTTTTTCTGGGCCTCTCCACACTTCCAGTAGACGTCCCAGGTGCTCCAAGAGAAATAGATGTCTTTTTAGCAAAGTGCACTTCCTCGGGAACTTCACCTGTCCTTCCAACCTACTTTTCTCAGTTCTGTTTCATTGCTTCCAACGTTTATCAAATTCGCATTTAAACCAAATTAAACATTTTTAATACTGCGAGAAATGTCTTTAGAACACTCTTTTAAGCCATATTTTCTTCAGTATATTATTTATATTAGTCTTTATTAGAAGGTTTTCGAAGCAGAACGTCGTAAAGCTCCCGGCGAGCTAGAACAAAACGCAAGTTCTGCTTGCTCCTGCCTATATAAAGAAACAGTATTCTAAGAAAAGAAGCAACGAGGGCAAAAAGTGATCAATTGCATATGATAATAGGCACATGTAGCTAACATACGCAACCAGAAAGAAAACTTAGACAGAATTATAATTTTTTTATATCAATTAGAATATATAAACGTTAAATTTTTACAATACACTGCTCATTTTCCTTCAATAATTCAAAATTACTCATACTTTGAATACACATATTAATGAATGAAATAATAATAGTATACCAGTAAGAATAGTTTCTATTTGTTTTATGTATAAAAATCTTCAATTTACAGCTGTTAAACCATGACTGAACGCTAAGAACTGGCCTCTACGTGGAGACTGCTGATACTGCACCAGTTTACACTTCACTTATGTTGAGATATCGAAAGTAAATTCTTTGTCAGCTTCAGTGTCATCATCTGTAGGTATAGGATAATGATAATAAATGGATAAATTACAGTTTTCGCGAGATGAAAAAAATAGTTTTTCCCCTCAGATTCGAATTCTGGCCCACTGTGCACTGTTTCCTCGGCAATCGCGTTCGATGTGTAATAGTAAACGTCCGACGGCATTTACCTGAGCGAAACCTGTTTCCTGACGAACGCTGGAGAAGAAACGAAGTACACTGTCTCGCCTACACTCTTTTTTCTAATCAAATATTGTATATAGCCTACTCTTAGTGTAGGTTTATCAGTGGTTGTGAGTAATATTTCAATTCTGTCACAGAGTGGCTATTCTTCTTCAATTAATAGAGGAAAGTGCCCAAAACCGGACCCCCATTTTGTTTTTGATTAAAAAAATATATAAAGCAGTAAAAAAATATATTTTAAAAGCATGTAATATTTACTTTATAGTATTATGTACCATTTACATTTTACTTTTAGGAAATATAATTAAAAATTATTATGAAAAAAAAATTGTTTTCAATTACCTTGCACTTTGGCGATTTGAAAAATAGTTGCCGAAATCGGACCCCTTGTAAAAATAATCGAAATAACACTAAACAAATTTGGAAAAAGATATTAAATAAGAGGAAACATAATCTAGTTTCAAAGTATAAGTATAATATTACAATTGCAGGTTTTAGTTTTTAAAACAAGATATAGGATGTATTCAAAAAAGATACACAAAAAAGACAACAGAAATAAATCGTTTAGCGACAAAAATCGCAGATGTTCTTGTCCTTTTCAGTCCCAGCACATAACGCACATAACGCACATGACCCAAAGAATCCTCCGAAAATTTTCTGTCACAAAACATACACACACCAAGCGTCATCTTTGGGTGGGGAAACTTCCTAGAAAAGATCCAATTCAGATATTCCAGAGGCCACATTTTTTTCATCTTCAGTGCTTGATTCTTTCACATTTTTCACAAAATTTAGACGCCTTTTCACGAGCTCTTTCCCTTTTCTTGAAGGCTGTACTTCTGAACCACGTCCCTGGCCGCGATAGCTTTTGCATCCTTGAGCACGATTCCGTGCTTGTTGTTCAGCTTCCATGGCTCCTTTAGCTTTTTCATCTTCCACCAATTGCGATTTATAAGACGTAGATGTGATGACCGTAGAACTGCGGGTCTTTCGCCCCCTATTTTTTTTTTTTTTTATGGGAGTGATGTCAAACGGACTTGTCTTAGAAGATGTGGAACCCTGAGGATCCTCAAGTGTAGCTGATGACAGAGGAACACCCTGACCTGCCGAAGATGTTGATGGTTGATTTGGATCAAACTCTACAATAACTTGTGGTTCGTTCACATCACATTCTTCTCTGTTCTCTGGAAAGCTCTGATTTTCTGCTGTTTGTTTCTTTAACACAGATACATAGAAAGAAAAATCTCGTTTATTGTTGCCTCTACAATGTATTCGGCATCTGAAAGCAGCTTCTTGTTCAAGGGTTGCTTTAAATCCATTGATTGCTATTTGAGCTATTTGGCGTCTATTATAGCATTTGCCAAACGGGTCCATTGCATCAAAAGCACTGACAGCACGTTCATTGTGCCTTAACCACTGCCTGATTTCCTTGCTGTAGTGAACTTTGAGGGGATCCATGAAAGTTTTGTCCAAAGGCTGTAGTTTGTGTGAAGAGTGAGGTGGCAGCGACACAATTGTAACATGATTTGTTTTTGCCAAGTTGTTCAGATCAATATTCTGTGTGTGGCTAAAGTGGCCATACAAGAGCAACAGCACAGGTTTTTTGCTTTGTAGGATTGGCAAACTCGGTGAAGTATCGAAATCACTGAGTGAGGAGTTCATTTGGATCCACTCTGAATAGTACGCTGTAAAGATTGTTCCTTCCTACCCCATTATCCTCCTGAAATTTGGAACAGAATTCCAAGAGAATAAGAGTGTATACAAATACAGGTAGACTTTAAATATGAAAAAATAAGGGGTCCGGTTTAGGCAACTGAAGGGGGTCCAGTTTACGCGACTATAGCCAATATTTTGTTAACTCAATAGATTTTTAACCAGGCATCTAAATTAAACGGTTTAATGATAAGCAATAACCTTAAACCTTACCATTTAAGAATATATATAGGTCGAATGGCATACCTTCCAATATATAGGAGAAAAAACGAAAAATGTAGCACCATGTAAAAACTTTTTCCACTGTCAAAACACATAATCGCGGACTGATAAGCAACAAGTGAAGCGGGCGACGTCTGTGTTCCGCTACAGACTGGTAGAAACCTAAACTACTATTTACACTTAGTTCTGCTAGAATTCAGGAGAATGCAGAGCCAGGAGACCGGGGGTCCGCTTTAGGGGGAGGAGTCCGGTTTAGGGCACTTTCCTCTAGTAATATGTCGTTGTAGTGCAGATCTTGGTTGTTTGATCCGTGTGGTGAAATGAAAAGTTAGAAGAATCAGTGCAGTCTCCTAGAGGAAAGATCACAGAAATGCTGTTTTCCCTTCGTTTGAAAGTGATTGTCTATTGTGTTGTGTCACAACACTGTTTTCTTGTCATCTGGAAATGTTTTTTTAGTCTTATGATTATGTTACGTCACAATGGTCCTGACTCCTGACAACTGCAAAATAGAGCAGTTAAACTTTACAAGGAGTAAGTGGAGATTGCAGGTAATGCGACATGTTTCTCTTACTTATTTTTCAGAAGGATAATTAGTTCCGAAATTTTGTAATTAATGTCCTATTTGACTAACTTATATGGTTTATAACTCAAAAGAAACATCAGAACCCAATCAAAGCATAATTCACAAATTCTATATCCCCCTGGTAAACCTAACAAAGCTTTGTATAACAAATTATCATCATTATCATTCTAAGATGCGTAACAGATAAAAACAGATTTTTATGATTAAATGGAAGTAACTTCCAGACAACACCGTCGACTGTCAATTTAGTCCTGTCCTAGTTAGAAATATTTTTAGGTAACAATTTTACTGCAGTATATTGACTTACTTGATTTTATACCACGGGGACAGGTTCTTCAGTGAATTTGTTATAACTTTTGTTATTATTATTATTATTATTATTATTATTATTATTATTATTATTATTATTATTATCATTGGCCAATGGCTGTTGTCCAGCACATAAATATAAATAAATAAATAACATGTAACGTACTGTATCTGAAAATTAAAATAAATAAAGGTGTAGAGTACATATGGACGAAATAAGGAATGAAAATAATAACGGAAAATTTGCAATTGCTTGCCTAAATGAAATATTATGGGATAAAAATATCAGTAAAAAAAAAACTAAAATTACTATATTATATTATAACACAATAATTATGAGCATTATAACTTACGGAGCAAAACTACGGCCATTAAAAGTAACAACAATGTAATACATTCAGGAAACTACTGAAATGGATTTTTTAAGAAGAATTTCAAAAAGAAACAAAAGTAGAAACTCAATTAGCCTATACGAGAAAAGATCAAATTTCAAGATAGAATTTTAGATTATACTCGTATCAAAACACAGTAGTTAAAACGATACGACCACGATCAGCGAATGAAGGAAGAACAACTACCAAAATGTATATTGGAGTGGAAATCTGAGGAAGAAGATGCAGGGGAAGATCTTAAGTTTTCTGGAGCCAAGGCATATCTGCTACCATGAAGGAAAGATAACTGAAGATTGGAGATTGGATAGATAAAAGGCTATGGCTACTAGAAATCAGAAGATGTCATCCATATTAGACAAATGATAAATAATAATAATAATTATGCAAATCTAGTCTTTCAGGTGAAGCTCCCTGTAAAGCAGATTTGAATAATTTCAAGGGAAAAATTGTTCCGGGGCCGGGTATCGATCCCGGGATCTCTGGTTGAACGTACCAGCGCTCTACCACTGAGCTACCCGGAAACTCCACCCGATACCGTCTCAACTATTTCCCTTTATATCCACACAACTCGCGTGGGCTGACGAAACGCCAGAGACCCACAACGAGTGCACACAATCTCTGTGTGACTTGGAATTGTGGTTTTCTGTTAACGTACACAGTAACGTATATATTATGCAAATCTAGTCTTTCGATACCCGGCCCCGGAACAATTTTTCCCTTGAAATTATTCAAATCTGCTTTACAGGAAGCTTCACCTGAAAGACTAGATTTGCATAATATATACGTTACTGTGTACGTTAACAGAAAACCACAATTCCAAGTCACACAGAGATTGTGTGCACTCGTTGTGGGTCTCTGGCGTTTCGTCAGCCCACGCGAGTTGTGTGGATATAAAGGGAAGTAGTTGAGACGGTGTCGGGTGGAGTTCCCGGGTAGCTCAGTGGTAGAGCGCTGGTACGTTCCACCAGAGGTCCCGGGATCGATACCCGGCCCCGGAACAATTTTTCCCTTGTAATTATTCAATAATAATAATTGTATTATTATTATTATTATTATTATTATTATTATTATTATTATTATTATTATTATTATTATTATTGGTACTTCAATTTAGTATTTTTGAGTCCAAAATATGAAAGTACACAGCCTAAGTAATTTTTCTCAAAATATGGAATCAATACTACGTATATACGAAACGTTGAAGACACCCAAAAAGCATAAAACAATGAAGCGTGTTTTCTTTCATAATACCTTACTGCATGAGGCTTCACAAATGTAATATCAGATCATTTCCAAATGGCTTCCTTCTCCAACCATGTATATAAAAATAGGACAATGCATTCTGTGATGGCTGTTTTTATTAGAAATGGCTAATACGTTACTCCCACAGAGAGGAAAGCCATTCAAGTGTCATCCATAATGTGAAGTTGGATTTATTACATAGTCTTCACGATTCGTGTTTTGTTTACTTTGGAAAGGGCTGCTTCGGTTTGAAGGAAGGGAGAGGGCAGATGGATAAATGAGTGAAATAACGAATGGAGGAGGGAGAAACCTGGTTAGAAGTAAACGAATTGCTGATTAAGTGTGCAAACATTCGAGATACAGAAGTATTGATGAATGCTGAGTGGACGTGTAAGAGCAAGGTTTGAGTAATTATAATAGCGGGGAGGATGAATAAATCACTTTTCATTATGTGCTTTGCAGACCAAGGTATTATCTTTTGTAAATCAATTTTTTGTTTTAGCATCGCAAAACAGTCTCCAACTATGCGGTTATACTGTTGACATTAGTGGTAACTACAGGGTATTACCTGTTCGGTACTTTGGCACACAGCGGGAAAACTGCCGAGATTCACACACAGTATTACATAAATATTGTCGGGAAGCTCGAAGTTCGACGTCCACCCTTCTTCGATGGTTTAGTCATTACCATGCTTAGCATTAAATCCGAGGTTTGTGGATTCAAACGCGACCAATAATAATCCTTAGTATGACTATATTGCCCTTCCATTCTCGCGATGGGAGAACGTTAAAACCTTACTGTTAACATAGCTATCACAACATGTGGAAAATAACTACATGACTTGTTTTCAAGTTAAGCTAAATTTGTATTCTAAAAACTCAATACACTATTTATTATTTAATTTTGTTTATTGTATTTCATTGATCTTACATCACCATTGCAGCTTTCAGATATACAACAAATTAAAATTATAATATATAGAAATATAATGCATAGCAACCGTATTAATTCAATTTACAAGCATAAATAATTTATTAGACGAGTCTGAGGTATGAGTATGCAGAAAGTTTGTCGGTTCTGTTCTAAAAGTTTTCACTTGGCCCTTCAAAACTTTAAGAAAATTAGGCAGTGGATGTATATTGGGGATCATATTTGTGCCTTGTATTAAAATTAAGAATATTTTTACTATTACTACATGTGTCTTACAGTAGTTTCTAATGCACAGTCCTTGCCAAACGTTTAAGGACACTTCTCCATAAGTAATGTTTCATTCCTGTCCTTATAGCCTACATATGCGAAACTACCCTGATGTTTATACAGGAACAAAATGCCTCTGAAAAGTGAAATTTTTAGTGCAAAACCCAATCTGTCCATTTTCCAAACTGTGGATTAGATAACAATTTGTGTCTTATGAAAGTGGTATTGCTTTTTAAATGTACATTACGATATCTAGCCATATGGATCTATATTCACCCATAGATACCAGTTGATATTTAAAAATTACATATTTTGAAGAAAAAAAATACTCCAGAATGGGTTGACTTAGATCAATGAATTGGAATGGAGTTAGGTATTATCTCCAGTCATTCTTCCACATCTCAATAATCTGCCACTTCACGCCCACACTCAATGAATTTCGACCTATTTTGTCACTTTGTTAAAGAAGAAATCCAACCTTTCGACACTTGTAGCAAACCCCACAGCTAATCACTAAAAATGGAGGAAATAAGCTGATTGACCAATGTTACCAACTCCTATTGTTATGGTGTAAATGGTAGTGGCGGACCCGTGTTCAATTGTCGCAAATTTTAAGCTCAAGAGAATTCTAGAAAATGACAATTTTTCCTAAAAGAAAATAAAAACAATCTGGATTACAATGCCTACACGAATTGTCACAATCTTTTTAAACAAAAAGCAATAATTTCACAAGAATTGTTCTATATATATCTAACTATCCCAAAAGTCATTGATCTAAGCCAACACATTCTGGAGTAATTAATTTTTTTCCTACAATATACGTAATTTTTCAATAAATTTCATAACAGAAAAATTGTTATATAATCCACAGTTTGGAAGATAGACAGCAGAGTGCTGCATTGGAGTTAAATCGCTCGCTTGAACTCGGTCGAATGTCGCACCCTCAAGTGAGATAAGATCGGTCGTGATGCGCTCGTAATAAATAGAAGCACAGTACAAGGTCATCTCACCGACATGTTTTATCTTGTATGGAAGGCGACAGATAAGACACACATATGTTTTGCTCACACGGTAAAAATAAGGTTTTATTTTCTGCGTTTATGACAAACGTCTAATCGAACGTACCAAAACAGTAACTTGAAGTTATAAATAAAATAGTATAAAAAACTTCGATATACAGTTATTATTCCTAATTAATAACTATTCAATATTTGATTTTCCACATATATAATATGATGGGTCCATACATAGTGTTTCGCCTATATACTGCGACAATGTAGAAACGTTTTACAAAATATTATAGCAGTAAATTAATAACAATATTAGTACAGAGATAACGTCACAGAAAATATAATAAAACGAATAATCATGCTGCACAACTGTTGCAGACGCAAAGATTGATACACTAATTATTAGAGATTATTATTATTATTATTATTATTATTATTATTATTATTATTATTATTATTATTATTACTAGAAAACTTGATAGAGTTCTTGCATTATCCTGATTGTGTTCTCCGTTTATAATAATTACATTTACATCCAGTAACATCTATCAGATGTGGCAAAAGCAAAATCACTCCTATGTGGGGGTGAACATTTACCTACAACATTTATAATACATTTTAAAGCAAGTTTTGTAGTTGTACTATGGAGAGATTAGTTAAACACTGCAAACATTTATGATGTTACTACACAGTTCATCACTGTAACAAGAACGAATGTCTAACGCTCGGCTTATACCGTTCGAGGATTTATCGCTCGCGACAATTTTATCCATCATGCATGTGCGCTACCTATCAGATTATGCTATGAACTACTTGGCGCTCGAGCGAAAACGTCCGATGCAGATCTCTGGTATAAGGACAAGAGTGAAACATCACTTATGGAGGGATGTCCTCAAACGTTTGGTAGGAGCTGTAAAACATCAGGGAAAGAATGTACTCACAAAGTAAGTTCAACGTTTCTAAATTTTTGGAAAATCTTTTTATATGATATCCTTTATGTACAGTAGTGGCAAAAAAAAACCGGACCGACCCTTGTAGCTGATTTCAGAGCCTTGTTCACTCCAGAGCACGATAGACTGGTAAGTAAGACTTTCGTGGTTCGAATCCTGCCTGGGAAGGAAACGTCTTTTTGTTCCTTATTCAAATTTATTCGCAATACTTTTCGATTGCTTATAAAATTCATGTTCTGGGAATAATAAATGAATTAAGTAGTAAAATATCGCTGCAATCGAAAAGTATTGGGAATAAATTTGAATAAGGAACAAAAAAAAGTTTCCTTCCCAGGCAGGATTCGAAGTCTTAGTTACCAGTCTATCGTGCTCTGGAGTGAACAAGGCTCTGAAATCAGCTACAAGGGTCGGTCCGGTTTTTTTTTTTTTTTTTTTGCCACTACAGTACACGTGTCATTCTTATAGCTTTATTTTTAAAACAAAACTATATTTAGCTTCAGATGAGTTGCTCCAGAATACTAATCCATGTTTCATTATAGAATAAAAGTATGCAAAGTATGTCATTTTAAGTTTGCAGCGATGCATGCAAGGAAGGGGAATGGCCACCCCACCTCATCATTTCCTGGCTTAGTTGTCTCATGAGTTATGCCTTATTGGTGTCACTTACGAGATTGCACCCAGTCCTGGGACTGCTGACTAAACATACATAAACGCACATCTTTCAAATCCAAGTTAGAAAATTATCTTATGACGAGTTGCCAAACTAACTTACTGTTACGAAAAGTGTTGTATTGCATGTTTCCACGTATTCACTACATTTTTATTATATTCTAGTGATATTTATATTATTTTATCTGTTTTTGTTTTCATCATATTTCCCGATAATGGTAATAACTATAATGTGATAACTTGAGCTACTTAGGGTAAGGTTGCTATCAATGGGCCGGTTCCTTCGATGGGCCGGCTCGATTTATCCATAGGTATTGACAATAGGCACACTCTGGTGACTGTTTAGTGTACTTCGGGTTGCCAAAGTGTCGCCATATTAGTTGGGAGTTGCTCGACGCAGACACAAAGCAGCAGTGACTAATGTAATGAAGGAAGCATTTCTGTTAAATATTAATCCTTTATAAATTTTTACAGACAGTGTCTGAAAGTACGATGAATTCTCGTTATTTAGTCATATTTACATTATAAATTTAGTTACTGTGGACGGAGACAGGGCCTTGTTAAATGATGCAATACTAGTTGCCTTCAATGAGTCACTCCGAGTTGCTATGAATGGGCTAGTGGCCCAATGATGGAAACCGTACCCGCGCGCACTTTCGTAACTACTGTTTCGAATTAGTTAATAAAGAGCCGTGCTAGCTGATTTAATATGTGTATAATGTCAACTAATGATTAGTTGTAAATGCATATATTATAAATATGTTTTCTTTCCTAGATGTCGTCAAAAATGAAATATGGTCAGTGGCAGGAAGAAGATATGAGTCGTTCATTAGCTGCAGTACGAAATGGTAACATGGGTGTCAATGAGGCTGCCAGAACATATATTGTGCCCAGAGCAACATAAAAAAGACATTTAGCAGGCAAGAATTGTTTTGCTGTTGAACATAAAAAAATTATAGATAGCATAGCTAATCTTCCCGCAGAAGTGGAAAATGAACTTGATGCTCATGTTCTCAAACTTGAGGAATTTATGGTGGTATTACACCAAGGGAACTGTGCTTGCTAGCTTTTGATATAGCAGAAAGAAACGAAATCCCTCATAGATTCAGTAAAGAAAAGATAATCGGAAAGAAATGGTATTATGCATTTATGAGGAGACATTCCGAACTTAACTTGCGTCAACCAGAGTCGACCTCTTTTGCTCGAGCTAAGGAGTTTAATAAAGAAAACGTAAGTCATTTTTTTGACACCTTTCAGAAAATTGTTGATGAAAACCAGCTCGATTCAACGCGAGTATTCAACGGTGATGAGACAGGTTTATCAACTGTGTAAAAGAAACCTAGAAAGGTGAAAGAGCAGTAGGTTCGACAGCCAGTGGAGAAAGAAGTTCCACTACTACTCCAGTTTGCTGCGCAAGTGCTGCGTGTCACTATGTTCCACCACTGATCTTCTACAAACGTTCGCGTTCTGCGGAAGGGTTAAAAAATGGAGCTTCACCGAGAACAATTCTTGCTTATAATCCTGAAAGTGGATACATTAACAAAGATGTATTTGTGATATTGTTAAGGCATTTCATCGACACTGTCAGTCCTTCAAAGGAAAGAGAAATCTTGCTTCTTCTCGATGGATATTCAACTCACACCAGAAATCTCGATGCTCTAGATATTGCTCGAGAGAATGGAGTCATCATGCTGGCACTTGCAGGACACATTACTCATAGGTTGCACCACAGGACGTGTCGTTTTTTAAGCATTTGAGTACGCAAACCTGAAGTTGTTATCCAATTTCATATTCCACGACTGTTTGGTAAAGCGTATGGTGTGGCGACAACAATAGTGACTTCAGTGAATGAATTTGCAAAAACCGGAGTTTGGCAGTAGACAGGGATGTCTTCCATGATTGCAATTTTGTGGCAGCGATGCAGTTTGAAATAGATTATATTCCCGTTATGCAAGCCTGTCAATGGGGAAATTCCACAACCTAATAGGCCTAATACCGTGATTCCAGAAAAAGGAGCAATAGCATCTGGAAGTCAAGATAGTTTAGAATCTCTTTCAGCTAATGCAGCAACATTGGCACCAAAACTGCAAGTTTCCTTAGGTGAAATCTCTCCTATACCAAACAATATTTCTCTCGGAAGAAGTGCAAATAAAGCTCGGAAAATGATAGTGATCACAAGTAGTCCATACAAGCAGAGACTGGAAGAGGTAAAAAGGAAACAACTAAAAGGAGACTTTTGAAAATTCTGCACCGGAGAAGTCAGCTCAAACCAAACTCTCGTTGTCTTCAAATGGTTCAACGAGGTGTAATTCTAGAAAAAAGTAATGGTATTGTGACATCTGTTGTAATGATATAAAAGAAGATGATTCACTGCCTGTCATGTAACAAATGGGTGCATGAGAATTATGCTGGTGTTGCAAAAGGAGCCAAAGTGTTCTATTGCGAAAACTGTGACTAAATTGTGACAATGTTTTATAAAAGTTTTGTTTTGTCTCATCTTAACTGGTATAAACAAAGCTGAATTCATGGTTTTCATGGCACGATCTTTTTTTAAGTTTTTTTTTTTTTTCAGTTTTTATTTGGTCAGCCAAAGAGAGAAGAAGGATAGAGTTTAATTGACTTAACAATAAGAAATGGTATTTATAGTATAATACTTCAATTATCTTGATAAGTTTTGTTTTCTGTGTATATAAATTGTTGTTTTATTTGATTAGCCCTTAAACTTTGATTATTTTGAAATGTTTTAGTTCTGTTTAATTACAGTATAGAACAAATAGCGCCTAAAGTGTTTTCTTTTTATTTCTGTAAGATCGTAAATCATTTGAAATAGAAATGCTGGAGGTCTTAGTCTGATTACAAACTAACATTGATTATTTCATTTTCTTGTGTTAATGAAATGTCTGAAGATTTTTTAACTGCTCTAGTGGTCTTGCTTGGGTTCGAATACACGTTCTGTGGTTCCACATGCCAACACAATACTCCTATTAATGCCGAAGATATTATGTATAGGCATTTAGTTAGATGTGGGTTGTTATTTAACAATATTATTCTGCAGCCCATTCATGGAAACTACCTGGCCCAATGAAGGAAACGAGTCTCCTTCATTGGGCCGATGATGCTTATTTTTATTTTCCAAATATTTCATTAAGATCGAATACTTATAACTTCTATCTGTAGCGTAGTGATATACAGAAGATACTATTTAAGTTTGCTTGAAAAAGGAAATAAATATTACTTTATCCGAGGATATTATCTAAGATTTATTTTAAGTGGCCCATTGATAGCAACCTTACCCTAATTGAATTGAATCACATATTAAGTTAGTTCCTATTACTTTTTCTCATTAAAATTAAATTAAATAAACATGTATTAGTAGTAAACATTTAATTGCAGAATAGTGCTGGAGAATCTTTAGTGAATTGTAAATATTCATAATTTTAATGTGTATGTCACTATTGTATTGATTAAGGTTGGTTGAGTGGAAGAGAAAGCCTTATGGCCTTAACTCTGTCAGCGAAAATAAAACATTCTATTCTATTCTATTCTATTCTATTCTATTCTATTCTATTCTATTCTATTCTATTCTATCTTTTCCCATATGTCATAACATTTTAGTTGACATAATGGTATTGTCAGGGTTTTTCTTTTGGAGAAAAATAAGGTGGAACTCTGTGTACAATATATTATAGCAAACATAAAGATGATTACGTGAAATTTGTCGTTTTAACATCCTTTTTCGTCCAACTTTAAGACTTTGAAAACCTGAGGTGAGTTCAAAGAGAAATTATGTTAAAAACGTAATAATTATTGACACATTTCTCTGTTTGATGATGCAAAATGCAACAAAAGGCGCTGAATCGCCATTTCGGAGCGTTTCGTCAGAGAAAAAAGCACTGGGCTTAGTAATGTCGCAAGGCGAAAAGTCGAAGGTTCCATTTCCGATATGAACATGAATTTTTTTATTGTCTATATCTTCCGGCTACACTGCGGTCCTGGGGTTCATTGAGCCTAATCAGCCAACAACAAAACTGAGTATTAACGGTAGGCCTATTATCTTAGAGTTAAAAACGGCAAGTAACGTAACTAGGACTGGCATCCCTACTACTACGAATGGTATTTCCTGAAAAGGCGGGAGCCTTAACTGTCCGCTATACCGTGGGTCTTCATGAGCTGTAATAGGGATAGGTTTTATTTTTCATGATAATACTGTTATTTTTCACCAAAAGTCTAATTTTGACTCAACAGGATTTGAACCTAAATCCTCAGACACATCAAGTACACGATCAAAGAAAACCTAAATATGGCGTTAGGTTAAACCCCGATGAAATTCCGAAATGCTTGATGACTAGAGAATATGATGAGATCGTTCTGTAAAGACTAGTAGGTACTATCAAAATGCACTAGAATTCACACTATTGAGAATTAATTACAGATTAAAGCCAATTAGTTGTTGATCCTTAACGTAAATGCAGCTGCCGTGCCTGCACCGCACTGCGTTTGTGTTCAAGTCTTAATTACGTTGTTGAACCCACCTAATTGGACAGACGTTGTTCTGCATTCGCCGTGGTTTTAATTACAACTGATAAATGCACTCCAGAGTGGAGAGAAAATATAAAGCATCCCTTCATCGACTTGGAGAAGCTGTGGTAGCTGTTAAACCTCTCCCGCTCTCTCTGTCTCTCTCTCTATCTTGCTCACTCTTTTGTCTCTTTTCGTCACCCTTTCTACAGTCAGCGGTAGAAATTTGTATCAATTGTAGCACAATAAAGGAAGAACGATGTGCTCTGTGACGATTCCTTTTAACGGTTACAACGACTGTAGGTAATTGCTAACGACGTGATTTCCATTAACGTGTGTTTGTAACAATTAACACTATTCCTCCAATTAACTTGAGCAGCGATTAGGATACGCTGTTGAGTCTCTTTTTAATAGAATTGATTTACGACCAAGTGGACTATTGCTCACAGTCCAGCTTTGTGTGAGCAGTGTTTCTTCCCTTATTTGCAATTTAAGGGTTCAGAATCATAGTGGGCCAAGCGCCATTTACTAAAAGCGTAGAAAACATGGGTTAAAATGAAGTTATTACCATAATTCAATGAAAACATATAGCAAGTAATATAAAGTATACACATTAAAACTAAATGATATCAATCTTCATTAAACTATGGTATTCACGTAACTTTAACCCTTGCTTCCTCCGTTTTTAATAAATGGCGCTTGGCCCACTATGGCTCTGAATCCTTCAATTGAACAGCCTTTATCAGAATACACATACAAACTTTTAAATTGTCATTTGCTGTAATATTGATCATATGATCAAAAAATTCCATTATTTGGGACATCCAGTGTTGGTTTAAATTGAGAAGAGTAAGTTCGAAAAGGACGGGAAAGAGTTTAATCCTTACAAAGACAATATGATGATGATTATGATGATGATGATGATGATGATGGTGGTGGTGGTGGTGGTGGTGGCTATAGCGATAGAGAAAATGGTCATGAGTCATGACGAACATTTTTTTTAAGTTATGAATCTTTCATTTTTTCTCACAAATACTACTACTGTATAATTTTCATAAAGATTGAGAGTGTATGGCAATGATAGTGGGCGATGATAGTAGTTACTTTCAAATGTCCAGGGATGCTTTAGGATGTGAACGAGACTGTGTTCAGAAGCAAAAATTCTTTAAGCCTCGTAAGAGGTTAATATAATAGACTAGAATGTTAGACTTGGAATTTAAGAGAACGATATTCAGAAGCACGCAGAAAAGAAAATATTTGCACACATTTACACGTAATAAAGGAAAATGAATTCGTGGCTGACTCTTGTCTTGGCTTCTGCAGAACATGCCCATAACATAATCTTTTAATTGAAAGCAATGCAAATGCTAACGCTTTCATCCACTGAATTCGAGTTGAAATATTTACAGAATATTATTACCAATACTCAAAGAAAAACTGCAAGATAAGGCTCAATATACAGTGCTATGTTGTAGGAAGTCGTAACTTTTTTTCTCTTTAAACTTATAAATATTTATTCAAGTTTCTATAAAAGTAAATTTGTATAAGTGACAAAATATGAGTTACATTGATTATAAAATCAGTAATAAGAAGTCCAAATACTTTCAAATTGAAGTTGAATTTGTGGTAGAAAAATATAGTTTCTTGAGGCAGTTGCTCTTGGAGTACTTCCATAGTCAGCATTTCACAATTACATGATTAACATATCTGGCTATGCAAGCCAGCAGACAGTAGACAGATAATAGAAGCTTCATATAAAAGACTTTAGAACTTAAAATAGATATGTTGGTAAAGGAGAAAGATAATGTGATTCGAATAACTGTCTAGAAAGTCAGTATACAGGATGTTTAAAAAATACGGGGCATAATTTCAGATATGTAATTCCCACATGTAGACGATCAAAATAGTTCATTACAACATATGTCCGGAAATGCTTTATTTCCGAGTTATGGCCTTCACAACATTCAAATTCACCGGAACGTTTTTCTTTCCGCAGGTCGTTGCCGTCAAAGGAGACATTAAGAGGGCACTCTGACAGTTCATTCCGAGACGAAGGTTACATTCAGTGTTCTGTAGGCGTTAGACTGTGCTACATGTATTCAAATCAAGAGCTGGCAGAGATACACTTCATGTACGGTAAGGCGGACGGCAATGCTGCGCTGGCTCGTCGTTTGTATCAGGAGAGGTACCCACAGCGACAATGTCCAGATCGGAAGACATTTGTACGTCTCCATTACCGTCTGTGCGAGTATGGAAAATTTAACTCTCCTGGTTTGGGAAGGGGACGACCAAGATCTACAACTCCAGAAGTACAGGAGGAGATTCTGGAGGCTGTGAACATGACTCCTTCTATCAGCACGCGAAGGGTAGCGTTGCAAGTCAATGTTCATCATACGACTGTCTGGAGACTGTTGAAAGAGTATCAATTGTATCCTTATCATTTTCAACGTGTACAGGCCCTGTCACCAGCAGATTACCCTGCACGAGTTTGGTTCTGTCAGTGGTTCTTGCAGCAGTGTGGTGTAAATCCGAACTTTCCTGCCTTAGTATTATTTACAGATGAAGCACAGTTCACACGAGATGGCATAACAAATTTCCACAATCAGCATGTATGGACGTATGAAAGCCCACGTGCAACTGTTCCATCTCATCACCAGGTGCGGTTCTCCCTCAACATGTGGGCCGGTATCATTGGTGATCGATTAGTTGGACCCCATGTACGTGTAAACAGACTTACGGGGCAGGCGTACACAAACTTCCTGGAAAACACCATACCTCATGTTTTAGAAGACACTCCACTAATCAATCGTCAACACATTCACTTCTTGCATGATGGCGCTCCTGCACACTTCAGTCGTACGGCTCGCCGGTACTTGGATCGAAGGTTTCCTGATCGATGGATAGGTATAGGTGGCCCAATTGCTTGGCCTCCACGCTCACCTGATCTGAGCCCTCTCGATTTCTACTTGTGGGGCCATTTAAAATCATTGGTTTATTCGTCTCCGGTGCCTGATTTGGAATCCCTTCGGAATCGAATTGTGGCATGTTCTGAGGACATACGCAATAATACTCCTGGAGTTTGGGATCGTGTTCGCAGGTCAATGAGACATCGATGTGAGGTCTGTATTCAAGCAGGAGGTGGACATTTTGAACATCTTCTGTAATGACAACGACCTGCGGAAAGAAAAACGTTCCGGTGAATTTGAATGTTGTGAAGGCCATAACTCGGAAATGAAGCATTTCCGGACACATGTTATTATGAACTATTTTGATTGTCTACATGTGGGAAATACATACCTGAAATTATGCCCGTATTTTTAAACACTCTGTATAACTAACGAAAATTATCACCATCAGTCACTTTTAAGGCTAGGTGCTTTGACCTCTTCTGTCTATATTGTTCTAATATTGACAAATATTATTAAAATTAACATACAAAGGGCTTATGTGGTGATGTGTTTATCGTGGCATAAGACTGCCGCTAATGAAATTAATGGACATTTATTTGGAATGCTAATAATTCACGTCCCACATAGTTGCTGTCTATTCAAATGTTATCGTCGCCATAACTAAAGTAATTAATTGGAACAAACCTATTATTTCATAAACATGATTTTATTTGAATGTTCTATAAAATGGAAAATTTCAGTGATAGGTCGGAAGATAGTTGAGGATTCATTTTATTTTTCACATCATTACGAATAATCTTCTTTCTGCTGTAACATAATTTCCGATTGGAGATTGTATATTTCAAGGAGATATTCCAGGCTGTAACACTTTTAGAGGAGAAATCAACCTTTTCGTGAAAAATGAAGCTGAGATACTTTGTTGGCCAGAAAAATCATAAATATCAATCCCGTGGAGAATAAACAAGACTCAAAGTAAGACATTTTACGACAGAACAGGTGACAAGGAACATGATGAAAGTATGGAGGAGACAAGAAATTTGCCAGAGACTTATAAATTTAGTGCCAGAATGCTTCAAAGAACTCATGAAAGCAAAATGAGATCATGTTACTGCGATTTTGACATGCAAATGTGTGAAAAAATGATGGTGTTAATTTCATGCTTGACCTAATTAATTTGCTTACCACTGTGCCAAAAGACTCAGAATTCCAATACCATCATGCTCGGAACAGTATTATCAGATTACCAAAGTTAGACTTTTATGATCATTAATATTTGAGGAGAAAAATTCGCTCCGACCCCGGGGATCGAACCCGGGTCCTTGATTCTACGTACCAAGCGCTCTAACCACTGAGCTACGCCGAATTCTATCCGCAGCACCGGGCCGAACCCCTCTCCTTCGTTGTTTCCCTTTTGGCCTGACTCCAAGTTAGGCATACATGTTGACGCATATGTCCAATGTCAACTGCCATTATATTAGGAGCGCACTCAGCTGAGTGACTTGTTTGGCCGGGATTCCGCAGTTACGTGCACAGTAACCTGTACAAATATATGCACTGCAGCTATGAGAATATTATCGATTTATTAATTTGTCCTACAGAATAATATCTGTGACATTGACAATTAATATTTGAGGAGAAAAATTCGCTCCGGCGCCGGGGATCGAACCCGGGTTCTTAGTTCTACGTACCAAGCGCTCTAACCACTGAGCTACGCCGAATTCTATCCGCAGCACCGGACGCTCCTAATATAATGGCAGTTGACATTGGACATATGGTCGACCTGGTTGGCGAGTTGGTATAGCGCTGGCCTTCTATGCCCAAGGTTGCGGGTTCGATCCCGGGCCAGGTCGTGGCATTTAAGTGTGCTTAAATGCGACAGGCTCATGTCAGTAGATTTACTGGCATGTAAAAGAACTCCTGCGGGACAAAATTCCGGCACATCCGGCGACGCTGATATAACCTCTGCAATTGCGAACGTCGTAAAATAAAACATAACATTTGGACATTGCGTCAACATGTATGCCTAACTTGGAGTCAGGCCAAAAGGGAAACAACGAAGGAGAGAGGTTCGGTCCGGTGCTGCGGATAGAATTCGGCGTAGCTCAGTGGTTAGAGCGCTTGGTACGTAGAACCAAGGACCCCGGTTCGATCCCCGGCGCCGGAGCGAATTTTTCTCCTCAAATATTAATTGTCAATATCACAGATATTATTCTGTAGGACAAATTAATAAATCGATAATATTTTTATGATCATGTTCAGGTCTTCTTCACAAAGCCATCAGCACCATTATTATAACTTCCAGCAGCAGCAATGGGCATTCATATCCTTATCTTTGACTGGAGGGAATATACAGGGTCTTTCATAAGTAACGAGTCCAACGAAAAATTAATTATTTTGGATAATTTTTTAAATGATGTTCATCCTCACGAGAAAGAACCCTTCCCTGTGCCGTACAGTCGATTTGGAAACAACTAGAATTTTAAACGAAACAATGGTTAGTGTTTTAAACCTTTATTAAAACACATAAATGTAAAAACAGTTTCAATTGTTGACAAATTATGGTGTAAAATTTTCAAAATGTCTTCCGTTCTGCTGAATGCACAAATATAAGGGACGTATCAACTCTTCATGGACTCTGGTGAGCAGTCAGGTGTAACCATTTGTGTCGTGTGTTCAATTCGTTCCACTAATTCAGGAATGGTGCGTGGCTTAGTCGCATAGACACGATCCTTGATGAAACCCCAGAAAAAGAAGTCCAGAGGAGTCAAATCAGATGATCGCGGAGTCCAACGGATTGGGTCTGTGCGACCAATCCACGTGCCTAGAAACACTTCGTCTAGCAAGGCTCGAACATCACATGAATAAAGGAAAGGAGCCCCATCTAATTGGAAATGTGTTTCAGGAGTCAAGATGTTCATTCTGTTCAACTCTGGAAGGACAAACAGTGTCAGCATGTCATAGTAATTGACGTCGGAAATTGAATTGTTCGGAAAAATGAAAGGACCGATAACAAATTCTGTGGCCAGGAGAGACAACACATTTCTCTGATTTCAGGTTTGTCCTGTCCCCAAATGCGACAGATTCATTTGTTTACTCGTCCCGATAAACGAAACATTGCCTCATCGCTCCTGATTAGGTTATTTCTTAGTTCAGGATCCATGACGAACATTTTCCCAAGGACATAAAAACATTATCCTTTCTGGTAATCATCATGATGAAGAGTCTGAAAAGTTTGCAAACGATACGCTCGGAAATTGAGTACCTTTCTTAAAATGCGCGACACAGACGTTGGTGAAATGTTTAATTCCTTAGCAGCTTTAGTTATTCACTTTTATGGACTATGAAGAAATGCTCCGTGGACTGTTGCAATCAGCGTATTCCGAATCTCACCGCACCGGTAGACAACATTGACGTCACGCTGCAGCGAAATACGAACAAAACTGCTGGAAGGTTCGATGGCTATCATGGCGGCTGTACAAGTTGTTGTCTGTGCTACGCGAGCAAGATTTTGCAAATTTCCGTACTGTCATCTCGTTCAAAGAAAAGAGAGCATAAACAATTTATTTCTTGACCCAGTAGTAATAACTGGTCCGTTGACATGTTTGCTCATAAGCCATTAACATATTGTTTTTACGTTGTGCTCATTACAAACAATACAGCAGAACCAAAGCAGAACACACCGTCATGACACAACAGTGCACGATGTCATTCGTCTGCTAATTTCCGCCCTATACAAGAACCAGTCAGATTCACTGATGGCGGCTGATGGAGACTGCCACCACCTCTGCAAGCTGATGGAACCGGTGCGATACCAGTGGAGAATCAGTGACGTCATCGTTGAAATTCGGAACACCGTAATGCCATCGGATTGCTCAGCGCTGAGATTCGGAATATGCTCAATGTTTTCCTCTTATGTTGCAGACTGACGTTTTCCAGGTCTGTTCTTGTTTTTGATGGACCCGGTTTCTTAACATTTTCGGCCAACTGCAAGAATATTTGTTTTCATAGGTACCTGGCAGCGACCACCGAAATACTGATGGAACAAACCTTAATTTGAGCGACACAATTTCCAAGTTCAAACCAGGGAGCAATTTTTCTCTTCTGCAATAACGTTAAGCGGCTGCGTGGCATTTTATCATTCCAGTCTATCACAACAATGCATATAGGCATGGCCGTGTGCCATTATCCTTGGTGTATAGAAGGCCATACTCCAGGTCATTTTAAGTTGGTATCAAATGCACATTACACATGGATAAGTAGCTTCTTCTGGCGGCGGAGGGAAGGGATGTTTATTTTCAAATCGACAGTACGACATCGGAAAGAATTCTTTCTTGTGAGGATGAACATCATTTCAAAAAATTATCCAAAATAGATGATTTTTCGATAGACTCGTAGTTTATGAAAGATTCCATATTTATGTGGAATGTTTTACTTAAGACTATTACACTTTTACTACGCCATACTACTTTAGATCAACAAAACAGTACGAAAGGGAGAGTTTCAACCAATCATGGCTGTTTATCGCTACAATTTTATCACTTTCCTAGCATTTGTTTGTTTTTTCATTTCCCTAGCATTTGTTTCTTTGTTTGCCAACATTTCAAACTGCAAATTCTTTACGGTACTATTAAACATGCTTTGCGATCGTCATTTGTTTCCCGCATAGATAGTCAACGGAAAATGGCGGCTCCGTTCAAATTTGTTGGTGGAGCTAACATTAGTGAAATAGAATCTGAGCAAGTCAATTAATATTTTATTGTATTAGAGTACTTTATTTCTTCTAATATTTATATACTTTCTTGTAATGGTGTAATAGTTAGCCTAATTAAATCCCACTCGAGTTTTGATTATCTCTACATATATCTGCGAGTGCAGCAACTCTAGTGAGATTACTGTTGTGAAACACACTAGTCCCTTCTTATACATAAGTTAACATAAGATATGATCAACAAAGGAAATAAGTTACATTTTTAGTAATAGATTATGGCGAGAAAATTCATTTCTTGCACTAACTTATACTACTTGCTACTTATAACAATATATTAAGGTAAAGTTACGTACTCTAGAAAATATTCAGAAAATCTTCTGGCAGAAAACGAATATTGTATACAAAAGCAGATCATATTGTTCCAGTGAGACGTATCGAGAACTATCGTGCAATATAATTAATGTTAACTTATATATTTCTGAACTATGGATCGGTCTTAGTTATTCAGTTATTAATTCACTGCTTTCATTTCCTAAAAATATAATTATGTTTATACTCGTACTAATATACAGTAGACTACTCATAACAGATATTTAATTATGCCTTCATCCATTAATGGCTATGGTTTGAACTTTCATACCAACTACATAAAATAAATAATACCGGTTTAAAAATGAAAATTTCTCAGTTGTAAATAATTTGTAAGTTTTGTTGTGTAGTAGAAGGTTGGCAACATATATAAAATTAATATAAGCTGATTTTCTTCATTAGTTGAATTTTGGTGTGTCTACATGCTTCATGATGACGCATTAGTAAGTATTTTTGTTTATTATTGCCTATTATTGTATTCAATTCAAACAATTATTATTTAATAATGTCGTGTTGGCGTGCCTGGGAACAACCCAGGAAGGAAAAATGGATCGTATCGTACAAGGTTTTTGGTTGCCTCTGACAATAATACTTATAAGAAAAAGCCACCATAAATATAACAATTTAATAAACAATAAACAGAGTAGAGAGAAAAGAAATTACAAATGTTATACAAATTAAGAACTGCAAGTACATAAGAATAACCCCAGGCAAGGGGATGGTGGTAATAAAAGAGATATTTTAAATACTGAAGGTCTAATAACGGCATAAATTGCCGAAAGAGAGAGAACTAATAACTAACATCAAACAAAAAGTGAAAATAATGGTAATATACATTAGGAGTGATCAAACGCCCACAAGAAAACGTACGGTTCCCCGTAGCGCACGGGCTCTGATAAATACGATAAAGTTCAACACTCCAACCTTTAGCTGAATGCAGATGCTGGTCCCCGTAAGATACGTCGTCGTAGACTTACAAACTATTACCATTACTGCAATCATACACTCGGAGAACCTTCACTGTCGGGTAAGGATGTTAACCATTCCGCACTGTCCGGAATATAATAATTAACAGAGCTGGCCAATGCTCTGTTAATGATGAAGCACACAGTCACCGGGCCTATGTAACTACAACATCAGACCGGCGTTCTATCGACGATGCGTCCCACGCATAATCGGAATCGTTCCGTTTCAACTAGGCGGGTGGACTCAAGCCCGACCGTGGCGAACTGCAAGCAAGCGACGAATCCCTCGGTGAAGTCTGCAGACTAGTGGTCGTCTCTCTCTCCTGCTGCCGAGTGAGTGTCGTCTCTCGAGGCCGCTCATAGCTCGTGCAGCAGACAGCGCACCGCTCTCTTCTTTCTCCAATCAGAGGGGGAGAAATGGGGGTGCGTTCACAAAATAAAAAAAAACAATGTAGCCACCAATATAACATAGAAATCCCCGCAGCATGAACTACACCACAATAATTATTTATAAACATAGATTAAGATAGTAAACAAAGACATATAATTATATTGTGTGTTAGTGTCCTCGAATATGAGGTTTATTATTAGGGTATGAAATTTCATACCATGGCCAATAAAGATAAGCGTTCACTACATCGTATCGCAATCATCGGACGAATCGCACGGATCGGAAATGACAATCTTTACTGTAATCGTTATGTAACCGCGTTTACTACATCGTATCGCACGCATCGGCTCTCGATAAATCCGTCCACGTTTCTCGGATGAGCAACTTTTCCGATGCGAGCGATCATGGTCTTCTTCAATAAATCAATTTTAATTGGTCAACTGTTACTAATATATTATGCCATGTTCAGTGTCGCGCCAAAATGGCAGACGGAAAACTTATTTCGCTTGTAGAAAACTGCGAAGAATTATATAATTTGAGGCATTTCCATTACAGTAATTAAGTCGTTTCTTACATATATATTTCGAAACCAATACCTCTTTCGTTTCTTCCTCTTCAATTAAGAAGCATGAAACAATTACAAATTCTTATTCGCTAACACTCATGATTAATAGACATAACCTCAAAACTCCTGTTTTCATCAATGTCAATATCGTACCTCATATGTTTTAAACAGCTGATAGAGAATCCGATGAGACGATGAGGTAGAGCCGTTACAGTGAACGCACTGCACTTAAAATACCCGTTGCGTGCGATTCGTACGAGGAGTGTGATACGATGTAGTGAACGCTTATCTTAAAGGAAACTTATTTAACTTTTTTTAGACAGAACATGGCGAACGATGCTGAAGCCATAATAAAGATTTTAGAGGATCTAGATGAAGGTGATGAGATGGCTAAAGCTTATACATTCATCAAGTCAGCTTAAATTTGTTTTGCAACCTTCTCTCAATGCAGCTATGAGTGACGAAGATGATGATGGTAGCGATTTGGAAGGAGAGGCGGCAAACATCCGTGACATAGGAAGGGGAGTTCTCCGGCAACCTGTGGAAGTTCGAAGGTTAGTGTCGAGTCGCGATGATGGTGTAATCCGCGATCAACTCGAAGACAGTAAACCAGTTGACAACACCCCTTATGTAGAGCAGAATATTCCTAGCCATGTTGCAACTACAGAACCACTAGCTGAAAGGATTAGGTCTACTGATAAAAATACGAAAGTCTGGTAAGAAGTAGCCCTTCTATGAGTAACAATGATCATTATGTTGAACCTGAACCATCTGTTATTCAAGAATTTAGAGAAAAAAATGCTTCACCGATTGATATATTCGATGATGGGTTAGTTGATAAGATTTGCCGGAAGACATATGCAATGCAAAAACGAGCCCAGATCGAAACAAGTCATGAAGATATCTGTAAATATATTGCAATATTCATTCTTTCTGGTTACTCCCCTGCTCCACACAGAGATATGTATTAGGAGCAGCGACCTTATACATACAATGCCCCTGTAGCTAATTCAATGAAAAGAGGTCTATTCCGTGAAGTTCATAGGTACCTACATTTCAATGATAATTCTGAAATTGGTAAAACAGACAGAGAGTATAAATTACGGCCTATAACACAGCACATGAATGACAAGTTTCAAACTCCAATGAAGTCATTAAGTAATAAATTCTCGGTTGATGAAGTCATGGAGCCGTACTATGGAAAGCACTACATGAAGTAATTCATACGTGGGAACCTATTATATATGGCTTCAAGTTCTGGTGCTTGACTACTTCAAGTGGTTGCCTCATCAAGTTTGACCCATATGTAGGAGCAAATGAAGTAAGGGAACCAGGTAAAACCCTTGGAGCTAGTCTGGTTGAGAGATTGTGCAGTAGATATCTGCCTGAAAATAGGGTCATATTTATATACATTTTTTCAACAGCATTCCACTTCTTGAAAATCTCAAACAACTATACCAATATATTTTCGGTACCATTCGTTCTGACAGAGTGGAGAAGACTCCACTACATGATCTAAAGAAGAAAGAACGAGGTTCATATCACACACTACAGTACAAAGAATCTGACATAAATCTTGTACGGTGGCACGAAAATAATCAAATAATTGTTGCTACAAATTGAGATTAGGACTACGTCAGAGATCTCACAGAAATGGAGTCGAGCTAAGAAAGGTAAAGTTTCTCTCCCAATGCCCAGTTTGACAAAAGACTAGAACAAATAGATGGGCGGCGTCGCCTTGTTCGACCGATTGCAAGGTTTATACCTAATTAGAATAAGAAATAAGAGATGGTATTACCCTTTCTTTCGCTTCTGCCTCAATGGTGCAGTTGTGAACGGATGGCTCTTGTACAAACATATTGATAAAGATATAAATCTTTTGGAATTTACCACGAGGATTATGATCGCCATTCTTGCAACACCAGGCGTGGAAAGACATAGAGGAGTGAGGCCAAAATCTTACAAACAGGTACTGGAAGAAACCCGCTATGACAACACAGGACATTTGATAGATGCATGTGTGAAACAGAGGAAATGTGTTCAGTGTAAGAAATGTATAACCTTTCAATGCATAAAGTGTAGTGTAGGTCTACATCCAAAAGGAAGCTTTCTTAAATATCAGTTGAAGCGTTAAGTTATGCCTATGTTTCTAATTTTGAGAAAAAAACCAGTAAGAGATTATTTTGTTCTAATTTATTTTATGAAAAACGCTAAAATCATTTGTTAAAGAATTTTCAGTTTCAAAATAGTGACAAAATATAATATGTATAACATCTAGGCCTATTATACAACAACCCAACAGAGAGAAAAAAAGAAAATTGAGGATTAGAACGTGGAATGTAAGGACTCTTCTGCAAGCAGGTAAGTTGGAAAACTTGAAGGAAGAAATGAGAAGAAACAGACTGGATGTGATGAAAATATTAGAAGTGAGGTGGGAAAATAGTGGTGCTTCGGTGAGTGATGAAATTAGGTTGTTTTATTCAAATGGTGAGTGCAAAAGAAGACATGCTGTTGGTGTATTACTGGGACCACGTGTGAAAGATAAATTGATATCAGTGCGTTATGTAAATCACCGGGAGATAATGGTGAAACTACAAGGGAAGAAAATGGACTTAGTGCTAGGCAAGTTTATATGCCACATAGTGGATTAGCAGACGAGGAAGTGGAACAAAACTATGACAAGATAGAAGAGATAGTTGAGAAGGAGAAGAAAGGAGCATGCGTAATCCTAATGGGCGACTGGAACGTAGTTGTAGGAGAAGGTCAAGAGGGAAGGACAGTTGGAAAATATGGATTGGGAAGAAGAAAATGGGTAATTTTCTGTAAAAGAAATGCAATGATTGTTGGAAATACAATACTCCAACAGAAGATACATATGGACATGCTCAAGGGACGAAAGCAAATACCAGATAGATTACATACTGGTACAGGAAAGATTCCGAAATTGCTTAAAAATGCGAAAACTTTACCAGGAGCACACATTAACTTCTGATAGGCGAAGTAGATATTCGTCTGAAGAAGATACGAGGAAGGCAAGTGACCAAGAAATTGAACATGGAAAAATTGAAGAATGAAGAGGAAAGAAGAAAATTTGAAGAAAATTTTCAAGAGAAACCCGCTACATTAGAATCCACACCTGAGAATAGTAATGAGTACTGGACTCATTTAAAAAGCTATAGACAGACAACAGCAGAAGAAACAATAGGATACACAGAAGGTGTGAGAATTAAGAAACCTTGGGTTACAGGGAAAATGTAGAAGAAGATAGAGGAAAGAGAAAATGGAAAAAAAAAAATCAACACAGAAGAAGGTAAAAGAAATTACAGGAAACTCAACAACGAATTATGAAGAGAGACTGATAAGGCGAAAGAAGACTGAATAAAAGAGAAATGTAAAGAAATAGAAAATCTAGAGAAAAAAGGAAGAATGATTTTATATAGCGCGAAGTAAGAAAAGCAAACCATGTGGTTGATAGAGGACGAAATCGGAAATGAAATAATTAAATAACAGACAGAACCAGGAATACTGAACAGATGGATGAAATATGTAGAAGAGTTATATGAGACAGAGAATCGTCCAGATGACTTGGCTATAGAAGACGAAGCAGCCGTATCAGAAGATGAGATAGGATTTCGTATTTTTAGGGAAGAAGTTGAACTAGCGCTAAAGGAAATGAAAAATGGGAAAGCAACAGGAGTTGATGGAATCCCCATTGAACTAGTAAAATGCTTGGGTGAAGACAAGAAGCAAATTCTATCACTATGCAACGAAATATATGAGAAAGGCGAATGGTATGAATATTTTATTGAGAGAGTGTTGCTTCCAATACCGAAGAAAAATAATACCAAGAAATGTATAGAGTTCAGGATTACCATCCTGATATCACACTCGGCAAAAATTCTTCTGCGAATACTGAATCGACGTTTATATTCTAAGATAGAAGACCAGTTGGAAGAAGAGCAGTTTGGCTGCAGGAAAGGAAGAGGTACGAGAGATGCAATTGGACTGTTACGAACAATCGGCGAAAGATATCTAGAGGAGAATAAAGAAGTGTATAAAGCATTTTATAGACTTAGAAAACGCATTTGATAGAGTGGATTGGAATAAACTGATGGGGATCCTAAAGAAAATTAGCGTGAATTTGAAATACAGGAGACTGTTCATTATCCTTTATATGAAACGTGTCAGAGTCAGGATAGGAGGAGAAATGTCAGAAGAAAGTGAAATAGGGAGACGAGTATGGCAAGGTTGTCCTTATCATCTTCCCTGTTCAACATCTACTTGGAGAATTTAGTGAAGAACTGTTTTCGGAACATTGGAGGAGTAATAGTAGGAGGAAGAAGAATAAAGTGTATAAGATTTGCTGATGATATGATGTTAGCAGAAGAGGAGCTGATACTAAGGGATATGCTACTGGAGCTAAATGACAGCTGTGAACAGTATGGAATGAAGATAAATGCCAACAAAATGAAGACCAAGGTCATAGGAAGAAAAGTAAAAAAGATCATCTTGCGAATTCTAAATGAGGCGCTATATTAATTTCAATTTCATCAAATTCATGATTAGGGGCATGAATAGGATTAGAAATTAATTTATTATCATTTATTCCTCTAATATCAACTAATAAAAATGTATACACAACGGAAGCCTCAATAAAGTACTTTATTGTACAAGCTCTAGCATCATCAACTCTGCTATTCCAGTAGAGCAAGTGGACAACTTCAAATACTTGGGGTGTACTATAAGCAGTAAAATGAGCTGCTGCCAAGAAGTCAAAAGGAAATTAGCAATGAAAAAGGAAGCTTTTAATAGAAAAAGGAGCATCTTCTGCGGATCTCTGGAAAAATAACCAAGGAAGAGACTAGTAAAGTGCTTCGTATGGAGTGTAGCATTATATGGAGCAGAAACATGGACATTACGACGAAGTGAAGAGAAGCGACTAGAAGTATTTAAAATGTGGATATGGAGAAGGATGGGGCATGTGAAATAGACAGACAGAATAAGAAACGAAGCTGTATTGGAAAGAGTGGATGAAGGAAGAATGATGCTGAAACTGATCAGAAAGAGGAAAAGGAATTGGCTGGATCACTTGTTGAGAAGAAACTGCTTTATAAAGGAAGCACTGGAAGGAATGATGAACGGGAGAAGAGTTCGTGGGAGAAGAAGTTATCAGATGATAGACGACATTAAGATATATGGGTCATATGAAAAGACAATGAGGAAATAGGAAAGACTGGAGAAAGCTGGGTTTGCAGTCAAAGATCTGCCCTTGGGCAGAAAACTATGAATGAATGAATATGTATACTATGTATGTTGAGCAACAATGTACGAGATGAACCAAGAATATCAAATAAAATATGATTTCATAATATTATACAAATACTTCCCGCATTTCATACTTCATTAAAAACCTAGAAATTAAAAAAATAAATAAATACTAGTTTTTATTGTAAGAGCAACCTAAAAGGAATAACTGTTTGAAAATGACAAGAAAGGAAAAAGTTTTGAATAGCGGCAATTAATGGATACTATGAATTTATGCTTTGTGTTTCTTTCAGTAACCTACTATCATCGTCGTCGTCATCATCATCATCGCCATCGTTGTCGTTGTTGTCATCATCATTATCATTATCACATAATCATTGTTAACCTTCACGAATTTTGTAGCAGATATGGTGTCAGAGAACAAATGAATATCGTCTGTCAAACGTTGTCAATTTTACTACTTTTCTATTTCCTCCTGCCGATAGTTTAAAACTTTTAAAGGTAATCCATAATTATTAATTCATTCTTATAGTATATAGGCTACATCAGAATTTGTTGTGTTTATTTATTTTGTCGATAATAAGCTTGACCTCTACTTCTCAAATTATTTTGTAATTTGTTACATGATCTAATCAATTGTACAGTTACTTATTTATGAAATATCATCTCTACTGTGTTTAACATTCATATTAGGTGTTAATTTTTTATTTAACATTCCTAATATTTGTTTAAAAAATTATTTATGTTCATCTGAATTTTTTTTATCGTAATAAGAAAAATTTACTGTAATGCATTTACTCATTCTGATAATTAATTTTATCTTACTATGTTTCTTCTTATTGGCATTTTTCGAAAAAAGTACAATTCTTTACTTATTGTAAAATAATTATCAATGTTAACATTTTCAAAATATTGTTCAGAAGAAATACTTCTGTCTAAATGTGATTTAATTGGGTACGACTGCTTAACATCAGCGTAATTGTAACATACATACGTGCATATTCTAATTTACTTGGACTTACAACGAAATTATTTTAATGCATGTTCTCTACGAATTACTTCATGTGGTTATGGTTAATCCTGTCTCATGTCTTTACTTATTTACTTTAGAGTAAATTTTCATTATTCGTTTTGATTTTCGCTTCGTAGAAATACCTATAGGCCTATAAATAATTTAAATTCCTCTTTTTTATATCTATGGTGACAAAACATAATATTATAGACCTAATTAATACATGAATGCACTTACATTGTTCATTAAATGAAAATTTTGATGACAGCACTACAGAAATTAATATCCAATGTTTAATATTGGTGGTAACTTATCAACTGAAAGAGAACTCCTCTGTTTTATTGCCTGTCCCCACATGTTGAATTCTTGCGGAGAAAAATTGTGTTATGTTGGAAATTAAGTGTTTATTGTCAAGTCTATTAAAATGGCAGTAATTGTAAATATGATCAAAGCATGAAATGCAATAGATCAGCATTTCCCACACTGTTACAAAAGGGAGACATTGTATTGAAGCCATTGTATTTCCAATGTGAATGACATACGTGGAACGCCATTTATTGGCATCATAATCCAGTTGATGTAATATTAAAAGGAAGCATAGAAATTCGACATATTTATAATTCCATTAACAAACTAGGGACATTTATTCGTGTTGCAATGTTTTAGCTGCAAATGGCATTTGTGGGTTGGAATTTATTGGTAGCATAATACGTGCGAAGTATCGTAGAGCAAAGCAGGGCAGGACCCATATATTCATCTGAGCGTTACAATGCATGAGTGTATTAACCACATTGTGCAGTTTTACTTTGAGATGAAATATGTATTTATATCGCTAATGAAGTTGGATTCGGGGGAAGTTTTTCCAGGATAGTTCACCCATTGAAACGTCATAATAATGGCACACTATCTATCCGTCTATCTGTCGATCCGTTTGTCTCTCTGTCTGACAGTCCGTCAGTCCATCCATCTACCCACCTACCTACCTACCTACCTACCTACATAGGCCTATCTATCTCTGTATATGTGTGTTCTTACCTGTCTGTCTCTGTCTGCATGCCTGTTCAAATATATATAATTTAGCCATCTACTAATCCTCATCCAGCTATCTAGCTACGTATACACGTAGCTCTCTTTCTATTTATAACCATCTATCTACTTACCTAGCCATCTGTCTCCCTACCCAGCTATTTATCTACCTATCTAGCTAACTATAATCTTTTCGATGTAAGAATAATCCTACTGTAAACAATGGCACTTGACTGAAGTGAGACTTGATTGGCCGCAGTTTGGCGCCAGAGAGTCTCAGTAATTCAGCCCACTGTTGTACATTCTGTTTCACGTTAAACATTTTCTGTTATTCGTCAAAGTAGACCTAACCTCACTGCTATGCATTAGTTTGCTTAGGAAACTGATACTTTATAATTAATAAATTGGATTCAACTCGCTGAACTTACTACTGTATATACAATCAACACTATTTCTTTCTCTTCATTTTATGTTTAGTAACCACACACATTGAGTTTGCGGAAGCCATACTATCAAGTGCTTACGAGAACAAGCTCAAGTGGCGCCAGAGTATTTCGAGAACAGACTATCTTGGTATTATTCTCAGTATTCATCTGCTTACAACGTAAATAACAAAATATAAAAGGAGCTTTTCTTTTACATAGCGTTTTACATATGAGTGAAGTTATAGGTTTCGTCATATTTAATAATTAGAATTCAATTTTTATTTTCAAATAATACAAGGTTATGGTTTCCAAATACGGAACTGTATTTCCCTGAGTCGTGTGAGCGTTTCGACTTGGAGCCAATCACGGGTATGACAGCCACGTGCTTGTATTTACATTAGGATTTTTCTTACAGCGAAAAGGGTATAGGCACGTACTTATGTAGGCCTATCTTTCTATGTTTTAATTCTTCCTTTTCGCGGAGAGGAAGATTAGAGAACAAATCGTTAAAAGGCACGCATTCTTCTACACTTACGAGAAGTCTCAGGACTGAATTAAATGTCCATGTGGGTGCCAAGATTTTTTTTATCCTCTTGTCTCGCTGTTCCACTAGAACAGCGGTTCCCAAAGTGGGCTCCGCAAGTGAGTCTCAGGGGCTCCGACCGCGGCAGTTATAAAAATGACAAAAATTTCTGCTTTCAACTAGTCGCTAGTGCGAAAAACGTAAACTACTTCCATCAAGCGAATAGTACTTTCTCAGAAAGTAGTTTGATTTCTTCTTGCTAGATAGAAGCAGGAATAATAGATTTGCTAGAGTCATCAGCCATCAATCAGTGCTTAGTCAAAGGGGGATAACATCAGCTGTAACCTTACTTTCGAAGAAGATAGTGCGAATTATTTGGGATTGAGTTCAGAATATGCTGCACATGATCCTGCTTCAGAGTTTACGATGCCTAGTGTAGAGGTAACCAAAGGAAGTAAAAAACGAAAATATTGTGATTCATATTTGGATATGAGATTCACTGAATTTGCTGATGGACGTCCACAGTATGTGAAATGTAACAAAGTTTTGCCCAATATTTCTATGTTACCTGCCAAGCTTAGACAGCATTTCGAAACTCATCCTGACTTCACAAATAAAACTGCAGACTATTTCAAAAGAAAATGTGACGAACTCCATGCAGCTCAAACAAAAATGTTATCTCATGCAAAGACAAATAAATATAAAGCACTGGAAGCGCCGTACTTTGTTAGTCATGGCCTGGGTCTTACTGGTAAACCTGACATTCTTGCCGAAATTCTTATAAAACCACTATTAGTGAAGGTAGTGAAATGCATAGTGGACGAAAAAATACAAACTTGATCTCCAGTGCCCTTATCAAATAACACTGTGCGTAATTGGATCCTGGATCTATCAAATGATGTTAAAAATACCATAATTTCCCGTGTCAGTCAAACGAAATTTTTGCTACAACTTGACGAATCCACGGACATTGCTGGATTAGCTGTGCTAATGACATTTGTGCGGTACGAATTTTCAGGTTCTTTTCATGGAGATATTTTGTTCTGCAAGCCATTGCCATCCTCTACAAGCGGTACTGCATTTTTTTCCCTGATAGATGTCTTCATTGAAAACTTGACACCATGGTATTATTATGATGTACCGAAGTACATCATAATAATATGATATGCGTAAATAATCGCTTAGTGATTGAAGACGGCGCTCATCCCGTCGGATCCCGGGCACTTAGTCACTCGTAATGAGTGTACCTCTGTACATAGTGCATTGGATATTGTGCCACTGCCATACAGTACATGAGGGTAGGCACCAAAGGTAAAACTGAGAGACAGAACTTAAACTGAGGGGATTCGATATGGCATTGGAACTGGAATCCGGTGGGCTTAGTGGATAAAGTGTCAGCACGTAGAGCTGAAAACCTGGGTTCGAGTCATGGTGCTGAAGAGAATTTTTCTCTGTTCTATCCTCCTTCATCGATACCATGAGACAATTGCATTGACGTATGCACAGATGAAGCAAAGACCATGGTAGGTCCTGTTGCTGGCACTGTTACAAGGGTCAAGAAAGTTTGAAAAAACTGTACAAGTAGTCATTGTGCACTACACCGACACGCCCTCGCAACGAAAAAAAAATACCAACATTATTAAAGCGAGTACTACACAACGTCGTCTAAATTATCAACTTTGTTAAGGCATGACCTTTGCAGTGTAGGCTACACAAAATCCTGTATGAAGATATGGGAAGTATACACAAGTCATTGTTATTAGTTATTTATTACACACAGACGTGCGCTGGTTGTCGCTTGATAAGCGTTGTCTTCACTTTTGAATGACCAGATTATTTGAATGATTAGGAATGGTTGTGCAAATTATGTTACTTGACACACATTTAAAAAAAAAAATTAACGAATTCAGCACATCCATACAAGGGAAAAAGAAGGCTATATTCAATGCTAATGACAAAATTGCCGCATTGAAGACAAAAATAACGTTCTACATGGAAAGAGTCTAGAATAAGGATCTGACATGTTTCTCATTGACTTCAAACTTTATAGAATAAAATAACATAAAATGAATAACTCATTCATAGCAATAATAAAATAGCACCTTGATAATTTGCTTCAAAATATGAATTCATACTTTCCAAGGGACACTCAGGAATCGATTCGAAACAAATATGAGTGGATAGTAGATCCATTTCCAGTGAAGTCAAAACTATCAGTCCTCAATGCGCCCTCAAACCACTTCCCGAATTTTGGGCTGTTAGGGGAGGAACTTTCCATATTAAGTTCAAAAGCTAAATTGTTTGGATGCAGAAGACGATATGCATCTTCAACTGACTTCTTTGACACCTGACATTGACGAACTCTGTTGTAAGAAACAGGCACATTCTTCACATTAATTCGGGTTTAAATGTAACATTGTAACATTTTATAAATATCTTAACTACCGGTACTACTTATAATTATAATATTATAGATTTAAATAATATTGTCTCCAGTTCGTTTTTACTATTGTTTCCTTTATAGATATACCTTATTATTATACTTTCGTATAAATATCATGTGTATTATGTTTCACAGAACATAACTTATACAGACAGAACTAAACAATAACATTTCTTGGGGCTCCACGAGAAACTTTTGCTTGGAAAAGGGCTCCGTGGCTCAAAAAGTTTGGGAACCGCTGCACTAGAAAGACTGACGAGAATTTTGAAGACAAGGGAATGAAAAACAAAAAGTAACTTTCTAGGACACATAACTGAATACTAGAAGCAAAACTATCTCTAAGAATGTATATGTGTAAAAGTTATTAGCTCATATTTACACACCTAATAATTTATTTATCGTAGATCTACATCTGACAAATATAGGGGACCCGAATTCGTTTCCTAACCAAGAAGAGAATTTATTTATGTCCCACAGAGACTAGGTGTTTGCATGTGTGTGTGAGGTGTGGAGAATGGGCTCATAATCCTCACAAGAGATACGAAGAAGTATACTAGATTTTGAGAAAGAACAGTCGTCATAAATAATGATGTTTTGATTATGGTTTCAAACATAATTGCACAAACAGTAATGTACAATAGAGAGCTCCTCTGACTGACTCACTGACGTCAATGTGATGAACGAATAGTGCGATTCGTTTGGTTAACAATGAAAAAACAACACCACGAAGTTCAACTGAGAAAAAAAGATAACAAGCCTCTCTTTCAAAATGACATCCGTATTAATAACAGACAATGGCTTCCTTCTTATTATGATTTGGTTCCTTTAAATTTGTAACGTGACAGTCGTCCTTTGTTACGATTTACCAAGGTTCTATGTTGTATCTAGGGGAGGAATGTTTTCCTATATGTCTCTTTCTCAATTTGTTTTCAGCTCAGTAAATGGTCAGATAAGAAGTCCCTACTTCTTTGCTAGTACCAGTGCTACTACTAAGTAACAAGTTGAACACCTTGTTATGGATCAAGGTGATGGTGGAAAGTAAATAGAATGACTGCAGATGAAACAGGAGTGTCCGAGAAAACATGTTCAACACTGATGGAGTAAGTTGAGACTTTTAATTTACCTGATTTTGCTACAGTTTAAATGGTATTGTTGTTGTTGTTGTTTAGTCTATTTCAAGTCATTCGGCATACGAAAATTAGCAGGCAGCAGCTTGATATTGACTCTTCGTAGATGTTGTATGATTATTCTTATATATTTATATTTATTGATGAGGAAGATAATAATATAATTTATCTAATATAATTAATATATTTGACTTCCAATCAAAAAGTTTGTATAAACAAGATAAATAATTTTATTAACATGATATTCTATACGGACATTTGACATACTCAACATTCTGAGACATGTATTTGGAATACCGTAATTTCCCATAACTATGGCCCAGGCACTCAACTATGGTCCAAAACGCATTATGTACTACTTAGTCCCCCAAAGAGTTCGGTGTTTGCCATTTAAGGCGCCACTGTGATGGAATTATGTTCCCCAAGATGCTTCTATCTACCATTACACGTGGCAATGATATGGATGCTTAACAAGGTCAGTGTGCATCGTTCTATTGAATGTGTGAAGACACGAAATCATTCAGTTTGTGTTTGTCTGTTTTACGAGTATTAAGCTCTCCTCTGTAGAACTGGTAAATTATAGATATATGATTGTTTGTACAATTAAACCTGACTATATAGTGTTTACTTTCACGTAATAATTAGACTGGAAGAGGTTAAGGACTCTGCGTGAAAAATGTTTAACCTCAAGGCTAGAAGTCAGTCCTCAATTATGTACCACAATTTTTCGTGGACCATAGTTGTATTTCATTTTGAAATATTTGTTTTAGTGAAATGTGAACAATTTGATAATTTACTTCTGCAAATGCGGTATCTCAGTATATTCTAAAACACCATTTAACATTATAGTCCAGTAAATAAAGAAGCAGGCTGTTCCAGCATCAATGGTACTAGCACGAATAATGGTCCGGTAAAATGAAAACTTCAGGGTAGAAGGATCACAACCGTCCCTGTAAGTGACTATGGGAGCGATGAAATTAAATTGGATACAGATTATGATGTTTCCGATGTACTCTCCATATTTACAGACAGTGAGTCAGATGTGGAAAAGAAGACGAAATCTGTTAAAATAATGCTAAAAGCACATAGTTATATGGTAGTTACTTATGAAGAGGAATTGTTGCCAGGGAAAGTTTTGGAAGTGAAGAACAATGGAGCTGTTGTTTCATGTATAGTAAGAAGCGACAATTACTGAGGTGGCGAGAAGTGGAAGACATTTTATTCTATAGAAAGGAAAACATAATAAAACAAATTGAAGGCCCCATATGCGTCTCGAAAAAAAGATATATTTTCAATTTCAGAATTACAAGAGAAGTGGAGATTCAAAGGATAGAAATAAGCCTACTGAATATAGTTCTCAGTATGATAAATAAACATTATCAGTGAATTTATTTACATAATATTTTGCTAAGAATGTGTTAGTTTATTTTGATACCATACCTTTGATCTTTAATATACACTCACCGGCAAAAAAACCGGGCCAACTACATTTTCTTTAAAATTTTTGAAAATTGTAGGATTTTTTAAAATAATTGTAGGTGTGCTGAGGTTCATTTAGTTATTAATTTATTTTGTGATACGTAACAATGTAATACTGAATACGTAATAGCCAACAATGATCTGAAAAGGAGATTCGTTCTTCTTGCAATATTGTGTCTAAACTTCTCGAACTCATTTCAAGCTATGTTGAAGAAGTCTACAGACTGGTAAGCTCTCGAGGCAGGATTGGAGTACTTCATTGTATACAAATGTCACTAAGTCCTACCGACTCAGCATTGATAGAAGATAGGAATAGTCAGCGTTATGTGGCTGCAGTTCTTGGGACCAGAAGAGCCTTCCAGAAAATAAGGCAAGTTAACGTGTGTGAGAGAACTGTAAGCAGACGTCTGGATGAATGTGGGCTGAATTCCAGAAGACCAGCTAAAGGCCCAGAATTGCTCCAAGCAACATCGTGTTGAACGATTACGTTTTGCTCACAATCATGCTAATTGGAACCTGGGGTAGTGGCGACGAGTGCGCTTCACAGATGAATCGATTTTTAGTTTACAGATGGACGTGAAAGAGCGTGGAGAACAGAAGGAGAACGTTTTTCTTCATGTACCTTCAGTTCACGTGTGAGTTTCCAAGGTGGATCAGTAATGGTATGGGATGGCATTTCGTATGAAGCTCACACAGAACTTGTTTTCGTTAATGGAGGTGCTTTGACTGTTCCAAAACACATCGAAGAAAGTCTAAATTAACATGTGGTACCATATGCCCCACTTATTGGTGAAACGTTCCTGTTAATGAATGACAATACTCGTCCTCATGCTACAAGAATAGTGGATGAGTTCCTTCACGACGTTGGATTGAATAGTATGGCATGGCCAACAAGAAGTCCTGATATAAACCCTATTGAACATGTGTGGGTCTTTCACGACGTTGGATTGAATAGGATGGTATGGCCAGCAAGAATTCCTGATATAAACCCTATTGAACATGTTTGAGGAATGCTAGGGAAGCGAGTTAGAAGTCGTCTAACTCCTCACAGCAACTTACAGTAGCTCCGAAATGTTCTAAGTAAAGAATGGAATAGTATCGACCAGACTGACATTCAGAATCTGATCGAAAGGTTGAATCGGCGAATGGTAACAGTCACGGGGAGGCAATATCCGCTATTAATAACATCCGGGTGGCCACAAAATCAGTTGAACATTTGGAAGAAAATTGATACAATTTGTAAGTTTTTACACCTTTTAATTATATCCATTGTTTGGCGTTGAAAATAATAGCGCAAGTGATAATAAAAAAGAGTTTTTTTCTGGGTTTTCTGATTCTCACCTCATAAAAAAATTGAGAAACTTTAGGTGGCCCAGTATTTTTGCCGGTGAGTGTAGTTGTTCATTATTGCAGGAAAATGGCTTTCAGATTTCACTTGTTTATTGTGTGTTTATGCAATGTGTACTAATAAAAAGAATCTGTGTACTTTTAATTTATTTTTAATATTTCTGTGCTAGATTATGTTTCTACCATTAAATTAGAAACTCAATGTTTGATTTACGAATGATTACAGCTCCAGTTATAGTCCATTCATGCTTTCAAGCGTGAATATATGAGTGGACCATAGTTGGGCCACTCAGAATACAACTATGTACCAATGCTTAATATTTTTTAACACTTGTAATTAAATCATTTCAAACACATATGTCAATATTTATTTAATATACACTTACAAGAGTCCGAAGCCAAATTTTCTCTTAATCTGGATGAATAGTATTGAATATACAAAGAAAAATGTGACAAATGTGGACCATAGTTAGGGGAAACTACGGTACGTTTATTTGGCATAGTACGTTTTCAGTCACAAAAATTTTGTATACAATAAATTTGGTATACCTTAACAAACAGAAATAGAATGAATTTAATAAATTTGGTATACCTTAACAAACAGCCATTGAATGATTTAATATGGTGCGGAATACAGGCACAGTAGTAGTATATTACTAATAGATTAAAGTTATGACCAAAAGTACTTAAATAAATTCTGTTATTTTGCTTGTATTGTTGGTAATTCAGTGAAATATTCTTTAGCTTCCTATTTACTCTGGTGTAATGCTTTCTCTGTGGATCCTTTATCCTCCTCCCTGCATCCAATGTGCGTCCGTTATTATTGTTGGTTCTTTGTTTATAATACAAATTCCCTGCATAAGACAACTGGAAACCGGATCTAGAAGTTCGTATGAATTCACACGCCATTTTAGTGAAGATTAGTAGGAAACAACTAATATACTGGAAAATTTACCAAATTAAGGTAACTATGGCTTCACTGCAACACTGAAAGTGAAGAATGTTATTATTAATATCCTCTGGAAATTGTTCTGCAATACCAATGGATATACGAGTACCAATCAGGAGACCCGGATTCGAGTCCCTGTACCATATGAAAGTTTCTCTTAAAATTAATAACATAATACTGAAAGTGTTTTCTTATAAAAACTGCAGTAGGCTAAATTGAGTATGCTAAATGCGGTAGAATAAATTTAGGTAGACTAAACATGAGTAGGTGAAAGAATAGTAGGTGAAAATAAAGTGTGCTAGAATTGATTATGTCAAATGTCCATATGCCAATTTTTGTATAGCAAGTGACATGGAATCGAAACTATCCGAAGAGAGGTCTGAACCTCACAAGTGATACCAAGAAGGCACCACTGATGAGGGAACTAGGCCAGGAGATAATGGAGTAGGGTGGCCAATTCCTTTCCCCCTCCATTAGTCTTTTCAAATATATCATAGTACCATCAGTCTCTCACCTTGTCTGTGTGAAAATTTAGTTTGTCTTCTGATTGTAAACTTATTAAAAAGTGAAGTATTATTGCTATTATTTTTCTTCTTGCTTCAAGGATTAGCACACTTCTCTATTCCGACTTCACAGGTCCTTTGAGAGCAGCGAAACTTCTGAATTTTTCGCATAACCTAGAAAATAAAGCTGGGGTTTATTTTGAGTATTAGAGTCCAGAATGTACAGGCCTATGAATGGTGATGAATGTCTGCCTTACTCTACGTGTAGAGCGACTAAAAATACGGAGAATTTTTTGTCAGAATATGGAAATGAGAAGGTCAAAATATTAAAAATATTAAATTTGGTATGACGTAGAATGAAATAATATGATTTCCTTGGCTTCAATTTTGATACAAGATAAATAATCCACAATCAAGTATAAAGGTAAAACTAACAATAGTATTTACCTATTTTAACGCTATAATAAAATGTTTATTTTAAGTTATGAGTACAAACCTGAAAGTAATATCATTTATATAAGGGAATATTTATTTACATCAAAATAACAACATAGAATCAAAGTAATCTACTTGTTGCAATACACAACCGATCATTTCTCTACATTTTGATGAAGCAAACTGTATCGTTCCATGTATTGTAGGTCCCTATCACCACGACATGGGCGTCCCTCAGGTTGAGGATATAGGAGACGACCTCCAGATATGGAGGGTAGCTGCGAATATGTTGAATAAGCAATCGTGGTCCTTCAGCTTGGGGGTTGGGCGAAGAGCTAACAACCCATCACCGTAGAAAAAAGCGTGTTACGAAACCATACAATTAGCCTCGGGTAGATGAAATTATTGGGTATCATCAGTGCTATTTTAGGCGTAAGAGATCGACTATTGATCAGATTTTTGTATTCGACAGATATTGGAGAAAAAAATGGGAGTATAAGGGTACAATTCATCAGTTATTCATAAAATTCAAAAAGGCATATGACTCTGTTAAGAGAGAAGTTTTATATAATATTCGCATTGAATTTGATATTCTCAAGAAACTATTTCGATTAATTAAAATGTGTCTCAGTGAAACTTATAGCAGAGTCCGTATAGGCCAGTCTCTATCTGATGCTTTTCCAATTCACTGCGGGCTAAAGCAAGGACATGCATTATCATCTTTACTTTTTAACTTTGCTCTAGCATATACCATTAGGAAAGTTCAAGATAACTCAGAGGGTTTGGAATTGAACGAGTTACATCAGCTTCTTGTCTATGCGGATGACGTGATGTTAGGAGTCCTTTTACTTGTTTATGTACTGTATCTATGAGAGATGTTGATATATGATATAAGCGTAGTAGATATTTACGATACGAGTGTCAAAAATAGCATTTTATGTTGTGAGTAGGAATTTTTATGAAAGAAGGCATAGACCAAGTGTAGCAAACCTACGAATAAAGTAGCATCATTTTTAACATTATGTGTCGTACACTATTTTTGGACAGCCGTTATATAATGTTATAATTATTTATTTACACAATATTACTGCCGCTAGAGTATTGATCGACATAACAGGTACAGAATTGAATACCATCTGGCTGTAAATTTATTAAACGTATGGCTGAAGTCAGTGTTACCAACCAAGGAACAAGAAATGACCCTATATCGTATTAAAAATCCTCCTAAAATGCATAGAAACCCCCACATTTTTTAGTTTACACTTGCAAAAACGCAACATAAAAATTAGCAAATGTGATAATACATACAAAATTGAATAGAAAAAAATATTCACACATTATACACAATGAAATGCAATAGAATAGAATAGTCTTTGAATTTCACATAATTCGTCCTCCCAGTACGATCTGGTTGACTCCTGATGCATCGGGACAACAATGTGTTGCATTTTGCAAGTATTGCCACAGTGCACTGAAAGTCCATAACACTTGAACCTTGCTGAGTGCCGACTTCTACTCGGGCAAGCAGACAATAAAATTAGTTTCAAACTAAAAATGTTATTCATAGCTCTCGTGACTGGCATTTGTTGCGTTAATAATTAGTATGAAGTAAAATCTAATTAAGAAAGCATATATGTATAATAGTATAAAATAAATTACAATCAGTAATATCAAAAGCATAAATTTAGATTGGGTAAATTATTTAACTGTATTTTACTGCAGGCACTATTGTTGTGTAGGCCAAGACTAGGAAGGTGAATACGTGTGCAACGCGGTGACGCACAAAAAAAAAAATCGATTTTCTAAAACTCATTCTAAATAGGAAAAAAATACCACATGGCAAAGCTGAATAGTCAGGGAACATTAACTACATTACTCCCACCGCTTCACGCAAAATTTGAGGCTGTATGACAGTCGAAACTTCATCATCTCTTTTAGTGCACATATCTTTTCTCAGCATTGTCTGTGTAAGCTTACATTCTACAACTATATTATTTATTCGGTGTATAGTTTGAAGTGAATAGTTACTGATTCTGATGAAGCCGGTAAGTATGAATACATTTTAAATGTTTTCATCGATATTGTAATTATTTTGACGAAGACAAGTGCTCTGAATAAATGTCTTTCTTTTCATTATTTTCATAGGCTAATTTTAGCAAACTGGAGTGTATTAATTCACTTCCGGGTAGTTCCCGGTACTGTTTTTTACTGTAATAGAAAGGTTAAGGCTTCTGCTTCACGATTTCGTAAAAATCAGCCGCAGAATCGCGCAATTTTCCAAGGTATAGGTTCATTAACCCTTTCCAACCCTGTGTGCATAATTATGCACATCACCAAAATTCTTTTTTTTTTTTTCTGCAAGAAGTGCACAGATTTTATAAAACTGTCTTTATTTTAGGATGTTGAAATAGTAATTTATAAATTACTTTGTAAAAATATATATACGTGCTGAAGAAAAAACGGTGGGAAAGCTAAAATCAATTTTCAAATTTTTAAAATTTAAATTTTGCAAAAAATAACCTTTAGGCCTCCACATGTCAAAATATGAAGGGGGAGGAAAAAATATACTATGTAAAAATGAAAATTTAGATTTCAAGGGATCAAGTAGAGTATTAGTGTAAAGTAAACTAGACCTGTTAATGGAAATGTAGATTTTTCAACCATATGCTTATTTCTGTTTTATATTACTCGAATTTTTAGGGCAACCGGATGGTAATACATTGACTCAAAGGAAGTTCTGTAACATGATGATGCGACGAAGTTTACCAAACATTAACGAAAAATTAGGGAATTTGTGAAAAATTACCTAGTAGGCTATGAAAATTACCGAGACGAACAAATACAAGGGTGGATCGGAAAGTAACGCACAATAATTTTTTATGAGTTGATATTGCGGTTGAGATGTTACCATTTCACCGATATATTGTTTGAAGTTTTCACTACAGACACAATTTGTTTTGCGTGTGCAGCTCTAGCGAGAGAAGAGTGTACTACGCAACAAAAATGGCCCGCATGTTACTGTTCTCAACTTGTAAAGAGCAGCGAAGTGTTGTGCGATTTTTGTGGGCTAAAGAACATAACCCGAGTAAAATTCACAGGGACATGTGTGGCATATACGGGGAAGACTGTATGGACCGTAGCAACATCTCCAGGTGGTTCGCATTCTTCGCAGACGGCCGTGAGAACCTTTGTGATTCGCCACGTTCCAGGCGGCCGGTAACAGCTACAACCCAGCGGAATGTCACAGACATTGATGCGGCAATTTTGAACGACCGGCGGATCCAACTGCGAACCTTATCTCAGCAGTTTAACATTTCATACGATGCAGTGTACGATATCGTGCATGACATATTTAAAACTCATAAAGTTAGTGGGGTGCCTAAGAACCTGACAGACGACCACAAGGATCAGCGAATGATGACATGCTTGGACACTTAAGGCGTTACGCTGCAGAAGGGCATGACTTTATAAAAGGAATTGTCACTGGTGATGAGTCCTGGGCGTACCACTTCACGTCCGAAACAAAGCAGGTCTCTATGGAGTGGAAACATGCTGCTTCCCCAGTAAAGAAAAAATTCAAAGTGACGCATTCTGCTGAGAAAGTGCTTATGACAGTGTTCTGGGATATGCATGGTGTTTTGTTGGTGGACTTTGCTAAACACGGGACCACTGTGAATGCTGCAGCCTACATTCAAGTTGCGTCGTGCCCTTCGTGACAAACGTGGTAACATTAATGCTGACGATGTCAGACTTCTTCATGACAATGTTCGCCCCCATGTTATGGCTTTTGTTCGTGAGAAAATCAACACATTTGGTTACGAGGTACTTTAGTATCCACCATACAGTCCAAACCGTGCACCGTCGGACTTTCATCTGTTTGGTCCCATGAAGAAATTCCTGGCCGGCCATTGCTTTGCGACCGATGCAGAATTGCAATCAACTGTAGCTATACTTCAACCGAACGGACTTCTATGAACAGGGTATACCGAAACTGTTACCACGATTGGAGATACGTGTTGAGAAACGTTGGAGCCTATGTACAAAAGTAGCTAAAAGATGTGAGTTCATCGTGTGTTTTTTATTTCTGTTTACCTATTAAACTTTTTTTTAATTATTATGCGTTATTTTCCGATCCACCCTCGTAAAAGAAATAAAGCGTAGTTCACATTTTAAGTCAGAAATTAAATGAAGATGGATCAGAGCACATAAAACGTAGAATACATTCATTAAGAAAAACAGTGATTGTCTCAAAGAAATATTCGCGATTCCTAAAGTAATGAATCAACCGGAACGGCTAACGAAGAAATTTCAGGAGTTGAGTGAGAGAATCAAAAGAAGAAAGAAGGTTTACCTAGAAGTACAGATACGAAAGTGTTAAGTTAAATATGCTACTCAGGTGAAATTAGTAACTTGATTGTTTGTTGAAGCTGGTAAAGAATATAATATGAAATAATAGGAACTAATAAAAAGTTAAGCTTATATCCTTGCTATAGTGTCTTACAGGAGGCAAAATTGGATTGCTATCTGTACAAGTCATATGATGCTACCGATACTTTTGCTAAGATAAAGTTACAGATTTTATTGGACTATACGATTATACGCATTTGGAAGACGAAAACAACTCATTGGTGTTAATTTGCAAATGGGGATCTGAAGGATTACAGCAAGCAGAGATTTCAGAATTATATGATCACGACACATATTTCTCAGAGTTCTTTTATACCACTTCAACTAATTTGTAGCAAAATAAAAAGTTGATCTGGTAGAACTCTACTCCTTCTTCGCCTTGTTATTGTCGCGCTAATAGAATAAGATATCTCAAAGAATCTACTAACATAACAAATGAAATTTTCTGATGAACCATCATCATCATCATCATCATCATCATCATCATCATCATCATCAGGCTGATCAATGTGAGTCAGATTTTTAAGTAATAATAAGCATGAATATTTAGGTTAAACTTATATTTTGATTTTAACGAATTAAATGGCTTGAAATGGTAGAAATAATATTTTTCTTCATAAAAAATATTTCATATCCAGTAAAATATAATAAATTAGTAAGATAGCACGTTTAGACTCAATTAAAGTACAAAAATAATTTTGGCCGTCTAAATCTGCCAAATACCCCACTGTGCGACGGGTGGGAGAGAGCATCATAATAATATACATAATACGAGTAACAAAGAAACCAAGTGAGGGAAACATGCTTGCAAGATGCGATAGTGGCCGAACAGAGGATACACGATCATGATATTCATTATTCAATTACACAACACAGTAGTTTCACTGTAATTAATTTTACAATTAAATCTTAATGAAGTAGTTTAGAAAAACACCCCAAAAACCCTCTAAAATTTATCTTCCCCCTGAAAACCCCTAACATTTTTATCCCTCCAAATCTTCCCTGTAAAAGTGTTTTCCCAACAAAATTTGGGGGGAAAACCCCCCAAGTTGGCAACACTGGCTGGAGTTCAAAAATGAATACAGCAATTCTGAAAGTGAACCGGAAAAAAGAAGCTGCAGGGACAGTAACATAGAAATAAATTACTACTAGCAAAATCAAAGGAAGCTATGTTTTTTTTTATTTATTAATTAAGCTTCCTTTATGAAAAGGTTGCCAGGTTTGACAAAGTGTATTATATATAATTTGGAAAACACACCTAAAAGGTATCATACCTATCATAATGCATAAGTTTATGAAATTTTACAAGTTAAAGAGTGTTCCAGTAAGTGCAGCGAAAAGTTTCTTTCCACTAATTCAGGTGATGTTTGAAATCATAATTTACTTCCCATAAATTCTGCCAAGTGTGTTACCAGCAATGATTTTACACATAATGAATTTCTGTAAGCTACTATGACAGTTGCACTAATAATACTGGTCAAGAAATTTTAATAAATTGCATGTATGGGAAGTAAAACCAATCAATTCAATTTAATTTGACCTCCTAAACTCGAAAATTATAACGAAATTGCTTATTTGATTCTTGCTTTCAATATATTTTGAATTTTATGGTATATTATACATTCGCCACAAAATAACAAGTACTGGTAAATGTTTTTTTTTCAACTTCTGAGGTCAAGGTAGCGGATTCTTATGTAAATTGATGTGCTGATTCCGGGAATGTCATTGGATTTTTTTTCTATCGGGTCTAGTTCAAAAGATATTCAAGAAATGATATTCAACAAAAACCAAAATTTCTTTGTCAGTAAAAAATGGACTTTCCTGGTTTACTGTGCAGAATGTTATGACTGGCCAAGATATCTAAACATAACAGTAAGTGTGAACCTAATAGCTACTGTATATTACAGAAAGGTCGCTTTTCAAAGTACTGCAGCCACTGGAACAAAATATTAGTCTCATCCCATGTAGTTCAACGAATCATTGAATCTCTGTAAGTGTGAGGCTGTGCTGGCTCACAAGATGGCGAAAATGTTGAATTTATAATTTCTTACAAGATTTTATAACGTTTTTGGAATCTAAGTTAATACGTTTTTGCCAACCCGACTCCGACTTCAAATTTACTCTTGCTCACAGGTCTGCAAGAAACACAGTTTATATGCGTGAAGCAACAAACTTGGGCTAGGGAGCGGGGTGAATTTTTCGGGAGTCCTTTTCCATTTATTCAGAATTCTTTTGGGTGCAATATATCTATCAATCTACTACATAGACCTTCAATTGCTTCCTTTCCGACGGAAACCATGCTCGGTATTTTCAACGTCTTTAAAAGTTCACCACCCTCGGCAGTTTTTATTCCCATAGTTTTGGGTTACAATAAGCATCGTATCCACTAGGTAAGCAAGGACAATTGTTCATATGTTAATATGTGGTATTGCCAAATTGAACAAATATTTAAGCAAGTATATAAGTAAATTTGGAGACCACTTAGAAAAGTAATAAACGTTCACTTCTTTCTTTATATGCGACTTAAGTTTTCTATTATGAAAAGCTATGTATAGAAGTCAAATGTTGCCTTCTTTTTTCGGGAAACATCCATAGAATTACCCACATCCCTTAAGGATAATACACACTCGCCTAATTTGGAAAAGCGGTTCACATAGTGAACATTTGTGATTTGCGTCGTCGCAGTGCAATGTGCTTGCAAATAGAAGTACTGATTTGTTGGGATTATTAGATTTCGTATTGAATGTGAGCGATTCCGGGTTCGATTAGTGTCGGGGTAACCGATTATCCTGAATGTGTTTTTAGTGGTTTTCCTCAATCTCTCCGGGAAAATGCAGCGGTTGATACATACCACATACTTTCCAATCTGACACTGAGAGTAATCAATCCAATTTCCCATTTGAATCTGCATAAGCGCTGCAATTGACACGACCTCGTTAAGTAACATTACACAGACTTTAGATCCACATTAACATATGTAGTAGGAAGGTGAGAGAAACAAAGCAAATTATGGAAACAATGAAACCGATTACAAACCACACGCACACAACATGTAAATGAGGCTTCAGCAAGAGCGGCAGAAACACAAGGATGTGGGATAACTGGAATTACGAATGGGATACGCAAACCAACAGCTAATTCCGAAAAAGGCTTGACGCCAACAACACCTGGAGGATGGTGAATAATACGAAATCGATTAACCGACAAATTAATTTGACAAAAGTACAACAAAATTAGAGGATCATTAAAACCATTCAAAGAATCTCATGTCAAAAGACAAAGTAAAATGTTGTGCTGAAATAAACTGTATTAAACAAGAAATACTTCAAGGTTTCACACTCCGGAAGAATTGTAATATGCTCTTCATTTGCATAATGACTAAGCTGCGAATTTATGCCTATATGCCTATTTTAATCCTTAATCTGAAGACACAAGCTTTTAGATTACATAACCATTTTAAGGCATTGTGAGTATTACATGTGAATTCTATAGTGCCTAGAGTTGCCTATTTCACTAGTAAATGCCTATTTGCTTATAAATGCCTAAAAGTTGCCTAAATATCCGTATTATATATTATATTTCAATTTATTGACTTTTCTATCAATATTTTTTTAATCTGTAATTTGTTTCTTTTTTATCCAGCAGAGGGCAGTGATGCCATACAACTATAGATAATTTGTGTGTTACGTCTTACTGCCACCAGAGCGCGGAGAAATCGAATAATTTAAGTTCTACCAATAAGGAAAAAATGTATTTCGAAAGCCGCGTGAATCATTGGTGGTAGTTCACTAGGGTAGTTGTTTTAAACTGTGTATCCGTTTTGTGAGTTTAGTATGGAGTTGACTTTTCTGCTATAATACGTGAAATATACGTGGAGATATGCCAAAGCAAAAGTCATCAAGAGCATACGTTCTCAAACAATGGATCGATGGTGATCCTAACTTCTCATCAGATGGAAAAGTTATATATTGCCAACATGCTGCAGAGAAGTAAGAAAACTCAGTATCTTTTGTGTTATGCATGACAGTTTAAATTAATTAATGTTCTATGTTATGTTTAGGTTAAATGCGAGAAGAAATATCATATTGACCAGCACAAGGGTACCAATATGCATTTAATGAAAATTAAACAGATCAACACTACAGTACAGCCTTTCTTGTCCGAATTTCCAAACAATGATACAAAGGAATTCTATGAGGACTTGTGCAGAACTGTGGTGAAAGCAAACATTCCTTGGAGGAAGCTAGATAATGTGTACCTCAGGAACTTTCTACACTAATACACCAACAAGATTATCCCTAACGAGTCCACATTAAGAAAAAATTATCTGAGTGCAATATATAGTTCGGTGAGTCTGTAAAATTTGAACTTTAATTTATTTAAACTTAGATGTGTTAAAACAATTAATTTTAAGGTTACTTTTATTTAGTTATGTTATTCTTATGTCTGTTGCAGACCATTGATGAAATCAAACGTGACAGGGAAATTCATCCTTCTGGCTATCTATTGATGAAACTACGGACAAGTGTGAGAGAATGATTGTTAATGTGGTTGTTGGGAAACTCTCTTCCAATGATACAGGGATACCGCATTTAATATTGTCCAAAGAACTTGAGGTCACCAACCATTCAGTGATTGTAAGAACGGTTAGGGATGCTATGAGTAAGTAAAAATCAATAAGATATTCCTGAATTGTTACAAATTTTATTTTCAAAACTTAATTGCTATGATTTTTTTAATTTATTTTAGGAATGTTGTGGCCACAGGAGAACAACGACGAAAACCTTCTTGTACTTTTAACAGACGGTGCACCATATATGATTAAAGCTGGACAGACACTGAAGGTGTTGTACCCAAAAATGCTGCACGTGACTTGCTGTCCACACGCACTTTATAGACTGGCTGAAAAAATAAGGTCAAAATGTCCCTCTGTGAACAACCTCATCCCTACAGTAAAGAAGGTTTTTTTCAAAGGCACATTCTCGAATTACTGCATTAAAGGAAATTTTGCTAACAACGTCTCTGCCACCACAGCCAGTTGTTACACGTTGAGGTACGTAGTTAGAAGCTGCCTTCTATTATGCAGAACATGTCGACAAAATTAAAGAGGTAAATTGCTTAATGTAGCCTATTGATATTTGTTTTAACATTTAATCAGTTTATGAGAAACTAATATTTGGAAGTGTTGAATATCTTTATTTTAATATAACTTGCAGTCACTAATTTTGTTTAATTTTGTAGGTTATTGATACTTTTAATGAGGACCAGGCGGCAAGCATAGGAGAGGCAAATATTATCCTGACAAACCCAAAGCTAAGATCTGATCTTGCTTTTATTAAAGCAAACTTTGGAAAGCTGCATGCTTACATAACGAAACTAGAAACGAGGAGTATTCCACTCCACAGTGCTGTGCAACTTATGAAGGAAGTATAAACTATTCTTCAAGAAATAGCAAGCAGTCTGAGAGAAGCAATGAGAAATAAATATTTGAAAATTGTGAAAAGAAATCTTGGTTGGGAGCAAGTGTTATTGGTGACAGAAGCACTTGTTGGAAATGACATTGACATTACTGCGTTCCCACTGGTTTGGTCCCCAGCTGAGATTGGATCCTGAAGTATTGCCCCATCACTTCATGTGAAGTGGAGAGGAGTTTCTCCCGATTTAAGAACATTCTTACAAACAACAGGCATCATTTCTCATTACATTTGGAGGAATATTTAATTATTCACTGCTACGCTATGGTCGTGTTAGCCATTAAGAATTTGTTAGTGCCTTTTTAAATGCCTATTTTAGAATTTTGAATGCCTATTTTGCTTGCCTACTGCAACTGTTTTTAGTGCCCAAAATCCGCACCTTAATAATGACAAATTGATTATTTTCATAGGCCACGTAACTACAAAAAAAAAGTTGGGAAATAAAAAGATTTTGCCAACAAAAGTATGTTCATTTCGTTTGTAAGAACTGTAAATGTGTTAATCTCAACCCAGTAGCTACTAGAATTCTCAATAGATGTGCAACCATTATAACCTTACCTGAAATCCCTGTATGCAGAGTGTCCACATATGTAGACCAATAATCATACCCTGCAAATTTTTTCTTGACAATCAAGAAAACAATACAATATTAATATTAGCTCAACTCGCCATATGAGGCAGGACCTTCTGTTTTGCAAGTTAGCTTCGCAAAGCTATTCACGGTTGGTTATTCAGGAAAGATTTATGCACTATTTTAAAACATATTTTCTACTGCACTTTAGTTTTTATATATATATATATCTGTTTATCAAGCATTTTCATAGATGCGGGGTTTAACACTTCTTGATCACTGGTTGCCGAAGTTCTTTTTCAATTCGCCAGCCCAACGCATATTTTGACTTCCAATAACTCGTGGATCCCATGCTGTGAACATATAGTCCATCGGTCCTGATCCAAACGCATCATGTGTCCTACCCATCTCTTCAGGTTCCTGGTTATGTCGGCAGTATCTTTTATTCTGGGTTCCGTTTCTGATGGTTCATGGTGTATTCTGTCCCTCTATTTAGAATTTTGCGCTCCGCTTTTCTCTGGAATCTTCTAGGCATGTCTCGTTTCCTTTCCCTCAGTGACAAAGTTTGAGCTCTTTATATGAGGACTGGAAGCATGCAGTTGTTCATTATGTGTCCCTTAATTTCCATGTTGTACTATTTGTCCGAGGTATAAAATTGAGGCTCCAAATTTTGAACTTGCTGCAAATATTCTAATTTCTTATGTAATGTTATCCTTGAAAGATACACTCTGGTCAAGGTATATATACTCTTCTAAGCTTATATATTCAAATTCGCTATTGCCCTATGACTTTTCTTTTACAACTATAGATAATCATTTTAGTGTTTTGTGGATTTAATTTTAGTGTTACAATTTTGCTGTTCAAATGCAATTGTGTTAGGGTGATTTCTAGTTTCCAGGTTAGGCAATAAGTGCAATGTTGTATGCAAATCAGAAAGGAGGCTTAGGATTTTTACCTAATTTAGCCTACGTTGAGTTCACTTAATATGTTAACTCTTCTGAATACTTCTTCTAGGAGACAATTGAAACGATTGGCAAAAGTCTAATCAATTTTTATTGGTTCGGTCAAAAATCATTGATTACTCTAATCATGCCACATTTAATCTACAGATCAACGAACAGGTGGATTTTAGTTTTATATTAACCACCAGCATAGCTCAGGGAAGGTGCTTTTGTCTGCTTTTTGGAAACTACGCTTGGGCGCGGTTTCGATTTCCGCTTGAGCTCATCGCTTGGTTGGTTTTTCCGAGGTCAGTGATGCTATGGCCTAAAGAAACCAGAGCCATTGACTCTGAAAGGAGGTGGTAGTAAGTCTTCTTAGTGATACAATGGCCTAAAGAATCCAGAGCCACTGCCTCTGAAAGGAAGTGGTAGTAAGTTTTCTTAGTGATGCTATGGCCTAAAGAAACCAGAGCCACTGACTCTGAAAGGAAGTGGTGATAAGCTTCCTTAGTGATACTATGGCCTAAAAGAACCAGAGCCAATGACTCTGAAAGGAGGTGGTAGTAAGATTCCTTAGTGATGGTATGACCTAAAAGAACCAGAGCCACTGACTCGGAAAGGGGGTGGTAATAAGCTTCCTTAGTGATGTTATGGCCTAAAAGAACCAGAACCACTGACTCTGAAAGGAGGTAGTAGTAAGCTTCCTTAGTGATGCTATGGCCTAAAAGAACCAGAGCCAATGACTCGGAAAGGACGTAATAGTAAGCTTCCTTAGTGATGCTATGGCCTAAAGAAACCAGAGACACTGACTCTGAAAGGAGGTGATAGTAAGCTTCCTTAGTGATGCTATGGCCTAAAGAAACCAGAGCCACTGACTCTGAAAGGAGGTGGTAGTAAGCTTCCTTAGTGATGCTATGGCCTAAAAGAACCAGAGCCACTGACTCGGAAAGGGGGTGGTAATAAACTTCCTTAATAATGTTATGGCCTAAAGGAACCAGAGCCACTGACTCTGAAAGGAGGTGGTAGTAAGCTTCCTTAGTGATGCTATGGCCTAAAAGAACCAGAGCCACTGACTCTGAAAGGAGGTGGTAGTAAGATTCCTTAGTGATGCTATGGCCTAAAAGAACCACAGCCACTGTCTCTGAAAGGAGGTGGTAATAAGCTTCCTTAGTGATGCTATGGCCTAAAAGAACCACAGACACTCACTCTCAAAGGAGGTGGTAATAAGCTTCCTTAGTATGAAATGGCCTAAAAGAACCATAGCCACTGATCCTGAAAGGAGGTGGTAGTAAGATTCCTTAGTGATACTATGGCCTAAAAGAACCAGAGCCACTGACTCTGAAAGGAGATGGTAATAAACTTCCTTAGTTATAATATGGCCTAAAAGAACACTGACCCTGAAAGGAGGTGGTAGTAAACTTCGTTAGTGATGCTATGGCAAACTACGCGATTTCTCTACTGAAGACTAAACTTAACGGTCTTCTACAATGACGTATGTTATGTTTATGTTCAATAACAGATATATTTTGTACCTTAGTGAGCATGTCCACATAGTGAGCGGTGGAAGGCCATGTGATATTGTTTTCCTTCTTTTTTTTTTTATTTTTTTTCGAAAGCTTAGGCCTACTGACTTTTTGCGGTCGCTGTTCTGTATATAATAATAATGCTTTTTTTCTGGCAGAGTTAAGGCTGTGAGATCTTCTGTTCCACTCAACTAGATGACAAATGGAAATATATGATAATAATGTTAGTACAACAGAACATTAAGACAAGGTCTAAACAGAAAAACTATGCATAAGGCAGAAGATTATCTAACTTAAATGCCTATTTAAACTAGATGACAAATTAAATTATATAATTACTTTGTAAACTAGTTACAATTGTGAATTTTAATATATATCCTGTGCGTTCTAAAATAATATGTTTCACTTTAAACTTGAAAGCGTTTAAGGTCGGGTAGCCCCTTACGTCTGTAGGCAATGAATTCCAAGAATGGATAGTGTATACTGTAAAAGACGAAGAATACGCAGAAGTTCTGTGAAGAGAGACTTACAATAGAGTTTCGTGTCGTGACCGGGTTTACAGGTTATGATGTGCGGATAGTTTATGAAATCGTGATGCAAGGGATTCAGTGATTGATGTGTGCAGAATCTGATAGAGAAGAGAAAGGCAGTGCAAACTGCGTCTGTCAGCAAGACAATTCATTGAAATACGGTAAGATATGATCATAGAGACGGATATTGCATATAAACCGAACATACGCATTATGGACACGCTGTAATTTTTTAGTCAGATCATGGCTGAGAACGCTTAATAGAACGTCGCAGTAGTCGAACTGCTTACCTGTATATAGGTAATTGTTACTTAAGACAGGTGAACTTGTTCTATATGAAGCATTGGCATGCAGTCCATTTCTATTTTCTCAAACTTTCGGTTCCATATGTTTCGTTTCTCAGCATGTTAAAGTTATAGCCTAGTTGTTGCCTCAGATAACTTAAGATTTTCCTGAAAATTACTTCAGGTTGTAATTAGATTAAACATAATCGCAATGGAATTTCGATGTCCTAGCTTCTTGACGGAAACATATATATTCGGTTCCATATGTTTCGTTTCTCAGCATGTTAAAGTTATAGCCTAGTTGTTGCCTCAGATAACTTAAAATTTTCCTGAAAATTACTTCAGGTTGTAATTAGATTAAACATCAACACAATGGAATTTCGACGTCCATAGCTTCTTGACGAAAACGTATATTGCTGAGTTATAAAACTGTGAATGAAATTATGTCAATATGACTAAAGAATTGGGATTTCCAAAAATAAAAGCAGTGATAGAATGCAATAACTTGCAAGTAGGGGAAAAGGAACTAGTCACCATAACAAATTATCTCCTGCCCTGGTGCCGTTTGGTTTCACTTCTGAGGTTCAGACCTGTCTTCGGACAGCTGACTAAATAATAAACAACAACTTGCAAGTACTTACTTTTTCAGATCAATAATAAGATATGTAAAAATAAGACAAAATTAGAAATTTATAAGTATATAAACAGGCAAAATTCGACCGAAAAACTTCGTGAGGTTAATAGTTTGGCTGAACTGTCGCGAGCCACTGTAGTCCTATTAAATCAGTCTATAAAAGACTAGGCGCAGTGTTTTCGTAAAAAAAAAAGAGAAAATATTTTCCCTACACCAAAACTGTAATACAAAAATTAATATTTTATCATGGGTCATATTCATGTTAAAACGATTTGCTCAAACCGTTTTAACTTGAATATGGTCCATGATAAAATATTAATACATTACCGTCGATCACTACAGCTGTTTGAATTGCTTTAAGGCAAATAATTTTCAGGGATAAAAATGCTAACCGTCGCTAGAGAAAGTGACACGCAGGGAACGTATTAAACAATGTATCGTACTGTACGTCTATGATATTATTTGTGGGCCACAAGCGCTGCTTTGTGTACAAATCATCGGTGAAGACTGAGGAGAAAGTGGTAGCTTGACTATATACTTTCGCATAAGTACCGAAAAATTATGAGCGATTCTGCCAATGTATTCTGCATCAGTGTTCAAAGCATGGATAATGGGTTCCAGCTGGGTAAATGTTTGTGATTTTCTACAATGTTGCGGAGAAGATTTGTTATGATTTCTTAAATTAAAGTTTAAAGTGACATGTTTTCAATTTGATGTTAAAGACTTAATAAAAACGGTAAGCACTTGAAGTTCTTGTTCTTTCTGTGCTAGTTTAACTATAAATAAGGTCGCCATTATATTCACCTTAGCCCGTAGCCCTCAAACATAGAAGCTTATTTGAAGAGTTCAGAGCCATAGCAGGCCAAGGGCCATTTATTAAAAACGGAGAAAGCAAGGGTTAAAGTTAAGTAAATACCATAATTTAATGAAGATTGACATATAATTTAATTTTAATGTGCACACTTTATCTTACTTGCTATATGTTTCGTTAAATTGTAGTAATCACTTAATTTTAACTCTTGTTTTCTCTGTTTTTTGTATCACAATTTTGATATAGGCCTATTCTACCGACAAAAGGTGACATTATTGGATATGGGTTTATTATTGAAAATTACTTGACTCGAGCCTAGACATTACCCCATGAAGTTTGTGGAATTTTTGTATAATCTGTATTAGTCTGTAGACTGTACTAAATAGTTGATGCAAATAATTTAAGATAAAGAAGGCTAAAAGAGATATGTTTTAAAAATTAATATTGGTAGACTCTGAAAAGGGATTCATGACAAAACATATATCTGCTGATTATTTGAATTATGAAGTAGTAGGTACCGAAAACAGAACGAGACATTTATTGTAGGAATGAAGAAGAAACAGTAGATTCTCTTTAAATGGAGTGCAAAATGAAAATAGAATTCAAATTAATACATTTTTAATGTGAATACAAATTTCAGAACCCATCTTGAAACACAATCAGACATACTCACTTGTTTTCTAGTTTATTACTACCACTTCGGGGAATATAGTGATTTTGTCACGTCTCTTTCATTTTGTCCTGGTCTCTACCTCCGTATTGGAATTACATCTCGGACGCAAAAGAGAGAAGCATATAAATTAACGTATGTTAGATGAAGTCCCCAGATAGGGCAGCCGGCATACATCTTCCCTGTTTAGTATTCATCTCACGTTCTAATCATCTGAGTTTCATTCTCCGTTATCGAACGCTGCAGAGGGGAGAACAGCTTTCGAGCTTCAGCTTGAAGGATGTCGGTTCGATCTGTATGTAACTCTCTTTGTCTAGGAAGGAAATATCTCTAGAATTTCGGAACATGTCTTCGGTCTAGAGTCACAAAAAAGGAAACTCAAACTCCCAATATATATATATATATATATATATATATATATATATATATATATATATTTCATCAGTCACTTCACCATACGAGTGAAAAAAATTTAGCCATTTCGATCAATGACGCCAAGCTTATCCATCCCTTTGTTAAAGGCAGTAACATATCCGGCTTTTTCGGTACCCGTGTTTTATCTCACCTCTATAGTGATTGGATATGTATCCACCGTTTTTTCTTATGATGTCTGGTGCTGAATAAGAATAATGACCGTTGAACGTGACAAGAAGTTAGTCTTGCATAATTTCATCAAAGGAATGTCACTGATATAAACTCTCAATAAAATTTCACCAATTCCAAAATTCCTAATCATTTTCAAATACACTTGAATTCAAATTTACAGATAGGCCTATGTAATACAAATCATTTTTTAGAGAAATGTCCTTATTCTGAAAAATTTCAATTCATGAAGCGTCATCTTTATTTAGTTCAAAATTGTCTGCATAATACACTACTGCTTCTATGTCCCCCAACGAGTAACTATGGGTCTAGATGGAAGTGCAAAATTTGGATATTTGGTTCTGAATAAATACATTCTTGTTGACGCATTCACGAACACTTTTTTTGCCGTTTGAAATTAATTTGTCCACTTCAGAATATAAGGTATTTGCTCACATACTCTGTGTAAACCATGTACTATACCTGTTACGTGTATCATGTTTGGGAAGCTTACAGAAAGGCCTTCTGCTGCCTTCTTGATATACGTAGCAGCATCTATAAGTAAGAATAAAGCATTATCAAATTTGAGCCCATTTGGCCATAACTGCAAAGATTCAATGAATAAGCGAGACATCGTAACACAATTCGATGCTGATACTATATTTGTCTACATGCTAATAGGAAACACAGCTTGGAAAGTATTTCATTATTTTCTAGCACACCTTCAAAAACGTTTCTCGCTTTCCTACCGCTAGAGTCCGCTGATTCGTCCATGTTTATACATTTTTTTTTTTTTTTGCTCTGTTCTTTCCTAGTATTTCTTCGTAACACACAGGGACATGGATGTTTCTTAATGTTGATTCTTCTAGTGTTTCAAAATTTGTGTATTTTGAAAGAAACTTTCTTAGCTCTGGACATTTCATTTTATATAAAGGAATATCAGATGAAAGAAAAGGTTTACATAAATCAGTGTAATACTCAGAACTTTTTTAAAATGGAGTATATGAAGAGGAAGCTGCTTCACCTAAAATAACTTGTCTAGAGGTTGCACGTAAAGCGGTCATTTTATGTTTATAACCTGCTAAATCCTGCAAGAATTGAGATCGCTAATCCGCATTTACAGATTTCCCACATTTTTGACAGAATAGAATTTTTCCGTCACTAGTAAAAATTCCACTAATTCAAAAATATTGTGACAGCGACGTGAGATTCGAACTCACGACCAGCAGAAGGAAGTGCAAAGTCGGCCGGCGCGGAGGTTGCGCGCGCATCTGCTTCTTGTGGCATGTGCTGTGGCTTAGGGAGTAGAGTGGAGTGGGGAAAAAGCGACCGCGGAAGAGAGGAGAGGGGGTCCGGATTGTTCGAGTGACGCTTGGAGATATCCAGATAATTCGAGAGAGCTATCTCTGGACATCCGTAGAAATTTCTCGTAACTATGGTTTAGTTATAAAAGAAGAAACGCGAGTGAACTTGAGGAGTTTTATTCAGCCAGTCAGTAACCCAGCGTTGTTACAGTCAGTGAACAGAGCAAGCCAGCCAGTCTTGTGTACCGGAGTTCGACTTGAGTGTGCGTCCGCAACTGTGTCAGCATCCGAGGGCCTGAGTTCGAGTGCAGTGGACCGCAGTTGGAGGGACCTGAGTTCGAGTACAGTGGACTGTCTCTGAAGGTCTGGGGTTCGAGATTCTGTGAACGCGAGTGACTGAGCTAGAAGAACTAGCCAAGACAAACGAGCTGTAAACTGAGAACTGACAGTTCTGTGTTGTAAATAGTGCTTTGTGAATATTAGTTAAGATTAACAGTTCATTGTTGTTCGTAATAGTCCAAGTAAAATTGTCATTGTCGTCTGTGGAGTGCACTAACGGATACTGTGTTACTGTGTGGAGAGCAAATCCTATTGTTGAGATAATAAAATTAGGCTACTTTGTTGTTGAGTCGAAATAAATTTACAATATATTGCTGCAAAGGGAATGAACACTTGACTACATTTTCGGCATTATACTGTATCACAATTATGTACCGGTACTGCATAAACAGTCTGAATGAATCAAGCCAACGCCTCTAATTGGAGAATATTCGAGTCGAATGCATTGTGTTAGCCGTCATTTCATAGATACGCGATTTACCTTCGAGAGTGTGAGACAGCACGTGCAGTCAAGGTCACGACATAATATATTTAAAAAATAAATTCATTCACATTGTGTTAATATGTAATATGTAAGAGTTTTTGGATAAAATTTAAAAATTATAACAAAGAAAAATAACAATTTATGTATTTACAGTATGCTAAATTATTCAAAATACGTATTTACATACGAATACAAAAAAAATATGTATTTTATGTCAAATAAAATTTCATATAGAAATTACACAAGCTTGACTGTGAAACCAGCGGTGCCGAGTTGGTTTCACAGTCAAGCTTGTGTAATTTCTATATGAAATTTTATTTGACATAAAATATATATTTCGCTAGCATTATCACCTCCATCTCATTCGGACGCTAAATAACTATAGCAGTTAATACAGCGTCGTAAAATAACCAATTAAAGAATTAAAAAGAGAAGAAATTACCGTGTTGTGGTCCGGAATGTTTGTCTTAGTCTTTTATCTCTAAGCAAAAAAAAATTATTTACATAAAAATCCGTTCCCTAATAATAATAATAATAATAATAATAATAATAATAATAATAATAATGATAATAATAACAATAATAATAATAGATACTGTACGATAAGTAGTGAAGGACTATTATTGAAACTTATCTAAGTTACTAGTTAATCTGAATACTTTTGAAATATAAATATAATTACTTAGAAGTATAATTTGTAAGATAGAATTATGTATTTATATATTTTAATATGTTTAACCTATTAAGAGAAAATCAATTAAATACTGTATATACTCTGAAAAGAAACCTCAAATTATTAAATATTGCTTATGAGTATTAGGCTATATTTAAGCGCGAATGTAATTTACTATGCTTCTTCAAATAGGTTTGGCCACAAAAGCTACGGCTTGAATATTTTTCGATTACTCTCAATTATGTTTTCACACACGGTAACGAAAAAAACATTTTAAACCTACAAATCAATAGGCCTACTCTTACCGTTGCAATATCCGACATCCAGGCCTACTTTTTTCATGCCCACTTTCCTTTATTGTTGCTCAGGTGGGGGCACTGGTCTCAGCCAGTGACGATACAGAGTACCCAATAAATATAAACAGTACGAGCAAGTTGTATTAGAGATTTATATTTCCGGTCCCCTCAGTTGACTCCAGCTGTGTTGTGAGTACAATTGAAAGTGTGTGATAAGTCTTGTAGCATTAGAGGAAAATACAAGACAACTTCCGGTTACTAATATGCACATGCTATACATATCAAGCGACTCCCTTGGTGCGTGCCATATTTATTACAAAATACCTTCTAATTTGGAAACAGGTACTGACTTGGCGCGCTCTTCTTCTAATATTCGAAGCCACTTCTACAAAAAGAGTGCGGGTTCGAGCCCGGGGAAAGGAGTGAATTTACCTCTTCGCGTGAACTTTCGGATCATACGTTGAGCCCATCTATATAATGAGTAGGCCCTACCACACTCATTCACGTTCCGGAGTTAAACACGTGAGGGAGCTCTAGCATCCAGTTCGCATAGTATCTCGTGATCTGCACACAATGGTAATAAAAATGATAAAGTGCACGCGTGATGTAGCATCATTGCAAAGGATATCGGTAATGTTTAAATATGTGTGTGAACAGGAAATCTGTTGGTCACTTCTGTGACTCCATGATGAGCCATCTTATTGAAGCAATTTAATTAAACCTAATTCTAAATGAGAGAGTACAGAACAGATCGTGCACGAGAAAGTATTTCGTTAAGATACGTACTCGGTCTTATGCATCGTGGCATGTGTATGTGTGTTCATAAATAGACAAAAAAAAGTCCCAAATAATAAGAATTATTGCTTGGAAAATAAGATTTAAAAATTCTTAAATAGGCTACTATCCAAAAAAATTCGGCATTGAGGAAGTGCAGAACGCTGGAAACCAAGACTATGATCGAAATATCATACAGACGTTGCTTTCTGCAAGTGGTCAAGAAATTAAGTACCGGTAGGCCTATATAGATAACCTGTAGTCTATATTTGAAAGCTTTAATTATTTATTACGATTACAGAAAATGTTGTTCGTTCAAAAATTAATAGTAGGCCTATCATCACATAGTTTAATAATTTAGTTTTAGTATTATTATTATTATTATTATTATTATTATTATTATTATTATTATTATTATTATTATATTGTACGAGTAATAATCTAGTCACGTGTGCATAACTCTAGTGAAAACGCACACGTCTCGCCAGCTATGCATGATGTATACTTCATCAAACGAACATTCCGTAGTCTTTATTTGATTCCTGCATAAGAAAGAGTTTCGAGTGCCAGCTATCTGGCATTACATTGAATAGCAATCTTTTGCTTTTCGTATTCCCGTTTCATTTTCAAACATGGAACAGAGAAGAATTCCCAGCTATATCTGTTGGACTATACCAAATTTGATTCGCTCGAATCACCTCAATTCAGCTTGGCAACGCAAGTTCTCTCGCCAGCTATGGCAGCCAAGCAAGTAAGTCTTTATAACCAAGTTTCTACAGCAGCAACCCAACTCTCCAAGTCTTGCCTTGCGGGATAGCATAACCCTCCAGGAAACGAAGGACGAACTTTTTCTTCTCTTCTTTTTATTATTTCTTTTTCTTTTCCTTTCCACTTCTCCTCTATATATAAAAGGAGGAGCCATCTCTCCAGAAAGAGCTCTTTTCATTGGCTGCGAGGTCTAGCAACTTGACAGGCGTGTGTCTACTCCACGTGGACTGCGGTCCCCCCTCTGGTGCCCCCTTTCCGCGCCACGTACAACACTAAAGTCCCTTCAATAACCCCCTCCTCCTCCACGCCTTCGTCCCCTTATCTCCACGACCCTGGCAGAGTGGCTCCCTTAATGATCCAGCAGTCACGGGCTCTTGGGAGGGACAAGGCGAGGGGAGCGGGGCTGTTCTGCCCCTTGTGTAGCATACCAATCCGGCAGCACCCTCCCAGCCCCTCGCCGTAGCCGCGGGGTGCCACCAAACACACATCTACAACTACAGAGGCAATGCCAGCCCTAATAAACGGTGGATTTTTTCTTTATAGTTTTTTTTTTCCTTACACTAATTGTAAAACAAGTTGTATGTACACTCTGTAGATAAAGTTTTGGTTGTGGAGTTGAGTCACGAAAGGTAACCATCGCAACCGGAACAAGTTCAGAACTGATCCTCAAACTAAAAAGTGTATGTCAAATGGATAACCCAAACCAACATCTCATCTGATGTAATTATACTGGTCTTTTTTCTTCCCGTTACGTGCTAATTGCTAAGTGGGATCAGTGCGCAAAGTCTTTGCCGTCCTTGTCCAGCATTTATAATTATGATGTTCGCGTCTGGACGTTGCAAGGCTGAATGCCGCCAATAGCCAAGCTAGATCATTCTCCATACTAAAGAGTGTAGGTTACTGTATAATATAATATACGAGTATGCGAATATAAAGGTTACTGTCCATCGCAACCTGTTCTATTTCTTCTTTCCATGATCATCGTGGCCTACCTTTCTTGCTTCCTATCGATATTTCATTACTCTTCACTTATGGGAAGAACATGACCAAATAACTTTAGAGCCCAATTTCCCACCTGCCTACGAGATCTCCTCCAGGCCTACACTGCTTCTTATATTCTCATTTCGTAGTTTATATAGTTCAAGGAAACTCGGGCGCTTCTCTCAAGTTAGTCTACTTCTAATACAGTATCCGCAGTTTTTCTCATCTTTACCTAGGAACACGGAAATGGAGAATGGGTTCTAGAATTGAGTTCCCTATGAGAAACTTAGTTTTGATTATATAGTCGGCCATTCATCTACCTTGAAGGCTTCAAAATAATTTTTCACATAATAGAAGCAAACTAGCCAAGTGTTTTAATTGATTATTATGTAACTATATTCTATCAACTACTATGTCACATGGGTGGGCAACTCGTGCTCTCGAAGTGTGAACACAACCTCATTGCAGGTAGAACGGACTCTGTACTGTAATGTCTGTATATATATACAAGTTTGCTCGCGTCTGCAATAAGTGGCGACTCGTTTTAAGTGAAAAACAATATAATCCTCAGATCATTTCCCTTTAGTGATGAGTCGAAAGAGAAAGATTTTTTTTAAGAAAGGAGGTAAAGCTTGTATTATGTTCTATTAATTTTCTTACGCATGACATTTTATGTTACAAATAAACACAGTAAAGGTTTTAGTAAATAAATACTGTCTAGATCTGGTTTAGAATAGCTAAAGGTAAAAATGGGATATCAACAAGGTGAGACTGATATCAAATATCGTTAGCACGTTGTGCGTGCGAGTTACAGAATTGCACGACATATGATCAACTAGCTAAGAACATTTATGGATAAATTTCAAATGTGGCAGTATCATGTAGAACATAGACAACTTCACTTTCTTTGACTATAAACTATCTTGAAGAGAGATAAGAAAATCTTCTTATCAAATATAAGACCCTACTTCAAGATCTACAGCAGAATTCACTGGTAAGTTTGGAGAAACAGTGACAATTAACAAGGAATCGAGATTTTTCTGAAATCCTTTTGGCTTACAGCCGATAGAAAATCCTGGAAGTTTATAACTTGAATTGATAAATCTGCAAAACAGCGCGCCATTCAGATTCCAGCAAAATCATGAATCGAACTCTTCGTAATGCTGCCTAAGTCAGAATTTCCAAATATAGTCTACTTTTTGCTTCCATATATATAGCTACTGTATGTCCTTGAATCAGAGTTTAATACAAGAAAGAAGTGTAGAAGCTCTCAATGTATAGTAAGAAGTAAGTTTATTTCATCTGCCGTGACATGTGAAAAATACTTCCTTGAATTTGTGTTTGTTTGCGAATACATACTATTACATTTCTGAGAACAGAGAGATACTCTTTAATGTATAAAGACTTGTAAATTCCCGCGTTCTTTGTTTCAAATAAGACACATAATAAATATTAACATGTAGTATAATAATAAATAAGTGTTGCAGCTATGTTTGTTGCCTCTTGAAAAGGTGTATTCAGTACTAAACTAATTTACAAAGCTAGGAAATAATATAATTTTGTTATGTGTGTTTAGGTACAGTCTGTCTAAAATTACTATAATTATTATACCAGCATCATTCTGAAATTCAAATCATTGAGTAGATATCAAGACCACCTGCATGAGCCGTCAGAGCGCATCGCGGCAGTGAACTGCTTTTGCAGCGAAACTACAAACAACTTGTAACTGCTGCGGCTGGCTCCGTCCGTCTTTCTCTCTTTCAAGGTTTTTTAGCACTTTGTGAGCACGAGTTGCCCATCCATGACCATGTCATTTAGCTTCTGTGGAATTGACGATAGCGAGATGAGTCCGAGGATGGACTCACCATGAATTATCTGATAATTTCCTTACAGTTGGGATAAATCTTGGGTTGGGGGTAGGGGGAAAGAACAACCGATTATACTTGGTAAGGTTTATCTTGTCTCAGTAGCAATAAATCCAAGTCCCTTCAAATGAGGATGGAGATTATAGGAGGGTTGTAAATTTTCAGGATTCCTTTCAAAACCTTGTTATTGTACAGGCTACCGGAACTCAATTTCTTGAAAGACAAGCTAGTGACGGAACTACACAGTACGAAAAGAGATATTTTGTTATTTTATTTTGTGCTACAGAATGTATAAACTAGTCCCTTCCGCCACTGGATGGATGGACGGCATTGCTCCACTCCCCCATCGCCATAACAATACAGACGAGGTAAGACATATCTCCTTTCTCTCTCTTTTCACAGTGAGACAAGATACATCACACAGACTTTAGTCAGCAAAAGCGTAAATCGAACCCACGACCGAGCGCTGCCCCATAGAACTAAGTGCTAAGGTGCAGCTAGTGAATTAGTTATAAGGCTGATACTCCGTTAAGTACGTAGAATACAGTTACTATAATCTTTGCAGATGGAATAATTTTATTGTTGTGAACATATATGTTTACATACACATATTATGTAGGCATATATACTGTATATGTATGTAGAGTACCGTGTGTGTGTGTGTGTGTGTGTGTGTGTGTGTGTGTGTGTGTGTGTGTGTGTGTGTGTGTGTGTGTGTACACAAACAAAGTTGCTGAGATCATAATGAGAAGGTAAACAAAAAATAGTTATGGAAAGAGAGAATTTGAGTTAAAATTGTCATTAACGTCACAATACACAACAAAACATACTAAAGAATTCAACTGTTAAATAGGTTTTAACTTAGGTGCCATAAGCAATGGACATTGTAATAAAATTTAAAAAAAATGCGAAGTTTGATCTGAGACAAAAGTAAAACTATATTGAAGTGCGAACAAAAAACAACTACAGTGTCAAAAACTATAGTACATCCGCTCAAATGAGAGCCACTTGGAACGTGCGATTGGATACACTTACCGCAGGGAGCAAGCAGGCACGCGACTCCGAACAGGTTCCATGTAAACAACGCTGCGTTGCCATCTCTCCCTTCTGAAGACTGAAGTGAACCTTCGTGTGCGTCTTGTAAATACAGAAATAAAACACGAACACCACCTATTCAGAGTCCGTTGAGTCAATTACACAAGATTACAAGCTAGCTTCTAAGGAGCGATAATCACTTTCTTTTGTCTTTACATGTTCGATATACTTTACCCAGTGCTTTTTATTATTAATGTCATCATCACATTTACTATCAAATCGCGTACTTCTTGAACAGATTTATTTCCCAATCCATTTTCTGACCGGACATTTCTCTTCAGTTCCGACCAAACGAATTCTATGGCAATGGTAGGGGGGGGGGGCAGTCGTAGTACAACATGGCCGTATTTCGATGATAGTTCGTCAATTACATACATCTATTTTCTGTAATGGCTACGTTTTATCTCTTGTAGCAGATGTAACTTTGTTGTTGGGACTGGCGAGGGCAAAGGAATGTTATTTTCATGTTTTAATTAGCTACATCTATTGTTACTCTATATTCCGTAAATACGAAGACCGCCACATCCGGATTCCATTGCTGCTGGTTGAGATCCATGAATTTTATATTTAAACCCCGTTGAATGTAATAGTTCCTTTAAACTAGTTCTTTGATACGGAAACTCATATTGGGTAGCTTGTGTTTTATTACGCACTGCATTGAGAAGTTTGACGTTGGAGCTATTTTATTTTTGATTTATATTATATGGAACACAAAAGCCACAATATACATCTACTGTCGTCTGCCTTGTTCTCAGCTAACTGTATTATACTTACGTGCTCGTCTATATGAACTTGTTCTCGGATCACCGACTTAGATCTGTCAACAGCGCTGGCGTACCAACAACCAGCCGTGTGCTTCAAGACTGAAACACCTGACACCTCCCGCTCAAGGTAGGTCCAAGTGGCTCTCATTTGAGCGGACGTACTATATAAACTTATAGACTACAAAGTAATGGCTGTTCTAATTGCCTTACGTGAAATATAGGCCTATATAAGGTATGTGATGCAAATATGGCCACTGCAGATAATATGGCAACATTACTGTTCTATAGCTAATTGATGTGATAACGAAACATTAGTGCCAATATGTCGAACCACGTGTTTGGAAGTGTACATAATCAGCGACAATAGTGGATAATAGCAAAAGTGTTTCCACAGGCCTTCTTTATTTGATTTGTGGCAACGGATTAAGACGGTGTTATAACATTGCTGTTGGTAAGTTTGTCTTGTATTTCCTTTCAATCCATTGGTAATTATAGTTTCTATATAAAATTGTATAACTTTTTCAATGCTCGTTACAGATATCCTATGTTTATTTAAAATGCATTCATATTGAACTGAAAAGTAACTGATTTTTCGAGAGATGCTGGATGCAGGCAATATGGCCACAGAGATGAGCGACTATGTACAATTTGTGGTGTGGACGTACAGTACATGCATGAGAAACGTGTTGGACGCACAAAAGACTTATTCATTTGTCACACATACACCATTTTTTTTTTCAAATTGCAATGTTTTATAGACCTAGTCACAAATTATTTGTGGGAATATTTTTTTGAAGCCATGAACCAAACCAAACCAAACCAAAGTTCATTAATTACCAATACATATTTTTCTTTCCAAAATAATTAATTTTATTTCTTCTGGCCATATTACCTTCAAATGGGCATATTACAAGGGACGGTTATTCAGGTGAAGTAGGTGAAGTACTACTTCACCTATTTATGTGTAAAACGCAATTTTATCTCGTATTAATAATTAATTCTAGTTACTACCGGTACCGTATTTCTAAAATAAGTTTTTTTCAGTCGTTCTGAACAGTGTTTAGTTGTACAGGGACATCATTTTATTTTACTTCAATTTTTATTGTACCTGAGTTTTTTAATGTACTTCACTCCCACCCCTTCTACTAAGGAAGTTCCAACTCCACACAGAACCAAGACCGCAGATAGTAAGCAGTACTGAGTTACTGAGTATAGTACGTTCCAGAAATATGTTCGCGTTTTCCAGTGACGAAAGAGCTTTCAATATTGAATCATATTTTCGCACAGGTACTGTCCGTTTGCCTACGTCGCATCCCGATTTCCCCCACCTGCTTCTGCTCGCCCCTCTGTAATAGCTGGGCTGTCTTAGCTCTTTTCTGAAAACATTAATTTCTCTTAGGAATTGGAAGTTTACGTAATATTATACAGCTGTTTAATTTAACTTAAATAAAAGGGCCTCGTTAAGTAATTAACTGTCACGTGATTTCCTCCCTTTCTACAATCCTGCGGCATAACCACTTGGACGGACAGTAGATAGCATGTCTGAGTAATTTTATATTTTCGGGTCGGGCAGAAGTGAAGATCGAATTTACAGTACGTAGAGTAGGTACAGAATTATTTCAACATGAGTTACTAGTACGAAGGACGAAACTGGCAATTGGAATTAAATGCAATAGTCTATAGTGCGATAATATGCACAAAAGAACTGAAGCCTGTATCGAAATGAACGGCCACCATTTTCAAAATTGTGTTTAAATATTCATATTATGATTATTTTTCAATTTAACTTCTTTCTCTATATTGTACGCTAATGTGCTGTAGACAGTATAATATACACTGCATAATGAATACGTTCGCATGGATAACTCACTTCGTGAGTAAAAACACTTATTCTTAATACAGTACTGTAATTTGATTAAAGAAAAACCTAATGAAAATTATCAAACTCATAATCGCGATATTTCCTAGTTTACGTAAATGGATGGACTACTTTTCTTCCTTCCTATACCTAGTAGAGTGATTTGTGTTTTACGCCAGTATCATCGAACTCCAGTCTTGGAGGGGGGAGCAAGCGGTGTTTCCGGTTCTCTAAAGGTATAGACAGGTTAATATTAAAAATGTTAGTAAAAATAAAATGATGTCCCTGTATAAATAGTACCTGTAACCGTCCGCTGAATAGAATAATGTCAACTGTTACGAGCGCCGAGCGGTGTCTATTGGAATTTACAATACTGTAGAGGTGAAATTATTTTGGCTCCCATTCTCATACAGCACTTGGTTTCCATGGTAACGTGACGTCACGCACTAAAGAAAGTTTGTATGAGTGAAGTGCGTTTCTGAGTCTTTCAGTTGCGGAGAACTGTCAGACTTGTAGGAAGAGTAACCAGTTTGCAGATCTAACACTAATAATAGAGATGGGTTGAAGATGGTCTCCAAGGCCGGGGGCTATTGTTCAAGGGCTGTGAAATTTTACAGTATGTACTACCTGACTCGAGAATAGTATTCTCATTCTGTGTCTTAGCAGCCACCTCTACAATGGTAAATTAGCTGGCTCTATATTATTTTATCAGGAATACACCCCATATACATTCGCAAAGTTTAAAAGTTATTTTCCGCGGCGTGTATGATTTTTTCTCATGAGCTCGCCAGTTTTGTTCAAGCGTACACATGTACACATGTAGTTTTATACTGTGTATGTATATATTAACTTATTTAAAGTATTTAGAGTATACTAGTGATAAGTGTATATTGTGTATTAATCCTGCATCTAAGTTTATATTATATGTTTAATCACTGTAGCTATTATACAAATACGAGTACTTAGGTACCAGCACATAGAAAATGTTGATAAATGAGTGCGAAATATTCATCCCGAAAATGACACAGTTTGTAATTTATTAGAAATGTCGTTTTGTAGACTTAAATATGAGGATAAAAATATGTTTTAAATTCTTGACGATCTACAGTTCCATTATTGTTCTTTGTTTTAAAAAGTGCTAAGAAAATAGAGAAGTTGTATAAATTAACTTTAAAAATTCTTCCGATGAAAGAAGCTTTTCTGTTTGAAAATATTGAAAATTTCACTCGGAATGCTACATTACAGGAGAGACTTTCATCATTAGCCCCATAGCTTTGCATAGAGATATACTGTCCACACTCAGTTAAACGCAGACATTTTATGAAGACATCATTGACGGTTTGCTGCTTTAAAAGATAGGAGGATTGACTTGGTATGCAAGAAAGTGGGTGAGTCCTGAATAAATTAGTTTTCCTGTTTGCATGTGTACTAGAACTATTAAAATTGTACGTAGTTTACGAATAGTAGGCCTACTCATTATATTGGTAAAACTGTTCATGCATTTGTTTATGTGAATAGCACTTCACCTATTTTCTTGATGGCGAGCCGCTACTGCATATTACCTGCACAATGTATGGTTTTTCAAAAAGCAAAAAAGAAAGCAGTCTGGTTTAAAGAAAAGTCTTGGATTATTTTTATATGTATGCATAAAGAATCGAAGTTCATGCCAACACATGAACATTTTAGTTAGGGAATACCATAGGCATGAAAAAATTAATTCAAATTAAGGTGGCCATATTACTTTCAGATACCTTATTTGCTTACATTCTGGGAGCCTGGAGAACTACTGTGGAATAGTTGTCATAACAAGATTTGATCCCTTCTAGCATCGGCCCTACGAGGAAATACTACCAAGAAGAAGAGGAGGTCCATAGTGTGTCCACAAATGGGTGTACAATGCGTAGGCCTATTGACATCATCGCTGTCCCGACAAGATCAACAACTAGATTCACAATTGATTCAACTGTGAGGATGGGAACATACGAAAATCAACCTACTGAGGTATATCAAGAAAAATGCGCTATGTACAACCCCATATACCATACTATAAGAAAAAATATCATTTAACGTCGATCGAAGTTATTGGATTACTCATTGGAGCAAGAGGGACCATCACCCAAATTTTCGCGCATTTTTGCAAGTAGTTTGGTCTAGGACAGCGTTTCTCAAACTATGGTCCGCGGACCACCTGTGGTCCTCGAGGTCTGCCCTTGTGGTCCTTCAAAAAATGCAGAAGAAAAAATAAAATTCAAACGACTTGCGTATCACTCTATAGCGGAAAATCTCAGAGTTTTAAAATAACACATGGCAATCGCCTTTCACTTTTTCTCCCAGTACTGACATATTATGAAATTTATTACTCTATCCATCTACCGACTTCATTTCTACTCTCAACAACAAAAGAGGAATTTAAAGCACTATGAATGTGATATTTCCCTGCCTGTAACCCAGCCAGGGACCATCCAAGTTCATAACAGAGGATATAATTTTTTGATGTATTGATGACTTTATTAACAGTTTTGCCTACACCCAGTCTGCACATTGAAATAGTCACGTGCTGTACATCGTACATCAATAATACAACTCTGAGGTCACACTATGAAACTTATTTTCCAAGTAAATATGACGAATTTTCATGGGTTCGTGATCACTTTCATTGAGTGAAAGAGAACAGTTAATTGAACTCTCGAATGAGACCGGATTTAAAATGAAATTCCAAGAGTAGATAAGAGATGACGGTCACGTGCAGGCTCCCATAGGCTCCCACAGGCACCCCATGTGACGTCATAGTGGGCGTGGCCAAAGTATGGTGTCATGAAGGGGGCGGGGCTTAAAATATGACGTCACGGAGGGGGTGGGGGCTTAAATTATGACGTAAGAAAGGGGCGTAACTTAAATTACGTCATAAGAGTTCAAGGTTAAAGTGTGATGTCATGCAGGTATGTAATGGCATGACATGTTTATCTCCTCAATGTGAAAATTATGAAGTGGGCGTGGCCAAAGTATGGCGTCATGGAGGGGGCGGGGCTTAAAGTATGACGTCACGGAGGGGGCGGGGGGCTTAAATTATGACGTAGGAAAGGGGCGTAACTTAAATTACGTCAAGGTTAAAGTGTGACGTCATGCAGGTATGTAATGGCATGACATGTTTATCTCCTCAATTGATTTATCTGCTACAATTACTGTATTACGAAATAATAATGTCACATTCTGGTGAATTTAATGTTGGTAATAATGTATGGCTTAAATTAAATACGCTAAACAAACCACTCAATTTTACTTCAAAATGTATTACATTGGAATAATAATAAAATGAGAAGAATGTATGTGTTTAATTTACAAGTGTGCTAGATTAATTTTTTTATAAATTGGCTTAAAGTACAACCATTTACGCCATAAATAATTCCCCCATTCCAATTTCAATTAACATTTTATAAATTGGCTTAAAGTACAACCATTGACGCCATAAATAATTCCCCCGTTCCAATTTCAATTAACACTTGCGAATTTCCCTTACCCATTACTATTTATCAATTAAATTACTATTACATTAGAATTTTATCAAATCCCCCCCCCATTTCCAACTTCAATTACTCCAACTTCAATTACATATTTATAACGTCGCAATTTAATCTTATTTATGACGAATAATAATAATAATGAGAAGAAGAAGAAGAAGAAGAAGAAGAAGAAGAAGAAGAAGCAATTACTATATTACGAACTGCTTCGGTAATAATGTATGGCTTAAAATAAATCCAATAAATGTTACTTCAAAATGTATTAAATTATTAATCAATCCAATAAATGTTACTTGAAAATGTATTAAATTGGAACCATAATAGTAATAATAATAATAATAATAATAATAATAATAATAAGGTGGCCATATTCAGCACTTGCGTCTTCACCGGATGTGAATTAACAGCTTGCATATTATTTGCATCATGCAATATTTGTGTAATATGACACGTTGCAGGTGCTTAAAGAACATGCTTTTATCATTACTCAGCAATTGCATCGTCGCCGGAAGTGATTCAGCAAGCTTGCATAATATTTGCACACTTATGCATTACACAACATATATATCTACGTTGATTTATCTGCTACAATTACTGCTCTAAATCATAATAATGTCACATTCTGATGAATTTAATGTTGGTAATAATGTATGGCTTAAATTAAATACGCTAAACAAACCACTCAAAATGTATTACATTGGAATAATAATAATAATAATATGAGAAGAATGTATGTGTTTAATTTACAAGTGTGCTAGATTAATTTTTTTATAAATTGGCTTAAAGTACAACCATTTACGCCATCCATAATTCCCACATTCCAATTTCCATTTCCCATTACTATTTATCAATTCAATTACCAGTACATTAGAATCTTAATATTTTTTTATCAATTACTCAACAATTGGCTTAAAGTACATTTTTACCCCCCCCTCCCCATTTCCAACTTCAATTACAAATTTATAACGTCACTTCAGCCACATCCTGTTTAATTTACAAGTGTGCTAGATTAATTTTTTATCCATTTATGTCCCACATTCCAACACCCATTCCCCAATGAATTAAATTACCATTACATTAGAATCTTAAGAAAAAGAATGTATGTGTTTAAGTGTGATAGATTAATTCTTGGACACTCGCCGGATGTGACCTTGCATAATATTTGCACACATAGCAATTTTCAAACATGTATGAACTTGTGTCTTTCACCTGAGAACAATTGCCGGATATGACTCAGCATTATATTTGCACACATAGCAACATTGATGAGATAAACATGTATGAACTTGTCATACCACAACTTCAATTACATACCTGCACGTGTGCATGACGTCACACTTTAACCTTGAACGCTTATGACGTAATTTAAGTTACGCACCCTTTCCTACGTCATAATTTAAGCCCCCACATTGAGGAGATAAACATGTCATGCCATTACATACCTGCCTGACGTCACACTTTAACCTTGACGTAATTTAAGTTACGCCCCTTTCCTACGACATAATTTAAGCCCCCGCCCCCTCCGTGACGTCATACTTTAAGCCCCGCCCCCTCCATGACGCTATACTTTGGCCACGCCCGCTTCTGACGTCATACTTTGGCCACGCCCACTCAAGCCTGTCACTCCCCTTAAGCCCTAAAGCCCATTTAGCCTGTCACTCCCCGTCATTTGTATTCTACTTCCAAGCTGAAGGTATGGTTAATTTCTGGACATTGCTACAAGTGAAAAGAGAATACAGTGAAATGTACAATGGTGCTTTAGAGATTATGATTCAGTTTGCTTCTACGTATCTGCGTGAGAAAGGGTTTTCATCACTAACTCTAATAAAAACAAAGTAGGCTACCGAAATCGACTCGATGTATGTGACGATCTCCGACTTAAGCTTAGCAGCATATACGTCCAAATATAGAAAAACTGTCCAAGAATCGGCAGGCTCATCCATCTCATTAATACGAGTATGAACATTTATTTTTTTTTTTAATTAATAAGTTAAAGATTATTCTGACTGTAATAGCCTTGAATTATTAAAGAAACAAAATTAATTTTCTTCTATTAATTCAATTTAATTAATTTTAATTAATTAATTCTAATTTAAAATATAGTCTAAGTATACTGGTATTAAAATATGCTACAAAAATTATAAATTTGCTTTCGAAGGGATCAAGAGTAAGGTGGTCCGCGGAACTATTCCGACTTAAAAAAGTGGTCCCCACTTCAAAAAAGTTTGAGAAACGCTGGTCTAGGACAAACTCTTGTTACTGAAGTATCATTCTCTGCAGTGAAGAGATCTACAACAATTCTAAGAAACCGTCTTTACACTTGAATAGACTGATCTCTTAAGTTGGGTCCTACAACTAGTGCTCAATAGACGACTGCGATCACCTGATAACAAATAGTTGCTCGGATGATTTGATGTTTGTTCTGGAATTAATGATGATTTCTTCAATCGTTTTCAATTATTTATAAATGTATTATTTCTTTTTTTTTTCCTTTTCTTTTCCATTGTTTTCTTTTTCTTCATTATAATTGTTTACCTATCATTTAAGAAACCAACAATTTTTTGGTAAGCTTTGTCTTTTAGGTAGCCTGCACTTGAAGGAAGCTGAATAAATAAAGTTTATTAAAAATATATAGGCTATGTACATTTATGGCTTAATTTTAAAATCTCGTAACTTGGTTCAGGAAATTATGAAGGAGAGCAAAATATGTTCTTATTCTTTTGATACTCCACCTAACAACTGTTATTTCTTATAGAATATAGCCTATAAATATTTGTAGATTTAAGAGGTATTATCAGCAGATGCACTTTGAAAATTTACACAGATTTAAAAATTCGGGAAAAATTAGATTTACATGGTTTCAGAAGTAAGCAAAAAAATTATATGTGTACAATGTGAGACAGAAATATCTCCCCAATTTCAACTGCACATAAAATGGAAAATATTGAAGTCAAATATCAAATAGTAACATAAATTTATTCCTTATGGTATGCCATTTTATCCTTCAGTTCAGTTCCGCACACACTTTCAGATTCTTCGTCAAGGACGAGTTCCTAGCTGTAAGACCATAAAATTGTGGATTACGTCGTTTCGGTGAGGCGAATTACGTATTATATATAGCTCCAGCCGGGGTTCGATCCCAGGTGGTGACAGGATTTTTTCTCGTTGCCAAACTTTCAGAACGGCCCCGAGGTTCACTCAGCCTCCTATAAAATTGAGTACCGGGTCTTTCCCGGGGGTAAAAGGCGGTCAGAGCGTGGTGCCGACCACACCACCTAATTCTAGTGCCGAGGTCATGGAAAGCATGGGGCTCTACCTCCATGCCCTCCAAGTGCCTTCATGGCATGTTACGGGGATACCTTTACCTTACTCAAAAGGAAAACATGGAATTGTTCGAAATGAAATGTTTATTATTATTATTTGCAATATAAAGACTGGCACCAGTTTCGAAAGACTTTTAAATTAGCAATTCGAAAGAAATAGGCCACATAATAAGTGCATTCCTTGGGTTTAATTTACATACTATGATGTAAATTAAACCCAAGGAATGCAGGAAAAATACAGCTAACCCTTAGGTCATAAGAGAGTTTGTTTTAGAACCGAAACAGACCGATGTCTGTCGATGATGATGATGATGATGATGATGATGATGATGATGATGATGATGATGATGATGGTGATGATGATGATGATGATATAGCTTATATAATATGTACACGTCCTTTTTTTTTAACCGGCTGTTAAACCTCTCCAAGATGAATTATTACTCTTCTATGTAAATACAATGGCGGCATTGTTTACTTCTACGAATACTTGCGTCCTGAATGTGAGATACGCGCATTCAAGCAAGTGTTGACCGCTACTATTGTTCCCTGTGCTCTGCCACCTCCCCCTCACACTTACCACCCGCAGCTTCGCATCTGTGACCCCAGGAGCCAGATTATTGTTGAGCCCTTGTCCTCTACGAGCGAAACTAGAAGTACGGAAAAAAGGGAAGACTGCGATGGTTGGGTAGGAGATATTCTAGCAGCTCGCATTGAAGCTAACCTTTGGTGTTGTTATGCTTGCCGTGTTTTATTGAAGTTGCTCTGCGAAGGGATGCTTTCAGCTTAGGGGTGACTCCCTCCACCTCTACCAAACTTATGTACGGCACAATGACGGCTTTACAGACCCTGTTAGCTGCTCAGGAACAAATTCGTTTGCTTCCATTTCCATGTATTGCAGCGTGTTCCACCGTTTGCTCTCTTTTGGTATGGTCTGTCGTTTCTTTAGCCCTGTGTGACTCGTTTTCACTGCTACAAGCCCGTCCTAAAGGTCTCTCCATCAGTTACTCAATAGCGTTTATTGATTCAAAGGATACTTTGTGCAGACGATCAAGTTGTGAAGCCAAATTATGAAAATATTACACACGCTCACAGAAGAGCTTGTTGCATTGTAACTATGATAAATAGTTGCACTGAAACACTGATGAGAATATATTATGCCTATGAAAGCGACTGACACTAATAAAATCATAAGATGTTCAGGCGAACAATTATTACGAATGATGTGGTAACATTGGTGTTTTGTTCAACGAGATTATTTTGGATAATAACTGAGCCATATGACCTTAGTTTTTCATGTAGTAACATAAGCGAATGACACTATGAACTAAGTAGACCACAACTTTGTAACGTTGTTCACACCACCACGTATGTAGCCTAATTATTTATAGTCGTCTCTGGATAGCATAGGGCCTATATATAATACTAACTTATCAGGGACGTACGCAAGGGAGGATTACAAGGGTTTGAACCCTCCCTTGGACTTTAAGGAAAAAATGACATATGACATTTAGAATTGAGTATTGTTTATTCTTAATCGTTTTTCCTTCCCTAATTTTTCACTGTCAGAATACAAAAGTCTACCTCAACATAAGGCATAGTCATCCTACCCCATCTTCATTATAATCCCTGTGCTTGATACTGCGACACGTTCGAATTATTATACAGTGCTATCTTTATTATAATTTATAAGGTAGACAGACCTACTGCCTAGTATTGGCCTTGTAGTAAAATGAAGCCGACACAATAGGCCTATGAAATTCAACTTGCTGTGAAACATATTGAAAAGATTGTTTCGACAATTCTGCGGTGCAGATGTGAAATATTGTACATTGTCGATTTTAAACTCATTCTAAGAGAGGTATTCACCGTTTCGTTATTTTGAGTTCTGACCTTATTGTAAATCGTTTTGTGTATTTGACAGTTCATATTTTTAATATAAATATATAATGCATAATAATACTAATAAATATACCGTAACATAATAATAATAATAATAATAATAATAATAATAATAATAATAATAATACAAACAAATTAAACTACCGATAATGTAAATTGTGGAGAATTATAATAATGAACTCCCTTGACAAAATTCTGCGTACTCCACTGGTACTTATGTACAGTGAATTCAGAGTACAGTGTGTACAGGAAAGCCTAATGACCGTCAATTGTCGAAATTATTTACTCAGCAACATATAAACATTAGTACAGGGAATAGAAAAAATTGTAACTAAATACAGTATTTTTGAAAGCTCAAAGTGATATGCAAAGAACAAACATTAGTAAGATATATACAGTATATATATCGGGTGTTTCAGACCACCCGTATCAGCCTTTATTCTCGAAAACTATATGATACTGGTTGTTCATAAAAACATTTTGATAACCAAAACCTATGTAAAGAATCGATTGGTGGCAGTACCATTTCCAGTAACAAACCGGAAGTAGGTGTACCTGTGGCCAACTTTGAAATTTCAAATGAGAACCTGGGTCATTGAAGGTGCCATTGGAAACTACTTTTAAAAGGAAACAACTTTTACAGAAAATTTTTTTTCTAACTTTTATTGTTTACTCACAAAGCAACAAAAATGGTATTTCCTGAGAAATGTTGTATCTTGTTTATGTACGTACACTCTTCATAGTAAGTGTTCAAAATGTACGCCACCCAATGAAAAACAATGTTCTGATCTCCTCTTAACATCTGTGGTTGCACGGAGACATTCAGCACAACTGAGAGATATACAGGCTACTCTAATTCTTTGTTTCATATCTTCTCTAGTTGTTGGATGCACTGGTAGAACATGATATGCAGCTCTTGTCCTGGCCTCCACATTCCCCTGACTTAACACCGTGTGACTTAAACCTGTGGGGGTACGTTAAAGACCTGTTTTTGTACCTCCATTATCGGAAAAACTGCCAGAGCTATGCTCCCGCATGCTTCATCAACGCCATCACTGCAATCGATATGGATACACTTAGTCGTGTGTGGGACGAATTGAAGTACCGGCTTCATGTCTGGAGGGTACAAGGGGAGCCCATATCGAACACCTATAAGATATGTTTAAAAACTTGGAGAGTTTATCCATACACTCATATATTTAAAAAATTTCTACGTCCAATCGTTTGTCCACAATTAATTTTCGTAATCAGGGACGTCATTTATACTCACGCTGTACATACATACATACATACATACATACATACATACATACACACATACATACATACATACATACATACATACATACATACATACATACATACATACATACATACATACATACATACATACATACATATATACAAATACACACACATACATACTGTAGGTCTATGTATGATGATCGAATTTAGTAATTTTTAAAAATGGTGAAAAAAATAAATGAAATAACTACAGAGGTCTTAAACTATTAAACACGTCATAAGTCTATATACAGTAGTTTTTAGTCAACTGTCTGAAGACAGATCTGAACCTCACAAGTGATACCAACAAGGCACCATTTATAAGAAAACTAAGCCAGGAGATAATGGGATAAGGTGGCCAGTTTCTTTCTCCCTCCACACATACATCGCCGACTAGCTACATATTACACTTGGACAATTCCATTGTTACGGGTATGACAAATATTCAGTTATACTGACTTTAAGATTATGTCAATTTCTTATCTTGTAGGCAGGTGAAAAAGCTATGGTTTATAGGCCTACCTCTAGTTACCTAGTTGTTGATCCATAATTATGAAATCCATGTCTTTTGTCTCAGAAAAGGGGTAGGGGGAAGACTAATTGTTACGGGTGTGACAAATATTCAGTTATATTGACTTTAAGATTATATCAGTTTCTTATCTTGTAGACACTTGAAAAAAGCTATGGTTTATAGCCCTACCTCTAATTACCTAGTTGTTGATCCATAATTATGAGATCCATATCTTTTGTCTAAGAAGGAGGGGAAGGGGGAAGACTAATTGTTACCAGGGGCGTATTTTGCGGGCTACCGGGGCTACCGGCGGTGGCCCAAGGAAATTACAAAAGAAAAAGTTTATAATATAACATAATGTAATAATTTTGTATTACCGTATTAGTTTTACCACAGTAATTAAAATTAAAGTAATTGTTAGATTTGTATGCGCTCTCTACTCTCGAAAAGAAACAAGTTGTCAAGGCGGCATCACTGGAGAAACCGCTGCCGCGAAGGGTAGCCTGTGACCGTTCCGCTCACGTCACACAACTCCCCGTCCCCCCGCTCCAACAAGTTTCCATCGTGCACTGTAGGTGGGTGAGTTGCCGCTCTCGTGGTCGGTTTCTTGGAAGGCGCGAAGCAACAATATGCTTAGTACGCTAGCTCATTAATGTGATTGTGTTCTTCCAGTGCAGTATTTTAAATCTGTGATTTGTTCGAGTGTCTAAGAGTTATATTAATTGTAAATTATTAAGTTTTTAATTTCCCAATTAAGTGATATTGTGAAAAATATGGCAGAACAAGTTTCTGGAGAGGTTTGTGTTGAAAATGACTGTGTAATAGAAGGTTTATTAAAAGTGCCTTTTAACCGTCGTACATACAACGAGAAAGTTGAAACTGTGAAAATGGAAAGACCAACTCCTGAGTTAAACTTGTCCAAGGACGTAAAAGAAAAACAGCGTGAGTACACACGCCATTTCACTTCAACATCATATGGTAAGTGGAATTGGTTGTGTGGTAGTTCTAAACTGTCTAAACTATTTTGCTGGCCATGTTTGTTATTTAGCCGCGAAACTAATGTGTGGTCAAAAGAGGGGTTTTCTAATATGAACTCCCTTCGAACGGCAGTCCTAAAACACGACAAATCAAAAGCTCATATTTATAGTAGCATGAACTTTGCAAACTTTGGGAAGACAAGAATTGATTTACAGCTAGATAAGCAAAAAGTTCTACACATCAACCAACACAATGCTCTTGTGAAAAAAAAATCTGGAGATTTTACTGCGTCTTATTAACGCAGTCTGCTTTCTAGGAAAACAAGAATTGGCTTTTCGGGGTCATAATGAGAGTGTGGAATCAGACAATAGAGGAAATTATATTGAATATTTAAGTTCCTTTAGTGAATTTGACCATTTACTGGCCAATCATCTTGAGAGTTCAACAGTATTCCGTGGTACTTCTCTCGCAATTCAGAATGACTTAATATTTGCTATAAGTGGGGTTATGATAAAGAACATAAAATCTGAAATAGAAGAAGCACCTTTTGTGGCCATTGTTGTTGATGAAACAAGTGACTGCTCTAATCAGAGTCAATTGTCCATTGTTTTAAGATACGTCGACAGTACTGCCAATGTTCAAGAACGGTTTATAGGATTCACAAATGTCAGTTCGGGCAAAACTGCTGCTGCTTTGTTTCAGCATGTGGAAGGTGTTATAAGCAGAATACAATGTCGGCAATAAGTTAATTGCACAGACATACGATGGTGCTTCAGTTATGGCGGGAAATATTAATGGCTTAAAAACAAAAGTTCAAGAAAAGTATCCTCAAGCACTATTTGTCCATTGTTACAGCCATGTTCTCAATTTAGTTTTGCAACAAACTACTTCAACCATTCCAGAATGCCGCATTTTTTTTCAAAACACTGTCGGGTTTAGCTGCATTTTTCTCATCATCTCCTAAAAGATCAGAAAAACTCAAGGAATTTATGAAAAAGAAACTCCCAAAAGTAGCACCAACTAGATGGAATTTTACATCTCGGCTTGTAAATACAGTAAAGTAATACAGAGAACAACTGACTGCTTTCTTTGAAAATATCATTTGTAATGACTCTGAAGAAAAGTGGGATGATGATGTAATTGTGCAGGCTCAAGGATATTTGTATTTTTTCACACAATTTCAGAATATATTTCTTCTTGAAGTCTAGGCTAGAGTGTTCGCACATACAGATATGCTCTACAATATTCTTCAGACAAAAAGTCTAGACATAGAATACTGCTTGCAAGAGGTATCAAAGTTAAAACATACTATATCCGAGTTCAGACGTAGTGGGTTTCCGTCCATATGGAGTAATATGGAAAATGAAAATTCTTCAGCCAATACAATGGAACCACCATTAAAGCGAAGAAAAGGAGATGATGAATTGAAATACAGGCAGCTGTACTACAGCATACTAGATCGTATGCACATGGAAATTACTGACAGATTTTCTGATTATGGAAAGCTTCAGTTCACACATCTTCTAGATTCTCAAAAATTTTCTGCTTATAGAGAAAACTTCCCGAATGAGGCACTAAACAAATTATTTCAGTCCTATAACAGTCACTTTGATCAAGTACGTTTGGAAAATGAATTAAGTGTAATATATTCAGCAGAAGTCTTTGATTTTTCGAACAAACCTGTCCATGAAATATTATCTGTCATATATGAAAACCAGCTGAACCAAGTTATTCCTGAAGTCCTTAAATTGGCAACATTAATTGTGACAATACCAGCTACGTCAGCATCGGTAGAAAGAACATTTTCTGCGTTGAAGAGAATAAAATCCTACTGTAGATCAACTCATACACAAGAACGTTTATCCGGCTTGGCACTGATGTCAATTGAAAAGTCATTTCTACAGAAACTTCGCAAGCGGCCCAACTATAATTTCAATGACGAAGTCATCAAAGTATTTTCGTCCCAATCAAGACGTCTGGAATTCACATATAAATAGGTAAGGAATTTTATTATAGGATTTTTAAAATATATTTTGTGTAATAATAGGGTCAGTGGTAGCCCAGACCCTTAAACCAGTATACGCCACTGATTGTTACGTGTGTGAGAAAATTTTCCAGGTATTGCGCATTCATGTAGTTCATTCAATAACACTGCTCATTGGCAAGTTCTGAAATAGTAGAACTTTTTTTCTGTATCTGCAAGATTTTTAGAACAAGACCAGTGGCTTGTGCAGCAAAAGCTGCAAAATAAGTTTATTAGAATTGAATTGAATTTAACGGAGGGGAGCACTGTGGCCCAGAACTACGACCTGTTAAGATCTATTGCGCTGACCCTCTGGTGACACATTTCCAAACCCACACCGGCTGACCACACTAAGGTTCTCTGTGTGCCCAGTTTTCGAGCAGGCAACCTCACTCGTCCCTAGGCCAGCACCCTCCATGCGTCGCCAGCCGGCTTCCGGAGAATGCTACGGAATGATAACGAAATGGAGAAATGGTGACGGAATGATGTAAATGCCTAATTTGGGGAAAAACGGGAGAACCCCGGGAAAACCCCCAACTGCGACATTGTCCGCCACAAGTGTCACTATGGAAAAAACCCCAGACCTGACCGGGAATCGAACCCGGGCCGCCTGCGTGGAAGAAGTTTATTAGAAGTTCAAATAAAAACTTTCCAGATTTATTTTTGTTGTAGAATACCAGACATTTTGAAAGTTATAAGGAATTTATTACTGAGATACTGAAAATGAGGCAAATGATGTATCAGAGTTATAAAACTTATATGCGGCGTAAATAAAATTGTTCATCGTAAATCATTAGCAGTTTCAGTATTTTATTCGTTGCTGGTTGTGAGGAATAAACTAAGTCATCATCGTCTCCAAATCTCCCTATAGCAAAATGATATCCTTGGCAGCGATCACAACATAATCTAATCCATTAAACCAAATGAATATGAAATTAATTTTGATGTAGTGCAAAGACGCAGCTAAAATAGGAAGCATGACTCAATTACTAATACCTTTTCCATAGTACTGCACTACAACCTAGGAAAATTAGAGAATCATAGACTACATATGCATATTTACAACACCCCGCCATTAAATATATGGAAAGACCCACACCACTTGATTAATAACTGTAAAAATATTTCATTATAATAATGTTATCTTACGTGAGCTTTGTGGTTTTTCAGTAACATACAATATATAGTCTAGGCCTACTATATAGCCGTTACCGGTACTTAGTAAATTATACAAATTAAGATCTAATTTAAGATATTCTCTACTTGTGCTTATATAAACCGAAAAGGTTTCACTTTCATATCATCAATACAGCGTTAATGTGTATAATTAGTGAAAAATACATCGTGGCATTAAATGTAATAATATTTCATCTGTAATGGTAATAATGTCATCAAACATTCTTAAGTTTTGTAGTTTTTAATATCCAATACACAGTTGTACTAAGAAAATTACACACCAGAGAATGAGACCTGTAAATTCTTTTTAGTACCGAAGTTTTTAATAGGCAATATAGAAACGTTCTAAAAAATTAGACAAATGAAGATTGACATATTGGCATTGTGATGTGATAGAATCTGAGCTATAAATATGTCAGCAATCTTGCAGGTGTGATATTGTTTTGTTGTAGTGTGGGTGTGTCTTTTGTTTTATTCTGAAAAGCCATTATTTCTCAAACTGACGACAGATGGATTTTGGAAAATAGGAACGTTATGTACGAAAATTGGATTTCACTGAAAGTAGTAGGCCTACTTTTTCGCATATTCTTTTGATGCCAATCTTCAAAATGAGGGGTCATTCATTAAAAATCGTTCCGCCCTTTACCCGTAATTTCCATTACCAGTGACTTGGAGCAACAATAGCTCCTTACAATACATATTGGATAACTATTTAAAAAATAAATACATATACAATTATACTAATAAATAAAGGAATAAGGAACACAATACTTTTGTACAATGCCATTGACGGCAGAAATTTGGCCCAAACTCAATTTTTTACATAAAATCTAACTTTACATACTGCATACGCGAACAATTGAGTTAAACACAACACTTACCGGTACTGAAAAACATAACTTGACACAATTAGTATGAGACTTATATTACAATAATATTTCTTTGTAAACAATGTTTTTTGTATATGCTACATCATCATCTTGGCCTTGTTCACTTATATTTCCAATGATAACTTGTACTGTTATTGCAAGTTATCTTGAACTTCCTGAGCGGGGACAGAAGGGCAGAGGGAATAAAGCGCACAACGTCGGTGGAGCCAACTGAGTTGTTTGCGCATGCTCTGTATCATAATCTCTTGTCAAGAAACATAGAACTATTTCCTTCACTGTCTACCAGTAGTGTTAACATGGAGCAGCAATCACAGGGTAGTAATTATGGTGAAATCACACCACCGCAGAGAAAAAGTAACGCTGTTGTCCACAACGGAGAAAGAGAAATTATCGCAAATATAATAATTAAGTGTTGCGAGGAGGAAAAATTAAACAAAGGTCTTGATATGGCATATGAGAGAGCGGCTAAATAATCTGGCAAAAGTATTAGTACCGTGAAGAGAATTGAGAATAATATTGAATTACAACCGAATGAACCTCACACTACTCCGGGAAAGAATAAGTATGTAATGTTTAGAAATTATTGCTATAATAGTTAAGTACAATAGTGTTTGTACTGTGAGCGACATCATGAATTACTGTTGCAAGTTATTATTTTGTTATAGTTCTGCAAAACATATTATTTCATTCCAGAATTAGGACTTGTGTAAAGTTGAAGTAGACGACTTCGATCAACATGTCATTCGGGATACAATCGAAGAATTCTATCTTGTTCAGAAAGTAGTACCTACGATTAAGAACATAATTCCGAATGGATGATGCCATTGACGAAACAAGAATTAATTTTGGACCAAGGGATGAAGACGATGACGATGATGACAGCAATGATAGGGATATGGATTGCGTATAATTGTAAATTAATGTAAATTCAAATAATAAGCCTGTAAAATATTATTAACCATAAGAATATATACATATTAGCTGTAGGTGTAAGTCATGCAGGCCTATATAATGTATAGAAATAGCTGTAGTAACTCCGCCATTGCCGTCCCCAACTGGAATGAGAGAGAAGTGTACACACGATTATATTTAAATGATTACCATTCAGTGGCGATTTGTCTTAAGGAGCACAGGAGCAGTGCACCACCTCTTCAAATAACACATGTTTTTAAAGTTATATCAATGAGCTGCAATAGACTATGTGAGCGACATAATTCTTTATTATAATACTATGTAAAAATAACACTGCACGTGTACTGGTCTTGTTGACGCCTGGGACTTACGTTTACCGCTCGACACTTGCGGCACACTGTTCCATCGGAGCATGCGCAGTAGTACTGTTTCACTGGCAGGCTTTGGAGCATGGTACGGAGCCAGTACAGTGTGCGTAGGAGGGATTAGGAGCACTTTCAGATGTGTTCTCAAGCTGTCTGCAGTAGCTGTTGGCCCGTTCTATCATAAATATTGCAATGAATAGTGTGCAAAATCTTTTAAATATGTAATTTTCTGTAAGAACTTTACACGAAAAGATAAAAATAAAGAAGATGGTATACGTACACAGGAATTAAAATTATAACTGACGAAGAACAGTAATAGAGAAGTGACAAGAAAATTCAACATTCGGACTTACGAAAAATACAATATGTGGCTGCAATATAAAAGACGCTGTATTTTGTTTTCCTTGCCTATTGTTCGGCGGCGAACATTCATTGACAAAAACAAGTAGGCTACGTGTTATGAATTTTATTTATTTTTCTGTTTGAATTTAGGACTGTGCGTAGTAACTAAATAATTTTGATTATCGTTCTGTAGGTATGATTGATTTAAAGCACATGAATGAAAGAAATAAAAACACGTTTCTTCAGCTGCACACTCAACAATAATGTTAAATTAGGGATTTTGGGTCAAACAAACATACAGACACAATTGGATTCAATGAGACTGTCGAACTACACAATGATAAAGTTACCAACAACAGATAAGTGCGTGCAGTTTTGTGGAGCTTCTGAGTTGGCTTTAAGAGGTCACGAAGACGGAAACTCATCTTGAAACGCTAGTATTTTTCTTGGCCTCGTCAATTTTAGTTCTGAATTAGACGCACTCTTAAGGAACATTTGGAAAGAGGAACAGTGTTTAAAAGCACATCAAACACTATACAGCACGAAATCCTTGAAGCCATTTTGGATGTATGCCATGGTGAGATTTCAAAGAAATAAAGAAAGCTGCTGACTTTTAGCAGTTAAGGCTGATGAGACGACACACGTATCGAATGCTTGTGAACGTGTGAACTGTGTTATAAAACGTAATATAGCGAAAACAATATTATTTACGGTGTGCTGCATAGAAATTGAACACTTCACTTTGCTATTACTGGACCTACATAGGAAACTGAATAACTCCAATTTCTTGACTAACAAAAATTATGTAAATCTATATCTATATAACATATATGAATAGTTATGTCGTAGTTAGTGCCAATAATAATAATAATAATAATAATAATAATAATAATAATAATAATAATAATTATGATCATAATAAATATTTGTGCACCACCAGGAATATTTATCGCCACACGCCATTGTTACCATTACATGTTAATTAAAACCTGCTACGAAACCATGTTGTTCTCTCAAAACCGGAGTGTCGTGAGATGATGATGTCTGTATTGAACAAAGTTCTTTTACAGTAGAGAGCTGTGAAGTGAAAGAGCCAACGTTTTCTGAAAAGAGTCACGTTACCCGAGGGAGGGGCATCCTTGCCGTGCCGTTACGTTGATGAGTACATGCCGTACCGAGCAGTTTGGAAGACAGACTTAGGCCCTGTACTACGACTCTCGGATAAAGTTCTAGTTTAAACTTATCCGGCAGATGGCATATTTATCCGGAAGTTGGGTTGTAATTGCGTACTACAACTTTTGGTTATGTGCAATCTGGAGGCTAAACTTCCAGATTAGCAATCCGGAAGCCAGAGTGGCAGATAGGCGTTATCCGGAGGTTGGAACTCAGTGTTGAAATCAAGATGGCTGCACGTCGTACAGCTGGTGATTTGAAGGATCAATTTAATTCTGATACTGATTCTGATGATAAGTTCTGGAGCAGATGCTTCGTTGTATCAGAACAGCAAAACGAATTAGGCTGCGTCCAAATAATTTTGAAGAGTGGGATGACGAGAAATTTTTGAGACTGTTTCGAATAATGAAACCTACTACATGAAATCAATGATCAACTGAAACAAGACACAGATCGTAAGTACACAGTTAATAATAAGCTTCACTATTTCGGTAGGTATTACATTAATATTTTGTATATAATAGCACTATAATAATTATTTTGAAGTACAGTAACCTGTAATAGGCGTACAGTAGAAGTGAGGTTAGAATGTTGCTTCATGCAGATGTTCTGTTGCCCTTACAAGGTATGAAGGTGATTGATATAATAATATAGGGCAACCTACAATAAGTTTCAAAATACTTTTATATAAAAAATAATAATAAACGTATATAATATATCAAAATCCTTTATATGGTAAACTATCATTTCTTCACAATTGCGTTACCACTTAAAGATACAAATGTATTCACATATTTGGCTTCTAGTCAAATCATATGTACCGTAAACGAAAGAAAAATTGAGTGCCGACACCAATTTCCCAAATAAAGGTGGAAAGTTGCTGTGAAAGTGGAGTCCGGTGGAGAGGTATGGGTAGGCGGGATCGCTCTATTGAGATAGAAGGGGTAGGCGGCAGGAAAGGGCAGCACATTCATTTCATTACTGTGTTTCCTTACTAATTAAAAGGAAAAGACAAGTTTTCGTAAGATCGAGTTAGTGACAGGTTAGGTTAGTATGATTTGCATATATTTACAATTGTCTAAAAAAAAAAAAAGTCAAGACTACATCCAAACCTCTCTCTTCCAGGCTATCCTGTAGGGAGTCCTTGCCTTCTTTTGGTAACGCTATTGTAAAGATTTACCGGTAAAGGTGTAACCAAATCTAATTGTTTGTTCATTTTTCCAGAAATAATGTCTTACCTCCAATGGACCAATTACTACTGGTATTGAGATTCTATGCCACTGGGAGAACATTGACAAGAGTAGGAGATTTTTGTGGGGTCCACGAAGTTACAGTAGGAACTGTTGTCAATCGAGCTAGTGTTGCACTTGCTGCTTGGTTTAATTGAAGTGATGACTTTTAATGCTTCATTGGGAGTATTAATAAGTATTTAATGAATTTCAATCTTAAGGCATATAAACTTGCAAATGTTTATTTGCTATTTAATAACAATATATGAACGTTTTCGCCGTTTAGGGCATCTTCAGATATAACAAAACATATTATCTGGACCTATAATAACATATTATGCAAATAACAAGGAAAATGGAGAACAATATATGTGATACATGAAATTCATGAGCTTTATGTAGATATATCATGATACAGGATGAATATTGAGATAATCTTTGAATTTGAACTTAGACTGGATGAATATTTTATTTTATACATATAGCTCATGTTACAATTAATATACAATGTTTAAAATTTGTCAATGATGTTAATTTTAAAATTTACAATGATGATAATAAAATATTTAAAATAATCATGGCTGAAAGTTGTCGTAAGTTACAAGATAGTATGCGTAGTTGATGTTCTTGTGTTTTGTAATTATTTCGCTTAGAGAGGCCGTTGGCATTTGAATGAATGTTGTTTGACGTTGATGACTACATTACAATTGATATACAGTGATTAAATTAGTCAATGTTAAAATTTAAATTTTATAATGAAGATAATAAAATATTTAGAGTTATCATGGCTGAGAATTGTCGTAAGTTCAAGATGGTTTTCGTAGTTGATGTTGTGTGTTTTGTAATTGTTTCACCTGAAAATAGAGATTAAGATATAATAATAAATGCAAAATATAGACAAGTTACTATATAGAGACGCAGATAATTATAAGATTACTTGTTAAAAATGTTGTTTATGTTAAAGAATTACTGTTGGGTGTAATTAGTTGAGATATTGAATAAATTCTCGTTGATTGTGAATGTAGCGGAATGTACGATAAATTTCGTAATAGATAAATCATGAGTTGGGTATGATTTTTAATCATTCATTGAAAATTAATAGAAAGATCAATATTATAATTCGTAATAAATTAGATGAGTTATAATACCAAATATATGTAAAAGATTTTACGGCAGCAGTAATAATTATTATAAGATTACTTACTTAGAGGTCATTGACTTTGAAATGGCTACTCTGATGTGATGACATCCTATTACGTGTTCTCAGGTTTATTGAAGTATATAATTAAGAAGTTCTATAACTGAAAGAATATTAACTATTAATTTACTTTCAATTTTGATATGGGGATATAATTGTTTTAATTTTTTTTGACGGCGTTCAAATACTTACATTTGTATGTACTGGTGTTGATGTGTTGGAGATTTTAAGAGAACTGAGGCCTAGATAATCGTGTGTATTGAGGCATGTGACGGCGCAAGAATATGAAAGGAACTATTTGAATGGCGTGTCAAGATCAATGTGAATAGGTCTGTTTTAAATTGCATACAGTGGATTTTTAAAGTTTAATAAATTTTCGTTGATTATATTTTGATCTTTATTATGGTAGTAGGCAATGAAGAATTCTTCTGCTGCATTTATGAATTTATTGTCATTGTATGTTTTTAGGATACTTAATGTGTTCTGGTTTGCAAGTTTATATGCCTTAAGATTGAAATTCATTAAATACTTATTAATAATTTACCAGGCATATTGATATATTAAAATGAATTGTAAATTTCATTTGGAGTAGTTTTATTTGCTCCAGTAATTAAGTGCAAGGCTTGTTTTCCCCCCCCCCCCCCGAGGGATTCTGTCTCTCTTTTTGATGCTGTTACGAATACCTCTGAATAGTATTTTAATACAGGTTTTATGTACATATTATAGGTCTTGATTAAAGTTTTCCTAGAACTGTTTCATTTTGTGTCTGCTAGTTGTTTAGTCAACTCTCCGAAGATAGATTGGAATACCAATAAGGCATCACTCATGAGACAACTGTCACGAGATAATGTGGTAGGGTGGCAAGTTCCCTTCTCCTTTCTTGCATATATCGCTCGCCAGTAAGAGTAGGCCTAACATATTTCACTAATCAGACTTAAGATATGCTTGCTATATATTATTATTTAACAAACTGTAACAGTTTATTGAATTTTAGACGTGACAGTTTTTCTTCATTTATCAATGAGGAAACACACCCAACCACACATAAAATTAGCAAATTCCGTTTCCTCATTGATAGATTACTCACAACACCGCTAAATAAAGATAATTACAATAAAGAACTTAATTATATAAAGCAAATAGCCTCTGAAAATGGATACGAAAACCAACTAGTTAACAACTTAATACAAAAGAGAAAAACAAAATTACATAAAAAAGAAATGACAACATTACAACCCGAGAAAACACAAAACAATAAACAATGGCATAGTCTAACATATTACGGCAAAATTTCAAACAAACTTAGTAACTTTTTTAAAAAACAAAATATTAACATAGCCCATCGTACCAACAACAAACTAAACAACATAATTCCTAATAACACCAACAATAATGAACCCCTCCTAAACAGCGGCATATACCAGCTAAACTGCAAAAATTGCACCAAAACATATATAGGACAGACTCGGCGAAACTTCAAAATAAGATTTCGTGAACACACCTCTGACTTCGTTTAAAATAGAAACAGATCTAAATTCGCACAACACCTTATAGATGAAAACCACGAACTCGCAAATATTAACGACACTCTGAAAATACTAAAAATCACAAATGACCCCACAATAGAAACAGCTGAACAATTTCATATCATAAAAGAACACAACTCAGGAAAACCCCTACTAAATGAACAAATAGCTAACATAAATAATCCACTTTTCAATTTATTCAAATTATTCCCGCCTAAACAATCGCACACACAGCTCTCACCGATTTCCCCTCCACTTCCGGTAACAGACAACATAACTTAAATATACTGTGAGCAAGCCCACCGCTTTAGTATCAGCCTAGCATCAAGCACGAGCAGACCAACACGCGGTAAAACTGTAAGTTACTTTTCTTACATAACAGGCATCACCCCTAGTAGTTAACCAAAACCAACACCAGTTAAAGGATTTTCCAAATTAACAATTTCAAATATTCTCAATTTCAAATTCATAAATTAATACTTAATCATTGTTACAGACACGCCAGGCGATACTAAATCCATGGACTTGGCAACCTTCAATTTGTTTTAACAATACATCTACGGGTACAAATTACAGCAATGCCATTAACTATTATAGAAGTGCCACATCACTTTCAGCAAACATAGCCATGTCAACGATACCACGTCCAGCTCAACGCTAATAAACAAGATCACCACAACTGCCTCATTCAACTTCACATCGGCAAACACCGCACAACAAGTGATCACTAACTTCGTATATTAAAAGTGATGCACAAACTATGTGTTTTTAAACAGTTTTAAATAGTGTTTTTAAACAGTGTTTTAAACATTGACTGAAACATTTAATTTTTAATTTGTAATTTTGATAGTATGTTGTACCAACAAATAGTATATAAGAGCTAGGTAATTATTTATTCAATCATGGCAACACTTCATCGATATAGTACAGTACGCACAAATACACTGATTATTTAAGTTTACGACACATGCACCTAGAGGCTTGGTTAACAATTAGCATTATATACATATATCTGAAGATGGTACATAAGTACCGAAAACGTTAATGAAAATATGATTTATTAGTTTCTCCATTTAATTGTATGATAAGCAAAGGCGGAACACACACACATAATTATAGTCAAATTGTCATAGCTTATCGGTATACCTTCAACATGAAATTAATATCTTCTGTTTCTGTGTTATTTTACGAGGTGTTGAATGTGCATTACAGTGAGTGATTATAGTCGAACTGGTAGCAGCAACTGATATTGCATTTTAGTGGAAACGTCTCTCCACCTCATGTTGTTCTTTTAAAAATAATGTTAGGCCCTTTCTGTGATCGAATGATATTATAGGCCTAATACAAAATATCCGCCCATTTACTAACAGTAAAATACGTAGGCCTAACATACGAAATATTGGTAATTTGCTAGGAACAGTGTACCTTGCTGTACTAATGTTGGTTAGAAATCCCAGGCCAAAGACATCATTCATTATTATCAGTATCAGTGAACTTTTCTTTTTAAACGAGTTATTGTGCCTTCGACCCATGATTTGAAGCCGTGAAGTACACTATTTCTAAAAAAATTACCGAAATAGGCCCTATTCACTAATAATGTAGGCTATACAACAAACTGAAAGCACACTTAATATTAATTACAATACAAAAATAATTGCCACCTACACTTCTTGTGCAGTTACACATGAATAAAACAATGATTATGGAGAAAAACGCACTTTTGCTGGAACCCGCACCCGTCCTCTTTAGGCCTACTAATTAAAACCAAAATACTATCATATGGTAGGAATTATTACTAGTCGAAAAGAAACATAACCATGTTACTATATCTTCCGGATAACAATCCTGCAGTTAAAATCCGCTGGTAGTACAGAACAAAATATTTAACTTCCAGATTGCTAAACTGGAGTATACGAATCTGGAGCTTTAACAGGCTATCGTAGTACAGGCCCTTAGGGGATGTAAGGTTCAAGATAACTTGAAATAACAGTATATATTGTGGATTCTTGATACGGCTGAATGCAATCTAATTGTCCATAGATGGACATAGGCATAGGAAGGTAGATGCCAAGTATCTTAAATGTTTGCCCTTGTGCCTTGTTGATGGTCATAGCAAATACCTTCCTCAATGGGAGCTGCAATCTTGTCATTGAGAAAGGCATATTTGGATAAGTAGAAATTAGCTTTATCCTTGGCATAAAAAAAATATTTCCCTTTCCAGCACCAGTAATAATGTTAAATTTCACAGAATTTTCCATTAAGCCACGTACCATCATGCGAACTCCATTAACTAAGCCAGAGCCCAAGTTCATATTCCTGATGAGCATAACAATTGCACCAACTTTGAGGATGAGTTTGTGTGGTGACATTCCTGAGGGTGTAATGGAATTCAGATATTCTAATGATATGTTTAACTTTTCTACTGGGTCATCTGTGATGACTGAGTAGACTCTACAGTACTCCTTGGAATCTCCTGCAATTAAATGCATCACTTCCCTGTTGTTTTCATAACAATTTTCATTGAGAGGACACACAATCACTCAGGTCAAGTATTCATCAACGTTACTAGCATTTAATGAATTACCAAAAACAACTCTGACAACCGAGTTTTTCTTGCATATAAAATTATTTGGAATGTCAATAATATTTTCACCGAGATTAATAGATTGATGTGTTCCATTTCCTAATTGAAGTAAGCACTCTGAAAATGCTCGTTCATTCGCATTGGCTCGCATATTTTGGGTGAAATGGAGAATAATAAAGGAATTCCAAATTTTACTGTTCTGAATACAGAACTCGAGGATTTGAACTCGGCTTGACATTGGCTCCACTGGCAATACCTCCCTGAAATCACCACCGAAAAGAATAACTTTTCCACCAATTGGAATATTACCTAATGATTGATCATTAATAATCCGTGGCGTTACAGCCCATGAAGGTCCAAGACCGACCAGCCGGCTGCTGGCCTCACGGCCACATGCCGAAGCAGAGGTGGACGATCATCCAACCAGAATGGAGGTATCGTGTGGTTAGCACGATGAGCCTCCCAGCCGTTATAGCTGGTTTGCGTAACCGGGTTTCGCTCCCCAAGTGCATCACGATGCTGAGTGGGCACCGGTCCCATACACTGGCCAAAGTTTTATGAGAAAATGTCTTCCCCCATGAAGACTCGAACCAGCGCACATTCCGTAACGCGAGTCCTAGGCAGGATGCCTTAGACCACGAGGCCATGGCGCGGGATCATCACATTTCATAATGTCTCTTACCAAACGGTCCATACAGTCAACTGCTACAGCAGGGATCATCGATGCTTCATTAGTGAGAATAATAGACACTTCACGTAACACCTTAGCTCTTTCAGAGTTAGCCTTGATGCAAGAAACTAACGAAGATGTTATAGGAACAGGAAGGCCAAACAATCGATGAAGTGTAGTTCCCCCATTCGGAAGATGTTTGTCCAAGGAGCTGCCAATGCGATATGACCACTCCTCTAACAATATTGAAAATGTATAAATAAACAAACACATCTTTCTGGTGCTTCTAAGAAGAATAATTTATCTTCAGTTTCTCCAGTTATTGCACTATAATTTTATCAGCTATAAACTTCTGTTCTACATTGAGATTGCTATATATATGATCACAAGAATAGCCTCTTCTCTGTCATTGTATGCATACTCATCAAGCAACAAAGTATTTGGGACTGGAAGACCAATTCCCTTCAATCTAAACCATTAATTCTTAAAATTTTGGTCGATGTGCTGTAAAGTTGCGTCTTCAGCTGCATGTTTGGCAACCTTTTCCACATCTTCCGTCATAGGAATATTATAAGCTGTCCACAATTCATAGGGTGATGTTGGCTGACAGAAGCAGCAAATGTATGCAAATAGCTCTCGTAATTGACGCGGCATGTGTGTGCTCTGCATTTCCTCCAAACAATTGTGCCACTCAGTATCATCTTCAACTAGTCCACGTGCAACAGCAGTTGCTTTGAATGTTTCATAGGTTATACCATTGTACTTGCGCAAATCTGCAAAGCACGTAGCTCCTTTAACATGAAGCAGTAACATCCGTATGTGAAATCTATTATGATCATTTGGAGCAACAGCGTACATTCTTCCAATTGCTTTCGTACACCCTCTTACCCGTGAAACCCATTTATTGTCGACAAATCTTTAATGCTGTGGAATGTCAGTATACAGGCACTGGTGAGCATTTGGATTTCGTTAGCTTAAGTCAAATCATGTTGTTAATGTTGTATGTTTTGATTCTGAAGCTTGAATTGCAATCTGTTCATCCCCTTCTCGAAAATACACATTGTGGTATCCATACTCATGGACTACTAAGCGAACAATTGTATGTGATTGCTTATGCATTTCGTTAGAATGAAGACGCCAAATGCATTCATGGGAACTGACATAACGCATGTTAGCATAGTTTACAATTTCATTATGTTGTAGTTGTTCATCATTACTGATACTTCTCACAAATACAATGCATGATGAATCATAGTCTTTATAGACATATTTAAATAGATATTTCACTGAACGTACACTCGAGCAAATTTCGACATTTATATGAGCATTGTACTTTAACGGTAAAAATAAATTATAAGAAACAACATCACGGTTGTCCATTTGGTTAACTCCTTTCTGTGCTTCATTCCATTGTTTCGGCTGCGATATTTTGGATAATCATTATGATTTTCAACCGTTTCTTCAGAAAAATCTTTCTGGTAATTCTTTGAGCATTGTCCACCAACCATGCAAGGTGCTTTAGAATTGCGAACACCATAGGGACCGTGAATCATACTTGAAACAACATACTTATGAAGTTTTGGAAAATGAACTGGGTCTTGGATTTCAGCACACACACACACACACACACACACAGGTCAATATCATATGGTTTTCGAAATCTGGACTGTTCGTCGAGTATTAAAAGCATATGGCAATGTGGCAATCCACGTTTCTGGAATTCTATAACATATACTTGGGCGATATCTATTCCCAATACATTATTTTTAATGTGTAATTTTTCAATTCATTAAGTTTACATCGAAACACTCGAGAAACAATATCAGGACGATCAGCTGGTTTCATATTGGCAGGAAGCTCAGAAGTTATTTCTGGCCAATTAGGATTGCAGGTCATTGTTAAAAAGATGTTTGGCTTTTCAAATTTGCGTAAAATTTACATTGCAACCCGATACCTCAAAGTCATATTACGTGGACTACCCGCAAATGAAGATGGCAATACAATAATTTTTCTGCAATATAGTTTTGCAATTGGGTACGCTGCATTACAAAATCCTACAATACTTTGTAATGTTCAATTCTGAGATCAGACTGATGATGTCGGATATAATTCAATCTTTCACCTTCAACTTTAACATACAAATCAACAATATATTGTTGAAAAAGGTTTTTAGAATGGTGAATGTGTGAAAATATCCCTCTAATTGCAAGTCGATAGCATGCAAATTGTAACATACTCAATCTATCACGCTTCCTTTGTCTTCGTGGACCATTATGAGTCATCTGAGGGTCCCATCCAGTATCTCCGTAAGGGAACAGTAGTGGATATAACATGGGGTCAGAGTGAGGACTCAAAACAGACAGTAATTTTGGTCCATCCTGCCTGTTGTGAACAACAACATGACGGTTACCAGGCGGTTCCCTTTCTAAAGAATTAAATACACCTGCAATTTCGCTTACTGTGGGTTTATTAAATCGCCGCTTGCTCATAGAAACGTTATCAACAAAACACAAGCCCAGGCTTTCTCCTGCAGTTTCATTCCTCGTGACTTCAGCTGCATTGTTCTATATTTGAGCATAAGGATTATTAGCCAGAATATCTGAGAAGGATGTCAATACTGACCTTTTCAATTCATTATTTTCAGAACGACTATAGCCTACGCATATTAGTGGCCTCTAAGGAATCTACAAAGTACAATTATTGACCATACGAAGGTTTTTCGCCTGTAAGTGGTAATTAATTCGAGATGTAACGGTAAATCTTCCCCTGGATTTTAAAACAGTTTGGGCCATTACCTGATATCTTTTTTGGTGGCAGAGAATGAAGCAAATGCCACTGCACTGTTATACCGACGAATATTCTTTACATAATTAAAATTCTTAAGTAATTCTTTCATTTCCTCATTTATTGCCGGTTCTGGTATAAAAAGTAGTCCATTTTGATAGCAAGAATTGAAATGACCATTTGTTTCCTCAACTGCATAATGGTAAGCATGGCAGTGCACACACTGGATATTCATTCCTCCTATGCTATGTTCAGTTACTTCATTTTCGTCCAATAAATTTGTCTGAACTTTAAATTATCTGACGATCGTTATATAAATTTGCTGCACGTCTATTCTCAAAATGTCGATCTCTCACATATGAAATACGCGGCCTCGTCTTGCTGGTCTTCCTCTAAGGCAGTGATGTCAAAGCAAGCGCATTTTTCTGACCTTGACGTCGTGAACGGGTATCAAGCGCTAAGTACGGAAAGAGGAAGGCTTGTGTATATGAATAAGAAGCCTGTTGGATTAAGAAAACAGTGATGTACAAACTTCAAACGGAAATTGAAATGTTATGTCGTTATTTTTATTCATCTTCTTTCTGTTTAATACTATCTATATGGTCTGTAAAACAAAAGTACTAACACCAATTTCTTAATATTGCAATTGTGTTTTAAATGTTAATAACATAATAAAAAGTTAAGAAGGAATATTCACATAAATTCCATAGTAGTACAACTATACTGTACTGAGTGGTTGAAACACATCATTCATTAAAAAAAAAAAAAAAAAAAAAAAAAAAGAGATTGACTATGACATGGTAAGTTGGATTGATATTGATGGTACCTTTAGCCTTATAAAAGTAATCAATAAACTAATCAAAACAATATTACAGTACAAAGCAAAGTTACCTAGGTGCTGTATATGTTTTAAGTGTAACTAATATTCCATAACAAAATTCTTATCGCATTATGCTTTTAAGGTGATATTGGTGAGCAACTTCCTATCATCAGAATATTAAATTATTTTCTCGAAATGTGCTGAAGCTATAGAGCCGACATTTTTACAACACATGGGCACATATCTTTTGCTTATGATGTAACAGTAGTTGCGTTGTTAATTCATTTGCTCACAAACAATTTCCATGCGAATATTTTCAAAATTTTCAATACACTATCTTCAATATACGTATTTACGGTATATTAGATTTACGAAAACATTCTGTAAGACTACTAAATAAATAGACCTATATCTGAAAATTTCATTTTTCTATCAAAAAAAGTTGAGAAACTATTTCTTTTGAATAAAAAAATCAAACTTGTGAAAAATGAGCATTAAAATTAAAACTTACATTCTTATAATGCACTTATACTTCTCAGACAAATCTAAAAATTACCATGGATATAGTTTTAATAAGTTCTCTTCCCTTTATCTATTGAATCAGTGCTGGCCATCCCTGAATATAGCTCGACCAAGCGGCATATACTACCTCTTTCGTCTGTCTCTTTCCTTTCCGCTGTAAAGCGCTCAGGCTCTCCTGAGCTCTAAAGCGCGCGCTTGCTCCTATGGGCATCAATTGACATGACTGCTCTAAGGCCATTCATTATGCACTACACTATTACTTAATTTATCTCAAGTTCAAATTGCCTGCTCGAACGTTATATATATTTGCAGCACATCTGTTCTCAAAATGTCTGTCTTTCACATTTCGGAATAGATTATGCACTACACTCTTAAAAATACAAAAAAATGAAAGCAACTGATGTGAAGCAATTGCATTACCTTCTTTAGCCCTCTGCTTTATCAACATACACTTAATTAAGGTTTAAAACTACCCTCCAATAAAAAAGTCGCTTCAAATTAAATTGTAGTTACCTTAATTAGAAGAAAATAACAAACTCTTTTCACTTCACACTGCAATCTTGGTTGTGAACAACAGTTGAACATCGTGATAAATAGGTGCAAGATCCCGAGGAGAAATTATTTTATAAAGATCAATGTAAGCAATATGTAACAAAATACTTTAATAGTGCATTTTGAAAATACAGCATATTTAATCAATGAGTTCGGAAACAATACAAGTCCAATTTTACCCTAATTTAACTGAAATTTTCTTCCCTAATACACATTGTCATATTTCGAATATATGTATTCAAGTTTTCTACAATTTCTTCCGTGAGTTCAAATTGAAAGTACAAACTATTTTAGGGCAAATATACTTTTGACAATAAGAGCAAAAATACTCACAAAAAATAAATAGGGTGTACATCTGACCAGAAGAAATTTATGTAACAAATTTCCCATCTCAAGTCTACTTCACAATTTCACTACATGGAAGACACACTGGTTTGATATTTTTCCTTAAATGGCTTCCACACATACATTTTTGCACATTTCACAGAATACACTAGCCGTCCTGTCAGTTTTTCTAACTGACATCGGCTTTTTTAAGCTTGAATGGAAGTTCACCATCTTCTCATAAGCTCTGGCTCAGAAACAAGATATCTCATTGCAGTTATTGCTGGTGTGTGAAGTTCTTGGAATGCTGAAGTCATCGTTTCACTTGCGGAATGATCAACTCCTTCCCAAGTTGAAGCAGAAAGTTCCTTCTTCCGTGCGTAGAACTTGACTGAAGATGTGGATTCTTCGTCTTCCATAGTAGATAAGCATTGAGACACCCAATGTCGACAATGTTCAGGAATAAGACATAAGACCATCTTCTTGTGATTATTTTCACATAGCATTCATTTACCAATTTGTCCATAGTATCGACACCCCTTTTAGCGCTAGGCAACAATACCTGGGGTATTCCTTGCCTATTCTTTCTCATTGTTCCACACAGTTTAAAATATTTCTTGTAAAGTTCACTTGCAAGTGGAATAGATGTAAAAAAAAAGAAACTGTCGTAATGCCATATCCTCCTTGTAGGCAGCTGGTTAGATCCAACACTACTCTTTGACCTTGATTTTTTCAGAAGCAGCCCCTTCTTTTCCAGTACACACCTGTAACTTTATTGCACATCACATCAACAAGGGTCCAAATTTTCATTTCATACTTAGCACCTTTTGACTTCATATAAACAATGAAAGGGCAGCGTCCTCGAAAAAGAAACAAGTTGTGCATCTATTGTAAGTGTGAGTTAGGGCTGTGGGCAACAAATAAAGTGAAGACGTCTCTGATAGCAGCCAGTTTATCATTTCGTCTCCTTTCATCTCTTGTACTAGTGTCATCGAATCTAATGAAGTCGATAACTGCTGAAAGAGTTCCAGACATTGCAGCAAGAAATATGTCTCTTTTGTACATAAGAATTCTATGGACTCCCGTTTAGCTTTCAAAACACCTATGGTTGTCAAAACTCCTAGAAATGCATACATTTCTTCGATATTTGTTGACAGCCATTGTCTCTGTTTTTCTAGAATCTTTATATTCCATTCTTCATGAAAAGCCTGTGCCTTTTTATTAGTACAGCCTACGGCAATTTTTAAAATATTATCATCAAAAAAGTCTTGAAACCATAATTCAATGTCTGAATTCTCTGAGATGCACATGTAAGCCCCAGAGGTACTTCAACAATATTGTGAACTGTTCGTCGCGTTCGTGGTGTTCTAGACCAAGACATTCCAATTATACTTGTATGGTGAATTTGCAAAACGACTTAAGTCCCTAGAAGTAGTTTTGAGAAAATTAAAGAAAAGTGTTTTTGGCCTCGCTGAACCATACATTGTTTCAAGATAATTTTTTATTTGTAAGAGATATATGAGAGAAATATTTTCATTCATACATTGTACTCTTCTTCAGGTCGTAGAAAATTAAATTATCTTCAGGACTTAAGTTCTTCTGCAAATTAACTTCAATCCTGCATCATAATTATTGGGTTACTGACACATAAACATGTTTAACTATATGTATTTATGCCAAAATCATAAAATAACTTTATTTCAATTGTTGAACAACATTATTTTGAAGATTTTGTTAATCACAAGAGCACAGGCAAATCTTAGGAGTGTTATAACGAGACCACAGCTTAGTTTCTTCTTTCATTTGCTTCTTGTCTGCCATGTTATAATGTTTTCGTAAAATGTATGCTGGTCTTCTTCATCAGGAATGTACTTAAGCAATTTACGAATGTTTAGAATTATGGGTTCATTGATCAGGGATAAACAACTGTGTTGGAAAGTGTGGAGAAAGAATGATGCTGAAAGTGATCAAGAAGTAGAAAGGGAATTGGTTGTGTCACTGGCTGAATAGAAACTGCTACTGAACGATGCACTGAAAGGAATGGTAAACGTGAGATAAGTTCGGAGCAGAAAAAGATGTCAGACGATAAACACATTAAGGTAGGCCTATATGGATCATATACCGAGACTAACTGGAAGGCAGAAAATAGGAAAGATTGGAGAATGCTTGGTTTTCAGTGAAAGACCTGCACTTGGGAAAGAAAACTATGAAAAATGAAACCACAGGGATACTCTTTCCTATTAGGAAATTCTGCAAAATATTGATAAATTGGTCCCAGAATAAAGATAAGTTGAACTGAATGGTTTTGCCAATATTATACCAATTTTTTTTTCTTTTTTTTTTTTTTTGCAGACAAGCCTTGAGGTCATCTCTTCCACTCAACCAGGTCTATAATTAATACAAAATGTCCGTAGAAAAAATTCCTATGGAATTTTAATTTCTAGATATTTTGTATTCGACAGATATTGGAGAAAAAATGGGAGTATAAGCGTACAGTGATCAGTTATTTATAGAATTCAAAAAGACATATGACTCGGTTAAGAGAGAAGTTTTATATGATATTTTTATTGAATTTGGTATTCCCAAGAAACTAGTTCGACTAAATAAAATGTGTCTCAGTGAAACGTACAGAGGAGTCTGTATAAGTCAGTTTGTCAGATGCTTTTCCAATTCACTGTGGGCTAAAGCAAGAAGATGCACTATCACATTTACTTGTTAACTTTGCTCTAGAGTATGCCATTAGGAAAGTTCAGGATAACAGAAGGGTTTGGAATTGAACGGGTTACATTAGCTGCTTGTCTATGCGGATGACGTGAATATGTTAGGAGAAAATCCACAAACGATTAGGAAAAACACGATAATTTTACTTGAAGCAAGTTAAGAGATAGGTTTGGAAGTAAATCCTGAAAAGACAAAGTATATGATTATGTCTCGTGACGGAAATATTGTGCGAAATGGCAATATAAAAATTGGAAATTTATCTTTCGAAGAGGTGGAGAAGTTCAAATATCTTGGAGCAACAGTAACAAATATAAATGATATTCAGGAGGAAATTAAACACAGAATAAATATCGGAAATGCCTGTTATTATTCGGTTGAGAAGCTTTTATCATCCAGTCTGCTGTCAAAAATTCTGAAAGTTAGAATTTATAAAACAGTTATATTACCGGTTGTTCTTTATGGTTGTGCAACTTGGACTCTCACTTTGAGAGAGGAACATAGGTTAAGGGTGTTTGAGAATAAGATGCTTAGGAAAATATTTGAGGCTAAGAGGGATGAAGTTACAGGAGAATGGAGAAAGTTACAGAACACAAAATTGCACATTAAATCCAGACGTTTGAGATGGGCAGGGCATGTAGCACGTATAGACGAATTCAGAAATGCATATAGAGTGTTAATTGGGAGGCCGGAGGGAAAAAGACCTTTAGGGAGCCTGAGACATAGATGGGAAGATAACATTAAAATGGATTGGAGAGAGGTGGGATATGATGGTAGAGACTGGATTAATCTTGCTCAGGATAGGGACCAATGGCGGGCTTATGTGAGAACGGCAATGAACCTCTGGGTTCCTTAAAAGCCAGTAAGTAGGCCTACGTAAGTGTCCATCAGTTATTTAAATCATACACATAATGACTTTCCACATTGGTAACTGTAAAATTTCCCTTTCCACTAGAATTAACTCTAAGTTCACACACTTCCTTCGTCGTGTAAATTCTGTCCACATGTCTCGAACTTCTTTTCAAGGCGGCAAAATCTCTGTCTGGTGGTAAGAAAGAGTGATCTCTGATGGAGAAATGTCTGATGTTGAAGAAATATTTCTGAGCACTTATTGCCATTAAGAATTTGATTAGTGTGTTCTTCTTATTTTGTCTTGGACAATTACCGCAAAACAAACACAATTCTTTAATATACTGGATGGGACACAGTTATTGAAGTAGTGTGCAGTAGAAAATTAAATACCTCATTAAGACTTTTCTTGGTCTGTCCCTCATGGAAGACACAAGAGGACATTTCGCTAGTTTTCATGTTGTGCACAGAGGAAGCTGAGACGGTAAGCTGGCGATAGTAGCAGTACATAGTAGCATATGTTTTCCATGTAGTCAAATGTGACAGCAAGAAAATCCTCTTTCTCGATGCTTAACTTGGCTCCATTTTGCAATAATTTTTACTTCAGCTACAAGTTTAGCACGATTACTGAGCATATTGCTTTTCATTGTCATGCTCTGTTCTTCAAACGTAATAAATTTTCTCTACTAAAGAATTACCAAAGACAACACGCAAAAAAAATTTGTCAGCTGACTGTATGATTAAAATTACATATTATGTAAGTTTCTTCAGGACTTGACAGCCACAACAACTTAAGTCCAGGACTAAAGTCGTTTTACCCCTTAACCAAATATTCTCCTGCTAAGAAAAACTATAGGCTACAAAAGTCGTGGATTAAAATCATTCTTCTACTAAACGATGCCCCTTTCACACAGTAATCAAATAATGCTCTCATCTCAAAACCCTCAAAATGTGGACTTAAGTCGTTTTGCAAATTCACCATTCACTTGTATAATTTTCATCAATCTGCATATCATCATTTTCATCTTCATCAACATCATCATCAGTATCACTATTTTCAATTTCATCTGCTACCTTTTCAAGGTTTTCTATTAGTCTCTTCTTTGTCTTCTAATTCTTCTAATTTTGACAGATTAGCTAATTCTTCATTTTCACTTTCACTTTCACTCTCACTCTGTAGCATATTATGAGTCACTTCACCAACATGTTCCTGATTATGCAGGTCATATTTTACTTTCTGACATTTTTATGTATCAAGAAGAGTAATCGTGTACAACTCAATCTAAACCAATAATCTGCTGAACTAAAAGTGAAGACAAATTCCCAACAACAACGGACAAACAATGTCCGAATGGTTTACCAACAATAACAATGGGCAAGGAAAATAAACTAATGACAAAAGTTTGTACAACACAAACTACCAAGAGGGGTCAATAGAGACCCCATTGAATAAAAATAAATATTACTCTCTTAGGAATGAAACACTTACGTAACCAACACGACAGACATGACCTGATAAACAAATCTGACAATAACAAGAAGTATTAATGTGTACAGATACCGTTTTCACGTGAAAATAATAAAAAAAATTGCTTTGGGACCTCTTCTGACCCCCCTTGGTAGTCTGAACGTTCTCCATATGTAGAAGAAATTATTGGGCATCACAGTGTAGTTTTAGGCGTAATAGATCGACTATTGACAAGATTTTTTGTATTTGACAGATATTGGAGAAAAATGGGAGTATAAGGGTACAGTACATCAATTATTCATAGATTTCAAAAAGGCATATGACTCGGTTAAGAGAGAAGTTTCATATGCTATTCTTACAGAAGTTGGTATTCCGAAGAAACTAGTTCGGTTAATTAAAATGTATCTCAGTGAAACGTACAACAAAGTCCGTACAGATTAGTTTCTGTCAGATGCTTTTCCAATTCACTATGGGCTAAAGCGAAGAGATGTACTATCACCTTTACTTTTTAACTTCGCTCTAGAATATTCCATTAGGAAAGTCCAGGATAACAGATAGGGTTTGGAATTGAACGGTTTACATCAGTTGCTTGTCTATGCGGATGACGTGAGTATGTTAGGAGAAAATCCACAAACGATTAGGGAAAACACGATAATTTTACTAGAAGCAAGTAAAGAGATAGGTTTGGAAGTAAATCCCGAAAATACAAAGTATATGATTATGTCTCATGACCAAAATATTGCACGAAATGGAAATATGAATACTGTAAATTTATCCTTTGAAGAGGTAGAAAAATCCAATATCTTGGAGCAACAGTAACAAATATAAATAACACTCGGGAGGAAATTAAACGTAGAATAAATATGGGAAATGCTGTTACTATTCGGTTGAGAAGCTTGCTCTCAAAAAAGCTGAAAGTTAGAATTTATAAAACAGTTATTATTACCTGTTGTTCTGTATAGTTGTGAAATTTGGATTCTCACTTTGAGAGAAGAATAGAAATTAAGAGTGTTTGAGAATTAGGTGATTAGGAAAATATTTGGGCCTAAGAAGGATGAAGTTACAGGAAAATGGAGAATGGAGAAAGTTGCATAACGCAGAACTGTACGCACTTTATTCTTCACCTAACATAATTAGGAACAATAAATCCAGACGTTTGAGATGGGCAGGGCATATAGTACGTATGGCTGAATCCAGAAATGCATATAGATTGTTAGTCGGGAGGCCGAGACGTAGATGGGAGAGTAATATTAAAATGGATTTGAGGGAGGTGAGATATGATGTTAGAGACTGAATTAATCTTTCTCAGGATAGGAACCGATGGCGGGCTGAAGTGAGGACGGTATTGAACCTCCGGCTTTCTTAAAAGCTATAAGTAAGTAAGTAAGTAAGTTATATTGGTTGAGTGAAAGAAGATTCTTTATGGTCTGCTAGTAAAAACAAATCAATAATTGAATAAATGGACAAATAATTTAAATTGTAGGAAAGATCATCATAGTATCCCTACAGTGCACTGTATGCACTCTATGCGATCATTAATAGAACGTCAATTGCAGAATAAACAAGACGTAAGTACACCCTGATAGTACCTGTATCACGCGCCGAATATGATGTCACGTCAATATAGTCAATGACCAACTAACCTTATATCCGTACACCCTGGAACAGATTACAATCCTTAAATATGACTCTATGAATATCTAGAGTCTAGGCATTCACCTCTAAATACATTTATGGACGTAGCTTAACGTAGTAGTATTTTGAAAGCTGAATATGTACTCCAAGACTGCACCTGAGCGTGGGTTCGAACAAGTAAAATTTTCATCAATAAATAAAGTATTTTACTGCGAAAAATAAATTATTGAATCATCAAGCAAAACAATAAAATTCACGCAAATCTTACGTAAAAAGTACATCTACAATCAATTTCAAATTGAATGAACAAGAATATTTTTAACGTTCAATAACTTTTCGTCTACAACCTTGCGCTAGACATAAAATGTAAGGTACTTCGCACGAAAACATGACGACCTTCCATCATCCCCTTCACCAGTTAACTGCAGGCACGCGCAAGGGATAAATCCTTAGCCGAGTTGCCAATTCTTGAAGTCATTGTGATTTGCGAACGTTTTTCAAACTGCGATTTTCAGAAAGACAATATTATCTTTGTAAATATACCTTAATTTATAATTACTGAAACAAAATTGGTATAAAAATGAACAAACTTATTTTAAAAACACTTTATATTTATATTTTCACTAACATGTTTTGCCTAAATTAACAAAAAAAATGTAGACTTCTATAATAAGTGTTACATTCTCATGTTATTGAAGTTCCAGAATTTTATACTTAATTAAGAACGTTGCGCTAGTAAAATTTTCTGAAACTGTGATCATTGAATAGTTATAGAATTTATAGTACAAAAGAGTAAAGTTAGATTTTATCAGCTTCGCCTTGGGTGATAATTTCCACGAACGCATAAAATCTGTTTACTCTAGTATGCTATACAATATTTTATTCATTACTGGTATGTAAATTTAATTTTAAATTGTAGGGCTTTTCTTTGTACTGTGTTGTTGGCGAAGAAGTTCATATATATTCATTTTACTATTGCTAATATGTTGGTTGTCATGTAGAGTGATTTAAAAATATTTAATTCACTGCTGTAAGTTAGAAAACTTTTAAGCAGTGCTGTGAATATTGTCATTATTTAGGTTGCTAAGGACGGTGTTGCTGTTGGCGATATCTCTTTCGCGTACTATTCACATACTGTTCGGCGAAGTAAATCACGTATAAAATCGTCTATCTTACCGAATTCTGTTTTAATTTGTTTATTTTCTCTTTAGTTGGTGAACCGTAATTCTTAATTTCTATGCCCATATATCCAACTCCGCCGGTTGCGTCCGATGTTAAGTGATTAAGATTTATACTTATTAAACTGCCTGAACTTTCGATTACTTTATGGATAGAATTTCTAACGTTAGACACAATTTTAACACTTTGTTTTCTTAGCTACGCTCCTCTGCAAATAAGATATTCTGTTTTCTTCGACGGTGTTATTTGTTGTTCTTGTCGTGATGGTCCTGAATCTTCAGGTGTGTCAGGAGGCCTGGCTGCGGATCATCTGCTCCAACACTCATTAATCATGGCCGGAATAAATTAGACATATTGAAACGCACAACGGTATAAAACAACATGTCGACAAAGACACTGAGAATGGGTGAAACCCAACAGGTAGAGGCAATGACTACTAGATTTGGCAATGCTGGGATCTATTGTATTTCAGCCACGCGGCTAAGGGTTGATACACTTACCGCAGGGAGCAAGCAGGCACGCGACTCCGAACAGGTTCCATGTAAACAACGCTGCGTTGCCATCTCTCCCTTCTGAAGACTGAAGTGAACCTTCGTGTGCGTCTTGTAAATACAGAAATAAAACACGAACACCACTTATTCAGAGTCCGTTGAGTCAATTACACAAGATTACAAGCTAGCTTCTAAGGAGCGATAATCACTTTCTTTTGTCTTTACATGTTCGATATACTTTACCCAGTGCTTTTTATTATTAATGTTATCATCACATTTACTATCAAATCGCGTACTTCTTGAACAGATTTATTTCCCAATCCATTTTCTGACCGGACATTTCTCTTCAGTTCCGACCAAACGAATTCTATGGCAATGGTAGGGGGGGGGGGGCAGTCGTAGTACAACATGGCCGTATTTCGATGATAGTTCGTCAATTACATACATCTATTTTCTGTAATGGCTACGTTTTATCTCTTGTAGCAGATGTAACTTTGTTGTTGGGACTGGCGAGGGCAAAGGAATGTTATTTTCATGTTTTAATTAGCTACATCTATTGTTACTCTATATTCCGTAAATACGAAGACCGCTACATCCGGATTCCATTGCTGCTGGTTGAGATCCATGAATTTTATATTTAAACCCCGTTGAATGTAATAGTTCCTTTAAACTAGTTCTTTGATACGGAAACTCATATTGGGTAGCTTGTGTTTTATTACGCACTGCATTGAGAAGTTTGACGTTGGAGCTATTTTATTTTTGATTTATATTATATGGAACACAAAAGCCACAATATACATCTACTGTCGTCTGCCTTGTTCTCAGCTAACTGTATTATACTTACGTGCTCGTCTATATGAACTTGTTCTCGGATCACCGACTTAGATCTGTCAACATCGCTGGCGTACCAACAACCAGCCGTGTGCTTCAAGACTGAAACACCTGACGCCTCCCGCTCAAGGTAGGTGCAAGTGGCTCTCATTTGAGCGGACGTACTATAATTAAATGCATGTGGTTTAGAGTATATTATATCGGAATGTGGATTTTTAGTTCAGTGCCCTTTAAACTCTCATTACACTTGTCATAAGACTAAATAGATCTGAAATCCGACGCTATGTTGTTTTTTTTTATTTTTAGTAGGTTATTTTACAACACTTTATCAACAGCTTAGGTTACTTAGCGTCTGAATGAGATGAAGGTGATAATGCCGGTGAAATGAGTCCGGAGTCCAGCATTTGTTCATATTGGGTTGAGGAAAAGCCTCGGAAAAAAGCCTCAATCAGGTAACTTGCCCCAACCGGGAATCGAACCCGGACCACCTGGTTTCGCGGCCAGACGCGCTAACCGTTACTCCACAGGTGTGGACGACGCTATGTTAAGTGTATCATACAGCCGATGAGAACTATTCACTTGGAATCTGGTAGGGGAGAGTTGGTCAAAACGAGATACTTAACACGGAATCTTGTATATTTCCTGTTGAAGTGATAGGAAACAATTCAATTTTACTTATGAATCCACTATTCTGTGTACTTTCATAATACATTTTGATTTTCACTTCTAATGATATAGCTAAAGTGGGAAAACAATTTTCTTGGAAAGTGCGCAAGTATCCCGTTTTGGCCGACTAGTTGGGTAAAACAGGATGCTTATTTAAAATAAAGCAAATATTGTTAAGGAACTGAAAAAATGTATGTGTTTTTATTGAAATGCATAATAAACACACCAAAAAATGTTTTGCATCACCTGTCAACCAGACCTTCAATAAAAGATAAAAAGAAGGAAAGCTAAGGAATGAAAATGTATTTATTTTTAACAGTTGTTGATAAAAAAAATAACAATTGTTGACAAAATTATAGCAATGATGTGGATGGCCAAATGGAAATTCAGTATTGGCTGGAGTACCAAATCTCTATCCTAGCAACTTCAATAGAGTGTAGTGCTTCCTCTTGCATTGATAATGCTTGGACTCTTCGTGGCACACTGCCCACCACCACATTTATCAACCGTTGATCCATTGTGCCCCATTCTTCAACAGCAATTCTGCATATGTCTTCGAGATTGCGTGAGGGGTCAGGGCGCGCAAGAATGGCTCTCTTTTGTTGAACCCAGGCATGCTCAATTGGATTCATGACTGGAGAACATGCGGGCCATTCAAACCTGGCAATTCCTTCACGATTATGGAAGTCATTGATAACAGCCGCACGATGGATTCTGGAATTATCGTCCATAAACATGAATCCTTTTCCGAAGTGCTGATTAAACGGTGCTACTATGGCTTGAAGAATGTTGTCCCTATACTGTGGAGCCCTCAGCATTCCTTGGATCGACACCAATTGTGTCCGCGACCTCACATAATGCCACTCCAAAACATCACTGACCCACTACCTTGCTGCATTTGATTGTAGGGGTGTCTGAGTCGTGCAGCATTACCTGATTCTCTTCACACACGTTGTTGATGATTATCTGGCGCAAGGCATATTCGGCATTCGTCCGTGAATAGAACTTTGTGCCAATTTTGTACAGTCCATTGGTGATGATTTCTTGCCCAGGTGTAAGGTTGGCCATGGTGCCAAGGTGTAAGAGTTGGACCTCGCCATGGACGACTGGAGTGCAGTCTGCTATCATGTAATCGGTTTCATACAGTTGATTGGATACGCGTCTCGCTGTCGCAGCTTGAAAGTCATTGTTAATCATGCCAGCAGTATTCTCAGCATTTCTCGTGGGAATAATTCGCAGACATCGATCATCACATTCTGTTGTTGCACGTAGACGACCACTACGAGGCATGTGGTCGACATTACCTGTGTTTCGGAAGCGATTCCAGGTTCATGCCACATCATTCTGGTTCAATCCTAAGCAGCTCGCTACTTCCCTTGAAGACAGTCCTTCCTGACATAGAGAAACAATCCTCACACGGTTGAAGTTCGTAATTGACCACCTTGCAATTGTTCAACCTCTTTAGAATGAAATAAAACTGTTTTACCCTGAGTTATTCGCTGAGAGATGAGATTTCTTGCCCTTCTGTTTACATCTGTTTACTTTTACAGTCGGTTTCTAGGGTAGACTTCTACTGTTTCTCAACATTGTTTACGTTTTTCAGACAGTTAAAGGGATAACTTTCAAATGTTTTTATGGATATTTCTTGAAGTGGAGCGTAAATACCACTTCTACGGGTGATGCAAAACGTTTTTTGATGTATTAGTAGTACTAAAAAGTACTAAAATATGTATGTGGGCTTAAATGAAGAATATCACATTATTATACGTAAGGTCTATCCTGTTTGTTGACATTGATTCATAGTCCTATTGCAGAATTTTTCATTTACAAAAGTTACAGTAGAATTATTCGCAGTCTTCCGATTCTATACTACTGCACGCCTGATGAGCCCATTCTTGGCATTGAGTACACTTATTTCATCATCCCTCTTCAGATTTTGAATTAGAGAAGAGGTGATTACAATAAATGCACGCCTCGTCGTTGTCTTCATCCTCTTCTTCCTAACTACTGTCATTGTTGGTTGTCATAGCGAGAAAATATTCAATTCAGAACTTAAAGTGAAATCCCACATATGCAATGCAAGTTGGATAAAACGGGATACTATCCCGTTTTGCCAAATCATAGGGTATCCTGTTTTGTCCGACTAGGAGTTGTAAAGGAAAACATGGCGTCACAACAAAACGGTAAAAGCTACAGCGGTTTTCTTTAGAAAGAATTAAAGACTAATAATCTTTTATTTATATAAGAGACTTATCTCTTCAACCCTGCAAATTTAATCCCAGAATGAGCCAATTAAAATCAGTCGAAACAATTTAGTTAAGCAGCTGATTTTAAACTTTTCTCTACACAACAAAAATTAACGTGTTCGTTCTGCATGTGAGCACTGCATAATGTCGCCTTCTAGTCTAAGAACAAAGTCCTCGCATCATTCGGTAAGTTTCACCACTTTCCAACGAAATAAGTCGGGTATCCCCTTTTATCATACCATCCTGTTTTATCCAACTCTCCCCTACTGATAATGGTAACGAGGACAATGATAGGATCTACTAGTGTGAACGATGAAGATAACAAAAATAATGATAATGATCAGCGATGATAATGGAGATAATATCGATTAAGTTTATTATGTCAATGATGACGATGGTAAGAATAAAATATATCGATTTGTAAAAACGATAGCGGCTGTTTATAATGAGGTTGTTTATGACAATAACGATGTTGATGGCTACTATTATAACACTTTTAATAAAACGATAATGATGATGACGGTGGAGGTAACATCATAATGATTATGATTACGAAAAAGACAACACTTATGACTATGATATTTCTAACGATGAGAGTTAACAACGTTGACGACTAATATAACAGAGCCGACGTGTGACGAAATTGAAAACGAGATGACGACGCTTTGATAATATTGACGGTGGTGATGATGATGATGATGATGATGATGATGATGATGATGATGATGATGATGAGGAGGAGGAGGAGGGAGAAGAAGAAGAAGAAGAAGAAGAAGAAGAAGAAGAAGAAAAAAAAAAAGAAGAAGACGAAGACGAAGAAGAAAGACGACGACGATGAAACTTGTGTTCTTTTAGTGTAATTATTACACAAGAATTATACACATGAAGTTTATATGAAAATTAAATCTTAAAAAGATGGTAAGCTTGAATTTCTCTTCTCCGAATATGTATAAAACGTACTATAATAAAGGGATGAAAGGAAGTATGTTCTCAGGCACACGTTGATACTGCGTCTAGAGACAGAATGAATAAACGAATTAATTTCAATTCCCCATTGCGTTTCGAAAATAACCTTTGTTCTCACTGCAGTATGATTTCATGTTTATTTTCCATGTATCTCTTCCTGACAGGCTACAAACACCGGAATATTGCTTCACAGCGATGTGCGTGATTCCGGATCTTGCCCTAACGATCGTGAAGGGAATATGAATCCAAAGCGCATATTGAAGTATCCAATATTCAATTTTATTACATACTTTGCTGACTCGACTCAAGGAGGAACGTTACTTGTATGCAAGGTGACGTGTAAATCGAATGCTGACGGCTTACTATGCCTCAGAGAGACAGCAAATTTAACAAGTACCTCCAGCTCTGCGAGACATGGGACAAGCTTCTTTCCATATTTTAAAGTCGGTTTCTTCAGCGGAATTCACTCTACGAGTTCGTCGGTTGAATACTGTACCGTAACAGTCTGTCTGTCTGTCTGTCTGTCTGTCTGTCTGTGTGCATGCATGTATGTATGTAGGCTATGTAGAGTATGTTCAGTTTGATGTATGGGTGGATGTACAGTGCAGCAAAGGGACGAGCTGTATTGGAAGCAGGTCGCTACTGTATCTTTCTTTTCATCAGTCTGTTGTTAAATTATTGTAGTCTACGTATCAACTTTCATGCATAATGCAGATTGACACGGAATTAGCTCACAACTTCCTCTTTTCCGCATTGACTCGACAGTCTCCGGGATTTAGAGGTGATCGCATAACTTTCATGTTTGTCATGTTTTCATCCCAATTTTATTATTATTATTATTATTATTATTATTATTATTATTATTATTATTATTATTATTATTGTTATTATTAGCAGTAGTAGTAATATTAGCAGTAGTAGTAGGTGGGATATGATGATAGAGACTGGATTAATCTTGCTCAGGATAGGGACCTATGGCGGGCCTATGTGAGGGCGGCAATGAACCTCCGGGTTCCTTAAAAGCCAGTAAGTAAGTAAGTAAGTAAGTAGTAGTAATATTAATGTTATTAAAAGGAAATCCCCTGCTAAGTACACATCTATCGCATTTCATCTCTCATAGGTTCATAGGTATGATGATACATGTTCTCTGCGATTGTCAAGAATGACGTAAGACGTTTTATTTCAGTTTTTCACTGATAGGCCTATGGCTGAACGATTGGTCGAACAGTATGTACGTGTACACACTATTGATGGTTGTAAGTACACCTTTATGTAAGCATATGTACAGCTTGATTTGGGGATTTTGGCCCCTGTAAAAAGTAAATAGATAGACTAAGAGCGAGTTACTCATCACTACTGGTCAGGGTTGGCAGATAAAGGAATCGCAACCGTCGTACCAACTTATGAAAATTGTCGTACTTCAGCATTTCTCAGTTTCCTAATATAGGCTACATATAATTCTAGCCCGCTGTGTAGTAATGGTTAACGTGTGTGACTGTGAAACGAACGCACCAAGATTCAAATCCTGGTTGAGGTTGTTTTCGGGGTTTTCCCTTAACACATTAAGACCAAATGCTGGGTACTTTCGGCTCTGAAGTCATTTCGCTGACATTATCACCTTCATGTCATTACGCCAGATAACCATCGCAGTTGATAAAGAATCGTAAAATAAACCTATGTACTGTATATATTGTATATCTCTACTAGTAAATTTTAGTTCCAATTAAGAATACTACTAATTATTGTTCACATCCACAATGACATTCAGCATTAAAACAAATCACCACCCATTTCTTCATCATCGACACTGTCATCGGCATGAAATGTGCACGATGACGCTTAGAGATGGCCGATATTTCACAAACCGATATTTTGTCACAGGTATTTTTTTGTCACAGAAACCTGTGACTGATGATGCCAAATATCTGTGACAAAACATCGCTATCGAAATCTGCTCCGTATTCAGTACTCTGTGACCGTTGCAACGTCTGTGACTGATATTTTCTCCTCTACGTCGTGGGTTTGCGCATGCGCATGATACAATAACAGCAAACGGGCGGTGGTATTTGATTATTTTTTCGTGATATTTTGTTCAATATTATTTTTTTCAAAGTGATTATGTGTTGCAAAGTTATTAGCGGCATTATAATAATATAATCATGAACCTGACATTTTGTTTTCATATTATTTAGTCTGTATAGGTCTATATGTTTTATAAATATTTTATGTATTCCCCGAGATCTTCACATTTTCATATTACTGTGGATTTATATTAATGTATAAGTATTTTCCACTCAATTTTTATGCAGTAACAATATTTTTTTTAGTTATACTATTAATTACAAACAGAATAGTTACAGGAGTCTACATTATTTTAATAACTTTACCTGTACTTCTGTCATTTGTGTATGATCCAGTTTTAATGTATAGCTCTAATACTAACAGTGCAGGGTAGTATTAATTAAAATAATTAAACTTAAAATAAAATTATTTGTAATAAGTTCACTACCGGTATGTTGTTTATGGTTATTAACTCTTAGGAAATCGCACAGTGCTTCCTAAGATTGGTACTCGTGTAGGGTGTTCACCCCAATTAATAGGCCTAATCAATGTTCTAAACTTGATATTTAGTGATATGTATCTAGATATTGTTAAAATCATCAACTTGCAAGTAATTTTCAACTTTTAAATATAATAACATGGGGTAGTTAGCAAAAATTGTCAATTGTATAAATTCCAAAAAGATCTAACATCTAGCAGACACTGCTCCATCAAATCGTTCTCATTGCTCTTGCACACTTTTAAAATAGGCCTACACTTACACATAAATGGGATAATTAATTACATTTGAAAATAAGGGGTATCAAACGTAAATCATGTTAATTCACCGTGTCACTGAGCGTTATGCTCTTCCGAACTTTCGAAGCATTTCTCACAAGCCGACAACAGTACCTATAGAATTAAAACCGAATGAGACGAAACTGGCTAATATGATGGGCAACTTATTTGGCTAAACTAACCTTGAGGTAGTTTCCTTCGTATTCCCCTTATACACCTTGCATATACGAATCTGTGACAGGTCAGGTTTGGTTGGTTTAAGCTTTTATTATGCCTAGACATATACGATCAACGACTAAACTAGCGTTGAGGTAGTTCCCTTCGTACTCCGCATATACACCTTGCATATACGAATCTGTGACAGGTTAGGTTTGGTTAGTTTAGGCTTTGTTATGCCTTGGATATACGATCAACTGCATCTCCACAAAAAACCAAAATCAACGATTTTCACTTCCGAAATCACCGAAACTACCTCAGCACTAGTTTAACCCGAGCAACTGTCTCTCCACGAAAAGATTCATTACAAATACAACGATTTTTACATCTGAAATCGCCGAAACTACTTCAGCGCTAGTTTCACTATCTTATTATAAATGATATAGTGATTACACGATTTAAATAATAATACCATTAGTTACCAATACTTTATCTTGTGTAAAATTCTGTCTGAACAACTGTTTTGTTTTGTAATTATTTTCCATTGTTTTTCCGAATACTTATGTTTCGTTAATTTTTATTCTGACTCAATATTATAATGTTAATGCACGACTTAAAATAATTTATCCATTATATTATATACAATAAAAAGGATCAATTTTTAAAACGATTAGGATAATCACATAACCTCAATTTCTCCATACCCAACTACATTAAAAAATTATCAACTGATTCCATATCTACAATCAACTACGATATAACCTCTTGGTATATGAGGTTAACTTTTTACATATCACTGTTCAGTTAGATTAGTATTTATTTGTTAATGGTACATGTACATAATCTATTTGTTGGATTTTCCCATATAAACTACTGATGTGTGGCGTGTATACAGAAATCGTATTCACATTGCGCTGCTCTTCAATATTTCCTGTTAATTTTTATCGATGTGACAAAATATCGGTGTAATTCATGCATATTGTGCTTACTTATCGATATAAAATATCGGTGCAACAAAATCACCAATAAAAGTCACAGATATTTAATTATCACAGTCACAGTTGTCACAGATACTTGAAAATATCGTTTAAGCTAAAGCCTAATGACGCTTGGTTAGAAATAAATTTATTATATTTAAAGTCAGCAGAAATTTGATCTTTGGCCAACGCGGCGGTAGATATTTTAGTATCAATCAATGCGGCGGCTAAAAATTATATCACATTAAATCATCTACAGTCGATTCAAACCCGACACCTCTATGTCGGCGCGTTTAAACTTTTTAATGCTACTGCGGTACTATTTCATTGATAAAAGACTCCCTTTGTCGAACAAACAAGGAAATTAATAAAATTAATTCTGTATTACTTTGATATAACCTCGCCGTATACGTGAAACCTAGTGCTCAAGATAGCAAATTATGACTTGCATGGCAAGCATAGTTACCAGATCGATTTTCGAAACATTTCCCCACTTAAAAGCATGCTTCTTTTATATTACTCCAGGACATACTGAATGAAGAAAACTTGTCTAAAAGGGACGAATTAACCATCAATTTCATTTTAATTATAAACCAACATTATAAGTTCCAAAATAATTTTTTTCCTTCTGTGAAATAGTCGTACAAAATTGCGTACGACATACAGTGCGGTCGTACATCGTACAATTGGTCAAAACAGTCGTATGCATAAGACTATAGTCGTACGTATGGCAACCCTGCTACTGGTGGGCTGGATCACACAGGTCAGGCCGAACAATCATAGCACCTAAAGCCTCGTTCACACTTTTGAAGTAACTTGAATTCAAGTCACTTGAAAGACGAACTTGAAAAGTGTGAACTATGTTTCAAGTTGACTTGAAATCAATTAACGGCTTGAATTCAAGTTTCAAGTGAAGTAGGATCCCATTCTACTTTTTACTTGACTTGAAAAGTGTGAACGTCACTTGATAACTTGAATTCAAGGAGAAAAGAGCGGGCATTTAAATTAATAGCTATTTTAAGAGCGTTAAATTAACAGCTGATTGTTTTTCAGTTCTACTAGGAACGTAAAAATAATAGCAAACAGCAGTAAGTGAAATAATGACCAAATATTTGAGTTTCTGAAGTTGTATAACATTCACGAAGGCCTACGGATGATAGAAACTGCAAAGTTTCGTAATAGAAATGCAAAGGAAGCTGCAAAGAAAGGAAGAGTTCACTGAAGAACTGAACAGCAGAGATTTTAACGTGGACTCAGATGAGATAGCCTACAAAAAATAATACAAAACTATTAAACTATAGATAGAAAAGAAGTGAGGGAGATATGAGGGATTAAGAAGAGAAGAGAGTTGCTTGAAGGGATGATATTTATCGCCGAAACTGGCATGGTTCAATGTGGTTGATAGATTTTTGTGGGGGAACTGTAACAGCTTCAAGATAATCATTTTCAATTATGATAAATCAGACTCGTTTATGTTTTATTACATTTGCGATAAGAATTATTAAATCTGCTTGAAGATTTCACTTCTTCTATTTGTAATAGTCAGTGGCCGTGTATTTCTCTTATTAATCTAATTCCTAACCCATACTGAACAACGAGTTTTCAATTTCTTCAATATATTTATCATTTCCCTGGCACGGAGACTTGCTACTACAGAAATTCCTAATTGCACAACATCCATGGACGCCATTTTATCCTACTTGAAAACAAAATAACTTGAATATGTCTGAACGGCGACTTGAATTCAGGTACTTGAAATCACGTGACTTGAATTCAAGTTACTTGAAAAATGTGAACGAGGCTTAACACTTCCTTCTTATCATGTAGCGGTACACTCCGTCTTGATACACAATATTCTTCCACACGTCCCGTTACTGACCACTACGTCTGTTGACTAAACAATGTCATGATGACTTACATTTCCTTGACATGAGTGTCCCTCAGCTTCGAGCATAGATATTATTTTCATTTTTCCACTTTCCTCTTCCCCTCCTATGCACATTTGTGATTAAATTTCTTCCTTATGACACAACACACAGCTTGCTCATTAGCCAAACAATCAAGGACAGGTGTCATTAACGCTGAATCGAGCTGCATATGGTACCGGTATACAAGGTGAACCGTAAATAATGCCATTAATTCTGGTGGATAATTCCTTTAGTAAGGAGCAACAAAAAAGTCAAATGCCATTTTGCTGTATTTTGAATACTTTTCCAGAAAAATGTAGCTAGATTTTAAAATACGTGAACTATGATATCGTGCAACGCTGTAGCTAGTAGCGACTGCACATTAGAATTAAATTGTTCTGAACGACCCCTTCACCTCGCTTGATCAGAATAGGAAAGTGAAAGGTAATCGCCATGTACAGTGAGGGATATAATTTGTTGAGTGGGCGAAAATGTTTCAATATTTGTAGCGCTATAGTTTTAATTTCTTCTTACCATAGATATGTAATATTTAAACATAAAATCGAAGCGAATACCTGCTCAACATATGACTGAAAAGTTTCGGCTCGGAGTCTGCGTAATGTGGCATTCTTTGACTCAGAAAAAACTCGAATCGCTCAACAATTATGTCCCTCATTGTACATTGTTTTTAAACGCGTAAAAAATATAGATAGGGTAAACATTGGTAATTTCGTGATAATTTCATGAAAATTAATTTAAAATGCAAACCTGTAAATATATCCTTATTCCGATTTTTTCATCTAAAAGACGATAATTTGCTGTACAAATCTGGAGACCACTTTTACAACTTAAGCTAAAAGGTTGGTTATTTCGTGATAACCTTGGTAATTTCGTGATATTACATTGATAATTTCGTGAGAGGTAGAAGAATTGTGGAAAAATTCATTAAAATCAAATGAAATTCTCATTTATTGTTACAAGACTTTAAACATAGTAATTCCGTCTAATATTCATAGTAAGAAAACATAGAAATACATATCAACACATAATAAGAATGAAATAAAAGTAAAAACTGACATTTAAAAGGGATCTTCTTTGCCCTGAAAGGGTGAACACTTTTATTACGGACTTTACTATAGCCTATTTTACTAGGGTAATTCCAACAGTAATGCATAACATTTGTTTAAAAATTATATTTTTATCCTACAGCTTTGCTATTTTCACAGAATATAGATACATCCTTCAGGAACAAAAGTCACTTTTCCACTTAATTCCCGTCCCTTTCAACTGCCTTACATAACTTAGGAACGAGAGCCTGTAGACCAGCACGGTAAAAGTCTGGACCAACACGTCTGAACCACTCTTTAGCAGCGTGCACAAGGGAGTCATCTTCTAACCTCGTTCCGCGAAGGGATCCTTCAGTTACCAAAGAGATGGTAATCGCACGGTGACAGTTCAGGACTGTAAGGCGGCTGTTTCAGTGTTGTCTATCCGAATTTTCTGATCTGGTCAGTGGTCTTGTGACTGGCATATGGCTGTGCGTTGTCGTGCAATAGCAGAATATCCTGCTTCTCCCGATGTCGTCGAACACGACTCAGTCGAGCTTGAAGTTTCTTGAGAGTTGCCACATACGCGTCAGAATTCATTGTGGTTCCGTGTGGCATGATGTCCACAAGCAAGAGTCCTTCTGAATCGAAAAACACAGTAGCCATAACTTTTCCTGCCAAAGGTGCACTTTTGAATTTCTATTTCTTTGGTGAATTTTCATGATGCCATTCCATTGTCTACCTCTGTCTCCGGTCCAAAATGGTGGAGCCATGTTTCATCTTCTGTCATAATTCTTGCAAGTAAGTCAGTAAGTAAGTAGTAAGCAAGTAAGTAAGTCATTGGCACTTAGCATGATAACAAATCAAACAGAAGCTACACTGAACCCATTGCGTCCCCCTTTTCTTTTTTTTTTTTTTATCACATCTTATCTTCAGATTTCTAAAATTCGTATTGTAATGCAATTTTTAAAATAGTATAAAATGTAAAGCTTAATGCTCAACAAAATTTCGCCTCAAACAGCTAAGATTTCTATCAGTAAAGCTAAGCCTATATGGCGACTACAGCTGTATCTAAAATTCCAAAAACATTTCCTAAAATGTTTTTAAGATATAATAAATCATTGTAGCAAATATCATATGCTTACCTTTAGTAATAAGCCCGTAATGTAATTACAAACAAACACGAAATTTGTACGTCTGAGAAATCGACGCTAACTTGCTCTCTCCAAACATAAAAGCTCACTGAAGCAGCTATAATAGTCACACAAAGCGCAGCTGTATGTTTCTGGAAACCGGACAACATATGCAATCCCTTGGCGGAAACTTGAATCTCGTAACACCATTGGTTAGTTCACGAAAGAGCAAAGAAAAAGTATCACGAAATAACCACTGCCACGAAATTACCAATGTTTACCCTAATATACCGCCTAATGTTTGTGTTTAAACTGTGTTAGAGAACGAAGAATCAACACTGACAATTTCATATTAAACAGAATCTTTGAAAATTGAAAATAAACTCTACAATCTAATTTTAATTAAATGCTCAGAGAACACAGACAATAAGATAGGCTTATCTCGAAATACATTTAAAAGATTAAGAAATAATTCTACACTCCCATTTAAATTAAATATTCTAGAGAACGAAAATAATAATAACAATAATAATAATAATAATAATAACAATAATAATAATAATAATAATAATAATAATAATAATAATAATAACAATACGAGACACGACAGCCCATGAAGTACATGACCGACCAGCCAGCTGCTGGCCTCACGTCCACATGCCGAAACAGATGTGGACGATCATCCAACCAGAATGGAGGTTAGCAGGATGATCCCCTCCAGCCGTTATAGATTACTTTCGTAACCGGATTTCGCTATCCATCGTAGCTCCCAAGTGCACCACGATGCTGGGTGAGCACCGGTCCCATACACTGACCGAAATTTCATGAGACAAATTTATTTCCCCATGAGGACTCGAACCAGCGCGCATTTCATAACGAGAGTCCTAGGCAAGTTGTCTTAGACCACGACGCCATGGCGGGGGAGGAACGAAAACAATAATAATGCTTATTTCACGTTATAACAGAACAGAATTTTAAAACAATTTAAAAACTCTACAGGCAAAAATAAAAATACGATATGTTTTACATTAAACGAACAAAATTAAAAATGATACTTTTAAAATCTTTCGATTTAATTTTAATTAAATATTCGGTGAACACAGGCAATAAGAAAAGCTTATTTTATGTTGTACAAATCAACTTAATGATTTAAAACAACTCCATTTATCGTACTGCAAGCATTTTCTTCAGGCAACTAGAAATAGTTTGCTCCCACCTTTTTTTTTTTTTTTTTTTTTTTACAAGAAATCAAATTTCTCGAGAAGTCTTTAAAATCAATCGTATGTTTTATGTTTACATTTCTCTTTTTCTCACTCGTCGTCTTGAGCACGGTATCAGGGTATCTGGCCTACGGACAAGTATATCTACCTCTCTTATCAGGCAATAACCTTTACAGAGTTGTGACATCGCATTGCGTTTAAAAATTCCTTTGCAGAACCGAAACTTACACTTGCTCGGATCAAATTTCTGTACATTTAAAGCACAAAACTAAAATTCTTTCAATCATTTATTATCATAATACACTGCTCTCTTAAATTGATTGAGCATATTGGGAATTTATTCAATAGCTTTCCTAAAATATGCTATAAAGTGTTTCATATAAACTACATTTTTTTTTTCTCGAAAAGAAAGCAAAATCGAGCAAAATTGCATTAAACATTTTTGTTTGAAATATCTCAAAGTATAACTTCATAAAATTAATGACATTACTTACTGCTCACTCTGTGTATATGTATGTATGTATGTATGTATGTACAGTATGTATGTATGTATGTATGTATGTATGTATGTATGTATGTACAATGTGTATGTAATTATTTTATTTGTTATATATTATTTCATTGTGTATGCGTGTTTTTGTGTGCGTATTCGTCTTCTACACCAGTAATGAAAATCTACACTGTAGTATTGTTTTGTTTAGCATTGCGAAATTTCATAATTGTACTGATATAATTACTATCACTATTTCTTACTCTGACCAGGAGGAGAAGTAATTGTTAAAAAGTAACAATTTATATAATTACTGGAATAATATGCACACGTTTCACTTTTCTATAGTTTGGCATTTTCTATCAGTAATTACAAAGGCAATTCGGAACGGAATAATTTGATCTCGAAATTAACTACTGAACTACTGAAAACTGTTTTCTCAGACAATCGGAGACCACTTACAATAACAACAATAGATTTCATAATTGCTATAGGTGACTGGAACCAATTGATCGGTCAGCGCGTCTGCCGCGAAACCAGGTGGCCCGGGTTCGATTCCCGGTCGGGGCAAGTTACCTGGTTGAGGTTTTTTCCGGGGTTTTCCCTCAACCCAATATGAGCAAATGCTGGGTAACTTTCGGTGCTGGACCCCGGACTCATTTCACCGGCATTATCACCTTCATCTCATTCAGACGCTAAATAACCAAAGATGTTGATAAAGCGTCGTAAAATAACCTACTGAAAAAAAACCAATTGATCTGAGATTAGGTAGTAAAAATTAAGGGGGGTGTCCACAGGTATAAGGAAGTTATGGAATCATGAACTATACCCTCATTAATGATTTCCTTACCCTATAATAACTAATTATTTTAAAATTATATGCATACAGTAGGCCCTACATCATCTCCATCATCGCCCTGGGTGACACAGTTGGTATAGCGGTGGCCTTCTGTGCCAGAGGTTGCGGGTTGGATGTCGGCCCAGGTCGATGGCATTTAAGTGTGCTTAAGTGCGACAGGCTTCTCAGAAAACAACGTGTGAATTTTAATAGGTGTCAGTGTTATGGTGAAGCAAACGTGTCAGCAATGGTCCGTGTTCTGGAGTTGGTGACTAATGATACTGGGAGAGCAGTAAGAGAGTGAGGAAGTAACAATTTGGTCCGCCGGAAATTTTTTTCGGATAAATATAGAGGAAAATAATCTTCTAATATCACTAGTCTACATAGACACACAAATATACACATAGAGAATGTTTAACATAACAGAAAATTATTATTTATATACCTATTGTGAATCCCTCACACTAACTTCTACAGCTGTGGAAAAAAAGAATTGAAAAAACACTCGGTTCACATAAAATAATAGTCAAACATCTCAAGGTCATAAATTCCTGCCTTTAAAAATATAAAAATTGAAAACTGTAAGTAATTAATAAAAATTCTTACTTCTATACTGTAAAACACCTACAGTATTTAGAGAATAATAAGAAATGATACTTATTTTAAATGTCAACAATAGCGTTTTCTCCTTATCAGCCTAAATTTACCAGTAGCTTAAACCTAGGGCTTTCACAGACTAAGATTCATTGTATGGGGTAAATTTGAGAGTGATGGACACTGAAGATTTAGTCATTCTCCCTGTCACTTGGGGCAACAAATCCCATTGGCATACAATTCAGAGATAATTGCAGTGTAAATTTCACAGTGAACAACGAATTAGTGAATGAAATGAATTTTATTGGAAAGGTGAGTGTACAACAAAATTGAAGACAGCATAATTTACTAAACATGTAATAGGCTACATGTGGTTTCCCGCAGAGGGATATCCATAGATTACCTACGTATTCCTGGGATTATTTTGAGTGAAAAAGTTCTAATCAATATGGGTCCGAATTGCAACGGTATCTATTGAAAACACAATTCTAAATTAATAATTTTACTTGTGATTTAATTACAACAGTATGCAACCTCGTCATAAGGGTGTAGTAAGTTAAGTCAATTCTAAACAGAATGCGCCTACATCGCTCAGCTACATAACTTTGGTTTATATCCATTTCACATCCAAAGTGTTCAATCTCTGAAACGAAATGATGTTCCTCTTCTTATTAGACAAGACATATGGTGCACCTCCACACTTTGGCAGGTGTGTGACTGCATTTTTAAATCAACAGTTTCCACATCTTTGGATTGGCCGAGGAGGTCCAGTGGCTTGGCCAAAAAAAAAAAAAATCACCAGATCTGTCTCCATTAGATTACTACCTTTGCGGTAACACGATATCACTTGTATATCCTGCTCGGTGAACATAAGGGTCGAACTTCACGGGAAAATAATGGAGTGAGGTGAAGGCTTGAGAAATGATGGCGGTGTTGTAATGAGAGCGATAAACTCTCTTACAGACAGAGCTCAAAGATGCCTCGACAACCTTGTTGGTCATTTCGAACCTCAAATGTGACAAATCAGGAAGTATAATAAAATTATTAATTTGAATTGTGTTTTCTGTAGATACCGCTGCAATTCGGATTCATGTTGATTAGAACTTTTCAACTCGAAATATTCCCAGGAACACGTAGGTAAGCTATTATATGAAATTAAAATGATAATATGAAACTCATCAGGTAAGTGAAAAAAGAGAAGCATTTTCAATTGAAGGATTCAGAACCATAGTGGGCCAAGCGCCATTTACTAAAACCGTAGAAACCAAGGGTTAAAATGAAGTTATCACCATAATTCAATGGAAACATATAGCAAGTAATATAAAGTATACACATTCAAACTAAATGATACGTCAATATTCATTAAACTATAGTATTCACTTAACTTTAACCCTTGCTTTCTTCGTTTTTAATAAATAGCGCTTGACCCACTATGGCTCTGAACCCTTCAATTATTCGCTTCCAGAACTCGCCACTAAAGAATAAGCTCTTGAGATTAAAATAGAAGAAATAAAATAAGCTGTAAAGTCTTACTATATCTTTGGTGAAGTCTTGTACATCACTCAAAAAAATTCAGTATAACTTATGAATTTATGATAGGGGAGTTAGGCCTAAAATGACATACTTGGGTAAAATGACATACTATGTGTTTTGTGAAAACACTGTGAGCTGAGTTTGAATTTACAGCTCCATAGTGCACAGAAGCTGGAAACAGTGGTTACATTCAAGTTTCAGCAAGCGAAGACGCTTTTTGGTGAAGCAGGTGCAACTAAAGGAAAAAAGTGCTAGACGATATAATATTGTTGAGATATGTTATGTATTTTTTGTCCTTTTAAGCTTCAAATATTAGTGAAATAATATTCATGACTGAAAACATGAATATTTCCCTCTATAAAAAGCATTACAATATTCAAATTCATACTAGCACTACTTCTTATTCTTCTTCATTCCGGGTAAAATGACATATCACCTACTTGGCTAAAATGACATACTATGTCATTTTACCCAAGTGCATGTTTCTGACTGGAAATAAGAAGCTATATATTATGGGGATAGCGATTTGCAAAATTGGTGTCAAATTTGTTTACAATGGCTGATTAGTGATTACTTCTGTGAAATTATGTAATATATAGTGGCATCTCTCTCATTGCTCGACTGAATTTTTCGTAAAGCTAACTGATTTTAAAATAGGTGAGATGGTGATTTCTTTAAAATATATAAAACCCTGAAGTTTCTAAATTAAATATCAATATTTATATGCACTGAATTTTGTTACTCTGATTTATCCTCTTATGAATGAGCTAGGCTTGGCGAGTGTGAAGTTTACTTGCACCTACTTCATCAAAACGCGCTTTTGTGGAAAACGTTGTAAGATAAGTTTGGATTTACAGCTCTATAGTGCACAGAAGTTGGTAACAGTGATTACACGTCATGTTAACCTTCCCTCGTCACTGCACCCACCGACTCCAGCCAGTTGATGTCTCTTTCTTCGGGCCTTTGAAAACATATGATCAGGTCGTTATAAAGTGGCTGAAGAACCATCCTGGATGGGTGATTACACAGTTTCAAATTGCGGATTTATTTTCTGAAGTCTATGGAAAAGCTACAACCATCACCAATGCATTGGGTGGATTTTCTTCAACAGGAATTTATCCACTCAATTCGGACATATTTCCTGATCACTTATTTAGTCCTGCAGCGCCCACAGACAGACCTCTAATGAATACAGTCCCTACAGACGGGCCAAAGGGTGCAACACAGAATAGCAGTTCAACAACAAGAAATGCAAAGAACATATGATAGAGCCATCACCACTAACTGCACCAGCAGCGGAAGCGTCACAAACGAGGCCTTCAGCTCATGTGACATACCAAGAGATCTCCCCGATTCCCTCTGGCACTAGATCTGTGGCGAGAAGAAAGAGAACACGTGAAGGGTCCCAAATCGAGCATCTCTTTTATTAACCAATTAAAATTAAAGGAAGCTGAAAGAAGAGCTGTAGAAGAAAGGCGTTCAGCAAACAGAGGAAAAACACAGCTTCAGTTCAGTGGCGGCTGATTGACTGAGGCAAGTGAGGCCGGGCCTCAGTCACTTGGCTTAACTGAAATCAAATTTTGTGTTTTTATATACAGTAATGTATTAGTTATTTGGATGAAGCATATATCGCTGTAGAAGCATTTGAAAACTTTGATGTATATAGAACTGTTTTGCAGTAAAATTTGTTCCTGAGAACGGGATCGCTCGTGCCGGGTCTGCCTTGTGATGTATATAGACCTGTTTTGCAGTAAAATTTGTTCCTGAGGCCAGAATCGTTCGTGCCGGGTCTGGCTTAATGCATTTCATGTCCTTTCGCGGGCTTTGAGTTTACGCTTAAAACGTTGTAGCTGAGGCACAATTCGTCTGGCCTGGTCAGGTTTCACTCCTCCCATCCATGGGCCGGCCTCAAGGGTAGAGTGGGGTGGGAATAGCAGTGGTGACTTGTCTTCCTAACTAGGCCATAAATAACCAAATTCCAGCTCTTTGGCAGGCAGAGACCCACTCGATTCTCTCCCCTTATGTCTCAGTTTATGACATAAGCGAGGGTGTTCTACTATTGTACTTCGTAGTATAGTAGTGAATCTGGGCCAATGTTGTTATGTATTTTGGGAAAATATAAACGGAAAAGAAATAATACTGAAAGAAAAGAAGTTTTAAATAAAGAGAGAGACTACCTACGACATCGCTGATAATTTTTCTGACACATAATCTTAAAACGCGAGTTTCTATTGTATCCTGGTATGGGCAACATAAATGGTTATGTGGTAATGTGAGGCAAAATAAACTTCTCTTGGCCTTGTTTGTTGCTGTCAAAGGAAAAAAATAAAAAGAAAAGAAAGAAAGGGGAATTTCAACACATAATATGGGTTCCTTCATCACACTGAAAACAATCACTGAAACTCACAGCATAAGAGCTTATTTGGTGAGCGAAATTATTATTTTTCTTGATAGTAACAAGAATAGACTAATAATAGTAATAATAATAATAATAATAATAATAATAATACAGTAACAATGATATTAATAATATAATAACAATAATAATTAATATCATAAACAAACATTTCCTATCGGAAGCACTTAAACTAGTTGCATCTGGCCTCACCGAGGATTTCGATCACCGGCCGCTACTGCTTCAGTTTGATCTAAGCAATGGAGACCAAGATGAAGAGTGACTTCGATGGTGATGTTGAGAACGATGCATCTTGTCTGTACTGCAATGAATTTTACAGCCAATATAAACTAGAAGAAACATGGCTACAGTGCAAGAAATGTTTCTCATGGGCACACAATGAATGTGCAAGTGTATCTAAGAGAACAATTTTTTTTTTTAACTATGTAAAAATTAACTTAAGTGTGTCATTTTACCCTAGTAACTTGGGTAAAATGACATAGTTTGTCTATTTTTAAACATAGGGGAGAGTCGGGTAGTATCGGACATCGGGTAATATCTGACAGTGAGTTTCTTTCATCTACCACACGATGATAGTACCTGATTGACATAGTTACGTTTCTGTGATGTCGCATAGAGAAACGTAACCATGTCATTCAGGTACTACCATATGGTGGTACATGAAAGAAACGCACTGTTCAATATTACCTGATGTCCGATACTACCCGACTCCCCCCTACATTTCAGTTAAAGATTGTCAGTATTTTCCACTTTCTGTTGATCGTAATATTTGTGTTAATATTGTAGTATCAGTTATATATAATTGGCAAAACAAATTTGGTAAGAATACATATATTTTTCAAGATTTCCTTAAGGTATGTCATTTTAGGCCTAGTTTCCCTACTTCCTTTCAGATAAGTTGATATCAAGGCATTGAGGGCCTATTGCCTCCTATTTCGTTTACATTCTTTCCTGATTTGTACCCTAGAGTCTTCGGTAGTCTCATAACACATTGTTCTGCAGATGTCTATATCTTCAGATTCAACAGAGAAATAAGGTTTCCAGAGATAATTGCCCGCAAAGAGAGAAATTTGGTGGGGATAGAAATACAATGTTTATTTAATTGCCATAATTCTTCAACACTGGACTTCATTATTACCTTCCTAGGGAAGGGAACCATGCTAAATATTTTCATTATCTCTTCAAAAACCTTTTGTTCTTGGCCTGATTTCAACTCGGCAACTTTAACTAGTCTATAACGACAAAAATCTTAACTATTTCATCAGCAACGTTCACTAAGTTGCTTCAGAATTCATGAAATCCTGTAGAAAGAATATTCCGAACAGACGGAACAACTCTCTTCTCCATTTCGTAACCAGTTGGAAGCTTGAAAAATGAAATCTACGACAGAGAGGTCAATGATAAAATCTAATATTCATTCATACAATTATATTTACTGCAATGTGGAAATACTGTACAAACTTTAATCATCCAATAATTGCGTTAGTATTTGCGATATTCAACAACTTTTTAGCATTTTATTTACACAAGTATTAGTTACGCTGGGCAGTTTTAATTAAAAGAAAATAATGTAAATGCGTTTTATTCGAATATACATACAAAAAGTCATGCAGTCTCTCAAATTAAACGTACCTATAGGGTTATAGAATTTAATGGAATGGAATCATGTGAACATAGGATGCCAGTAAATCGAATTTCATTTAAAAATGTAAAATCCTTTTTTACTCCATTAACATCATTCATGTCCACTGCGAGCGGTCACAGATATCTCTGTTAATTATGGTGAAAATAAATTAATATTTATGAAACGTATCTTTGTTGAATGGTGGATAGAAATTTGAATTTTACGTATCTTCACGTCTGTAATGAAACCAGAAAAATAAATTAATTTAAACTGGAAAATAAGCATTATTTTTAGGCAATGTTATTATTTAACAATGAAAATTAACCTCTCGAAATAAACATGTGGGTGTGTAAGTATGATATCAGTACTTCCTTCTCACAACTTCTGTACAATAATTGATTTTAATTCTGCAGGAATAATGTTGTTAAAAGAACAGTTTCTTATTCTGCAATGCATGATTTCATGTTTGTTCGTAGAAGACTAGCAAAAGACAAACAGAAAAAACTGAGTATTTAGTCTACGTGATTACAACTCATAAGCTTAAAAAAAAACTTAAGACGAATATCCAGTCAGAAGTCTGGTGATCACTTTGTTAACCCTCCTACTACCAGAATTATGTTGTTATATTGAATACCACTGGGGTCATTGGTGACCACAAGTAAATTAAGTATAATGATAATTTGTTTTAGAATTAAATTTGTTTTATTGTTATATTGGTGTACTGGTACATTTACACACAGCATTATATTGACAAAACTTTATATTCGTACTATATTTTAATAACTTTACTTGTCCGCACCTGTGGAGTAACGGTCAGCGCGACTGGCTGCGAAACCAGGGTTCGAATCCCGGTCGGGGCAAGTTACCTGGTTGAGGTATTTTCCGGAGCTTTCCATCTACCCAATACGAGCAAATGCTGGGTAATTTTCGGTGCTGGACCCCGGACTCATTTCACCGGCATTATCACCTTCATATCATTCAGACGCTAAATAACCTAGAAGTTGATACAGCGTCGTAAAATAACCCAATAAAATAAAATAAATAACTTTACTTTCATTTGATGGATTCAGAACCATAGTGGGCCAAGCGCCATTTACTAAAACCGTAGAAAACAATAGTTAAAATGCAATTATTACCATAATTCAATGGAAATATATAGCAAGTAATCTAAAGTATACACATTAAAACTAAATGATATGTCAATCTTCATTAAACTATGGTATTCACTTAACTTTAACCCTTGCTTTCTCTGTGGTGCTTGGCCCACTATGGCTCTAAACCCTTAATTTAGCCGTAAATTAATTAGTTCTACACTTCACACAAGACATATTTGACTGTTGCTTACACACAATAGAAAACACGTACACCATCTGTCTTGATATTTTCTGTCCACAGAACGTTCACATATGTGACGTCCGCGTTTTGTTCTCTTCTGTATATCATTATGGGCTACTGGAACCGTACTGCATCAATTTCTGTTATGCTATGTTAGATATGTTTCCAAGTCCAGAAAAATTTCTCTTATTTTATATTTACTGTTTTGTTTCCGTTCAGAATTTATGTGCATTCAAATTATGAAAGATATCCAGTATATTATAATTTATAAAATGACCGTAGACCATCGTCTTGTCATCCGTTGTGAGGTGTTAGTTCTGATAATTTGTACGTAGTGTCTACATCTGACTTCGTAGCAATGTATTGGAGTATCATGATATGTTTTATTGCTTCACTGTTTTCTGCCTCTTCTTTGAAGTGTATAGTGCACAGCAATGTTGATAACTTGCCTTTGAACAATAAGAAACTATATTATCTTATTCTTGATAAGCAAAGAGAGAGGAAGGCGAAGTTCTTCCCTTTGTCATGACAAGTAATTCTGCTGGTAGTTCTGGGCGATTTTTTCGTATTGTTACAAATAATATCAACTGTTTTCTTTCTCTCTCGCTAGGTCCAAACTTGTAAATAAATTATCAGTTGTGATCTTTCTTCCACTTCCTTGAAATTTTCTCCATGTCCAAAACTACTCCATTTTCCTGGTTTACTTCTCTAGGTCCGTTCTCATTCATTTCTGTATTCACTTCTATATTCGTGACGTAGTAAGTAGTGCTGTCACATGTAACCCATAAATTTATATCATATTTGCCCAGTCTTGAGGGCATGTACTGGCGGAAGGGAAATCTTTCTCAAAAAGTCACCAGTTGTTCATCAGTTGTAACTTTCTCATATGACACATATGAATCATCTAACGTCTTTATCCATATCTCAAATACCACTTATAGGAGACAGTTCATTAGGAATACAATTCTTTGTTTTATAAAATAGGCATTCGAAATTATGTCATTGTTTAAGGCAACTAAATAATTACAAAGAGTGCTAATTTTATATGCAGTCATTTGATATCCCAACGGTACTCAATGTAATAACAATTAACATTTTTTCATATGTTCAGAATAAAATACAAAACTAAACCTCACTACATAGATCACATTCAAATGAACAAAGTCTGTTTATTTCAAAATTTTAAATAAGAAAACAAAAATGATATGCGACTTTTAATATGCGAAGTAGGAGAGTAAACAATATTGGAAAGGAAGTATTTGCTCTTGAATATTGCAATATTCGAGAAATAGAGACTATGCAGAACATTTTGAGGAATGTTAAATAAGTTAGCCTATTATTGTTATCCTGGCAGAGATTTAAATTATGTAACCTCGTTAAGTTTACGCATTATTGGAGAGAAGTAATAGGTCTACTGATGGTATTGGAGAAGAGTTACTACAATCGAGAACGTAATCTTGTAGGTGACATTAAGTGAAAGAACTTAAAATTTTGAAATGAGAAACCGGCTAAAAGAAAACAGCAATACTCACTACCGGAACCAATGTATTTCATCTGAAAGTTAGAAATATGTAGCATATTGCCTGAAAAAACAGCCGACTAGTTACTTAAATAGATAAATTTCCTCAAAGCTAAAAGGAATCCATTAGTCGTACTACAATGACTAAATCTTTAGTCCATTCCATCCTTACTATTTAACCATGTGATCGGATAGAGTTAGGCCGTCGTAAAATCAACAAGAAGAAACAAACACAGGAAAAAGGACAACTTTCTGGTAGTTCTAGGATGTAGATACCGGAACGGAACTCAGTGTTTACTAGATTTGTAACAGTAAATCTACCCGCTTCATTATATAAGAGGAATAGGCCTACAAGCATTCTTTCAGGAAGAATACGGGATAACTAGGGACATTTCTTTTCACGAAGATGTTAACAATTAAGTAACTTATTCATATTTTTAGTGAAAATACTCATATGCCATAGAATTGGTATGTATCGCAATGCGTAACATAATTATAAAATCTCAACGCCTTCTTTTTGCACGAAAGGTGATATAATTAAGTCCTGCACCAAGTGGAAAATACAGATGCAATGTTTGTTCACGCGAGAGGGTGGAACGCAGTTCACACCACCAGAGCATGATATTCGCTTTGAGATTGCAGGCTTACTGGCGTAGCACTTGAAGTCCTCGACGCAACCAACCTCAACAGCAGCTACTTACTGATCTTTGTTCCAACTCAATTTCTACATCTTCTCCTCTCCGTCCATCTGTTTCTCTTGCTTGTACTTCCCTTCATGCTACTTCTTATGCATCTCTTACTTCTTCTTCATTTTCTAATTTTTCTCCTCAATTTTCCTTCCCACTTTTCTTTACGATTTTCCTTTTTTCCACTTTCTTTCTTCCCCATTTATTTTTATTTTCATCGTTTTTCTCTTCTTATCTGTTTGTCCTCCGCTTTCCTTCCGATTTATACTTCTTTGTCTCGAAACATGTCCTGAACTCGTAACCTTGTGCACTTCGCAGCCTTAAATTCTTCGCTTGAATATTTTCATCACTTTGTAGTTCTATACAATAAAAATACTTTCGCAAGTGAATGAGAATAACACAAGGACAGAACATGGAGCATCCCTAAGCATTTCAGCTCAAATATGCTTTTTGTGCACCCGTGATGGAATGAGTTGCATGCTGATTGTGTTTCCCGGCTAACAGTATCCACTATCCGCGACACTACGCATTCTACTCCAGGCATCAAATCTGTATATCAAAAGTTACTTCCGGTGGTGGTTTGAGGTACCTCACAGATCTACATGAGTCGACACGTTCTCGTCAGGAAAGGAAGTCGTCTAAAACCCACCACCATTCTCATCTATCAATCTTAGGGTAGACGTGAGGATTATCGATTCGGCGTCACGCAAACACAAGTTGTGTCCTATTTCTCCAGACATAGATAATAATTAAAGGGAAATTATTTAAAGCATTAGTGGAAACAATACACGAAAACGGAAATACTCCAACAAAGACCATTACAACTTTGGCTTTGGCAACCACAAATACAATTCCGCTATCGCCGGGATTTGAACTCACGTCTGCAGTCATAAGCCAGCGCTGTGCCAATTAATCAACTAATAGGTCTGCTCAGTGACATGATTCACTTTAGTAAACTTACAAGCAAACATTCTGATGGAGGCAGATAAAAAAGTTTTTTTTTTTTCTTCCACCATGTTAATAATGTCAAAAGAAGTGCTTATACAAATTTTCGCCACTCGACCGCAATTACCAGGATTGTAAAAAAATAATTTCGCCAGGGACCGCTAACAGAAAAAAAAAACATAATTTCATTGGACAAATTTATTCAAACGGACACAGCAATTGTTGAGCTATTTTTCAGCATATTTCCCATCGGAATTCAGACATTTCTCATATCATGGGATCGATAGAGAGAGGTGCAGACGCAGTCAAACGCTGGTTCCGATCTGAGGCGGCCGACTTCTACGACACAAAAATTGATCGTATGGTATGACAAATGTCTCAATTCCAGTGGGGGATATGTTGACATATAGCGCAACAATTTCTGTATCTGTTTCAATAAATATTTCTATGCAATTGTGTTTTTTTTCTATAAACGGCCCCAGAGAAAATCACTTTCTGGACGGCCTCGTAATTGCGGTCGAGTGGCCAAAATTTGTATAAGCACTTCTTTTGACATCAGAACGTTTGCTTTTAAGCTGGGGGGGGGGGGGGGGAAGGCAAGATTAAAACTGAACTATAGCTGTTCGGTAATCGTTGCCTACTATATATGAGACAACGAGTCAAAGTCAGAATAGGAGAAGAAATGTCTGAAAAAAACGAAATAAGGAGAGGAGTACGACAAGGATGTTCTTTACCACTTACCCTGCTGCATAATTATATTGTAATTCCGGTATCACGTTATTATACTATGAAACTGCTTAAATTCGGCTATTTACAACAATGCATTGTTGAAAATAAAATTGCATGTGTGCTTATTATTTATTGCTATGAATAGTATCCAAAACTCTGAGTTAGATTTCCAATATAATCGTCAACAATACTATTTAATAACTTTCCAGCATGTGCACTATATAATTCGATATGAAAGATGTCCGCAAAGAGTTGGAGTTTATTTTTCAATTTAATTTCTATTTCCTATCGAAGTAAGGAATATTCGTAATAATAAAATTAGCATCACCAATAAAACCAATGCTTAAAAATAAGTCAAAGCCCGCCTTTCTCAAAGCAGTACCTAAATCCAGCCCTGCTGAAGTGCATTGTGTGGAGTGTAGCATTGTATGAATCACGAAATGGACATTACGACGAAGTTAAGAGAAGCGACTAGAAGCATTTGAAACGTTGATATGGAGAAGGATGGAGCGTGTGAAATGGACAGACAGAAAAGAAAGGAAGCTGTGTAGGAAAGAGTGGGTGAAGAAAGAATGATGTTAAAACTGTACAGGAAGAAAAAAAGGATTAACTTGGTTGTGTCACTATCTGAGAAGAAATTGCCTAGTGTAGGATGCATTGAAAGGAATGATGAACGGGAGAAGAGTTCGGGACAGAAAAAGATATCAGGTGATAGACGAAATTAAGATACAGATCATATGCGAAGACTAAGAGGAAGGCAGAAAATAGGAAATATTGGAGAATGATGAGTTTGCAATGAAGAACCTGACTTTTGGCAGAACACTATGTATATATGTATGTAGGTTCAGTAAGTTATTTTACGACGCTTTATCAACATCTTAGGTTATTTAGCGTCTGAATGAGATGAAGGTGATAATGCCGGTATAATGAGTCCGGGATCCAACACCGAAAGTTACCCAGCATTTGCTTATATTGAGTTGAGGGAAAACCACGGAAAAAAAAACCTCAACCAGGTAACTTGTCCCGACTGGGAATCGAACTCGGGCCATCTGGTTTCGCGGCTAGACGCGCTAACCGTTACTCCACAGGTGTAGACTTGTATGTATGTATGTAAGTATGCATGTATATATGTATGTATGCATATGGTTGAGTGTTAGAGAAGGCCGTATGGCCTTAACTCTGCCAGGTTAAATAAACCATTATTATTATTATTATTATTATTATTATTATTATTATTATTATTATTATTATTATATGTACAGAAGTGGCAAACAAAAAACCAGACCGACCCTTGTAGCTGATTTCAGAACCTTGTTCACTCCAGAGCGTGATAGACTGGTAACTAAGACTTCGAATCCTGCCTGGGAAGGAAACTTTTTTTTGTTCCTTATTCAAATTTATTCCCAATACTTTTCGATTGCAGCGATATTTTACAAGAACATTAATTTTACCAGCTTATTTTCTAATGGCTTTCGAAATGGGCTATGTCAGCATTCGAAACTACAACAATTTCAATACATTACTCGCTACTTGTGAATGCGGGCGCGGCATGCGCAGTGGCTCATTTCGGGGACATTATTCCGTCGGTCTGGATTTTTTGCCACTACTGTACATATGCATGCACAGCAAAACAAGCGATCCTGTTCAAAATAAAGAATATCCTACATATTCTGTAGGGAAGAGGGAAGGTCGACGAGTTTTACATGAATAGTCAGAACAGTAAATCGTTGCACACTCAGACACATGCAAACACCAATAACATATCACTTGTATTACATTTTCAAAAAGGGATAGGCCTACTCATTTATTGCAGAAGTGCTACGTATTAAACACTTGAAAATGTTTAATAGCCTCAAAATTAAAACTAGTGTTGCTAATAATGTTTGCTATTTTCACGTATATTCATAATACTACAGCGTTAGTACCTAATAGAATTGTTGGTATCAAAATCAGTATGTTGAGCCTGTCACAGTGATAAATTCTAGAGATGAATAGTGGCAACCCTGCGACAAAGTCTAGTAGGCCTATTTGACTAGATGAAGCGAGGAAGCTTCTCAAGGCCAAACTGCTTTAGATTTGAAACAGGGAATAAGGCTATTCATATTCCTGCGTGAAGTGAGTCGTGGAGTTCTGACACCTAATATGTGCGTTCTGAAATCGTTATATTGTGAGAGAAAAGGAGTGTGAAAGACGGATGTATGTGTAGGACGACATCCCTGTCACTATTGCATTTCTAGAAATCTCGGTTGTTAAAGTTTACGAAATGCACAATTTTATATTTTTAAATATCAGATATACAGTATATTAAAGTAGGCCTAACATAAGAATAAAGCAAGAAACTCTAAGAATAATTTATAAAGCCCAATTTTCTCCTACAAGTAAATTACATACATAGGTCAACTCCTCTTCCTAAACTAACACAAAGCGCGCTTGAACTAACAGGCCTATTTTTGGTATGATTTTAGTGAAATGTGCGTCCCTCCTCCTCTCTGAAGTCATCGAAGCGCACAGATAAGGTGTCAGAACTATGAAATTTAGCAACTTTTACAGAATTAACTAAATGTCTTTAATGAAGAATTTTTCTCGAAGACAATTGTTTTATTTTTGGTGGTTAGTATTTTAAGATGCCATGTATTGTGGGTCCCTATCATCACGGCGTGGCGCGTCCTCAGGTTGCGGATAGAAGAGACGGCCTCCAGATATGGAGGCTAGCAGCGAATATATTGAATAAGCAGTCGTGGACAGCCGATAAAGGGCGGTACTCCAGGTTCGAGGGCGAAGGGCTAACAACTCATCACCTTAAAAAAAACAGCTTGTTACGAATCCGTACAATAAGCCTCGGAATGGGACTGATTCTCTGGTACGACCACAGCAAAGGAATAAGGGTATGAGAGTTGGCACTTGGGACATAACTAGTCTTTATAGAACAGGAGGGGTAACATTAGTAACAAAAGAACTAGCTAGATATAGAATAGACTTCGTGGTAATACAGGAGGTTAGGTTAGATGGGAATGGCATCACAAATAGGATATTACTTGTTGTATTATAGGGAACGAAACAAAAATCACCAATTAGAAACAGGATTCTTTTATTTCAATGATTATGATACTTTTATTTCTAATTTCAATCACATACCCGTCAACAATGGGTATTCCACTCAACACAGCAACACAGTAGTCGTTATTGCACTCCACAGAACGACAATGTCAACTCACGTGAATTATTGAGATGAACAACAATGTACTCCTAATCTCAAATAGTGTTTACAAAGCACTATATACAAAACAAAACTGTCAGTTCTCAGTTCACAGTTCGTTCGCCTTGGCTGGTTCTTCTAGCTCACTCACTCAAGTTCACTGCACTTCGAACCGAAGACTTCCAGAGACAGTCCACTGTACTTCGAACCCAAGACTTACAGAGACAGTTCACTGAACTTCGAACCCAAGACTTCCGGACGCGTTGCCTTCGCCTGGACGCTGTCACAGTTACTCACTCAAGTTCACTGCACCTCGAACTCAGACCTACCGAATACGTCTCCGCTAACTAGCTTTCTCATAGCTGACTGACAAACTAACCTGACACATTTGAATGCTGCTCGCGCTTTATTTATTAAATAACAAGTCCTCGAATCTTCGGTTCGTGTGGCTTTGCGAAACTTCCAGATGTCCCCCCTGCTCCTTCTGCTCGCGTCAAGCCGCAAGTTCCCTCGCACTAGATGAGCGCGCAACTTCCCCGACGTAACCTGTTCTTCCAACATGGCGCCACATTGCTCCCTCCTTAGGGCTGTACGTCCCGGACAGTCCCCTGGTAAGCCGCTAGTCGGTCCAGATGCACCACCATCATCTTCCCTCTGGGTTGTCGCTGGATGCGGTACACCACGTCGTTGATACGGGTTACCAAGCGGTAAGGTCCATCCCAGGCGCGCTGCAGCGTTGGTGATTTTCCTTTGGTGCTGGTTGGTCGATACAGCCACACTAGGTCTCCCTCCTGGAATCCTGCAGAGGTGGCTAGTCTGTCGTAACGCACTTTCATCCTGTCGCTGGCCTTATCGAGGTGCTCTCTAGCCAGTTGATGGACTCTATTCAACTTCTCTGTCAGTTCTGCCATGTAGTCAGTCGCTGGCTGGTCGGCGCTTGGTGGCGTACCAAACAGCAGATCACAGGACAGGCGCAGCTCTCTTCCGAAGACCATGTTTGCCGGTGTCATCCCTGTTGTATCGTAGACCGAAGCTCTGTACGCCAAGAGGAACAGTGGGACTCTGGCATCCCAGTCTCACTGAAAATTGGACACTACCTTCGGCAAGTGCTCTTCCACGGTTTTGATGTAGCGTTCCGCCATTCCGTCGGACTGCGGGTGTATGGGAGTGGTCCTGGTTTTGTGCAACCCCAGACGCTCGAACAATTCTCTCATTCCGTTGGATTAGAAGTTGCGAACCTGATGATTATGCAGTTCCCTGGGCACTCCGAATCGGCAGATGACGTTGTCAAGCAGTGCGTCTACCACCGTTGAAGCCCCTTGGTTGGGAATCGCGTACACCTCTGGCTATTTTGAGAAATAATCCATGGCGACCAGCAGGTAGCCGTTCCCTCGATCCGTGGCCGGAAATGATCCAGCAACGTCGATGGCGAATCTCTCAAAAGGAGCTCCCACGTTGTACTGCTGCATGGCTTCCCTGATGCGTGTCCTTGGTCCGCGACTGGCTGCACATGTGTCGCACATTCGGCACCATTGTTCCGTGTCGGTTCTCTGATGCAGCCAGTAGAACCTCTGTCTTAACTTTCCCACCGTCTTGATCGCTCCCAGGTGGCCTCCAGTCACGCCAGCATGAGTCTCTTCCAGCACTTCCTTCACCTTGCTCCTGGGCAGGACAAGTTGTTCTATTCGGGTCCTACCATCGGCTGACTCCCAAATCCTCTTCAAGATACCGTCCTTAACCGTCATGGATGTCCACTGGACACAATAGCTCTTGTAAGTGGTGCTACGGTTGGCGATATCGGCCCACACTGGTCTCTGACCGGCCACCATATCACACAGTAGCTGTCCAAGGTTTGGGGTCCTCCTTATGGCAGTGTTATCCCATCCTGGACTCGGCTGGGCGGCGATTGCTCGGACTTCGTAGGCGCCATCTTGCTCTTCTGCTTTCAGGCAGTTTTTGCAGCCATCCGGGCACGGGCGTCGTAATAGGGCATCAGCGTTGGAATGTTTTTCTCCTTGGCGGTGTTCGGAAGTGAAGTTGTACTCCTGCAGACGTTGAGATCTGCCCCTCCAGATTCTTGAAGCCCAATAGCCAGGTGAGTGCAGAATGGTATATCCTCAGATGGAATTCCTGGCCATACAAATATTTGTAGAAATGCTTCAGGGCTTCCACAATGCAAGAGGTTCTCTACGGGTCATGCAGTAGTTTCTTTCAGCCTTGGAGAATGTTAGGCTGAAGTAGGCAATCGCCCTCTATTGCCCGTTCTGTTTCTGAGACAGTACTTCGCCGATGCCTACGTTGCTAGCGTCCGTGTCGAGCGTGAACTTCCTTCCATGGATGGGGTATCCGAGTACAGGAGCAGTGCACAGCGAATGTTTCACTGTTTCGAAGGATGGCACCGCCTCATCCGTCCAGTGGAATTGTCGTTTCTCCTAGGTCACCTGGTTTAAAGGTTTGGAGATATTAGCGTACCCAGCTACGAACCTTCTGTAATAAGTGCAGAGTCAGAGAAAGCGGCGAAAATCCTGCTTGTCCCTCGGTCTCGGCCATCCCCTGACGGCTTGCAACTTCTCCGGGTCCGTGGCCACTCCATTGGTCCCTACTATGTCGTCCAGGTAGCTGACCTATTTCTGGAACATATGACATTTCTTCTGGTTCAACTTCAGCCTGCCTTGTCGCAGTGTCTCGAACACTTTCTCCAGTTTCGACAGTTGTTCGCCGAAGGTCTTGTCGTCCACGTTGACGTCATCAAAGTACAGCAAACAGTTGTCGTATGTCAGGCCTCTCATTACGGACTCCATTAGTCTCTGGAATGTAGCCGGAGCGTTGCAGAGGTCGAAGGGCATGACGGTGAACTGCCATAGTCCTTGGCCTGTAAAGAATGATGTCTTCTCCTTGTCAGCAGGATATAACGCCACCTGCCAGTACCCTGACATGAGATCCAGCATTGAGAACCACTCTACTCCCGCCAGGGTGTCTAAGGTGTCGTCAATTCGTGGAAGGGGAAAGCAGACCGTCTTGGTGACGTCATTCAGTCTTCTGTAGTCCACGCAGGTCCCATTCTTCTTCTTCACCAGCACCAAATGTGATAACCAAGAGCTGTCGGATTCCTCGAAGACCCCTCTTGCTTTCATGCCCTCCAGTTGGTTGTCAATCTCCCCATGTTTATCTAGAGAGACACGTCTAATTGGGCGAGCATTTCCGGTGTCGATGCGGTGCTGAATCTTCTCCGTTCTTCCGTAGTAATTTTCAGACAGGCTGAAAAAGTCCTGAAATTGTCAATGGATCGTGGACTTATCTTCTTTCTCCTCTGCTTAAATTCTCCGCCAAAACTCTCGAGCCAGCTCTTTCAGTGATGGGTCTAGATCTGGACGTGGTCGGTGATGCTCCTCGTTATCTCCCAGAGACGTCACGGACACTACCGGCTCGACGCTACCTAGTACAGTTCCACTAGGCACCTTCTTGTCAAGATTGGTGACATTCAGGACCCTCACCGGTACCACTTTCTGGTTTGGGAGTAAGGATCTGGCCAAATAAGCCCCATCAACTGGAGTTATTTGCGAATCGAGGAGCAGGTTTCTCTTAGGCTGTCCATCCAGTCGTGCCGTCACCACCATCTCGCAGCCTGCTGGGATTATCACTTGATTCTCCAAGGTCATGGGTTGGTCTTCGACGTCCCTCAGGAACACTTCAACCTGACCCAAATGGAGGATATGGCGCCGGACGTCTACGGTCGCATCGAAGATCCGCATGGCGTCGAGTCCCAGGATGACGTCTTCAGTAATGTTGGCGACGAACGCCCACATCCCCAGTCTCCTCTTTCCCAAGGTCAGATCCAGGAAAACCTCTTTCTGGACTGGAAAACTCTCGCCTGAAGCAGTACGTACTCATATCGGCGCAGCGGCGTCCTCCCAGTTAGGCCATGCACAACTTCCTGCCTGGCGATAGTGAGCGACGTCCCGGTGTCTATCAATACTCTGCATGGACGGCCTCTAATCCATTCGTCAGCAATCAGCCCATCGTCACATCTTCTGTTAACCGTCTTCAAATATACAACAATCAAACATCATAAACTGCATCGTGTTTGATATATCAAACGGTGGGATATAATGAGATTTATGGGAATCAATATCTCCATAACATAATTCGCAGCGGCGGCTCCTTACATAAACATTTGTTTACTTGCGGATAGGTCTTACGGAATTTCGTTAGGAAAGACAACAATGCTCTAATAATGACAGGAATAGTAAGTATGTAAACAGAGAATAAATTTATAATGTATTGATGATTTATATATTTTTACATGTATAATGAAGATGCTACAATTTTCACGTAGAGGAATTATTATTATTATTATTATTATTATTATTATTATTATTATTATTATTATTATCATCATCATCATTATCATCATTTTCAAGTTTCTATAAAATCAAAATTTAGTTTTGGTCTTTCGAGAGTTTTATTTCAAAGTTCTCCTTGAAAAGACATAGATGATATTTTGATAAGGAAACTGATTTTTTTAGAATTTATTTTTACATTACAAATAGGCATACTGAACATAGTCTGAACGTAACACAGATTTGACCAACACGTCACATTACACTCAATAGTTATCACCTCTATTTAACGTCTGACGTTTTATTCCATGATATCCATAAAGCACTCTCGTCGATACATTCAACATGGCACCACTGTCTTGTGTCCACTGCAGTATGCGACTACCATACTCACAGCTCATGAACTCGTAGGAAATATTAATGTATTCTTGTCTATCTCTGTCCAGTCATTCCCTGTGCTTCAACTGTTTATAGTCCGAGTATACCCGTTGTTCAAATAAAAAAAAATCATATCTGGCTTTCGCCTGTTGCTTTTGATATTCAGGGCAAGATTACTCGATCTCACTCGCTCAGTGCAAAGACTCGGATATCTTCTCTGGAGAGGAAAGCGACGCCGTCCTCTAGCCACTTGATCATCACAAGTTTTTAACATCTTCACAGAATATACCTTGCTGCTGTTCACTCGTTATGATGATTTTTCTTGAGACATTCCTATTAGGTTAAATTCATTTTCGGTTTCTCTCCTTCAAAATTCTCTTGGTTAGTTCCTTCAACGGAACGGTGAAAAACGAAGTGAGACAAGTGATCAACAGGCTTGGCGCTCACTTATTACTTACAGCCTCAAAATTCCCTTGCAAGGACGCGCGATCGAGTACCTTTTAATTCTTTCTCCTCTCATTTTCACAATCCACTTCATTCATTGCGATTTCCGTAAATTACTACTGCATTATCATCATAATATACGACAATTCTGAGTGAAATAGGATAATTTTAATGCCTAAATCTTATCCGTTTTTTTCCTGAGTTTGGCAACACTGAGAGGCAGTGACTTGTTAGTCTCGATCACATTATGCCGTGATGAAGTGTCCAGCCCGCGCGTCTTTGCCCTCCGCTCTGGGGTCGCATCGCCGACTAATGAAATGCAATTATTACAGCCCTGCCATGTCCAGGATGTTCGCGCCCGACTGTAGCCTGGCATGCCGGCGGGTTTCTTTAACTCTCGGCAGTGATCACGCCAGCACCACCGCCTCATTCTCCGCTAATTCAATAACATCTCCTCCTCTCCCATCTCCCTGGCTCTATCTACATCTCCCAGCAGAGAGCGACCGACTTGCCAGGAATATAGCAGAGAGAACACCCCTCCACTATGACTGGAGTGGAGTAGAGTGTAGTAAGGAGTTTGCGATAATCTGATTTGGCTCTCTCCAAGTCTGCTCCTAGGTCTGTACTTGCGAGATTGAATGCCCGGTGCAGCATTTCTTGCCTGTCTTCCTCCTTACTTGAAAAGCTCCACCTTCCCCCTTAACAGGGGTGTACAATACGTTTAACGACTGTTTGCAACCATTCAGATTTTGATAAGTGAAATACTGAAATTTCAGTTAAATTCAATTTTCCGAAAATAAGACTTGCCAAGATACGAACATGATCAAATAAAAAACATTTTCCCGCCTCACGTGATCTACTGCTCTTGAAGTATAATCACGTGGTATGTGTCGTGATAATTGCCTGATACAGAATAAGCCAGAACAGTCTAGTGATAAGCCAGAAACTGTGTACACGTGAGGAGCCTCTTAACAGAGGTAGTGTTATTCATCTAAAGATGACCAGCGATTGGTGACACAATTTTATTCTTAACAGCAGAAGGCTTTTGACTACATATCTTACAACCCCGAATTTTCACTATGTGACTAATTTATTCTTACCCTTAAAAAACGTTCTTAAGGGGTACAGATACTGCACAGATGATCAAGAGAGGCCGTAGTGCTGAAATGGTTCAAAGAGCAGCCAATATTTTATTTCACGGACTCCTCCCCATACAATGGGACATATGTGTGATTGTCTTAGGATACTTATTCCAAGAAATCTACTGCATTTAATATATCCAGCTGACTGTACCCGACGTCTACCCATCCAAAGGGACGCCTCTGTGAATGTCTGTGGAGACTCCTTCTATTGAAACTTTCTGAATCTGATTCCTCCTCACACAGTGGAACCCAGGTTGTGTGAATGATTGCAGAAGGTACTTCTAATCTGAGGTAACCTACTGCATGCATGAATCTTTAAAGATAGGTTTTTGTAAACTTAACATATATGTTATGTAATTATATATAGGCTGGAATGGGTTTTATTTGATAACACCTAGTAGAAACACAACAAAGCAGAAATGAGATTTCACAGAAGTCTAAATTAACGCTTGCCTAGATTACAGCATCAATCAGTAATGTTAGTAACATAGTAAGCACAAGCATATAGTAGGCCTAAAAAATCAATAACTTCACGATTCTGTATCAGTTACGCTGTTACCTAATGCATATAAAATTGATATACAGTATACTGTATCCCCGTAATGAGTGAAGTTTTTTGTGGCTGTGAGGGTGTCCATACGGGTATTTTGATATGATGAAGGTTGGGTCTCTGATGCATTGTTATGGCCCTACATATGATTAAAATGCTGGAGTGATTGCTCTTTATTTAGGCACCACGTCATCTTCTATGGCTAACATTGCTTTGAACTAATTTTGTAACAATTAGCATAATAATTATCCACTTGGTTTGAATAATTTACATCATTTTTGTTTAGTATTGTAAGCATTCCCAATTTTCATTATATAACAAAATACTGGTGTAGGCACGCACATCCATTAAAAACCTGAACTAATTTCGGAGACACTCGTTACATCCGAACATCCACCACAAGATTGCCGGAACTCACCCTTGTAGATGCTTTATATCTCTACAGTACACCGGTGACCGAACAAAATATTACAAAAATGATTAATTTTATAGATCACTTTTACGAATTTTGAATTCTGAACGAGGAAAAATAGAATAGGCCTACTAGACGACCTCTGTAATTTTCAACTGGCGGCATTTTTTTGTTCACTGAAATGGGGTACGTAAGCTAATATTCATAAAAGATAAGGATGATAGTGATGATGATGATGATGATGATGATGATAATGATGATGATGATGATCATGATCATGATCATGATCATGATAACTTATAACAAGGATCATTAAATTCTTACACTGTGGAATACTTTGAAGGAATATCTGGCGTAAACTTGTTCCTTATTTTAAAAAATGTGATAATGAAGAGATTTGAATATACATCACGTAATCCGTTGGAAGTGCAGTACTTGAAATACCTGTTTTATTCGCAAGTTCTTTTTTTACAGCGGGTTAAGCGATAATAACAAAGGTACAAAGGTAGTGTGAATTTAATAGAACAGGGAGATTGCATTATGCGGCAGCAGGCAAGCTATCTACAGCACGTCAGAAATGACTTCTTTTATTATCAGTTCCTCCTGTTCGTTTCACAGTGAGAAGATAAAGCCAGTTTGTATTGTTCTGCAATTATGGACAGTGCAGTACTTACTAATAATGTCACTATCTATCAATCAATCAAACAAGAGCGTTTTATGCACCATTATTAATACCAATATAAAGATGAATTGTAAAAATTACTCACGTCAGAAGTGCAAAGTATAATGTAACTTTCAATGGTTTGCGTAACCCCTGATAACACCCTGATTATATATTGTGAAACTAAACCTTTATATTTAAAGACGATCTTTTTACTGATTGCACACTAAGTGGGCATATTGTAGCTTACATCGGCTTTTCTTGATTCCCCAGTGTAGAAGACAACTACGCCTATTCTTTGCTTAGGCCCACATCAGGAGCAAACTTACGTTATATGTTTTAATAACAGTTAACCTGCAGTAATTATAAACGGGTCCATAACACATTTCTTCATACCACTCGAGTAGTCCGACTGCCTTTTAGACTTGCAACTAGTATTTCAGTACAATTCATGGTTACCGGTATTGTAAGAAACAATATAAATCGGTTTTTATAGGACCGGAGTCAAATTTTAAAAGCATCATTCTTTCACCATCTGACTCAAAGCGTTACTCAATCCTCAAGCGAGAGGCTGACGCCGATTCAGACAGTAGGAAAGTCTTGAAAAACATTAGTACTGGTATTATATCAAGTTCAGAGTAGGACAGATACTCTATCCAGAATTTCCTCCTACTCAACTGCCTTAATATTTACTGTCCGTCCGAGTGATTATGTCGCAGGATCGTCGAAATGGGGGAAATCGCTGACAGTTAGTCCTGTTTACTTAACAGGGCCTACTCTTTAAATTATTTTGTAAACAGTTGTATAATATTGCGTTGACTTCCAATTACTGTAGATATTTGCAAGAAAGAACATAATAAGCCCAGCAAGTACACCTCATAGACAGGCTAGGAGAAACACCGATGGACAGTAGACCGCTAATCTAGCGACATATAGTTTCAGTTACTTCAGATAGTTTCCAAAATAAACATACAATGCGTTTCTTTTCGCTTGTGGCATCGACTGTGTCTGAACTGTTCTGGCTTAAGATCGCATCACTAATCGGTTTGACCGATTGATAATAGTCCGCATTCTTATTTCTGTTTCATGAGTAGGCCTACCAATCTGTGTTTCAAGATTTGTTCAAAGTAGTGTTCGTCTACAGTCACACATTCCTAAAATCTTATAACGAAATTTGTGCTCACTCGCAAAAGTTCTTCTTCCTCAATTCTCGTGTTTTCTTTTCTAATATATTTTGTTAATTTCCTCTTCAGTGTGCTCATATAGGCTTTATTTTTTAGGATTTCCGCAGATAATAGTCGCACATGATAAGGTATCGGGAACATGCGGGTCATAACCCTTTATTCTCCGCGGCAAATCCCTGAGTATTACGAGAACCAATAGAAGATAGCTATGGCGTTATACGAGTAATATCGCTGGTTTGTGTGGGAAAGTGACGTCTCATGCGAGAGAGAAAAGACGATACCGGAGCGAGAGTGAGGGATATATATATTGTTTCCCATTCCGTTAAATATTTATCACGTCGTAGCTCTTATAATAGACAATCAATCGCGCTGTAATTTTTATGATTGATAGTCAACGTCTAAGGAAAGCATTAAAAAATTCAAAATCAATATCTTTTTTTAAGTGAAAAAAAAAAAATTCTAACTGGGACGTGATCTGGGCATTTACTCTTTTAAAAGTTTGTAAGAGGCAAACGTTTTTATCCCTCGCTGTACATGGAAGGTCAAAGCGAGATAAATTTTGAGAAAGAATGGAAATTACTTCTGAAAGTTGACCTTACTTAAAATCTTCAATGGTTTCCCAATTACGTCTAGTTAAATGAACGTTTTCGCTTGGCGAAAGACTCAGGACTCAATCTTTTGTCTGTTGAAAGAGAAAGAACGCTTAAATATTTAAACAAATTCGTAAACTCTGAATATCAATTGCCGTGCATGGCTGAGTAAAATATAACATTTTGTCTCTCATTTATCATTTCTATTTTCTTTACTCAATGACATGGTATAACAGAAATATTCCTTCGTACGAACGAGAAATTACCTGCTTCTTATCCAACATAGACTCTTAAGAATCTGTAAGCTCATCTGTGTGTTTGTTTTCTGTTTTCTTATAACTACATGTCTTGACTTATGTGGGCATTCTAATCAATAGCATTCCTTTTTCCGGAATGCGTTAAGTACGGACACAGCGCTATAACTATAGACATCCAACAAGGAAAACTCAGTGCGCAGAAACCAGCGGGAGTGACGTCTCGCGCAGAAGACGTATGCTTCCGTTCTCAGCATGCTCTCACGCCTACTGCAAGGGAGTAAAAGAGGTATAGCATGCGCGTCGCGAGGAGTCCGAGCTGAGTTTTGCTTGTAGGATACCTATAGTAGCCTATCTTTACAATAATTGTACAGAGGGAACGGTTCGACTTATAATTACAGTTTTTCTGGCATACTTAGAAATACATTCTCTTTATGCTTGACAAGTTAATGAATTTCAGATTTAAATAAATGCCTGACCGTCAATAGCGATATTCCTTTATTATGCAACTGTGCCCTCCTCTGTTCGCGGGAGTCATGAATCTGTTGACGGTAATATGCAGATTTGCCGCAGAGTGTGGAATGAAATGGATTTTTCGGGAAGTGGCACTGCGACTTTTTACGATCTATTGCGCTAACTCTCAAGCTAGAAGCATTCTCAAACCCAAACCGGCTGACAATACTAAGGTTCTCTGAATACCCAGGTTTCGAACAGACAACCTCACTTGTCCCTAGTCCAGCCCCATCCGATCACTATGAAATGAACACGAAATGGAGAAATGGTGACTAACTGATGCATACGCTTAATATGGGAAGCGGGAGAACCCCGAGAAAACCCCCAACTGCTACCTTGTTCGCAACAAGTGTCACTATGGATGAAAAATCTCATGACTGATAGAAACTCGAACCCAGATCGCTTGAGTGACAGGCTGAAGGTCTGACCGACCACCACCACAATGTAGAGTATAGTGGGCCTAATGAACCTGTCCTCAAAAATCTCCCTTAATAATTTAAAGAATCCAATACAGTGCATGCTTTGGCAGAATCTGTTGAAAATAAGCATAATTCGTCTATTGTCTCTCAATATCGGACAACTGTACAAAGAAGAGTCCGACTCTTTACGTTCGGCACCTTTCTGAATTTAAATTACTAATTACATCTTTAAAATTATGGGCCCTATTAGTCTTCTTGCAATTCCAGCACAGCATACTCCAAAACTGTTGCATCATACACTGGGAATTTTGTATTAATCGGGGAATTTTTGTACTTCAGCGTACACTGTTCTGTGACCATGTAAATTAAATCATCCTTCATCTGACAAAATAATTATATGTTAATCGACGTAATATTAGCAATACTCTATAAAATTAATTTAGAGAAATTCAGTCGATTCCTATTGTCACGTGGTTGTAATTCTTGGACTATAAACACTCCGTAGATTACCCTCACACTCCGTTAAGGTGACAGACCTGAATTGCATTGTTGACCTCGAAACTTTTAAAATGAAACTCGTTATCTACTCTGTTATGATAAATGAGGATGATAACTAACAAAGAAGACTGGAAATAGTCAGTGAATTTTGCCCAGAGTTCTCTAACCCAGGAACAGATTTTTTTTTATTTTTTTTTAAGCGAATCTACGATATGTGTCCCCATGTATAGCCTACTTCTCTTTCAAAGGACGTTATGCTGAGAATACTTCTAATATCCCTTATGAAAATTCTTCCGTCCGATTTGAACCTCCAGATCTCATATGTAGTAGCAAGCATGGTGACCATTATCTTTCCGCCACGAACAACTGTCTACGAGCTGCTGTGCGCCGAATACCATTGAGAGACATGTGACACTAACAGTCAGCGTCATTAGCTACAGTTGAAGCACTCTTTGAGTGTTCTTCTTTGTAGCATATACCAAAAAATTGAGCGATTTAAGTGTACATTTGTTTCCGTTTTGTTAGGGCCTATGTAACGTGTTTAACAGTAATACTGTTGGCTTGCAAAATGATACTGTTAGGGTCGGTTTCACCAAGCTTATTTAAATCAGCACAAACGACTTGTCAACAAACAGATCGTTTAATTTTAACGAGATCTTTAAACGTTGACTGTTTCACCAAGCCTCGTTTCTTTAAAATTAATATGCGTTTTTCGGCTAGCGCGTCTGGCAGCGAAACCAGGTGGCCCGGATTAGATTCCCGGTCGGAGCAAGTTACCTGGTTGAGGTTTTTCCGGGGTTTTCCCTCAACCCAATATGAGCAATGCTGGGTAACTTTCGGTGCTGGAGCCCGGACTCATTTCACTGGCATTATCACCTGCATATCATTCAGACGCTAAATAACTTGAAATATTGATATAGCGTCGTAAAATAACCTACTTAAAAATATATGCGTTTACTAACTTGGGGATTTTGTACTTATATCTTACATGGTTTATTTCTCATACGGCCATGGCGTCTAAATCACGAATTTCATTGGTTACATAATATGATCATGGCTGACTTTGTTTTGGCATGAGGAAGCAACCATAGGCAAATGGGTAAGAGGCAGTAATTTTAAGAACATCTAAAAGTTCTAAGTTCTTGATATTCTTCCTAAATACAGTATGTTGTCATAACGTAATTAAAAACAAAAAGACAGATGTTTCCAAATGTAAATAGGAGAAATGTAGGGCAGTACAATTTTGCGGACGATAAGATTGACACCGTCAGAATTGAATCTACAATTAATTATATACAAAACATTCCAAGCCGTTGTTCTTAGGCCTAAATTTAGGAACGAAAATCGCCTCTTCCATAAATTGCATATTACTTTTACACTGTATTTTATGCAGATTTATGTACTCTGTAACAGTTTTGCCATGCTTATGTGGTAGGATTCAGGACAGTCGTCATTAAATTGGATTTTAAGGGGTATACATTGTCTCCCAAAAGGAAACCTCCTTGCACACTTTTCATTAAAAAGGCATCCTCTTTTGGAATGTTGTGCTGACCATAACATTATCTTAAAGTGAGAAGAATCTGTTGAAGAGGCGTTAAGTGGGTGATTCCTATCTTTCGTATTCTAACATATTACAATTTCAATAAACTAGTACTGAGGTAGTCCTGCTGGTTTCGGAAGTGAAAATCTTAAGCCACAGTTCCATTTCAACGAAAGTTTAGCTAACACTTCTGCAAACAAATTAACATGCAGGTATATATGTTTTAGGCAACAAAACAGTCAACAGATTGTAGATTCCACGTATCACGATTAACAAACGCTGCCTGCTTGGTATATAAAACATAAAATACATTTCGAGAATCATCGAGTACTTGGCAAGCAAGAAACATTGAGATAGTTCCAGTAACGAGTAGATCTATTATAGGTGCATCCATCTAGCAAGAAAACTCAAACTATTTTCTGAGAAAGTAATTTCGCTTGATGAAAGTAGTTTGCGTTTTTTCTCGCTAGAGACTAGATGGAAGCAGCAATTTTTGTCATCTTCATAACTGCCGCGGACGGAGCCCCTGAGAATCACTCGCGGAGCCCCAGGGGCTCCGCGGAGTACACTTTGGGAACCGCTGCAGTAGACTATCTCACGTCTAAAACTGGTTCCTTTACGCTTGGAGCCTCACAGTCTGATAGTGTAGGTTTTGCAAGTATAGGCTACCTTACTGAGTAGTTACCTCATGATAAAAGTAATGAATCACAAGTGTTATTTTTGGAACATCAAGATGATAACGGCCTCTATCATTATGAAGTCAATTTTATCAGAAAAGTGAAGTCCCCTTTTCTTTTGCTTAGAAAGTTGTTATCGTGCATCATAAATAGGTAATCACAATCATTCGTAAACGGCCACTATCACTTCCTACCGAAGATAGCAAACAGTACGTCACACAATAACCAGGTTTCGTGGCTCCTCATTTATTTAAAATATGACATATGCACTATTATGAAAGTAATTCGAAGAAACCATTTTGTTTGGGCTATAACATTCACATGTTATATCGTGTATGTAAAAGATACAGCATGTCAAAAAGTTAAATTCTACAACTTAGATTTTATGTAGTGCCTTTGAAACACACACGTACTTAAACAAATCACACACATATGTGAAATAATTTTTATCGAAATTCACACATTAAAAAGAATCCTAAATTTCCTTCCATTGACACTTACGAAGAATCTAGTACAGTCGCTCTTGATGCCTCACTTTGGTTAGTGTGATACTCACTTCACTGACTTTAACTTGAGATTGGCACAAAGACTATACCGTGTTCATAATACGTGTTTCATTTGTTTACAACATCCGTAGATCTCGCCCTACTTCGCCTTCTCTTAATATCATGTCCTGAGTCGTCTCAAAGAACGCAGAATCATCAATCTCTCACCTTACTCTTCAGTATTCTTTGGAACTTGTCATACGCCGGACTCCCGGTCGTTTCGCTCTCCGACGTGTTGTCAAGGTGGGGAGGTGAAAAGGGAGTGTTGTGACAAGATGGCTGTGGTTTATGGGTGGGGTGATACGAAACTGTGGTGAAGTTTAAAGGAAAGGCTGTTTTTAAAGTAACAGTGTTTATTACAGAAATAACAGTGAAAGTGTAACTATGTTTCTCTCCTAGTTCTGTGGTAGGGGTAACGGGGGAGTCGTGATAGAAATTGATAGTTTAGAAATTCGTCCTGAGGCTTCGATGCGGGGAGAGTTATGATGGATGATAGTAAAGTGCGACTTGAGTGAGAGGCAGGTAGGGGTAACGGGAGTGCCTGGGGAAAATCGGCTTGCTCTCATGTGTGTTGTTGGGGGGGCAGGATAACGAGAGAGAGAGGAATCGGGTAGAAGGTTAGTTCTCTAGTTCGAAGGATCAACACAGCGTACTGTGCGACTTACCGACTTCGAGAACAAGCTCCTGGCATCGGAGGATCAACACAGCGTACTATGCGACTTACCGACTTCAGGAGCAGGGAAAGTGGTGACCTCTATCATCGACGGATCAAACAGAGCGAACTCGCGACTTACCGACTCTAGAGGGGGAGTTGAGGAGATGGTTGTGTTTTATCGAACAAGCCGGGATAAGCGGAGAGTCGAAGTCAGGAAGGTGTGAGATAAGGATGATCAGGGGAGAGAAGTGGGTAGGTTGGAGATGGTGATGAGACTTGTAGCGAGACGAGAATAACATAAGTTTAGAATACGTAAGAAGTGAGACCTGTGTAGGAAAGAATACAGGAGACAGGGGCGCAGCTTGGCTCCCTGTTCCCGGAGTGGTGGCCGTGTGTAGACACGTCCGAACAAAAGACAACCATAGCGTAGGCCTGGTTGGAAGACTGCTGCTAGTGACGGAGGACGCGTTAGAGCTACCTCTTTGCCATCTAGCCAACCAGTGTCTGAAGTCGTCGAAAAAAAAAAATCGAAGGAGAATTGGAAGGAAAATTTTATAAGGTACGCAAAACGCGTCCTTGCAAGGGGTTGGGGGCTGTACAAAACTAAATATGTGAGCTCCAAGCCTGTTGGCCACTAGTCTCACTCCGGGTTACGCTGCTCCTCTGAAGGAGCTCTAGAAAATTTTGAAGGGGAAGCCGAAATTGGACGTAACCTCTTAGGTACCACATACGCGAGGGGGGCTGAGATTGATCAAGTGATCACGGAACGGGGCGAGGAGGAGTTGGCTGGTGTTTGCCGTTAGAATGGCAAGACGCCGTCATCTGTTGTTCGATGACAAAGCATGTGAAGGCCGTCGGAAGAAGCGCCGTGTAGTCTAATCTGCAATTTGAGAGGTCCCTGTCCTTTCAATTTGCGACTTATTGAGTGACCTCGTATATTTAATAGACTACTTATATTATCTGAACTAGGGCATACATCGTTTATAATAAGGGTGGAATATATATGGGGAAGGGCATATAGGTCCGTGGCCCATTTCTTATAGGGCTCATCCCGACATTTGTCTTACGCCTGAGGAAAACCACGGAATACCTTAGGCAGGATGAGTTGTCTCATATGAGAGACTAGCCAATTTGGCTATTATGTAGGAGGTGATTGTTGTCCTGAGCCTTGTTGAATCGTCTCAATTTTGAGACAAGCCATTTGGCTATATGATGGCTCAATTACGAAGAGGGGAGAGAGATGTAATTAGTTAATTAATTTAAAGTAATTAGGGAGATTAATGGGGATATGAGTGCAGGTCCGTGGCCCATTTCTTTTAGGGCTCATCCCGACATTTGTCTTAGCGCCTTAGGAAAACCACTGTCTGAAGTCGCGGAGATGTGGTATATTTATACCCCTCGGAACAATGGTGGTTGAGGCGAGCCCCTACCACGCCGTAGCGGAGAAGTGAGAAATATGTTCCCAAATTGAAGCAGCCGAAAGCCGCCATTTGTTGGTATAAAACGCGTGGGATTTCGAAACCGCTATTTGAATACGCGTTGTATTGCGTACCCGAAAGCTAAATGGTTTTATTTACGGGAACAAAACTTCCTTTGCGATTTACCTTTAATACCGTGTTTCTGCTATCAGCATAGTTGCTACGTTTTCTGCGTGAGAAATCGGGATATCAGAAGCTGACTTAAGACATTAGACTGATCATCACTTTATAGTTGTTTTCTGCAAAGTAGTGTTCGCGTGCTTATAATGTAATACTCGCCTCCTTGAGGAACGCTAAAATACGAAGGACACACAATAGAGTGAATACTACAGGCTAATCGTTTTCTCTTTTATTAACCACGAATATGTTTTAACCATTCGCTACTAAATTAACTTTTCTTTATCGGAACCGGTATTGCAACAGTATATCTGACGATAAATCCATGTTTAAACATAGTTCACTAAACTATAAAACGCAGGAATTGTATGTGTCTGTTATTAGTGTAAAATACCATATCAAAACGCTATCTTTTTTGCCACTCAACGCACCTAAAATATACAATGGTGATTAATTGCGAGAGCAGCAACTAAGTACCGAAAAGGATTAATCAACAAAGAGGTAGAACTAGCGGAACTATTATCTTGCGAGTAGAGTTGCCTTACGTCAATCAGCTGGGTTATCTCACAGACTTATAAATTTCCGCGGGTTACCTCTATGTTTACAATGCTAAATTTGAATAAATAAAAATATGGGATAATAGGAAATGCAGACTAACTTGTTTAAATAACGTTGTAGGCTGTTATCGCTCAAATCGGGATTTTTTTATCAATCTCGACTCGCTTTATCGAGATTCAATTAGGCTGTCAGGCTTGCATCATTTTCATAGGAACTCTGAATGTGAATATTCATAACCACGGTTAATACAAGAATTAATGTTTATTTTTGCCGTAGGTTAAACTGCTGTATGAAATTAAAAGAAGCAGCAGCAGTAGTGGTAGCGGTAGTAGTGGTGGTAGTAGTGGCAGCAGTAGTAGTAGTAGTAGTAGTAGTAGTAGTAGTAGTAGTAGCAGTAGCAGCAGGAGCAGCAGTATAAGAAACTGTTTCATTAATCCGTAACTGAGACAAGAGTCACTTTCAATCATTCAAATTAAATAATTAACGTTTTCTAATTTATACAGTTTCTGTACCTTCAAATTCAGCGAATAATTATTCATGTATGCACTGAAACATCAACTGTTTGAAGAAAATTAAGGATATGAAGTGGGTGAAGAACAATAGCAATGTATATTGTAATAACGTAGTTTCAAGGTAACAACTATCTTGAAATGAGTTGAACACACTGAGTGGCTCATTGTAGGGTAGAAATTCTCTCTTCGGATTGCACCTAACCACTTTCGGTTAAGGGAATCTCTACTCAGAGGAAACCTGAAGCACAGTCATATAAGTATAATAGTTTGTCTTCTGGAACATAATTCGGGGCAAAAATCGTAGTAGAAATTAAAGATTAACTAATCAGTGAAATGTAACATTCCTTCCTTCTTTATCTTTACATCCTTGTTCATTGCTGCAATTAAAAAACAGCACACGAACGAACCTGTACTTATTCAGCTCAACCAGGCAAATGGCCGCTCGTCGGCAGTTCAATTTGGGAGCATAACACTAGCGCCAGTGAGCGGTCTAGCGGTTATTTAGTAAGTCTATGGGTTGAGGACGCCGTTGACGTCACAGTGCCTGGGGGTATTTCTACTGCCAACGTGACTAGTCGCCGCGCGATCTTTGCTTTCTCCCTTACAAGAGGGAAAAAGCGAGCCTACCTGCTTTCTGAGAGAGAGAAAGCAGCGACTCTCATTGCGCGGGTAGGTTTGAACAGTTTAAAGTAGGACGCACGGGCATCGAGAATTGACATACACAACAACGCTAACTCTAGATATTTCGCTTCTCAATTTCAAAATTTATCTTCATATCACGCTATGGATACTCGTTCAAATCACCATATCACACTTTTCATTCCTAAACATGGAACAACCTTCTCCTTATCATATTTCATAATTTCTGCACCCCATATCTATAATTCTCTACCACAGTAGGCCTTTGTCAGAGACTGTTGGAAATAATCAAGTTTTAGAAATAAATTTAAAATACACTTTTTTAATTTGAATCCTCTTCCTGTATAAGCCTTTTTCTTCGCCACAGTTTTGTAAATTATATATACATATATAATACATATATATATATGTATATATACATATATACAGAGTGAACAATAAGTACCGGTATGGAATATTGATAATAACGTCCTAAATTTTAATTTTACAAAAGAAAGTTTTATGCAAAAGCTGTTGGAGATTAACCATATAATATCATAGAGGTCTTCCATTGGTCCAATAAAGTTAGTTATTCAGGTAGGCTTATACCTAGGGTGTAACAGTAAACGTTATTTTTTTAAATGGCACCCTATGTTAAAAATTACATATTCCGAATTTCCATTAAATTTTACATGTGAATGTTTAGAATTCTTACCCATTCATCCGTTTCATGTCTTTTAACTATTTATTAAACTTGTTTCGTGGATTTCAAATTTGAATATATAAAATCATGTTGAGTAAGCCATAAAACTAAACAAAACACAATGACTAACCAAACTATCACAGATACTCAAAATGAGAACCATTCACAGCTAAACAATATCTCAGTCTATCAAGAAAATAGTCCATTGTCTTCCTCACAGTTATAAGACTGATCTGTTCCATCTCGTATCTGCAATGGACTGTTTTGAGCATCTGTGATAAAGTTCTTTAGGTGACTGAGTGGGTGTGTGTCTTGTCTTATGTTTACCCTCTGTTGTCTCAAGCAGTGACTTTAGCTTATACCATGATGATAACATGATCAGGAAGTTTCACTATTTTTTTAACATTGTTTCAATACCCTCACAAGATGAGGATGGAAGGTACCACAGGGTAATCTTAAAAATAGATGATAACTATATATAATTGTGTTAGAGCAAGATCGATCTTGGTTTGTTGATTCGACAAATAAGTAGGCTTATTGTACATAGTATTAGTGGTTACATAATTTTTGTATTAATTAACTTCAATTTCTTGTTCCGGGAGTCACATTACATTTGTATTCAGGAGGGCATTAATTGCTTACTCTGAGCAATAGGCTATGGAATTCCTAAAGTTGGCATACAAAAACGTTAAATAATGATTTCCTTATATAATGTGAAGAAAGGATTATTAATGACGAGGTATATTTACGGTGTCTACATTTCAGAAATTAGGTGGTTATTATTGCGGTTCTATTACCATGGTCATAATCATAATATTAACAAGCATTAATTTCAAGTATTTTTGCCTTCTAGCCAGTTTGGGCTAGACGTGCAGTTTGTATTCTTGTCTTGAGTTCTTGAGTAATTATGCTACTTGGTAGCTCAACATCTCAATTAAACTCTTTTCCGAGGATCACACATCATACATTTATATCTTGAAACACTTGCTATTGTTTTGTTCCGCTTGAATAAAAATATTTCACTGTTCATTTTATTTTCATGAGAAGAAATCTCCCTCGATATTGTCACTCAGTCAGATTGTGGTGAACGAGGGATTTTGTCCTTAACAGTCTGCTTACACTTGCCATTTTAATTTCATCACTATTATATTTATCATATTACAATTTTATTTGTTTTATAAGTGGGACTATCCTTCCCCTGCTTTAAAAAGGGTGTCATGTATATAACTGGATTACATTTGCACATTAAATGAGTTGCAAATCATTACCGAGAATTAGAGACTTCTACATTATTACAAGTCTGCCTTGACATCCGACTACACGAAACGGTAAAATTTAGGTGGGAAATGGTGGTCAGTAATTTTTCCTCCAGCTCTTTTTTTTCATACACAGGATGCCTTAAATTAACGACATGAGATCCCAGAATCACTTCCCTTCCGATAGAAGTCAAGCCCAGGATTTTTATAACTTTAAACGTCCACCGCCTTCGGCCAGATTCGAATCCGCGAACTCAGATCCCGTGTCAAGCATGGAAACTACTCTACAGAACTGATGTATTATCTCCACTCGATGTCCAATACTATATAAAAAAGAAAAAAAAGAAAAGAGCATTGTGTGTATCCGCACAAGAATTTTTCTCGCCCGCTAAGTTCGCTACGTACATCTCAAATTACTTTTTGCATAGCTAGTAGTCATGTGCCCTTCTTAAAGCTTTAAATTTGTATTATAATCTTGAATCTCAGGGTTGAAAATATTAAGTTAATATACAGAGTGTTAAAAAAGTAGCCTATCCAATATTTTAGGAGGTGCTAGTATGCATCAAAACAAGAAAATAATGTCTAATCAACATGGGTCCTACAACACACACTTTCTGAGATCAGAACACTTCTTCGTAGGAGGTGCAGTAGTAGTGTAGGAGTAGTAGCTTCTCTACATGTTTAAGAAATTAACTTGAAAAAAGACATTTTTGTTAAACGTGTAGCTTTGGACTATCTCATTCTCACCACTTCAATTGTTAATTGTTAATTTTATATAAACTTCTAAAAGTCCTAGAATGGGTTTTATAAAGTTCTACATCTCTCTTTTTTAGCACGTAGAAATCCGTTTCCTAGTGATGACGAATATGCAAAGTTAACCGTGTATGTTTTTGCATATTTCAGGCGTTCCTGCGTATAATAGACTATTGTGCATATATTGTAACACATTTTCATGATTTTGTGTGCATAAAACATCAAACTTGCATAATCTGTAAAAAAAAATATAAAAGAAAAGATTCTGAAATGTTTGGTTGTCAGCATATAATACTTTTTGAGTTGACTGTACTCGATAGCTGGAAGTTCCTTGCATATGGAGGGTAGTTGTGGAAAGCCAAAACAATCACTCCTGTTCTCTTCAATTGAACTACTACACAACAAGCAGCATTCCCAAACTACACCCCTAACAGTGTGTGGAATTTTGGTTACTATGTGGAATGTTGTGTGGAATGATCGCCTGTGTGGATTTTGTGTGGAATTCTCACAGCTAGGTCCACTAATTTTTTAGTTAATTAAAAATAAATGTGCATATAAAATACCGTACCGTTAAATCTGTAATATCCGTTGGCGGACTACCTGATTGTGAACTATACTTAATCTGTAGGGTTTTTTTTATCCTTTCTTTACCGATTTTCTGATGGGCATTCAAATTCTGAGCTAGGAGAAAATAGGGTAAGAGGGGGCGAATGGCACCACTAAATGGAAAACTGTCTGCAATGCGAACCAGTTAAGTTACTCAGTTTCAACTATACTCTAGTTAGGTAGCCTGTTTCTTCCTCTGTCTCACATATTAAACTTAAATTCGTTGCTTTCAAATATTAAATCTGTTTTGAACCAAGTAGACAAACTGCATGGTCCTATTCGACCGACGTTTTGCGGGGAGATTATCAAATTTATAATGTAATTGATACTGCCCATGCCTTCATCATATTTTTATAGTAATAACAATTATAATTGGAGGTTTTGGTAATTGATTAGTACCATTAATATTAGGAGCCCCAGGCATGGCTTTCCACATAGATGGGTGAAAGAGACCACTTCGAGGAATGAGGAATTATGACAAAACATGCTCTATTTATGCCTATCAGATATATTTTGTATTTTTTATAACTTGCTTAATTAATTTTATAATAATTAACATTATTACAAACACTAAGTATGACATGTGAAAGAAACAAAACAACTGACGCGTAAAAATACTATATTTTAAATTCTACAAAATGTAAGATAATATTACAAACCCCCGAAGTAAATTAGATTTTTGACAGTGTCCATTGCCTGATCTATGTTATAAATATACGACGTGTCGAGACTTGGATTTGCTCTCGTCTTTAGTTCTTTTCGTGATACTGACACTTCTAATTTTTATTATTATTTTTTTGCAATTTCCGAGAGGTTAGCAGAGGCAGGGATTTAAGCCTGACACTCTTTAGCACCAATCCTGTATGTTAACCACTAGACCACCGATTTATTAACGGACTAGACAAATGTTTAACCACCTCAAAATAAAAATAATAAAAACTATCCATCAGTATCATGAAAAACACCTGAATAGTAATAGTAGACCCAACTCCCGAAAGGTCGTGTATTATAATGTATCAACAGTGGGCAATATCCGATAATACTGAATGTAAATAAATAATGTAAATGCTCGGAAGTTAACAAAGAAGACGAGCACATACAATACTCAACTATTCTTGTCATGAATTGAACTTCCATGCCAGCTGAAGAATATTGAAAAACAGTATCAAACCTAAAAATGGTGCTGGAGTTGCAGTTTTTCCTGAATTAAGGAAAGTCTTTTCATTGTTAATGATTCCCCCATTTTCTCTGGAATGTTCACCTCATCGAAAAGGGATGTGTATCCCAGATATGTCACACGGTATTTATTTTAACTAGGCCTATAACTTATCCTTTTCTGATTTGTTTAGATGTGATTGATGTATGTATGTGTTTAATAAATAAAACATTTATATGGAAAAAAATAACAGTTTAATTGTAATGTTTCAATCACTAATAAAGAATTCACGATTTAAATCTGCAAGTTCTTACAGTATTATATTCCTGGTATTGTGCAAAATAGATTAATATATTCCTGCATATTTAGAGATGTGCCGTTTTATGCCGAATTACTTATGCCTTTCTTGATTGCCTTCAGCATGGTTTTTGTGTAAAGGGGACCAACTCGACCTCTTCGTCCCCACGTCTTCATTGTTTTCATGACTGGTAGATATAATCCCAGCCAATAACTCACATATCGAAGTAAAACCTGTTTTTTTTTTTTTTTTTTTTTTTTTTTTTTTTTTTTTTTTTTTTTTTTTTGTCGGGAAGGTATTCTGTTCAGATTTAAAAAAAAATCCCGAGACAGGCATTAAAATGTAGTATTATTAAATTCCTAAGTAAAAAATATTTTAAAATCAGTAATCTACCAGCCACACGTTAACTGGAATGAAAATTTCTTTCCCAGGTTATGCAAGCCTGATCTCACTCTGGTATCCTTGCACGTATTTCTATATTTATACTTTGTCTTCCCTCTGAAATGCTGGTGCACTTCACTTGCATTAAAACTCAAACAATGAAATTATTAAGTTCTTACAATATATTCAAGCCTATACGCTCATATTTCTGATAGTGGAATTCCCCTCGGCTGAAGTGGGTTTTATAATTCAATTCAACGTAGGTTCTGAACGAATAGCAGAAAAAAAAACTAATATTCTTCTTTTAAATCACGGTATAAGCATTTATAATATTTAACGTGAATACCTACGGTCTCCACTCACTCGCTCTCATTCTCTCTTACTCTCTCTCTGTCTCTAAGCCATATTGATCTCTCTCTCTCTCTCTCTCTCTGTTGTACAAAAAAATACCATCCGACATGACTGAAGTAACGCTGTTCTGGAGTGGTCGGCTCTCTCGACAGCCTCCGGGACGGGAGAGCGTGATTAGAAGTTCCGAGCAGGTTTTTGAAAGACTTTAATCTGATCGGAGCAGAGCAGGTTTCCCTATTAGCAAAGTCCCCGGCGATGAATGCCGCAGGAACTCTATTCAAAGCGGACGCAGACAGTCTGGCTGGCTGAATAACTTATCGTATGACTGACTGGCTGGCTGAATAAGTAGTGTTTTGTCTGCTAGTTGCTTGCCAGATTGTATATGAATAGTTCCTCATATTTCCTTTGCTAACCGAACTTTGTTCTACTCTTCACTAAAATTAATTTCAACAGAAATGGATCTAAACATAAATACGAATTAAATAAGATCTTTAACAAAAAAAATTACTGAAGCATACAAAATAAAACCAACTTTTAAAACAAAAGCTATGGAGTTATGCAATAAAAGTTTAACCTATATATGATTTAATTATAAATTTAAAATCAAGTAAAATATCAAGTTTCTGAGATTAGCTACTGTACTTGGAAAACTGGTGTCAATCAACAGAAATTAGCCTATATTAATATAAAATTGTATGACTGTAAGAAAAATAATGGGATACTTAAAGCTAATTTAATATGTCGAAATTAAGGTAACATAACAACTTTAATGGCAAAAGTCATTTATATTATTGAGAATTTAGATTCCAAAGAAAATAAACCCTCAGAAACAAAAATGAGATTCCTAAAAGCCACTACCGTATTACGGCTAATAAAATTGCATCACAAGAGAAAACATAATGGAAACAAACAATTTTCCTAAAACTGAATAAACAACATTTACAATAAATGGAACGTAATAGATGTTTGAAATTGGCCTTCAGTTTCGATTCAGAGACAGGAAGAACATAAACAATGCTGTTGTAACCAACGCACTGAGTCTGATGCAGAAATCCTCAAAACGTAACTCGAATACCTACTCTGCCTCATGTCGTCATTCCACCTTTTACACATAATTTTAACGACACTTAACACATACTGGAAGCAACGGAAAACTTGCCTTTCGTATTGCATTATGAGGACATCAACGTCAAGAGCTTTCTACGGCGCCAACTCCGAGTCAGAGCGCAGTATGGCAATCTATTATACACATACTTGATTACAGATTACTCTGAGAATTTATTTCATTATTTATAATTAAACTGTGGACGAATGGAGACATACAGTACATGGAGAAGTGAGCATACTCATCTTCATTTTCGATACTAATGGTTATGATTGAATGCTTGATATGGACACTTACCTGATGGTCAAAAGTCCAAAACATTGGCATGGAGAACGGTCATTGTTGTAGCACAGTTGACTACTGCGCCAACATGTTCTGGCAGATATTTTATAGTGATAGTCCTGGGTTACTTGAGTGAAAGATTCCACAGCTGCTAGTAATTATTCCGTTGTGCGGTACAGGTTATTCTTCCCGTTGTACGATTACGAAGTTCACAATGTTATCAACACGCCAACATAGATTTCCGTGAAATAAAGGGGAGTACACCCACTTCTCGGCCACTCTGTACATACACATACACTGTTACATATATACATGCACAGTGCATACGTACATACATACATACATACATACATAAATGCATGCATGCATGCATACATACATACATACATACATACATACATACATACATACATACATACATACATACATACACAGAGACACCTATTTATTATGTATTTACTTACGTACTTAGGCATGCTTACTTATATGAATCTTTGATAGTCTATGTAAATTATGTATCGAACCACAATATTTTATCATTGTTTGGACTGACATCCGTTACACCTTTGTGAATAATTTTCACCGTATTATTATAAGCGTACTCATATCTGGTGAAATAGAGTGTAGGAATAAAATTTTATTTCCAGGATGATATTAAAATTTTACCACAATTGCTATGCATGTAGAAATACGGCATTTGTATGAAGATCATATGACATAAGACAGTGGTTGAAGTAAAGCACTAGAATTTATATCCTCTTTGAAAGAGAAGATGCACTGTATCTACGTACATAGAAGTCAGACGTTGAAAAGATATTTTTTGTACAGAATTTAATTCGACGTTTGTCACAATGCCAATTTCATTTCCTGTTTCACGGATCGACATCTCAAGTCATTGCATGAACTTTCCAGCTGAAAATGGGCAAACACAGAGCAGGTCTCCTGAGACAAGAAGTGAGGACGATGTCTCCACCTGAGAAAACACATACTTTACAGTGGCAACGGAAAAACTAGATAAGAGGAAGGACAAGAGAGAGAAAAGCTCAGGAAAAACTAAATAGAAGAGAGAAATGGAAGGAAAGTATCGGAAAAAAATATAAAACGAAAATATAAAAAATTGGAGAAAGGCGAAGAAGGAATACTTACTTACCTACTTACTTACTTATTTCCTTACAAATGCCTTTTAAGAAACTCGGAAGTTCATTGCTGCCCTCACATAAGCCCGCCACCGGCCCCTATCCCGAGCAAAATTAATCCCGTCTCTACCACCATATCCCACCATCCTCAAATCCATTTTCATATTATCCTCCTATCTACGCCTTGGCCTCTCCAAAGGTCTTTTCCCCTCAGGTCTTTCAACTAACACTATATGCATTTCTAGATTCACCCTTACGTGCTACATGTCCTGCCCATCTCAAACGTCTGGATTTAATGTTCCTAATTATCTTATGTAAAGAATGCAATGCGTGCAGTTCTGCGTTGTCTTTCTTATCAAGTCAAAAATGATTAAATACAGAAATAAATAAAGCAATATAAAAATAAAGTCACGAAGAAAAAGAGGAAACGAATTTTTAAAATATATTATATATATATATATATATATATATATATATATATATATAATACTGAAAAGAACAAAGAAAGTGTCGTGCGCCGGTCTCTGTTAACGTCCCTCTGGCGTGTCGTCGATATGTAGAGAGGGGAACGGGAGTGACGGGACAAGAAGCCTGAAGCTTTTTGGGGAGGTGATGATGCAGTGATGTTAGGTCTCTCGCTGGGCGCCAATTGTCGTGCGCTGGACTCCGTTGACGTCCCTCTGGAGTGTTGTCGACGTGTAGAGAGGGGAAACGGGAGTGATGGGACAAGAAACCTGTAGCTTGTGGGTGGAGTGACGATGCGAGATTATGAAGAAGATAAGGAAAGACTATTTCAAATAATATTTGTTTATTAACAACAAGAAAAAGGTTAGATATTTTCCCTTGGTTCAAGAAGTATGGGAAAGAGTGTTTCGAATATAAATTGGTAATTTAGGCTATGACTTTGTCCTAAGACCTCGATGTGGGGGGAGAGCTACGATGTATGATAGTAAAGTAATATTTCTGTGAGAGAGAGGTAGGGGTAACGGGAATGCGTGGGAGAAATCGACTTGCTCTGATGTATGATGTGGGGGGGGGGGTGACAGGATAACGAGAGAGATGGAATCGGGTAGACGGTTAGTTCTCTTGGTCGAGGGATCTAACAAGTCGTAGCTCGCGACTTTCCGGTGGCGAGAACAAGCTCTTCAGAGTCGGGGGATCAACACACCGTAGTATGCGACTTTCCGACACCAGGAGCGGGGAAACGGTAGACTCTAATGTCGGAGGATCAGCATAGCTCAGCTAGCGAATTTCCGATTCTAGAGGGGGTTGAGGAGATGGTTAGAGTTGAACAAGCCGGATGAGTGTGGGGAGTCGAAGTCAGAAATGTTGTAGGAGATAATGATGAGGGGTTGAAGCGATCAGAAGAGAAGAGAAGTGGTTGGTTTGAAGGTGAGAGGAATTGTCTACTGCCATCAATCAATCAATCAATCAATCAATCAATCAATCAAACAGGGATGAATCTTGAGGAGTGATTTGTAATGGTTGGTACGAAATTTACCTATGCCTCATGTTAATTTGTAAAACCAGTGCACTCAATTTATTCAGGCATCCAGCTTTGAAGCCGTTAGCCCTGATGAAGAACTTTATAATTAATCCCCTATTTATGTTATTAACTGGAATGTAAGCAAAGTAACTATTTGTTTATCATTAAATGGCAGCTACAAGAGCCTCGAGAGAGAGTTTGCTGTTCGGTGGACGAGTTTGACCGCGAAAGTACTGTAAGCCTCGATTATGAAGCCCGGAGAGCAGGCGAACGACTTGAATTTTGAAAACTTCTAGGAAGAGAGGAGGTCCGTGGGCCGTTTTTTTAGGTCTCATCTCGACATTTGTCTTTGCGCCCTAGGAAAAACCAAGGGCAGGATGAGATGTATTGACGACTAAACCAATTAGCTTATTGCTTGACTCTAGTAAAATTGTGACGAAGAATCGTTCGGTCCTTAAAAAGGAGATAATTTAAGAGACTTATTTACATATTATATTTACAATATTATTTACTGATATAGGCTACAATATAATACAGACGTTTGATCGTTTATCTCCATTTACGAATCCCGGTGGTTGGTCCTGAAACAAAAATGTCACCATTAATTTGAGAAAGTGGTCACATTTAGTTTAGAAATGCATCGTATCACTAATACCCTGCCGGTAGTTCTTCATATACGTCATGGGGGACGTTGTCGTTCCATGCTAGCATGTTTAGGACGCATTTAGGTCTTTTGCGTTTGTCTAAGCTCGGATTGTAGCTGCCTAAACTAGATATTAAATTATTCCCATGGCTATAACTTTTAGAGTATGTGCGAAAAGCGAAATCAGAAATAAATTCCTTTGCTGTCCAAATTTTTAGTTCTGTATGGATCAAGCATACTGGAGTTACATAAGGCAGCCCCGAAATTAGTCTTAAAATTTTATTTTGAAAGACTTGAATCTTGTTTAAGTATTTATCTGGAGCATGCCCCCACGCTGGGCAGACATACATTATGATTGGCCTAGTTAGACTTTTATATATTGTTATGCCAGCTTTCAGATATAGATTCCTGCTTTTAGTAAGTAAAGGATACAGCCGGACCATGCTACCATGCGCTTGTCTCAGTTTTCCATCAATGTGAGTCGAAAAGTTAAGTCTGTTGTCAAGTGTAATATCCAGATATTTCGCTGTCGTTTTTCACTCAATCTTTGATACGTTAATCTCTAGTCTAGGATAATTATCATGTATTTTTTTCTCTTTATGAAGACTATGGCTTGGGGTTTTAGTACGTTAAGTTTAATTCGCCACTTATGTAACCATGGTGCCAATTGATTTAACAATCTCTGTAATTTATTAGCGTCTACTACGGGTTTAAATGACGACACCATAAAAGCACAGTCGTCGGCAAACAGCCCAAGCAAGCTGTTGTAATCCCCGTTGGATGGCAGGTCGTTTATATAAATTTGGAAAAGTGTAGGTCCTAATACACTGCCCTGAGGCACATCGGCGTGTATATTCTTTTTCTCCGAAAGGACGTCGAAGATTTTCTCCTGAAACGTGCGGTCTGATAAGTAATTTTTAATCAATCTAATGAATGATATTTGGATTCAAGTTTTGATTAATTAATTTATACAGAAGACCCTGGAACCATACTCGGTCAAATACTTGCGTGTAATCAAGAAACACAGCAGCCACCGAGCGGTTGATGTTAAAAGTCGTTGTAATGAACTCCGTAGTTCGAAGAAGTTGATGGGTGCACGAGTGACCAGCTCGAAAGCAAAGCTGCTCATTCCTAAGAAAGTCTTTACTTTTCATTTCAGCTTTGAGTCGTTTCAGAATTATATTTTTTTTTTCAGCTAGTTTACCAAGTACATTTAAAAGACTAATTGGTCTGCAGTTTAATTGATCACTATTATTCTTTCCAGGTTTTGGAATTTGAATAATGTGCGGGAGTGCCTTGAATTTTTATACGATCAGCCACGGCTCTGACCCTCACGTGACCAGTGACGTCACGGACCAGTGTCGCGGACCAATGGGGAGGCAACATTTCCTCAACTTTCAGCGTTCTGTCTTGCTTAGCTGGATCTTAAGTACCATGGGTCCTGCTTATACCTGGTGGTCAAAACTCGGGCGACAGATCCTCATAACACTGTAAGCAACATGTGGTGCCACTGGAGTCGGGCCACCTTCCCGACTCTGGCTGTTCAAGTTTTATCGAGGGGAGAACTGCTTACTGGATGTGACCAACACCGCCCACTTGCGTAGGAAGGGAGAGCCAGAGAATGTCTGTCTAGGCTAAACTTTTAACTTGAAAAATAGAAAATGAAAATAACATGAATTCTAGCGCAGAGAGCATAAAAATGATAGATATACAACAAAAGCAAAAAAGAACTAAGAGAAGAAAAGCAAAGGAACGAAGAAAGAAAGAAAAAGTTTATTAATCCAGGCATAAAGGTGAGTTGAAAAGAAAACGAGAACGAAAGGAACAAGAAAAGAGGTGAAGATAGAGAAAGTAACAAAAGTATCAACCCAAAAAGAAAAAAATATATATAAAAAGAAACAGGAAACGAAAGGAATGAGAAAAAGATGGAGATGTAATTCATGCTGAAAGGAAAAAATGAAAAAGAAAGAGGGAAAGAAAGGAATAAGAAAATAGTTGACGAAAGAGAAAGTAAGAATATTTAATAACGCAGAAAGGAAGAAAAATAAAAAGAAACGAAGAGAAAACGAAAACAAAGAAGGAGCAGAAATAAAGCAAGAAAATAGGAAAAGACATAAAAAAAGGAATAAGAAAATAGTTGACGAAAGAGAAAGTAAGAATATTTAATAACGCAGAAAGGAAGAAAAATAAAAAGAAACGAAGAGAAAACGAAAACAAAGAAGGAACAGAAATAAAGCAAGAAAATAGAAAAAGACGCAAAGAGAATATGTAATAAAGGAAGAAATACAAAATACATCACTGTAGAGAATTGAAAAGAATAGGAAGTATAAGGGGTATAAAAAAGATGGAATTGATAAAACGCAAAAAGAGGGAAAGAAAAGAAGAAGGGAGTTGAAATAAAAAGTTTAGGAATTAAAACAAAACAAAGAGATGAGGAAAGAGAAAACTGAGAAAGTGAGAGTAAATGAGATGAAAAGAGAGGAATAGATTAGAAGAAATGAGAAGACAGGAAGGAAGAAAATGTAGAAGAGAAAGGGGAATAATTTACGTGTAAGTTACCATAACAGGGAAAAATTAATAAACCCAATACGACATATAAAGATAAAGAAGAAGAAAGAAAATTGAAGTGCAAAAAAAGTGAAATGGAAGGAATTAAATATAGAATGGAAATAATGAATGAGTGAGTGAATAATATAGTTATGTTACTGAAAATTCCTCTATCTGGTTAACGGACGAGGAAGGAACGGGAAGGCCGTTCTTTCCCTATCTGTTTCTCTTTTAAAAGGGATAGCTGAATACTATGCATGAGACCAGTTCTAGAGAGTCGGGGATGTTCTGAATTATTTCCCTACCCTCCTGTCTCTACACAGCGAACATACAAGAGGGAGGTCTATCTAATCTACTCCCCATTTTCTAACAGTGCAGCTCTCGCTACTTGTTAGTGGTTTGTGTGCTGTGTTAGTATATCTCCACGGAGACTTCCTCCTGCCTCTACGTCCGTCTTCCTACCCACATTTTCTTCAGAGTCATATCTATTTCCATGTTTGAGGCTTCACCGGAACACCCCCACACGATCCCCGTTATCTTATTGAGTGTGGTGTGAGATGGAACGCAGTTTTGTAGCAGTCTTCCTTTTCTTTCTCTTCAAATTTTACTGCTACAAGCTAGAAACTTTTAGGTACGTTACTGAACATGGTTATCGCCTCTCTTTTCCTTTTTTAGTATATTATGTACACAAAGTGTATTTTGATGCCATAAAAATGGTAATTTCTTAAATTTCATTGCTATTGAAAAAAAATTTAATATTTTTATATTACTTCTCTCCTATTTGCAGCAAGTCTTTCTGTTAATGTCAGACCGTCATTCATTCTGGTCTGTGTGTCTTATCTATCTTTTCACCTATTTACCTTTATCTTTATTTAATATTATAGTCTATTAAGATTTTGCCAATATTTTAATTTAATTTAATGCATTGAAATGGCATTTCTTTTTCACTTCATGGTGTTAAATGTTAAATGTTATGTTTTATTTAACGACGCTCGAACTGCAGAGGTTATATCAGCGTCGCCGGATGTGCAGGAATTTTGTCCCGCAGGAGTTCTTTTACATGCCAGTAAATCTACTGACACGAGCCTGTCGCATTTAAGCACACTTAAATGCCATCGACCTGGCCCGGGATCGAACCCGCATCCTTGGGCATATAAGGCCAGCGCTATACCAACTCGCCAACCAGGTCGACTTCACTTCATGGTACTGGCAGAAACTACCTGTTTTGGCTCAAAGATCCCTTCATCTTTTCCTTGGTCATCCCTGGGCTCATCATTCTTGAGGTTTATTTCCTGCTGCTTGCTTATGGAATCTAATCATTCCCACCCCATTTATCCCGTAACATTGCGTAGATAACGCATTTATACAGACTATTTTGTCTCTCACTTTTGGGGACACAACTTTTGGAGCCATGAAGAAATACTTGGGTAGCTATAGTGCTATATAATTTTATTTTAGTATCCCTTATTTTATTTCTAAAAGTTCTCTTTATTATAAAGTGCAATCAATTTTGCTTTCCGCCTGAATGTTTTGCCTACGGGCGAGCGCGCCGTTTGTTAGCCGGTTAGCCAGTTATTCGGGTCTCGGTGATTAGCGGGAGGGTAAAACAATAAAACGAACCAACCATACAACAATACACAAACAAATTTAAGAGGCTCATTACTTACCAGATTATCAAATGAGGTGTTGAAACTGCCCGCCTTCATTCTCCACACATTTCGACATATCTTTAGGAAATTATTCATCGCTCGCTTCAGTTCATTTTGAGAAATCCGGAGAATTTCCTGACGGATATTTTCTTTGAGTTTTTGAATGATGTGCGGATTCGTCTTGTACATGGCATTTTTTAATTTACCCCAGAGATAATAATCGCAGGCTGTTAGATCGGGGGACCACAATCCCTACTAATAACTCTTAACTCTCTCTTGTAGAAACACATTGTGAATTCCTCTCATGGAAATATTCGCAGCGTGAACAGTGGCAGAGTCCTGTTGAAAAAATGCATGATCACGCTCCTTGTCGGTTAATTGTCTCAAAAAAGGGGTTAGTATAGTATTCACACAAGTAACAGAATCAATTGCATTCCCAAAAAGAACAATATTGGTCCTATGATTCTTTTACCACTGATGGCGCACCATACACCGATTTTGTCATCATGGACGGGCACTTTATGTACGACGTAAGGTTTATCAGTACTACAGTAACAATTGTTTTGAGTACATACATAACCATGAAGGTGGAATCAGGCCTCGTCCGAGAAGAATATTAAATATGGGTCTATTTGTCCATTGTACACATTTTCCAAAATCCACTCACAAAATATGCTCCTACGTACGAGGTCACTAGGCTGAAGAGCATGTGTGACAGTTATTTTTTAAGGCTTGCAGTGCAGTAATTTAGTAGCCTTTTGCACAGACCCATATGAAATTCCCACTTGTTGTGCAAGACGACGAAGAGATTTTCTAGGGGAATTTTCTAAACGATTACGAATGTCATGTAATCTTTCTTCGGTGAGAACAATGCTTTTTTGGTTTCTAGGTTGGACACTTCCAGTTTCCTGAAATGTATGATAAAGATTAGGAACTGTTTTACGATCTGAAGCGACTACACATTCGGGAATCTTTCATGAAATCGTCTTCGAACTTCACAAGCTGACTGAGTTAACACATAAGAATTGTAAATAAAAACACGCTGTGCCATTGTAAACTCACAAGACATAATACACTTCATGTATGCTGTCGAATTAAGAAACGAAAAGGTTAATAAGTAAGAACGCACGCTTGCTACTCCCGCCAGAGAGCGGCAAACGAATGGGGGCTCGGCCATAGGAAAAACCCCGCACCGAGAGGGAAAGCATAACTGATCGCATTGAAATTCCTGTACTCTAACAGAAAATTTACCATGCGAGGGGTTAGTATCCTTTCCATTGGAAATAAATATGTCTACATTACTTAGTCTTTCCAAAGTAAACTACCGAATAGATATTTACTTTATGCGAATAATGACATTAAATCAAGAAGCATTAATTTGTTTATCGATTTTTCACCCTTTAGCAGCAAAATACGAGATAGCTTTATTTGTGAACATGGTTATCATTTCTCCTATATTTTCTCTATATACGACGTACAGAAAAGCACTGATGTGTAACGAAATATTTTGCCGAATAATGATAAAAAAACATTCTTAGTGCCTATTTCTAAAATTTGTATTCAGATATAGCATTTGTCTGTCTCTGTCCAGCTGTCTTTACTCCTGTTTGCCTGTCCACCTATTTACTTGTCATTCCTCGTTTAACATAATTCCAAAAACATAAATTTAGCTCATATTAAATACCAGAGACAAATGATGTTGCTAAAAATATTTTGGCAAACAAGCAACAGTTCATACAATTTTACGGTTTTATAATAAAATATAATATCAAAAGCAGTATTTTGATGATAATAATATGGAAGTGAAATACCAATTTTAAAGAAAAGAAATTTTTGATACTCTTCCTGAGCATTACTAGGATACAGCAGATCGGCCCGCCAGAGAAATATGGACATTACAGACAAACTTTAGGTAACTTATATATCTAAGATAAAGAATATGAACAAAATTGAAAAGAAATATTTGGACCACATCAAAGGACACAAAATCCAAAAATTGTCATTTGTTTAGGTTCCAAAAAGATGCAGTCTAGGTGCGATGATAAGGATCGTCAGCCTGAGATTGGGTACATACCAAAACATGTAATCTTAAATACTTATATATAATTATAATTATGGTTGTGTTTTCAATTAATGTATAAATAACTATTTGCAATTTGAACTTTTTATCACAAAAATAATTTTCCCTAATTCTAGTTTATTACATGCAAACTTCAGATGCTCAATTCATTTATGTTTGTCTCTGCCAATATCAGTAAAGCTACTGCGATGCACAATAAATAATTTAAAAAATAATTACGTAAAAATATTTTTCAGATTATTCATGAAGTTACATTCTCTTCCTAATTTATGATAACCTCCTAGGTATATATGTTTAACATTAAGTAAGACAGTTGACTCGATTGATTATAGTGTTTTCATACGTCTTACTTCATTCGTCTCAGCTTCTCCGTGGCTATAATATTTTGTCTGGGCGCATGTAATATTTAATTTACGATGGATTTACACGTGCATGGATTTATTGGCGCCAATAGGTAATGGTGCGCAAGTAAAAACGTTCACGTTTAATCCTTTACTGGCGTCCAAGTTTAGACACTGTATGCAATGTTTGGAAATTTTAGTGGCATTCTAACTTTTCAATGCGCAAGTGAACTTTTCTGTTGCACGTGTAAACATGTAGTTTCTCATAGGCTCGCCAGTTTTCGACATAGTTCGCTGATGCTTTTGCATCAAGTTTTTTAAATTTGACTTATAAGAATGAGTAAGTAGAGTTCTGAGATAGTCATAAAGTTTCTTCACGTATACGAAAAACACTAGTGTTTCTCGAATCTGAACTCTAATCTTTATAAAAAAAAAACCGTGATGGGAATATAATGGTGAAGCAGTGCGCAGTCTCGCCCGTCCTCGTACTACGTGATGACGTCACGTGGGAAGCACTGCGAACTCTCTCGCAGCTTGCTAGCTTAGCTCAGCTCAACTCCGTAAGGTTTTGGAAGTGGAGTAGGTTAATTGATTATGAATACCAAAAAATCAGAATCAAATATGGCATTTTATATTACTTATTAGTAATTAAATCCACTAACTTTTATTAATTCTGTATGTTTAAAACATAAAACCATTTTAAGCATAAGAGGTCGATACAGTCACCCCATTCGAAATTTAAAATAACAACACGCGTCGAAAAAAAATCTGAATCTAAATTTAAAAAATAATAAACAAGTTCACCAAAATTCAGATGTAACAATTCTTCAGTTCGTCTACAATAGATCTACACATTATATTTAACAGTAAATAATTGAATTATTGAAACAGCAGTATAATTTGTGAGAAAATAACTATAAAGCTACCTACTAAAATTAATTTTACATTACACATTCAGTTTATGACAAATAGGGCCGGTTTCACCAACCTTCACTAAGGTTTTAATGATTCATTAATTTATTTACTGGTTCACTAAATCATTTTTATATCTCACCAATCACCTTTAGCCTAACGAACCAGTAAAACTATCATTATATTTAGTGATAGAAATTTTCGTCTTTAAATTTTTAATGATTCATTAGTTTCAATATAAAATGGCGGAACCTTTCGACGCAGAATTGTTACATCTGGAACTGCTCGAAAATTAAGAGTCAGATGGAGATAATGTTAACCGTTTAAGAAACGATCATTTTGAAAATTTCAATGACACAAAAATTCACGAAAGATACTGCGTCACGAAGATCGTGATACTCAAAATTTTAGAAGAAATTGATCATAGGTTAGAATATCATAAAAACAACTGAGACAAAGCTGAAAACTAGTCAACTAGGTAACATACAATTGAGTTTTTATTTTAACACATGAAAGTGATTCTTATAACTACATACCTAAGAAATATTAGTAAATTAATACACAATGTGCATTCAAACATAGCAAAACTTAATTGGTGTATTAACTTTCATTTATTAGAATTATATTACAGCTAGCGATAAGATATGTTTACACTGGCTTTAAAATAGAAGCGAAAGAACTGGATTCATGGAATTTATAATCGTTTTCTTTCCAAAGGAAATTTAATTTTCCAGCAGGATAACCACCCCGCGCACATCGCCATAAATTGTCAAAGACGGTCCATGGAAAGGCATGAAAAAGAGGAGGATTGACTAATATCCAGATAGCCCACCTCAAAATCCAGATTAGTGTTGTGGGATCAAGTTCTAGCTACCTGGGAAGATCTCGCTGAGGACCAAAACTATTTCCGCGATCTGATGGACTCAATGCCCCGAAAATGCCAGGAAGTGACAGACGCCAGTGGCATGTGGACAAAGTATTAGATCTACATGCGTATTTTTCTTTAATTTATTAATTTGTTTATTTATTTTTGTTGTATTTCGGGAAGAAAATTGATCTCCCAAGAGTTTTCTTAATTCTCCTAGTGGAGCCAGAGTTGCGAAATAATTCGTTTCACTACAAAAAAAAAATAGAAAATGAAGAAAGGTAACATGTATAAAAATTAGTTACGTTAATAAAAAAAAGCAGTTCTCACCGAGAATCGAACTCGGGTATGAGGTTTGACAAGCCAGCACGCTAATGACTGCCCTACCAGAGAGCCATGACGGCATAAGCGTTACGAGGCATATAATAGGTGCTCGGCTTGAAGTTTACGGATACAGCGCACATAAACGTACTCGTGTAAATCGCGGCCAAAATTCCAACATTTCCACTACCAAGAGACACAACAAAACTGTTTTCTAATACTGTACACGATTTGCGATATAGTGGACTGTGGTTTCGCATAAAGATGTTCTGATATAGTTGTGAAAAATTCATAGATCGCATTTATTTATCCTTAATGAGGCATTACTTACTGTTCATTAAATGTTAAGAAAAGTTTGTTGGTGAGCAGCTCGCATTTTAGTGACTCGTTAAATATTTTAATGTTCAGTAGTTAATGTTTCATTTGAACTGATTTACTGAAGGTTGGTGAGACCGGCCCATAGACGTAGTTTTGCTAAATGTACTGTGGTAATGCTCAGATGTCACTGTGTGATATGAGTTATTCCAAGTATATCATCGATTTAAAAATGTATCACATTAATAGCATTACTGATACAAGAATAACATTCAATATAATATATAAACAAAGAATTAACACCATGCACGTACACACAACAGCAGTTTGTTTTGTTCTTCGAGGACTGCGGTGCGAATTAGCGCGCCGCTGCTGCTTCCCAAGTGACGACATGCGCAGTAGAAAACGAGTCTGCTACACCATTATATTCCCACAACGAAAAAAACAGATATCCCAGAATAGATGCCAATGAAGATATGGCAAGGGCTATGAAAACTGATGGATTTGGAATTCCGCAGGTGAAAGCAAAAATACAATTTGTAGTTAAGAAATGGTGTTGAGGTCACAGGCTGGAAGGCTAGGATGGTTGGAGGTGCGTGGCTATGGTGTGACGTCAGAGAAGAAAGGCTGGGGGATGGTGTGTGGCTAAAGGTATGGACTGTAGTAAAGGCGTGACGTTGTCTGTGATTAGTTGGTAGATGAGGTTCATATAAATGTCATGGGAAGGAGCCGCCATTGTTTCAATTTCTATGTGCGATATTGATTGATTGATTGATTGATTGATTGATTGATTGATTGATTGATTGATTGATTGATTGATTGATTGCAATCTACGTGTATCTTGAAACAAAAAAGGGTGATGAAAATGGAACCCCCAATTCCGTGTGGCTAAAGGTGTGGGCTGTTGCCTGTAAATGGTTGGTAGGTGTGCTTAATATAATGTAATTGACACGGAGTGGAGTCATCTCTGGGACATGGACTGGCAGATTTCAAGTAATCCACCTTGAAGGAAGAGTGTCAAACGTGTGTTTTATTGTGAAAGTGAAGCCTATATTGCTCCAAACCTGACAAATCATGAGAGTGAATTGAAAGATATTTTAGAATATGTCAGTGATGAAATGGAATAAATTTTAAAGAGAAATTTAAGGGAGTACTCTGATTTAAAATTTAACACATTTGTTGAATGTATGTTTGCCAGTGTTTACAACGAGACAATATTTCATAATTTTAAAAGTAAAAATGATGTGCTATATCAATATTCAGATATCAGAGAGTTTGTCAACAAACAAAAGGAAAAGATTCTGAAAGAGTTTGTAGAATGTAGTATGAAGAGTTCTGGTTTATTTTATATGAAATTGCATAAATTAGAATTGCGAATAAATAAATATACGCCATTGATGGGTGGAAGTGCACACATAGAACTTCCTCACAGGTACAAGAATTCGAAATCTCTTGTATGCCTGAACATTCCCAACAGTGATATCTATTGTTTTAAGTGTTGCATACTATCGACATTTCTCGATAGAGACAAGGACCTCATGTTTAGCTATGAGAACAGACCAGATTTGGAATGTAAATATGATTGGTGTATTCACTTCCCCGTGGGAATTAAGGACATTACAAAATTTGAAAAACGGAATGGCACTTCAATAAATGTTTGCACTTGATGAGATGATGTGTTTCCTCTCAGAATGTGTGAAAAGGAATTACCAGATCATAGGGATTTGTTATACATTAGTAATGAAAACACCTCACACTACTGTTGTATAACGAATTTTAGCGCGCTCGACCTCAACTGATAGCCCCTGTTGAAAATCAAATTGCCGCTTGTAAACGGTATTTTGCATATTTTCGACATAATGCGGTTAGGTCATGTGCAGAACGATTGAAGAATCACGAGAGCATATCGACGATATTAGGAAAATAGAGCTGATGCTAAATTATATCAAGAGAAGTGGACAATAATTGTGGCAGATACTAATGCCAAAAGTAAAGTGTGGTTTGACACACTAACAATCAATGTGGGAAAACACTAGATGAATTCATAATTGTAAACTACCTGTATGTAATAAATGAAGATACAGGATTCCGACCTTCGAAACGATAAGAGGAAATAGAAACATTCATCTCACGATTTCTACTCCACTATCGGTTGGACATGTAAGTAATTGGAAGTGTGTGGACAATGAAAGTTGTTCCGACCACTAATACATCAGCTTCAAAATCGAAATAAACTATTGACAGATCAAAGATAAAATGTCCAAAAAACTTATACAATTTGATTAGAAACTACCTTAACAACAAAATGGCAACCTTGACAAGCATTAACTATAAAGCTAAGAAAGAACTAAAAATAAGGTTGTCCTCAAGGATCATGCAGTGGTTCAGGTTTATGGATCATTCTGTATAATTCCTCACTATCTTTGGATTCTTAAAACATACAGGAGTTATAGCATTCGCAGACGACTTAGTGATATTGATCAGAGGCGCTAACCCAACAGAAGCAGAAAACTATGCCAATTAAAGGCTGGTTCACAATAAACCGAGAATGGAAACGATAACGAGAACGGGAACGGAAATAATGTTAAAATAAATGCATTTAAATACGAGCATTCACAATAGTTAGTTGCGAATGCTCACATTTAAATACATTTATTTTAACAATATTTCCGTTCTCGTTTTCGTTGTCGTTTCCGTTTCCGGTTTATTGTGAACCAGCCTTAAGACGTGAAGAGGGTGGAGCAGTGGGCTAAAAATAACAAAATAGAATTTAATGAAAGTAAGTCCAAAGTAATGGTGATATCAGAGAAGAAAAAACATCAGAGCGAATTAATATATATATATATATATATATATATATATATATATATATTTTTTTTTTTTTTTTTTTTCTTTATAACAGAGCACTAAGCAAAACAGACTAATTAAAATACTTGGAAATAATCTTTGACAACAAATTCACATTTGACTAACATATTCCTACACGGTATATCCCTAATTCATATGCTCGCTAAGACAGCAAAATTATACTGGGACTGGGAAAGGAAGCACTGAAGACAATATATAAAGGAACTATATTACCAGTTCTAACATATGGACTGCCAGTTTGGGAAGAAGACATACATAAACAAAAAAATATCACAAAGTACCAAAGAGTCCAGAGGTTAATGACTATAAAAATTTCGAAAGCATACAGAAATATATTCTGCGAAGCTACATGTGTCTTTATTTTTTTTTATTGGGTTATTTTACGACGCTGTATCAACATCTAGGTTATTTAGCGTCTGAATGATATGAAGGTGATAATGCCGGTGAAATGAGTCCGGGGTCCAGCACCGAAAGTTACCCAGCATTTGCTCGTATTGGGTTGAGGGAAAACCCCGGAAAAAACCTCAACCAGGTAACTTGCCCCGACCGGGATTCGAACCCGGGCCACCTGGTTTCGAGGCCAGAAGCGCTGACCGTTACTCCACAGGTGTGGACGCTACATGTGTCATGGTGGGTCTTAAACCCATAGAAACAATGTTCGACGAAATGTTAGAAATATTTAAGAAAAGCAGCAGCTATCTTTCAGAATGGGGACATAACTCTAACAGTAAAATTCAAACTTGGCCCCACATGCTCAAACAATCAGGCAGAACAAATTGATATCTTCAAAGCTCTCGAACAACTAAGAAACATTAAAGATATCCGGAATTCAGACAAACTAGCAACAGTATACACAGACAGCCAGTTAACATTGAACTTATTTAAAAACAGCATAAACATTCCAAAGTAATAGAAGATATCTTGCAACAAATAAGAGATCCCAACAAACAACAATGAACAATACAATTCATGTGTATCAAAGCACACATAGGAATAGTAGGAAATTAAACAGTAGACAAATTAGCAAAGGAAGCACCCAAGATGACAGCAGTGAAGTCGTGTACACGAAAGAACCCAAAAGTTCCATCATTGGAGAAGCACACGAGGAAGGACTGGAGACGTGGCAACTATAGTCAAACACAACAAAAGATAGCATGTGTAGGTCATTTATAGTATCCATGAGGAGAAGATTGCGAATGAAGATCCCGGATAGTGCTCAAGTAACAACATTTCTCACTGGACATGGCAAGACGAGAGAGTACCTGCATCGGTTTGAAATAAGCGACAATCAGACATCCATAAGTCAAGAAGACAGTCAGACCATCAACCATATAATTTTCTCATGCAAACACCTCGAGAAACAGAATTTCTGAAAAAGGACATTAAAAAATCCAGAGGGAACTGGCCAGTGACAAACGAGGAACTCATAAATAAACACTTCCAGAACTTTTTATTATATGTAAAATCAGTCGATTTTGATAAATTGTAAGTCTATATTAGACTTTAAATAATAGTATACATAGAAAATAATATTGTAAGAGACAAATAATACTATAAATTGAAAATTAGAGCATGTAGTATTGCATTAAAAAGCAATGGAGCATGCTGAAGGGGGGGAATGTCTTCCCAAGCTGAGATTTTAGATCAGAATCCAGTGATTTGGCGAATTCAAGTGAAATTTGTAGAAAACTGAAACATTGTTTGTTCTCCCGCCATAGCGTCGTGGTATAAGGCATCACCATTGGAGTCGCTTTATTAAAAGAGTGCTGATTTGAGTCCGCATGAGGAACGAATTTTCTGACCAAGTTTCTACCAGTATATGGGACCGGTGCCCACCCAGCATCGTGATGAATTTGGGAAGCTGTGATAGATAGCCGAATCCCGTTTCGAAATCCATCTATGACGATACCTCTGTTCTGGTTGGATGATCGTTAACCTCTGGTGTGGCATGTGAACATGAAACCAGCTGTACTACTTTAGTAAGTATATTAGGCCTATGTGACATTCTCTCACGGCCACCGACGTAGCTCAGTCGGCTGAGGCGCATGTCTGTCGATCCGGAGTTGTACTCGAGCTTCGGTTCGGTTCCCGCTTGGGCTGATTACCTGATGTGGTTTTTCCGAGGTTTTCCTAATAGTAAGACGAATGTCAGTTAATCCATGGCGAATCCTCGGTCTCATCTCGCCAAATACTATCTTGTTATCACCAATACCATCAATGCTCAAATAAACCAGTAGTTGATACAGCGTCGTTAAATAACCAACTAAAGAAATTTATTTCTTGATCCATTGGTCATGAAAATATTTCATAGGCGGGTAATTTGGTAGTGTCTGTCATCGGTCACCAGAGGCATCAACAAGTAAGATGATGACGATGATGATGATGATGATAATTATTATTATTATTATCATCATCATCATCGTTGTTGTTGTTATTATTATTAGGCCTATTATTATCATCATTATCATAATCATCATCATCATCACAAGCATAATGATCCACTTTAAGAACCTGAATTCTTCATTTGTGGGAATTTTCAAGCAACAACAGAATATTACACGAAAACATAATTAATCAGGTAAGTTAACTGTAGTGAAGCAATTGCGCAAGATAAAATAGAAAAAAGCGACACAAGTGACAGAAAAGTAATAAATCCACATTCCTCTAGTCATCTGTTTAGATTCTATAGGCCTAGGTTTTGTTTGCTGATCTTTTTCTTCTACAAAACTATAAATTGTTGAAGTTTTTGTTTCATTTGATATACATATATGACAGATTTTCCGTGACACTAATAGTAATAGTAGTAGTAGTAGTAGTAGTAGTAGTAGTAGTAGTAGTAGTAGTAGTAGTAGAGTAGGGTCTTAGTAGTAGTAGTAGTAGTAGTAGTAGAGTAGGGGGTCTTAGTTGTAGTAGAAGTAGCTGCAGAGCAGTAGCAATAATACTAATATGTATGTTCAGTCAGCATAACCTAAGTGACACCAATAAGGAATCGCTCATGAGGCAACTAACCCAGAAGATAATGGGGTAGGGTGACCAGTTCCTTTTCTCTTCCATTGCATACATCGCTGACTAGAAACAGTTCACTAATCAGACTTCAGATGTATGGAACAGTTACCTATTGTTCTTCCTGTGACACATAGGCCTATAGTCAAGTGAGATGTCCTACCTAATAATAGATGTATTAGCGAGAAACTCAATCAGAGGTCATAATATAATAAATATTAGTTGTAGAAATAATAACAGTAGGACTATACTAGGCCGAAGTAAGGATCATTGGCCTATAAAATATTATAAACTTAAAATTAAGAACAATGATTTCCTTTGTTTGTTTGGTTGTTACTTTCTTTCTTTCTTTCTTTCTTTCTTTCTTTCTTTCTTTCTTTCTTTTCTTCCTTCCTTTTCTTCCTTCCTTTCTTTCTTTCTTTTTTAGTAGATTATTTTACAACGCTTTATCAACATGTTGGGTTATTTAGCGTCTGAATGAGATGAAGCTGATAATGCTGGTGAAATGAGTCCGGGGTCCAGCACCGAAAGTTACCCAGCATTTGCTCATATTGGGTTGAGGGAAAACCCCGGAAAAACCTTAACCAGGTAACTTGCCCCAACCGGGAATCGAACCCGGACCACCTTCTTTCTTTCTTTCTTTCTTTCTTTCTTTCTTTCTTCCTTCCTTCCTTCTTTTCTCGTCTCTTGCTTTCTCTCCTCCCCATCTTTTTCCTTTCGTTGCGTAAAAGTACTTACATATGAAGGAAGAAACTTAAAATATTTATAGTTATAACAAGATATAGGCCTATATTAACGATCGATACATTGAGGCAATTGTAAGAACTAACTTTGTCATTAGGCTACTCGCATTTCTGTTGATAACATTGTATTGTAATATTTATGCGACAGGGCGTCAGACAAGCAATTTCACTATAGGCCTACATTCAGCGTTTTATTGGCTGTATGGCGCCATTAAATTTTATTTCGCATAAAACAGGATTCCATTCTGAGCCCCTGAAGGTTTTTTAAAAGCGTTTACAGGCCAAAAATGTCGTAATGGTCAACTCCATTCAGTATGAAGCGTACATATTTCTAGGAAACTTTCCTGACGGCGTACTCTCAAGGTGATTTCCTTAAGGGTTCTTCAAACTTTAATCTCCCTGTCCTGCCGAAGGACGAATATCAGGACGTCTCCAATATTCACTTCATAACTTTTTCTTTATTTCTCCTCGTAGATCAGTATCAAATTTTGCTCACTCAGTTTTAGCAGGGGTGTGCAAAGCTTCTGTACAGTCAGGATTTTCATATGCCACCAAAGTCAGTAGCTTTCTCAGGGGTAATTGGTTATAGATTAAAGAAAGATGTACTCTTGTAACAGAATGAAATTGTTGAATTTTAGAACCTTCGATCTGGATTCAAATTGAGGTTATTCTATCAATTTATCTTTATCGTCATGATCACATATGACGACAAATACACTATGCATTCTATAAAATAGGATATGATACATATATGTCATATAATACACGGATTGATTCATGACTAATGATGAAACCTCTTCTTCCATGTACACGAGGTTACCTACGCTTCAATCACACAGTGTGGGTATCTCTGCTCAGCGGTCAGATGTAAACAAGAGCAGGTTTCAGACATACAAAGTATACTTCGGTGGAACATAAAAGTTGCGCATTAGGCCTACCTGTTTGGAACATTTGGAGTGAAATATAACCAATATAAAGTTGTTCCTCTTGGTAGTCCTCTGTGGAATGTACAATTCAACTAAAGTCTACATATATTAGAATGACTTAATATATAAAGTAATGACAATGAGTACTCACGTGTTAGGTGGTGACTTCATCTTTAACATTTGATGAGTTGCAATATACAATGATATATATTTTAAAGATGTCAAAAGTGAATCTTCTTCTTTCTCCGGGGCAATATTTATATTTTGAAAACTTCTCTCGACATCACAAGAAGAAATTAATGTAAATTTGAAACACTGCACATCATTATTCAATATAGAATGCCTTTTTTTTTTTTTTTTTGCAACCTTGTTAAACATTTCTTATCTTCGAAATAAGCATTATATGTCGTGTTAAATTTTACAGTACCTGGTTAACATGTTTCAGCCTGTTATGGGCCATCTTCAGAACTGGTTGGTGCTGGTCTTGGCGCCTTTTGTTTATGTTTCCTGTAGAGATGTGTTTGTTTAGTGTAATGTGAATCAAAGCGTGTGTGTGTTCTGAAATTGAGTTTTGTTTTGAGAATTTCATTTGGATGTGTTTTTGTGTGTCTATATATTTCGTATTGTTCTAGTGTGTTTAGTTTTTGGCTTTTTGGTTGAATATGTAGAATTTCAATGTCTATGTTTATGTCTCTATAGTTGTGGTTAGCATTTGTGATGTATTCTGCATATGTGGAAGTGTTTTGTAGTTTTGTTATGACTGTAATGTGTTCTTTGTAACGTGTTTGAAGTGATCTGAAGTGCCTGTCTGTCCTATGTAGAAGTTGTTGCAGGTGTTGCATTTGAGTTTGTATACGCCTGTGTGGTTGTATTTGTTTGTGTTGTTTGTGTGTTGAGATACTTTTGTAGAGTATTATTTGTTCTGTATGCGATGTTGTAATTTAATTTCTTGAATGAGGTTCCAATCTTGTGTGTGTTTTTGTTTTCGTATGTTAGTGTGATGTAGTTTTTGTGTTCTTGTGTTTGTGTTGTATTCTTATGTTTTTTGTGATTATGTTTTATCTTTCTTATTATGTTGTCTATTATGTTAGGGTTGTATCCGCTTTCTTGTGCTATGTATTTGATTGTGTTTAGCTCTTCTTTGTAGTCTTGTTGGCTCATTGATATGTTGAGTAGTCTGTGTACCATTGTTTGGAATGCTGCCTGTTTGTGTTGTGTTGGGTGATTGGATGTGTTGTGTATGTGTGTTGTTGTTGTGGGTTTTCTGTAGATTTTGAATGTGTGCTTGTTGTCGACTTTTGCTATTGTGATGTCTAGAAAATTTATGGATTTGTTGTTTTTAATTTCTAATGTGTAGTATAGCTTTGGATGTATTTTGTTTATGTGTTGATGCAGGTTTTGGATCTGTCTTTTGTTTCCTTTGTATAGTATTAGTATGTCATCTACGTATCTGTGCCAAAATATAATGCTGTCCGCGTGTTTGTTGTTGTCTTTTTTTTAGTATATATGTCTGTTCTATGTTGTGTATGAATATTTCTGCTAGTATGCTGGAAACGCGTTATCCCATGAGTAGGCCTTCGGTTTGAGTGTAATATTTGTTATTGTATGTGAAGTAATTTTGTTTTGTGATGATGTCTGTGATGTGGATGAGTTCTTTAATGTGATCTTGTGGAGTGTTGTTGTTTTTGAACATTTGTTCTAGTATCTGTAGTGTATCTTTTATGGATATGTTTGTGTATAGGTTAGTTATGTCGAAAGTTGCTAATGTTGTACTGTGTGGTATATGTTTGTCTTTTATTTTATTCACTAGGTCTATGTTGTTTTTTATTGTTGTCTGTTTTTCGAATTTCATGTTGTTTCTTATGATTTTGTCCATGTATGTGGCTAGTTTGTATGTTGGTGCCTTACGATGATTGACTAATGGTCTGATGGGTATATTTTCTTTATGTATTTTCGGTAGTGCGTTTAGTTTAGGTGCTTCTGGTTTGATTGGTTTTAGTTGTTGTTCCATATTGCTTGGAACTGTGTGTTTGTTTTTGTTTATTGTGTCTTTATTATGTTATGGTAGTGTGTCGTGGAGTCGTTTTTGAGTTCTGTGATGTAGTTCTCCTTGAAATATGAAGAGTACAGGAAAAGAACGTGCTTAGTCCACTTTACCAAATTTTTCAGGAGAGCAATTTCAAAGTTTGAAACCAAATTCCATGGATACTAACGGAGAAAACTAATGAAAATGAAGTCAGTATGTAAGGACAGGTTGTGTAAATGAAGTTTAATTTAAGTTTGCATCCTTATTATTGAACATTGGTATTTTATTGACATTTATTTAAAGTAATGTCATATGTTACAGGGAAAAAACGTGCTTCTTATGTGCGAAGAAATTACTTTTAGATAAAATATTACAAGTAAAGTTGTCTTCTTCGTGAAACGTGTTTGTATTGTGTGTTTGTGCATAATTATGTTTGTATGATTATTTTGAATTAACATTCAGCATTTCAAAATTATAGGATTGGTAAACATTTAATTGATACATAACATTAAACATTTTCTCTTTTCTATTTTAACTTTCCCTATAGTGAAGTGAAATGGGGCCTAATAATAATAAAGAACACTTATGTTCCAAAATGCACAGGGCCTAATAATAACAATAATAATAATAATAATAATAATAATAATAATAATAATAATAATAATAATAATAATAATCACTTTTCTTCCAAAATGCACAGGACCTAATAATAATGAAGATCACTTTCGTCCCAAAATACACAGTACTTAATAATAAAGATCACTTTTCTTCCAAAATGCACAGGGCGTAATAATAATAATGAAGATCACTTTCGTCCCAAAATGCACAGTACTTAATAATAAAGATCACTTTTGTTCCAGAATGCACAGGGCCTAATAACGATCACTTTTGTTCCAAAATGCACAGGGCCTAATAATAATAATAAAGATCACTTTCGTTCCAAAATGCACAGGGCTTAATAATAATGATCACTTTTGTTCCAAAATGCACAGGACCTAATAATAATAAAGATCATTTTGCCCCAAAATGCACATCTCAGCCTAGTGTGGAATGTTGGTGTAAAACACTGTAGCTTCGTGTCCGCAAAACTCCTTCAAAATCTGGAGGTCCTGATACTTTTCCTTCGATATTACTAGAGGACATGTAAAGAAGTTTCGTTGTTAGAAATAATGTTAGTGATATTTAAATTATTAGCCGATATAAAATAAATTATTCAAAATAATTTGTATTTTACCTCTGTAAGCAGGACATGGGTATTCTTCAGACTGCTGCTCTCGATGTCGTAGTGAAGCTCTCACCACCGATGAAATCCAAGCTCCATTATACGTATCTCGATGTTGAATGAGGCGGGGGTGTTCTTTTGTGATGATTGCCTCTCTGATGGGTCTTGTAAGAAATGGACATTTCCTCAAATATTTCTTCTGCAGAAATGACTCCCAACTTCCAATCATATCTTGATTGACCACCACAACATCAAAAGGTTTAGGTTTACATCGAGCTTGTACCACGATCCGCACCCAATCCATTGGGAGTTCTGCTATTGCTTTTGTATTAATCACTCCCATATTTTTATCACATTCCATAAACGAGTGTCCCCTAATGGGAAAAGTTACTTTCACTGTGTCCAGAAGTTTCAGTTCATTCACAAGATAATTAAGATACCTCAGAACAGTATAATTCTTGTTCTGGCCTGAACATGAATCACAAAAAATTTCAAGATGTCTGACTTTCTTTTCCATTATTTCTGTCACAAAGTGATTTAAAAAGGATACGACTTCATTGGCTCCTTTTCTACCAATATCTTCAGTATAAGTATAAAACACTGAAGTTGCATCTGAAAGTTGATGAATATTGAAAGAGTAAACAGATAATTGCCTTCTGTAATAGACATCATTGGTACTAATGTACGGTAAGCATACATTTTTTTTGGTGGTCCATGCAAATTGCTTCTGTTTCTTCAGACTTCCGACTTCTTAAACGAGCATTCCTCTTTCTGGTATAAAATGTTTCAGCTTTGAGTTTATGGATCTTGTTGTTATTGGTGATCGTATTAATTTCTTCCAAAACTTGTTTCTTCATGTCGCCATCTAAATTATTTTCAGACAATCTTGTATTCAGCACTTTCATCTCAGCTGTTTCATATGAAATTACTAAATTTTGGTATTTGTTCTTGAACATTTCATACATCTTTTTCACTGATAGTTCTTCTGGGTGATACAATTTCTTGGTCTTTTCATTGCTGTAATGACTTGATCTACCTTTAAACGAATTAATATGATCATAGATTGCCTTTCCTACTTCTTCCTTAATTTTCCATGGTCTGTTTCCATGCTGACCTCTTCCATCACGAGGGGACACACCAGATTTCATACATTTTTGAAATGTCATTAACAGTCGCCTTGTTATTCCATGTACTGATATGAACGCTTTTCTGCATATCGGTATTTCATGTATAATGTCCTCACGTTTCACTCTCACTCTGTAGTTGAAATTACACTCTCGAAACTGTGCTTCATCTTCATTCTTTCTTGATCGCCTTCGATAAACTGGAGTTATTGTAATGAGCCCGGTCAGATGTAATGATTGTTGATTCCAGTCTTCTAAATCATTAAATTTCCGTATAATACTTGATCTTTCTTCAGCACTTACTTTCTCAAAACACTTTAACTTACAGTTGCAGTCTTCTCCTACTTCATGCGATTGAACCCTTAATTTCTTCATGACTGCAGTCATTCTCCCTCGTACTTGCCTTTTCTTAACACTGTTAGAAGTTGAAGGTCTCTGAGTTTCATCCTCAGATGAAGTACTCATCATTCAATAATATAATATTATTTAATAATAATATTAAACCTTTAGTGAAAAGTTTACAACACCTATACTGCTGAACTGAATTTCTCAAACTAAAAGGAATTATGCTTGTACATGGAGTTTATGCAGCAATAATGAATTTTCTCATTGTAACAATAATGCACAACAATGGAATATTATTTTTTCGCTCCAATTCCCTTCTTCTTGCTTTAACATGCATGCCAATCCATGAGGATACTAAAAATCAAATCATACAAACAGTGGACAAAGCACATTATTTCCCTGTAGTGAGAGCATTTAGCACGTTCTTTCCCTGTACGCCAAACCTAAAATCTGCTTTAGCACTTGCACTATTCACATTATCACATTGGTCGATTAATAGCTTTAAACTACATGGAATCCTACATCACATAGCATGCATAACTCATTTTTGAAAAAAAGTGGACAAAGCACGTTCTTTTCCTGTGCTCTTCATATATTTCTATTTTATTGTGTACCTATATCTTGTTTGTGTAACATTTCTTATAACACAAGTTGCAGAATAACCAATATTCTTCTCTTAATTTACGCTGCAGTTTTTCTGAAACTGGTCCTAAAACTGTTCTTTTCATTTTTACAGACACCTCATCTACAAGTTTTAGGGTATCTGACAGTGGAATATTTGTTCATTCCAGTTGAGCAATAGATTCGATAAAATCTGAAAATTATTTGCAACAAATATAAGATCGTCCTAAAGTTCTTTGGAAATGAAGGATTTTGGTTCCATCTTAATACTGTAGGGGAAACCCGGGCAAAGCGGATAAGCTGAGAACAAACAATGCCAGAGGCTATATTTTGGTGCTCCCGAAATAAAATCTTCATGACATTGGTTGTGACACATGTTGTCCACATATATAAAAAACAGCAATTCGTTTCTCGTACTTACGGACAGTGATATGATTTGAGAAAGAAAATATAGTTAATTATTCGCTTTTCCCGGTTACACGGGCAAAGCGAATAAATAACCCGGGCAAAGTGAATATCCCTATAACATTTTCACATTTCTATTTAATTTTTATTCACTGACAATAAAATTAAATCAACACATAAACACGATGTTAATTAGTTACATTAGACGATAAATATGTTATTTACAGTCCATTACAGCACATTAGATTAGTACAAAATACAAATTTGAACAAGTCGACGTTTCACTAGCACTGAAGACTTGGATTTCTTCTGCTTTTGCTCCTGCCCATAAGTTACTTCTCTTTCAACGTTTTTAATCGGTATAGATGTAAGAAATTCAGAGGGCTGACATTTTCTTCGTTGAACTCGTATCTTTCGAGCATCCACTTTTGGCACTGGTCTAAATCAAAAGAACTGACTTGGATTTTCTTGCTGACGATGTTGAGGGTTTTGGTGTAACCGGAACTGAAAATCTGAGTGTAATTGATGTATTGAATATTCCTTCAATCTCTGAAGATAACGACATCACAGAGGTGGTTGATTCTGAGTGAGCATTAACTGTTTCTTCAGCCACTGAAGAAGCTGGCACCACAGAATTTGTTAAATCTGAGCCAGCTGTCGTTTCGCTGATTTCTATCTCAAGTGGGCAATCTGTAAGTTGATCTGGAGCAAAATCTTCATCAACAAATACATTATGGTTGTATGGTCAGATAGCAGAACCAATGATTGGCAGATTTTATTTCTTCAAGTGCTTTTTTCATGGCTTCTTCAGACCATTTGACTTGTTCCGTCTTCCTCTTGAAAAATTAAACCATCTGAAAACACATTACGACCTTTTCAAGTAAAAATTAAGATCAGTGTTACTGATTTATAATTTAATTAGTGTGACTTAATGCCTCCACTACGTAAAATGATCTAACAGGCTTTATTACAATAGATAAATACATACAAAAATACAGCTAACATTTATATAGTCAAATAAAGGTGGCAGGGCAAAGCGGATAAGTTATCCACTTTGTCCTATTCACTTTGCCCGCAGACGCCATTTCGCTTTTCATTTAAGGTTATACAAATATAAACGTCAATAAATTTCTTCGTAAGTACGGCACTTTAGAAATAATCGTATCGCCTATATATTACTATCACATAACAAAACGTTTCTGCAGTATTGTGTGTTGTACATTTGTTTCTTTTACCTTGAAATATTTTAAGAAAACAGTCAATTTTCTTCAAACACACGCTGACTTCGTCTCTCACTAGCTAGAATGACGACAAGTCAGTTCCAGCAGCAAAATCTGGTTGGGATTCTTCCCCAACATAGCAGATAGCGCTACCTGTTGGCGTTTCTAAGAAATATGCATTATTCTCTTTGTCCGGGTTATTCGTTTTGCCCGGGTCTCCCCTAATACTGCACTACAGGTTAGAAATAACCTACTACCGCACTGAACACGTAGCACCACAGTTCAACACTGTTGCTGTAACCAGATGGTACAGAAAATAATTTTAACTCCCTTCCCTCTGACGTCATGTTCAATACTCGAGTCACATATACTCTGGTATTGCGCACGAAGGAATTGCTTCATCTCTATTCATGACTAACGTGCAAAATTTGAAGAGGTATTTTTTCAGGTTAACACGATATGACTATTTCCTGTAAAATAAGAATGATTTTCACCGATTTCAAAGTAATTGAAATTTACAGATCCAAACGAATAGAGAAAGTAGAAAAGTATAATTTATAAAAGAGTTATGTTACCGGTTGTTTTCTACGATTGTGAAACTTGGACTCTCACTTTGAGGGAAGAACAGAAGTTAAGAGTGTTCGAGAATAAGGTGCTTAGGAAAATATTTGGGGCTAAGAGGGATGAAGTTACAGGAGAATGGAAAAAAATATACAATGCAGAACTGCACGCATTGTATTCTTCACCTAACATTAAATCCAGACGTTTGAGATGACCAGGACATATAGCACGTATTGGTGACTCTAGAAATGCATATAGTGTTAGTTGGGAGACCTGTGGGAAAAAGACCTGGGGAGGCCGAGACGTAGATGGAAGGATAATATTAAAAAGGATTTGAGAGAGTTGGGATATTATGCTAGGAAATTGATTAATCTTGCTTAGGAGAAAAGTAAGTAAAGAAATAAAGTTTGAATAATTTAAATTGATAATATTAACATGTAGCCTGTAGGATCGAGTGTAAAATGAAAATTAGATTATAATTAAGAGTATGTGTCATAATCATTGGTCTCTAAGTTATCAGATTCAGTGTTGCTGTGAGCTGCAAAATTTGCTAGCAACAACTGACGTGAAGTCAGCTCTCTTGAATGAACTGCGCTATAGCAATATTGTTGCCTAAGTTAGACTTTTATAGCTAATAATAGCTATCTTTCAATACATTTAGTCATAAATATGTCAACGATTTACTGTTATAAGTAGGACCATATTCTGGCCTTGGCGTACCGAGATAAGCTTAGGTGTTCATAGACTATGTATACTGGCGTGACGTCTGATGTAAGAGCTGCCACAAATACTATGAAGGAACACTTGCATCTTGTTTGTTCTGCAGTTGACGTTCTACTCATATTAATGATTCAAACTTCACATAGGAGACATTTGAAAATGCATTCTAGTCTTAAAGATTGATACTACGATGACGTAACCTAAAATTTAAATTATTTGTTCACTTCTGTTTCATTTATTTTTACTGGTACGACAGATTTGAGGCCATAAGACATTTTCTTCCACTCAACTAGTATGAAAATACATAGCAAATATAAATAGGCCTATATAAATAACATCAATACAGAAAACAATGGAATAACAATAATAATAATAATAATAATAATAATAATAATAATAATAATAATAAAATAATAATACAGTCGGCCTGGGTAGCGTAATTGGTATAGCGCTGGCCTCCTGTATTCGAGGTGACGGGCTCTGTCCCAGCCTAAGTCGATGGTATTTAAGTGTGAAATTATATAGCAATTTGTCTGTTATTAAACTTACTGAAAAATTACATGTTTTGTAGGAAAAAAATTAGTTTCCCCTGAATGGGTTTACTTAGATCAGTGAATTTTGGAGTGGAGTTAGATATTATCTCCAGTCATTCTTCCACAACCCAATAATCTGCGACTTCACGTTCACACTCACTGAATTTCGACCTTTTTTTTTTTTTTCAAGGAAGAAATCTAACCTCCCCACACTTGTAGCAAACTCCACAGCTGATTACTAAAACTGGAGGGAATAAGCTGATTGATCAATGTTACCAACTCCCAATGTTATGGTGTAAGTGGCAGTGGCGGATCCGGTTCCATTTGCTGCAAATTTAAAGCTCAAGAAAATTTTATAAAGCGGCAATTTTTCCTAAAGAAAAACAAAAACAATCTGGAATACAATGCCTGTACGAATTGTCACAAATTTTTTTAAACAAAGAGCAATAATTGCATAAGAAGTCTTTCAGATATGTTTAACTCTATCCAAAAATTCACTGCTCTAAGTCAACCCATTCTGGATTAATTAATATTTTTCCTACAAAATATGTAATTTTAATAAGTTTTGATAACAGAAAAATTGTTATATTTATAATCCACAGTTTGGACGACAGACAGATTGGCTTTGCAGTAAAAACTTGACTTTTCACAGACATTTGTTCCCTGTATAAAAATCAGGGGGTTCACTTAAGTATAAGAACAGAAGTGAAACATCACTTGGAGAGATGTCCTTAAACTTTTGGTAGCAGCTGTATAGTTCGAACACGACGGCCGAGGAAATAGTGTGTACAATTACTCTTCATCGATTGTGGAAAGGTTTGTTTTGCATAGATAACGCAGGCTGATGAAACGTCAAGATTAGGGCATTGCTATACAGCTGACTTCCATTTGGTGCAGTTTAGTTTAGTTCGTGGTAATGAAGTACACATTAGAACAGCGAATCTTCATTCATCGGATTAAGTCCAGAGGGGGAAAAGCAAGAAAATTCACCCTCCGCCACAAGCCGCACACCCCGAAATGATACAAATTAATCCCATTCGAGCTTTACCAGTCATTAAATACACAGAAGATGCCTTTCTTTGAAATAACGAAATCACGTCTTTTGCAGGCTTCTATTATTTTCACTTCACAATACTTGGAATTGGAAGGGGTCGTAATGTATCCCTCCCAAAAAGGCTCGATTTTCTTGGGCATTGCTGCAGTAAGACACCGTGAACTCTGACTATAAAATCACTCATTACTGTTCTGTCACCTCTCACCACAATTCAGCTATCGTGTGATTCCTGACGCAGTACGAAGTTCGTTTCCAAAGCTTGGAAACAACCCTCTGTACAAAGTGGGTCAAAAGTAGCTTTCCCCAATATTCGTAATTAGGTTTCATACTTGTACACATGTACAGATGTCATAACTGGGATTAACTAATAGCTGGTGTAGGCTAATAAGTGGTTGGTTTACAACCATGTTCGTGCGTCAACTGTTTTTCCGATGTTATGTCTTTTATTGTTGTTTTGTTTTATTGTTTTTGGGTTGCGTCTGTATGCAATAACTGCTAGTTTCTTGCAATGAATCGCAAATTAACCAGAGCAACGTGAGTTATGTTCTGCCATCTATAAATCAGTGTCTAAACCAGGCCTGCAGAACTCGCAAAGTAGGGGAACTACAGTATGACGTCAGCCTCACTTCACTTCTATTGAGGATGATCGACTTCCGCCCCGAGAATGAATGTTGATGCAGCCGAGTGTAACTAGAACGCCGTGACCGCACAGGTAGAAAAGGTGGGTGGGGTAAAAGAGGGGAGGAAAGCTGTCGCTCTCAAGAGCTACAGTTCTGCAGGCCTGGTCTAAACGTTGTGAATTGTGTATCGATAAACAGAGCCTACATTTTGAACAAAATCTGTAAAGAAATATGTAGTCAAATGTAAATTGAATATAATTAAGGAAGTGTTTGGGGAAAGCGGCTTTTAACTCACTCTGTATTTCGAAGAAACCGTATAAAGAGTGCAATATTTTTACGAAAATGTCCTGGCGTTCAACAACCATCTGACACAATAAGAGACAATTTAGTGAAAAATTAGAGAAAAACGCTCGTTTTTAATAAAAAAAAAAAGAAGGCGCATAAATCGCGTTCTAACTAAAGAAAAATTCGATGACATAGAATAAGCTTATAGGTTAGAATAGTCTCCCATGAAATCGCTAACAAAGAAAGTTAACACGACAGGCAAGTGTATCACATCAATAATAAACTTATCAGTTTGGAAAGGACGAAATTGTTGAAACTAAATCTTATAAGACAACAGTCGTTCATAATTGACTGATATGAACCATGTGCTTATGGTTCAATTCTATCGATAGAGACGAAATTAAGCGTGTGTCTAGAAATTAAAAAATCCTATATTAAATGTACGTTAGAGAGGATGGTCGATAGTTCCAGCACTTATTATGAGAAAAACATAAATTAGGCCTACATCTGTAATGTAATGTGTAAGTCGGAAGATTTTATCGCCGAAAACTGACGCGTTAAATCACCACTAAAGCCTTGGTTTTTGTGAACCAACGCATGCGACATGGGACTACAGGAGAGATATTGAGTGGTTTCTATAGTTGCGAGGTGCGCAGATCTCGCATCTCGCAGTTATAGAAACCACTCACTATCTCTCTTGTAGTCCGGATTTGTGCAAGGCTGGCCTCTCACTTCGCACGTTGCATGCGTCGGTTCAGAAAAACCAAGGCTTAAGTGAGTTGTTACTTATCGAACAGAATTTTATTACTAACCGAAAACTTTTTTTAGGCGTACACTCTTTATTATTATTATTATTATTATTATTATTATTATTATTATTATTATTATTATTAATGTAATAAAATATAGAAATGCTATGACATTTCCTCTGTCACACGGGATGAAATCGTTAACTAAACGACGGCGATGCCTATACTTGGCTTACATAATATTCTACTGAAATATAACTGAAGGAAATTTATTCAAGCAGCTATTTGGATAACTAGAGAGTCCTTCCATCAAATTGTTCCGGCGCAACCGGCATCATCCACCACATCGACCGAAGGCAACCATAACCTTTCCCCTCTTCACATGCACATGACTCTGTCAATACTGTCGACGGCAGGCAGGCGGCAGGCATCTCTATTATAACACCAGGATGATCTCCAAACGACTTTGCAGCGAAGGTGTTTAGCCAGTACACACGCTACATTACACGCTTCGGCTTATATACTGAAGCACTACGAGCTTCGGTCTGGTGAAACGACAGGTCGGGTCGGGTCGGGGGTAAGAGAAAGGATCGACGTGAGGTTGGGAGGACCACGCCTAACCCACAAGGAAGGAGAAGCAGAGGGTTGTAATGTAACCACTTGGCTGCTCTCCCGTCTCAACCCTCCCCCATCCACCCCACGAGTAAGTGAGAGATGTGTGTGTGTGTGTGTGTGTGTGTGTGTGTGTGTGTGTGTGTGTGTGTGTGTGTTTACCGGCGGCAAACTCGGGGTTTAACATCTCGCAAACACGTCACCCTGCAGCAGTCGAATGTCATACACAGTGTGTTCACGATACTGAGACCCCAGTAACAAGATGCCAAACATCTCACATTAACGTGCATTAGCCTCAAATAATGAGACCTGATCAACTAAATGTGTTACTTGTTGACGATATGGAGTCACAGACAAGCCATGATTATCAGATTGTTGAATACTATATTTTGAATATTTAATGAAGCCCTATATTATGCTACCTATTTGTACAGTACATTTTTCTTATTTCTATTCTCTTTCCAGAATTCCCCGTTCGAAATGTCCTAATAAATTTGCATTGCTCAGTTTACCTTCTTTAGGATACAGTTTACCACTCTCTATAGGTCTGTCTGACTAGGCATTTATGTATTGTAAGAAGTTGTATATTCTCCATGTCAGGTCTCCACCCAGACGGTGGATGGTGATGTTACCACCTTGAGATTTTAAAATATACTTCCTCAATTTCGACTATAATCAAGATAATTAAATATCAACAAATGGTAAGAATGATACATTCATTTTCAAGTCCAAGTTAGGAAAAAGCTCTAGACGAGATACGAAGTAAGCACTTTTACAGCTTCAGCGCCACTTACTCCATAGCAGCGAAATTTGGACTATTAGACTAGAAAACAATACTCAATTCAATACAAGATGAATTGCATTAAAAGCAGCAGATAAAAGCCTGCTTGGGATTTCAGAGAAGATATGACTATAATGTGTAAGTTCATAAAAGAAAGTACAAAATTCTACAGGAACTACCTACACTCTATACCAGATGTCTTTGGAGCAGATATAAACAACGGAACGAAATGCAAGAGAGCGCAGTTCACACGATAGTAAATGTCTGTGTATGAATTAAGTGACCGACTACGTTCATATAACGGACAGTGAAAATTAAAGTAATGTGTTTTTGAACATACCTTCTTGCATCAGTCACTAGTTGTACTGCTGTCGTCTGGTCATACACCGCACAGATGCTAGACGCAATAGAACTGTAGTAGTGGACGCGTCTCTGAATACCGTCTCGTAATCAGGATATGCACGCGCTAGTGTCTACAACGCTCTCAGCTAAGTAATGACTCGCCAACCAATGGGAGCGCAGCGATAACGTAAGATGTATCGAGACCCTTGTTATGGTCTGCTCCAAAGACATCTGGTATCAAACAAATTATTGATAAAATTAATCAATATAAAAGTGATGTAACATTTTCACGACGTTCAAAGCTGTGCGGTGCAAGCCCCTCCCCCCATCGTATAGTGTCCCGTATCGTAGCGTCGTGGTCTAAGGCATTATGCCTAGGTCTCGCGTTACGGAATGCGCTCTGGTTCGAGTCATCATGGAGGAAGACATATTCTCATGACATTTGGCATTTCGACCAGTAGGGACTATCTATATGAGACCTGTGTCCACCAGGATCGTGATGAATTTGGGTAGCTACTCTAGATAGCGAAATTCGGTTTTGAAAACCAACTCTATCGGTTAAGGGATCATCTGCTGACCACACGTTACCCTGACAGGATGATTGTTCACCTCTGCTAAGACATGTAGACGTGAGACCAGCAGCTGGATCGTCGCCCTTTTCTCTTCATGGGCTGTAGCGCTACGGATTACGCACTGTGGCGTATGATAGATGAAGAAACCTTCAACGATTCGGAACTTAGTATCGACTCAATCATCAGGAAAGGCAAGAAAAGATTTTTATCTTTAGTCGATGGAATTAGTGATAATGAAATTATTGCATATCCGGTGATATGAGTTTAGAATTCGTCATGTCATTACCCAAGGCCTTAAACTCTAAACAGGTTGTCTTATTTTTAAATGACCAATCAGAACGCAGTTCGGGTATGTCGCGTTTAGGTTCCTCACAATTGCGATAGAGGTAGTAAGTAAATTCCATTAATTAAATACGAGACGAATTCGCATCAGATGCTTAAATAAAAACGTTTAAGTTATATATATATATATATACATATATATATATTTATTTATTTATTTATTTATTTATTTATTTATTTATTTATTTATTTATTTATTTATTTATTTATTTATTTATTTATTTATTTATTTATTTATTTATTTATTTATTTATTTATAAATTACAGCTGTCACAAACAACCAAATCTAGATAAATACAATTCAATTGTAATATTGCGAGAATACTTATTAGAAGGCTTTAAAAATTACAAAACTGAGTACAGACATTAAAATACTTTATCTACTTACATTCTACTGCATTATTTTCCTCTACCACATTCACTTTCATTTTATATTTACACAAACGATTGCACAACCGAGCAAGTTAGCTCAGACGGTAGAGCTTGAGATACGCATTCGGAAGGTCACGGGCTCAAACCCTGTGGCCGCCCAATCTGACTGGATTTTTGTATGGTTTCCTTTAGTCATAAAGGCAATTGCCAGATTGGAAATTTACATGCCATGATTCATCACCGCCTCAATTAGGCCCTACCAATATGTAATCAGTTACATGAATACAAACCATCTACAACACATAATAGAAACAGGAACACAACAAGAGTAAAAACGGCTTACTGGTATATCCACACATTCTAACATGTGACATGACCACAGATGTTAAAGTGTGTATAAATAAACTTAACAGAGAAAAAAGATGCATTGTGAGGCCAACATAAAAAAATTATCTTCGTACACAATCCACTCTATATTAACATTAATTTGGAGTAATTTATTAAAGGATGCATTCAAGACTAATTTAGAAACATGTTAAAAGAATTATCCTTGCACCATAAATGGATGTTCTCTGAACCAAATGATGCTATTTTAATTATTTGCATATAATAACAATTAAGAAATATGTTAAAGAAATTATCTTTGCGGCAAATGAGTGCTCTGTGGATCAAAATGATCGTATTTTAGTTATTTAAATACAATTTCAATTAAGTAACATATTAAACGGTTTATCCTTCTATCAAACACGTTTGTTCCCTGGACCAAATGTCCTATTGATTATGAAATTACTGTAATTTACATTTATTTCTAACAAGTGCAGCGAAGCGCGCGGGTATGGCTAGTAAATAATAAACATTTAACTGACACTTCATTCTTTTCCATCGCGAGTGGATTTTTCGAAATTGGATAAAGGCATGTATTTAAAATTTGGTTTTTCGTTGTGATGTTAATGCCATATATATGTATATATTGATAATGTGGCCTTGCATTAAATTCGATACTCTACAATGATAATACCGGAAAGTTCACGGTAAAAGTGGCGAATGACTCGCCAGTGCAATCTAGCGGCAGGGATTGTAGGCAGCGAGGATGACATGACCAATAGCGCGTTGAACTGTGATATGAGCTCTGTTCTTCAACAAATACAAGATGTCATAAGGATTATTCTCACTATAGTAGTATCCTACACAATGTCAGTTAATTATGGAAATGTTTGTTCTATGTTTTAAAAAAACTCTACCTAGCAAAATATGCTAGATCTTTCTTCAGATTTCCAAAAGATAGAGATTGGGAGTAGTCATGTAAACACCAATAGAATATCACTTTTCTGCTACAAGATGATGATGATGATGATGATGATGATGATGATGATATTTTACTATTACTACTGCTTCTACTACGGTTACTACAGTCATTTGCTTTTGTCTTTTAAGTGTGCCATGCTCCTATAGACAAATAAACGCAGACAGACGTTAGTTACTGACGTTTAATAGGGCGCGTCAGCTACTATCGCTATTTGCGTCCTTATCTAAACTCCTTTAAAAACAAAAACACAAACAATATCATAAGCAAAATGAGAGCACTAATTAAAAACAGTTCTAGACGAAACGTTTAAAATTAGAGGGATGGAATGTATTATGTAAAAAATCACAAAATATATTCATATCACTTTTGATTATCGGACTTCAATAACCATAATTCGAAACATTAGAAGTAAGTAAAAATAGAGTGTAATAAATTGGAAAATTATACCGAAGTTTCAAATCAGTCGTAGGACTGTTAATTATTAATACCCTGTTTTTCATAACAGACTGAAGATAATAGTTATTCCTTCACTGAATTTAATAGCTTCTTCTTCCGAAAATATGAGTAAAAATCAAAGCATAATGAAAGAATCGCGAAGGTACCAAATAAACATATTAGATCTTGCATCGAGGAAGCTGCGGGTTTTCTGATATTAGACAGAAACGACAGACCATATTCCTCCATCGTGTAATTAAATAGTGCATTAGCAATGACATATTCTCTGTGTTAACTGAAACAGTTACTAAACTGCATAAATCTACTTTACATTGTTCATAAAAAAAACACAATTTCTTTATTGTCTGGTCTCTCCGTATAAAAAATTGAAAGTCTTTACTTTTTTTTTATCCAAATATTGTGTATGGGATGCGTAACATAAAAATGTGAATTGTTGATTTTGTGAAGAACATGGACTCATGCTTTTTCATAACAAGTGACTCAGATAAGTTATTCGGACAAATAATTTGCCTAGACCTATATTTTAAAGGCATTATTAATATTTCACTAAATTAAGATCATTTTTTTACGATTCAAGAAATTCTAAAAGATAAAAACTGGCTCAAGGGGAAATAACAGCTCTAAACAAGCAAGTGTAAATGCCGATTTAATTTAAATTGTTCAAGATGATGAATTCATTAGTCACAAGTGTGCTTTAAAAAGAAGAAAATGGGGAAACGATATTCTAGTTATGATAATAGCTTTGCCGCAACATTCCATTAATGTTCACCTCAAGACGAAAGATTTCTAAGAAGAAAATTATGTTTACCAACAGTTAGATCTCTCAAAAATTGACTTCATGAATTTGGTATAGGCCCGGTATAAATTGCACCATTCTACAATTAATTATTAAAAATAAAATCCGATATTGTACAATTGAATGAAAAAGTTGTAACTATTATTGTTGAAGAAGGAAAACATAACTTATAATGCTAAAACAGACACTTTGAGGGATTCATTGAATTAGGTATAGATAAGCCTAATCAACAAACTTCAACTGAAGTAAAAATTTCAGAAGTACCATTTGCAAACCAATCACTGGTTTTCATTATTCGAGGAATGTGCAAAATTTTAAAGCAAATTACGTATAAGTTATTTTCTATCAAAAGATACAATGTCTGCAGGAAATTTTAAAATAACATCTACTTCATGTGAAAGATAAAATACAAGATATAGACTTTATCCCTAAAGCGGTAACTGTGCCAGTATCTTCACTGACAAATATTTCAATGTGCTAATAAATTGTTAGGCCTACATCAAAAATAAAATGGATAACCATTAGCCATGGAACGAAATACATGATGTATGAAAGTTTCTAAAGACATGCACAATTAAATCATAATTACATTTGAAAATATGAGAATTGTTTCGTTTCATTTCATTCCTATTCCAATAACTTTGTAACTTCTTGTTAATTTAAAATATTGTAAATCTTGTGACTCTAAATAATACTACTGATTTACATTTTTTATTGATATCAAATGAACACTTCTCAGTTTTTCCTCATGTAACCCAGCACGCCGCAAGGAGTGTATAAACAATCCAAGCCGCTAGATAGCAGCACAGTCACTTTTCGCCGCCCGTTGCAATGCTAAACAGGCAAGCTTTCCAGTATTATTGTTATAGAGTATTAAATTTGGTACTGTGTATCACCTAACGTAGCTAGGTGTGGATATTGATATATGAAAATCATTGAATATTTACATGATAAAAAATTTCATTCAAAATTACATCATATGATAACTCTGTTATTGTACTCGCCACAGCATTCTATCACACAGGCATTACAAACACACACACAGACTTACATATAAATATGAATGACGTAAAACTTTTATATTCGTCAAATTTTGTAAACTGATTACTTTACACTTAGCAATACAAGGAAAGAAAATTCACATAATTTAAATTAGGTTCACAAAATGTTCTGACCTATCTAATAGTCATTACTACATTCTGAAGAATAATGAAAACCACCGGTGTAAATCAGACGGTAGAACGTTTGTCTATTGATCAAAGGCTGCGCTCGGGCATGGGTTCGATTCCCGATTGGGCTGATTACATGGCTGGTTTTTTCTGAGGTTTTTCCCAACTCTAAGGCGAATATTACGAGTAGGTACTATCCGCGCAACTTATCTAGGCAGCTGGGTTTCCTAGTGCTCTCTCACTACCCCGTAGCTATCTACTAGCTACCTGACCATCGCTGCAGTAGTTGTACATTGTTTTTTTATAATTATAATAATAATAATAATAATAATAATAATAATAATAATGGCTTTATTTAACCTGGCAGAGTTAAGGCCATAAGGCCTTCTCTTACACTCAACCAGGATTAAAACTTGCTTACACAGTTGAACATAAAACTTGATCGGAATTAAGTAATTACATACTGATGCATAATGAGATCAAAAGAGGTAGTTACATAAAATTTACCTCATAAAATAAAAATAAACATAGTGAAATACATATTAATTTGTTAGAATCAAATACGAATCATATACAAACAGAAGCCGATAATTCAATAAAAAAAGAAAAATGTACACAGTAAAAATAAAAATAAACACATTCGTAAGTTATACATATTTGTATTAGATTACAATTAAGTAGGATTTACATAATTAAACCAGAAACCGACAATTGAATAAAATGTACACAAAAATAGATTAATAATAAAAAAACAACAACATAGTGGGATACATATTGGCATTAAGTGATAAATAAACACGATTTAGATAATAAAAATAAGAAACAAAAAAAAATAAAAATAAATACAGTGAAACACATTTGCAATACGTTAGGTCTGGCAACTCATCATAAGATATTTTTCTAATTTACATTTAAAGGAAATTAAAGTTCGGCAGCCCTTGACTTCAGGCGGCAGAGAATTCCAGTGACGAGAAATAGCAACAGTGAAAGACGAAGAATAAAGAGATGATGTGTGCAGTGGTATTTCTATTATAAGTTATCAATATTGAAAAAATCAAGCAGGTCAATTCATAGTAATGTTTATACGCATATACAGACCCCAGTAAACCCTAAAATTACAACAACAGTTCATAAGAACGTAGCTAATTATCTAACTAAACAATGACAGGAATGAAACTTCAACTTGCCACAAATAGAATGTAGGATGTAGGTACAATATGATCTAATGAACTTAAAACTATCTAATGTGATGATAATAATAATCAACTCTACTACAACAAAATACTGATTTCAATGCACCTACTTATAGGCCTATATGTATAGATCATAATAGTAGTTAAACAAACGTATAATTTAGAAATACAAATTGTGTGTGGAGAGTTCCACCTCAATTGCAAAAATGTCTCACTGATAACATAAATCTAAAGAAATTAGTGTCAAATGGTGTAAGCAATGTTCAATCAAGCTTGACAAAATAAGGAATGAAGATCAAGACCCACCTTTATGGCTGTTTCCACTTACAATAGTCAGCAGTACCGGCAACTTAGTGTAATTGAAACCACCTTCTTCATTGCTGACAATGTAATGAAATTCATGAGCATTACTTACTATACAGGGTGATTCATTATTTCGTGTAAATACTTTGTATGTGTAATGAAGAGGTGACTCTAAAACTAAAACGTTCTATACATCCTTCTCTCAAAACCTTTAATTCCAGAGTTAACGCCATTTTGCGTGGAACTTGCGCTCCCAAACAAAGAAAGGATAACACACCAAATGTAAACTAATCATCACTTTCGTACAATGCATTTGGACTTCAATACAAAAACAACCAAAGTCACTAAACCCATATCCTCGGCAGTCCACTTATGCACGTTTTGTGTACTAAAACCAAACACAGTAAAGATTGTAAAGGAATTTCTTCTAGACTTTACACATTTGCACAATTCTTAGTGTAATGCATGTTCAAAGTGCTGACCCCCAACTTGGAGACATACCTGAGCTCGCCGCCTTAGTAATCTCTGAACTGTACACAGCCCGTTCAACTCATTACGAACAATTCCACACACATTCAATTCGCTCTTGTAGTACTTCTACGTTAGGTACAGCAGAGGCATACACTAACGACTTCAGGCGTCCCCAAAGGTAAAGTCCAGAGGGTTCATGTCCAGTGATCTGACTGGCCAAGGAGTTGGCCGTGCGCGGCCTACCATTGACCTGGATACGCAGCATTGAGATACGCCCTTACGTTGCGACACTAATGCGCAGGAGCATCATCGTGCATAAACCATAAGTTCACTCGCGTTGCAAAAGGGATATCATGTAGCAGACCATTCAATTCGGGTTCAAAAAATGCGCGATAGATTTCCCCAGTCAAACACAGAGGTAGAACTCGAGGTTCGAGTAACTGATTCCCCACAGTACCACACCAAACGTGTGGGAGAACAGTAATGCCTATGCAGTTACTACGTATGTGCCATCTACTAGAACTCTTGAATTAAAGGTTTAGAGAAAAAGTTGTATAGAACGTTTCAGTCTTAGTTTCACCTCTACAATACACACAAAAAATATTTACACGTAATAATGAATCACCCTGTATTTATTTGTCTGTAGCCATACCGTGGTGGCATTAAAAATAGTATATAGCCAGTATGGAATCTTAGGCTGTACATGTATCGCTGGCATTCGGCTTCTTGATTTTTTTATGCTCGTGCAATAAAATTTCACTCTCAGATCCATAGGTTATTATGGTGTTAATTATAGGCCTAAAGTTAACGTATTTCGAATGGATAGATAAACATTTATGCATTTATAAATTCCTGTCATAGAATTACATATCCATATAAAAATAGTTTTAAATGAATAGCTTTCGTTTGTTGTTGTGCAAGGCCCGTTATAGATGAAGTCATTTGTTTTGATTTCATTATAACCTATTAGTCTGTGGGGACGATGACAGAAGTATTGTTATTTTAAAACTCACGTAGTACCTATCTCGTTAACTATCAGTGCTATCAAAATTTTGCATAGAATAAAACGTATCGGAAACTGTTTTTAAAGAAACTTTTGTCATGTAACATTTTTCGTAAAAATTAATAATAAGCAAAATATTTCGCTTTATTTAATTTCGGCCCCCTTATTAGCCCCCTTTTAAATAAAGTATTTTGAATGCCATACAGCCTAAAACCTAAGTTAGAACGAACTAAATTTATATTCCAATTTTCATAGAAATCGGTTCAGCCATTATCGCGTGAAAAGGTAACAATTCTCCAGACGACAGATAGATATACAGAGTGTTTCAAAAATACGGGGCATAATTTCAGGTATGTATTTCCCACATGTAGACAATCAAAATAGTTCATTACAACATGTGTTCGGAAATGCTTCATTTCCGAGTTATGGCCTTCACAACATTCAAATTCACCGGAACGTTTTTCTTTCCGCAGGTCGTTGCCGTCAAAGGAGACATTAAGAGGGCACTCTGACAGTTCATTCCGAGGCGAAGGTTACATTCAGTGTTGTGTAGGCGTTAGACTGTGCGACAGGTATTCAAATCAAGAGCTGGCAGAGATACACTTCATGTACGGTAAGGCGGACGGCAATGTTGCGCTGGCTCGTCGTTTGTACCAGGAGAGGTACCCACAGCGACAATGTCCAGATCGGAAGACATTTGTACGTCTCCATTACCGTCTGTGCGAGTATGGAAAATTTAACTCTCTTGGTTTGGGAAGGGGACGACCAAGATCTACAAGTCCAGAAGTACAGGAGAAGATTCTGGAGGCTGTGAACATGACTCCTTCTATCAGCACACGAAGGGTAGCGTTGCAAGTCAATGTTCCTCATACGACTGTCTGGAGACTGTTTTTTTTTATTATTGGGTTATTTTACGACGCTGTATCAACATCTAGGTTTTTTAGCGTCTGAATGAGATGAAGGTGATAATGCCGGTGAAATGAGTCCGGGGTCCAGCACCGAAAGTTACCCAGCATTTGCTCGTATTGGGTTGAGGGAAAACCCCGGAAAAAACCTCAACCGGGTAACTTGCCCCGACCGGGATTCGAACCCGGGCCACCTTGGAGACTGTTGAAAGAGTATCAATTGTATCCTTATCATTTGCAACGTGTATAGGCCCTGTCACCAGCTGATTACCCTGTACGAGTTAGGTTCTGTCAGTGGTTCTTGCAGCAGTGTGGTGTAAATCCGAACTTTCCTGCCTTAGTATTATTTACAGATGAAGCACAGTTCACACGAGATGGCATAACAAATTTCCACAATCAGCATGTATGGGCGTATGAAAACCCACGTGCAACTGTTCCATCTCATCACCAGGTGCGGTTCTCCCTCAACATGTGGGCCGGTATCATTGGTGATCGATTACTTGGACCCCATGTACTTGTAAACAGACTTACGGAACAGGCGTACACAAACTTCCTGGAAAACACCATACCTCATGTTTTAGAAGACACTCCACTGATCAATCGTCAACACATTCACTTCTTGCATGATGGCTCTCCTGCACACTTGAGTCGTACGGCTCGCCGGTACTTGGATCGAAGGTTTCCTGATCGATGGATAGGTAGAGGTGGCCCAATTGCTTGGCCTCCACGCTCACCTGATCTGAACCCTCTCGATTTCTACTTGTGGGGCCATTTAAAATCATTGGTTTATTCGTCTCCGGTGCCTGATTTGGAATCCCTTCGGAATCGAATTGTGGCATGTTCTGAGGACATACGCAATACTACTGGAGTTTGGGATCGTGTTTGCAGGTCAATGAGACATCGATGTGAGGTCTGTATTCAAGCAGGAGGTGGACATTTTGAACATCTTCTGTAATGACGACTTGCGGAAAGAAAAACGTTCCGGTGAATTTCAATGTTGTGAAGGCCATAACTCGGAAATGAAGCATTTCCGGACACATGTTATAATGAACTATTTTGATTGTCTACATGTGGGAAATACATACCTGAAATTATGCCCCGTATTTTTTAAACACCCTGTATAAACAAACAAACATTTCAAAAACTAGATTTTTGGTCTCAGGATAGTTAATTATACATGTTAACACCAATTATTGGTCACAGATTTATTAATAGTAAGATTTTGAAGCAGGGACCGATGGCGGGCTTATGTTAGGGCGGCAATAAACCTCCGGGTTCCTTAAAAGCCATAAGTAAGTAAGTAAGTATGTAAGTAAATAAGTAAGTAAGATTTTGAAGCAAGTGTCTATATGTCCTGTTGATAAATAGATTTGGTTCAAATATATTTATTGCGTCTGTTACGCATAACTTCATTTCACGGATATCAATAGTGTAGAACTTCAAGTAAGATATGCGTATATTCTCACTTTGGATGATTTAACATTATTAAATTCTATTCTCACTATGCATGATTTTGAATTCTTAAATCCTAACATTTATATTTTAAATTTTTATTTTTCATAACTGTATCACTTTTGACTAAACTTCGCGAGCTTCCATTGAAAATAGCATGTGCCACAATATTTAAGAATTTGATAAACGTGCCAGTACTCAAGGATAATTTTCAGCGAGTACAGTGAGCTCGTCGTTTAAATTTTTCAGGTATTTGTAAAATCTGGTAAATGTAACCTATACCACTGCTGAGAGATAATATTTTACTGAGCGATCTAAATGTTTCGGTACTAGGCCTACAATATCCATCAATGAAACTTTTTTTTAGTTCGGAAATTTATAGTAACACTTCATAATTTGCCAAACATAAGTAAACACTTAGGATCTATTTCACAAAGGATTTCAAAATTTTCTATCACAATATTTATATTGAGAACATCTTACAGGATTTACATGCGATTTTTAAAACAGCTTTGAAGATTGTGATTTATATGCTAAAACTCGTATTTAGCTTTGCCTCACATTAATCAGGTCTAGTTATAACGAACACGGGAGAGCTGTAGTTGAGTAAATATCGAAGAAACATGTCGCGATGGTTTTAGTCTTGTGTCCCCAATCCACAGCCATATATTATGTGCTGCAGTGCTTAGCAAAGCCCTATGTGAATTTCTCCAGGCGCGAGTATAATGTGGCGATAGGAGCACCGTCTTTTCTATGTGAACTTTAAGTATTGTGAGAAGGAATAACTTCAAAATAAGTCAGCTTTATATATAGGGGAGAGTTGCCTTATTTGTACCATTTTACACACTTTATTTTTTCTAATTTTAACTGACAAATGTTGAATCATTTCAATAGCGACATCTTTATTCCTGGTATGTTGGGAGGATTTTCCTAAAAAGAAAAGTTTACTTCAAGTTAACATAAAGTCAAGACATTCAGTTTTCTAAATGTCTGCAATGAGTACAAATTAGGCAACCGGTTTCCTAAATTGTACCATTGGGTTCCTAAATTGTACTACATTCATCAGGGCATCAAAGTTCTTGCTGTGGATGGTGTGTCCATCAAGCAACAGCACTACTGGCCTTTCTTTGGTAGGATGGACGGAGGAAATGAATTGTTGCATCCATATGACGAACAATTCAGAGTTGATGTAGCCAGTTTCTGAAAGTGTAATAATAATGACCGGTGGAGCACCAACAGACAGATCATAATAATGGGAGGAACATATTGATCAGATGCACTGGCACATCGTTCTATTCACTCCATTTTCTCCGCTCGATATCACACCTATTCTTTCTTGCCTTTACTCGCTACGATTTTCTGTGTCTTCTTCTGTAATGTGAAGAAGCCACTTTGGTCCACATTGAAAATTCTCGTGGATTCTAATTTGTATCCTTCACTAATGTTTTCCAGCAGATCGAAGAATTCATAGACCCGTTCCTTGTTGAACCCTTTCGCTCGAGCTATGGATGTTGCCTCTGTCTACCTACACAATTTGGGATGCCTCTTCAGATAGGCTGTGCGTAATACCATTTCTTCAATGCTTGGTCCTTTTCACGATCGAAATTAAGTGGCAGTCCATTTCTCTGAGCTATATCAAAAGCAAGTTTCCTAACATCTGTTGGTGTTAATTCAAATATCATTTATTCAAACTTTAGAATGTGATTTTCACGTTCATTTTCAATTTCTGCCGAAAATACTGTGGTTCTTCCAAACGATTTCACATCTCCATTAGCAATTACGTTTTTGTTTTTCGCATGTTTTAGTATTGTAGGCTTAGGCACATTGTACATTCGGGCACATTAATTTATTCCATGATCGCCATTCATATATACAGCAACAGCAAGATTTTTGCCACTCTGGAATTAATGTAAAATGCAATTATAATTTGTTACAAAGGAAGAAACTTAAAAACGCCAGAACATGAAATGTGGAAATTATTCGATTAAATTCTAAATGCATAATTTATTGTGTTTATGCTATTTTTGTTACAGTAATTTTTATTATTTGTAATGAACGTCTGACATGACTATTTTAAATTCAGAATTGAATGTGTTTTATTTCCTAAAAATAAAAATTGTAGTATTATATTCATATTGAAATGATTAGAAGTTAATAAATTATAATTGCTGATTTAAATTAGGTATGTTTTTCTTCATATGTCACTATAATTTCAAACACATATAATGAAAGTTCCCTATATTGTACCAGTACATTATAGGAAACTGAAGCCGGTACAAAATACGCAACCTCACCATGTTTTCTTTGTTAAATTCTTGCTGCTTAACAGTTTCTAACAGAAGTCTGTAACTCAATGACAATTACAATATATAAATGTAGTTTTAAATAATATAAAGCATTGTGGACTTCCACTTACCTTTCGGAAATAATTGTTGTAGCCAGGTAGCGCAAAAAATATATTGAAACTTCCTAAAATAAGTTTTTTCACTTCACGTCTGCACAACACAACCCACAGGCTTCGTCTCTCATAAAATGGCGTATTTGTAGATGTAGTTCACAATGTTTGACGTAGATGACAACACTTATCAAGGAACTAATTTTGAAGACGTTGGTACAATTTAGGCAACGGTACAAATTACGCAACTCTCCCCTATACTAAGCTTCTAACTTCTCTATCATTTTCTTTGCCAGATTTCAGTAAACGATATTTCTCTTGCAACCGATTATTTCTAAACACCGTTCTTCTTTCTCACGCAAGAGCCACATGAGTATATTTGTTTAAAAATACTTACTGAACCAGGAGCGTGCCACACAACAATACCGGCAAGACAACTGAACAGATGACGCTTAAAACGTGATCAATGATCTGTTTAAAACTTTATATCCCTGTCAAGAAACGAACCGTGTTCCGTAGTATTAGTGACCGAAAACACTCCTACACATGCCTCACATTCTTACTGATAAGCAAAAACGGTAAGTAATTGTAACATTATCTCTTCAATGATATTTAACTATTGTATGACTGAATTCTGTGCCTTGAAATAAGTTGAAGGCACCAGAAACGATTCTAAAATTAATGTTTCAGGATATAAACTTTTAGGAAATACATAAAATGAAGTTGAATAATTTCAAGGGAAAAATTGTTCCGGGACCGGGTGCTTCACCTGAAAGACTATATTTGCATAATATATACGTTACTGTGTACGTTAACAGAAAACCACAATTCCAAGTCACACAGAGATTGTGTGCACTCGTTGTGGGTCTCTGTCGTTTCGTCAGCCCACGCGAGTTATGTGGATATAAAGGGAAAAGTTGAGACGGTGTCGGGTGGAGTTCCCGGGTAGCTCAATGGTAGAGCGCTGGTACGTTCAACCAGAGGTCCCGGGATCGATACCCGGCTCCGGAACAATTTTTCCCTTGAAATTATTCAAATCTGCTTTACAGGGAGCTTCATCTGAAAGACTAGATTTGCATAATATATACGTTACTCTGTACGTTAACAGAAAACCACAATTCCAAGTCACACAGAGATTGTGTGCACTCGTTGTGGGTCTCTGGCGTTTCGTCTGCCCACGCGAGTTGTGTGGATATAAAGGGAAAAGTTGAGACGGTGTCGGGTGGAGTTCCCGGGTAGCTCAGTGGTAGAGCGCTGGTACGTTCAACCAGAAGTCCCGAGATCGATACCCGGCCACGGAACAATTTTTCCCTTGAAATTATTCAAATCTGCTTTACAGGGAGCTTCACCTGAAAGACTAGATTTGCATAAAATGAAGTTATTCATAAAAAAAAATTGAGTTTTTTTAAGATAAAATAAGACAATTAAAATATACTTGTCACCTTCTCATTAGGCCTACATATTGCGAAATAACGTAATTTCTCATATTATCACTCACATTCCTGCCTACATTACATCACATTCTTACATTATTCCTGACATTCTATCTCCGTTAACTCGCTCGATAGGTAGTCTAAGAGAACTGACACACATCCAAAAGCACTCACAGACTCGCAAATTCACATGGAATAGTTAGTCATAATAATAATAATAATAATAATAATAATAATAATAATAATAATAATAATAATAATAATAATAATAATAATAATAGAAGACGAAGAAGAAGGCAGTAGGAAAAGAAGGTAGGTAAGGGCAGTGGCTAACTTTGTTCGCCTAGAAGTTGATTTTACCCTTGGAATATTGGCAACCAAAGGTAAAAATAATTGTGTACCAGTACTCGTATAGAATGAATAATTTTCCTAAACATAGAGAGCTGAAGATTTCTGGGTTGCCCATGCCATCATAATATAAAAATAGTAAATAAAGAGAGACATCGCTTGGATAGATTTTGAATTATGCAAATCTGGCTTTCAGGTAGTAGCTCCCTGTAAAGCAGTTTGAATAATTTCAAGGAAAAATTGTTCCGGAGCCGGGTATCGATCCCTAGACCCTTCGCCTAGCGCGCGAACGCTCTACCGACTGAGCTACCCCAGGAACCATACACGACAGCGTCACAATTTTTCCTTTTGTACCTACTACCTGAAAGCCAGATTTGCATAATACATTCGTTACTGGAGATACGTTAACAGAAAACCACAATTAAAGTCACACAGTATTTGTGTGCACTCATAGTTGAGTTCTGGCGTCTTGCTAGCTCATTTGAGTTGTGTGGATACAAAAGGAAAAATTGTGACGGTGTCGGGTATGGTTCCTGGGTTACCTCAGTCGGTAGAGCGTTGGCGCGCTAAGCGAAGGTTCCCGGGGTCGATACCCGGCTACGGAACAATTTTTCCTTGAAATTATTCAGATTTTGAATTTATAGCTGTTTTTACAAGAAATTCCTATTAATTTTTATTACTTACAAATTATTTTTCATCCATAGAAGTTGATAAAACGATGTAAAATAACCAAAAAAAAAATATATATATATATTTCATTTTTTCATTACCGACTTATTTATCTCGTAAATATTGAATATGAAGAATTATTCATGAAATTATTTATGATAAATTGCTACATGCGCTGACATCTTGTCAGAAACTACTTTTCGTTATCAGTAATGCTGAAAACGTGTATTTCTGTAAAAATCTTCAAATGTATATTATTCTGCAGTCTCACAACACTTTCTCCTATTAGCCTATCTCCTATAACGAAAACAACTAAAAATGGAAATAAATACATATTATACCTACCAATATTGTAGAACTAAGAAGAATAAACCAAGGATGAAATTACTTGAGTTGTAATTGTCAGAACTTCAGTGTCAGAACCTAAAATATTGACGGTTGCGGATGATAATAATGATGATGATGATGATGATGATGATGATGATGATGATGATGATGATTATGATGGTGATGGATTTCATGAAAGTGTAACAACAGTGCTAAAAGGCTTAAGTTACTAATAATGATTACAAGGAATTTTACTCCTGGACAGTTCTCGGAATTGCTACTTAGATTGTATGCAGTTCAGGTTCTTTAGACGTAGGAAGGAATTCTGGGACGCTATTATCATGTACAGCTCACTCAGGGCTGATAAGAAAATTAACCACCGAGAAATTACTCTAAGCACGGGCAGGACGGAGAGGACTATAACTTATCTCATTTCAACTTTTCTTACCTATCTGTCTTAGCAGATCTGTACTCGCTGCGTTTCAAGTTCTCTTGAAACTTCCTTTCCCACAAAACACCTTACATATTCTCACGCCTGTCTTCCTCTTGTACTTGAGGCATATATACGAAGGAGCTGCAATAACTGGGGTAGTTTGGCGGTGTTGGAAGTGATGGAGGGGGTGGGGAACAGTTAGTTTGGATGAGACGTGCCTTGGACAAGGAATTGGGGTTGGGAGAGTTGCTTTGGTTCAAGCCACTCGACCGTGAAGCCTGCAATTTGGGTTTTGGGAGCTGTGTTCAGAAACCCCCACCATTTTCTTCAACTTCCTTTGCCCTGACACCACAACGTCCCTCGGCCTAGTTTCTTTCTCTATTGGACTGGTAATCACCGAAGTTAGGAGCCGCCCTCTAATGTCTGTTCTTGAGAAAGATCTCCAGAGGTTTGGGAATGAGAGTAGGAGAGATGAGGAAGCGAGAAAGAGAAGGAGGGGTGACTGAAGGAAATGATCCTTTCGTGACCTTTGACCTAAGCGTGGAATGAGGATTTAGAGTGGTTCTAAGGGGACTTGTATAATGGGATATATGGCGCAATACCGCCACAGTCGATTTGAACGCACCACGTCACACGCTAAATCTCAAGCTGACGTAGTTATCGGCAACTACTTTGAGATACAAATTTTCACCCACTTTCAGACGAGTAGCAAAGGAGCTATGCCATGCTTGTTATATTGTTACGTAACCGGTAGTCACATAATATGTATGTACACACACACGTGTTCACATTGGCTTTCATACATACATACATACATACATACATACATACATACATACATACATACATACATACATACATACATACATACATACATACATACATACATACATACATGCTGTATACTCTATTTTTTTTCATGGAGTGCAGTTTCATAGAAAGGACTTTGCCGACAGACCTTCTACTGCCCCCTACTAATTGGTTGTTATAAATAAATGTCTTCCTTACTATGACGGAAATCTTGTCTTCTCTTGTTAGTAACCAATCACAACCCTCGTTCAGAAGAATTGACAGGTGCCCGTCAAATCCACGTGGAGGCAGAGTTGCCGCATCTTTTCCGAATTCCAAGAATCCCGTCAGTTTTACTGCATAATTTCGAAGGTCATCAGGATTGTGGCAACTGTGCAATGTTGGGACGAGGGGACAAGATGGAATTGTCAGAGTTGTTTGTGTAGGAAGTCATAAATCTGTAAGTGAGTGTTCAAAGGAGCCACCGAACTGCACTCCTTGAAATAAAATAAGGTATACATACATACATTTTAATGTGTTTTAGAATAATGTTGCTAATTTCTACTTGGGATATTTGGACTGGATAACGTAGATCTTTTGTAAAAGATGGTATTGGAGAAGAGTATGCGTATGTATGTCCAATGCCTATCCCCTTACGTGATTCGGGTTCCACATATTGCGGATAGGCGGCAGGATTGTGACTCATTTTCAAATTACACATCACTTCGGCCGGCACACTGTGCATGATGTGTATCTGTGGAGAGTTATGTCCTGTACTAGGGTGAGTGTATGTGTAACTGTTCGTGTAAGTGTAGTGTAGAGCAGTGGTATTCATTTTTTTTTTGCTAGCGTACCCCCAAAATACATTCGTTTTACCTTCGTACTCTCAAATTGCATTGCATTGTAAAAGAAATAATATAATACTATGATTGATGTTATATGCAAAATATATTATTATTATTATTATTATTATTATTATTATTATTATTATTATTATTATTATTATTACACTGGGGACAGAATATCTAGAAGCTTGAAGGCCGTTACTTTTAAGCGGTCCAACCACCCCCTCCTCCCGTACTAGCAGGTACGGTACCATTCATCTGCAAAACATTTTCTAAACGGAAGTTATGTATTGTGAGAGCGCACCTGGATCAGTGAAAGTAAGTGGTCAACGTTTTCAGTTTGTAGTGCAACGAACAATTCTGCTGTGTGTGGGCTCTTCTGTAGTGACGTCATTGAAGCCTCTAGTTGTTCTGTACCCAGTGTATTATTATATACAGTTGTCATTATGAAATAACAATAGTAATTAATTACGTAAAAAATTAATGAATCAAGGAGTTAATATTGTGAGAGAAAATATGTATACTGGAATAATCAACAACTATAGTAAAATATTTATGCCAGCATTTTTACATACGTAGACAGTGGGATACGTACCCTTTAAGATAAACCCGTTTAGCCCTGGAGAATGAGTGATGATGATGATGATGATGATGATGATGATGATGATGATGATGATGATGATGATGATGATGGTTAGAGCTGGGATTTTTATAACCTAAAAATCTCCAAAATATGCACTTATGACCTAAAACTTCTAGAAATATACACTATAACATAAAAAATATTACCTAACAATATTATAATTAGGTAATAATTTCAGTTGTAAAATAAACTAGTAAATCAGTTTGACAATTAACTATTTATTTAAGAATAAAATGCACATGAGAAGGAAACTAAAGTTTGGAATTTGATACTGTAGTATGCTTTTTATTTTATTAAAATTATCAATAGATGGCGTATGCTATGATTTTTTTGCATCCTTCTTTTAGTTCAGTTGCAATGTACAATGAATACCTTGGCACATTTTTAAATATAAAAGATTTCCTATTGTCAGCCAACAAAGCCTTGTACTGTACTTCGAATAACGTATTTCTACTTCAGCTGACACAAGAGGAGCATATTTAAAATAGCAATATCATTAGAATCCAATTCTTTGTCATTAAGTGAAAAATATCCACTCGACAAAATCATTGAAATGGAACGCAATGCATGATACACTTTATTTTTTTCTAACATCTTTTCAATTTTCTTTGACACTTCTTGCCCCATTTACCACAAACAACATCAAAGTTATTCACAGTTTTCTTCACTAGTTCTGTCTGCTTCACTGGTGGCAATTCTGATTGCTCCAAAGCAGTTATAACAGCAGGAATAAACATAACATTGGACTTGATATATGAAAATTGGCCTGAAATGTCGGAAATAGATATTAATTCTTGGGCAAATCTAATTGAAGCAGCATCCCTGCTGTCAAACGAATCAATGATGATTCTCATAACCTTGAAGTTCTGACAGTAATAGTTCCAGGCATCAATCCAGGACCCTCATTTGCCCATTGACGGCAAAGAAATGTCTGGAGCTACCAACTAAAATGATGCAACACGTGAAGGGGTTCTCAAGAAGACCTTTTTGACACATCCAATTAATTTATCAATCTCACTGAATTGACTACGAATCTCTTCTGCAACTCTGTGTAAGGCGTGAGCCAAACAAGTCACACGCACTATTTTACAATATAATGCTTTGATTGAATCTGCAACGTTCACCATATAACGTGCAGCATCCGTTACAAAGAGCAGTACATTGTCATGCTGAACACCTTCTGGTCATATGACACCCATAGACCTGTCGAACAGTTTATTAATGGTGGAAAAATTGGCTTTTTCTAAATGTTTACAGTTTATTAGAAAATATCCACCTGAACCATTTTCTTCCAAAGTTCCCACAATAACATTTATAATGTATCTTCCCATAGAGTCTGTGGCTTCATCAATTGAAACCCATATTTTTTTGTTATTTGCAACCCGTTGTCTGATCTGTTGCATAGCTTTTTAGTAGCTTCGGCTGACGTAGTCCTTTCTTATCGTGGAAGGAACGGGAAGAGATTTGCCTTGTGTGTTTTTCTAAGAATTCACGAAGTTTTGGATGATCCAGTTTACTTAGGGGAATATCGACACAAAGGATGATAGTACAAAGTTCTTCACAGAATGGTGAATAAGATTGGTGGGATTCGCCTAGGAGCAGTTGCTGTAGTGTTTTTCTGTTGTACACTACGTTTGTGTTTTTCTGTTCTCACATGCTGCTCAACGTTAAATGTTTTCTCCGCGGTTACTCTTACGTCGTACAGTTTACAATACAGTATATTATATTCCCATCACTCGAAAACACTTTCTCACCATATCGAGACACTAACTGTTTTAATTTTATTGAATACTTTGCTTCGCTCTTGGCATTTTCCTGAACTATACTACACACACTTCCGACTTCAACAAGATTCAATAACTCAATGAGACCCTTGTCTCCAGTCCGGTACCCAGATTATAAAGACAGAATCGTGTAGCTACTTCCTTGTCGCGAAATAATAGGGCTATACAAGTGTTTGGTCACTGGTACGTAAGGGTTTAGTCCATATTGTGAATTTAAACGAAATAGGGGAAAAATATACATTTTACCACTTTCCAGGAAACAAAATGCGATATGTAATTCTGATAAATTTAACATTTCAAATGAACATGGAAGAAAGAAATTGTATGAGAAAAGATCTTTACTTCTTGAAAGAGTGAAAATATGCCGAATAAGACCATTAAATTAGTAAAATATGCTCTATCACATAGAAATGGTCAAATATGGATAAATCTGACTTGACAAAGTTCTATGGCAGTTGAGAGCATGGATGACCTGAAGATAGAGGAATATCTGGAATCCGCTTCGTGCAAGATCATGGACCCAAGAAGCCGATACCCCACAAGCTTAAGAAACCGAACCAGCGCAAAAAGCCGCGAGACAACGAGCACTTGGCTGACGTCCTGGAAACGTACGATGACAAGTGAAGATCGGAGAAGTGAGAGTGGGATTGATTATTTATTATGACGTTGGTAGAGGAGGCTGTTGACTGAATACGAAGACCGGTAGACAATGCGGAAGTACACAGTATGTGCATTGTGTGCGACTAAAATGATGACGAAAGGGTGTATGTTGTATCATGTATAATTGATGGAACTCATATATATTTCATATAATGACCTTGCTCAATGCTATAATGTTTTATATGTAAAATTCTATTTATGTAGTGTACTTACATATTATAAACGAAATGACATTATTAAAAATAACTAGAATCATCAAAGTAAATGTTAAAAGACATAATTTTTTTAACATTTCAAGAGCAAACTACGAGCTTTCACTTACTTATAAAGGCCAATTAATTTTATATTATACATTCATAATTGGAAGTCATGTGCAAATTTATTTTCCAATACGTTGTATGTTGTGAAAACTCGTTTACAAGCTGTGTTTGTACATTGTGGAAAACTTGGCAGTTCATATGAAATATGTTACGTACCGTATCTACAATGAGTGATTTATTGTTTACGTTGGTTTGATTAGTGATATGTTTGTGTGTATAGGTTTAAGTGATTTAAAATATTCATTTACTGAATGTAAGATTTCTAATGTATATAGTTTCTCCTTTATTTTATTATTTCAGTCTTGTATAATATGGTGGTGCAGATTGTAGATTGCTGTCGAAATCAGTTTTTTCATAACAAACATTTATATACAGTATATTTAAGGAACATCAAAAAATATATGCTACATCATAAATGCATGTCCCTAATGATGATGAAGATGAAGAAGGGGAGTGTCGTCACGTAGTGTACTCCTGTCGAATAGCAAGGAAGCTGCCAGGCTTAATGTCTCCATCCGACGGACGAGTCACTATCAATAGTGACATGCCTTCTGTTCATATGCACTGCGGAGAGATTTGGGATTTAACTCAGTCATACTGGTGCACAATCTAGTGATTCGAAGTTGTACACCGCCACCTCTCCTAGTCCCGAGATAGAAATTTTGCACGAAAATCTCTGACCTCGCCGAGAATCGAACCCGGGTCGGCTAGTCTGGAAGCAGATGCGCTGCCACAGAGCCAACTCGTCAGTTTGGGGAAGAATTTATAAATGAGTAGGTAAGTTTCAAAACTCTCCTTATCCACTATGTCATTTTTGGGAAAATGCAAAAAACTCCTAGCATGCATGTTAATTAATAATTTTCAATGAAACTTTTCTCTGGTGTTGATTGCTGTTTGTTATTATTAAAAAACCTCATTTGGCAAATATCTGTCATATAGTTCCTTTGAAATTTAATAAAATATTTTAGAGAAGGAGAGTTTTGAAACAAAATAATTGCTTAAGACACATAAGATTGAATTTTGACTACATTGTGTCTATTAAAGGACAAAGTATTACTATTACAAAATGTGATAGAGAGAGTATTGAATGTTCATCTTGCACCACAACTCTAGAAATATTCTACAACTCTTAAACTACAAGATCTGGCACTTCATCAATATTTTCTTGATCCACGTTTTCATCTTCTTCTGGAACTTCATCACTGTCGTCTTGACCATCAATTACTTCTTTTGTAGTAGACGAGTTCTTCACGTTCTCTCCAGTTGCCTCCGAAATGTTTTTCTAGAAGGTGAGACACATCATTTAACTTGGCACGGTTAACAGGAACGTGGTTTTCAAGCTGCACAGGAGTCATACTGCTTAATGATTTGCCCTTCTTTAATATTGATCCTGGAACTCCAGTGTCACAATTGTAGTGCACTTCACCTCGCACAATAATGCTTTCCTTGGTTTCCTTAGTTAAGATAATCCTTTTACACAAAGACAACTTAAAGTGCCACTGTCCAGTAGTTTTGACCACTTCATGGACAGCGGACTTCCAGTCATAGACAGGCACTCCTGAACCAAGACTTTTCACTGTCCCAAATTCCTTAAAAATGGTCATGTACTTGTCAGGTGTCTCAATTGTACTTTTTCGATCCTCCCAAAAACCCTGTCGGGTGGTAGGAAAGAATGTCCCAATACACGAAAAATGAATTCGACCTTCTTTACTGTATTTGGCGTTTCTTCTTTAAACCACTTCATCACTACCCCTATCACGGTCGAGTTTTTATTCTGTCCAGGACAGCCATCTGAACAGAGTCAAACGCAATCACAGTCATTTTCAAATTTTACATTCCTCAGTGTATCAAGTAGAGCAGAAGCGATTTCATTAGAGCCCTTAATTTTTTCGTTTTCCAGCCAGGCATAGATGGTAACTGTTTCCTTGTTTTGTGAAGATTTTGAGTGCCCATGACAGACCGTAAAATTATAATAATATTGTTGCCTACTGTAATATGCAGTTTGGTCGGGCACTAGTGGGAGGACCAAGTTTTTTTGGCAATCATGAGAGAATAAAATAACTCTGTCCGATTTGTTTTCCTTGAGTTGGTTGTAAAAGGCTTTGGCTTTTAAATTATGAACTCTCAACTGGATAATGAGATCTGATTTTGACTTTGAACCCTTAACGGCTAGCTGAATTTGATTGTTTAGTTGGAGGCATGTAGAACACGCGTCAGTAGCCGGTGTCTTGAAACTGATATTGAAGTTGTAGAGAAATATTTTTCTAAAGAATTGGTACTTCACTTTGTAGGCTACGTCCTCATTGTGAATTTCGTTGTACCTGCGCCAAAGCATTTTTACATTAAGACCACAGGGCAGGTACTGTCGCTGAGTTTTGTCCCTTGTGTAATGGGTTTCAACAGGCTTCAGACTCTTTATGTACCGGTACTGAATAACTGATTGCCTTTTAGTCTCAAATCTAGCACTACGCCTGTCTCCTCCTCTGCATTCCTTAGGGGAAACTCCAGTTGCAAGGTGTTTTCGGCACAAATTTTGGACACGATAGCGTGATATTCCTAAGATAGAAAGAAATGCTTTGGCACATACCTGCTCACATCCATCCAAGGTTTTCACAAAATAAATATTAGCACATGCCTTGCGAGAGCTGCCCGAGATCTTAGCTCGTGATGTTCTCTGTGGTTTGCTTTGAGAAGTATATTTCAAAATGAACATGTCCTGAGCCACTTTCCCTGAGTTTCTATAAAAGGCTTGATGAAAGCGCCTGATATTTTGTCGTTTAATTTTGGAACATTTGAATGTTTTTTAATCATGTCCACAGTCGGGCATCCTGGGTAGAGACTTCGATTTGTACCTGCTGTAAAAGGAGACGAAACTAATTAGACCACTCTGATAGTCTAAGTATGAATATTACCTGTAAAAGACACAAAGCAGATGGGTATCTATCTAATAAAACCTTATTTAAAATAAGTATAATACTATTACAGTTTAGTACTATGAATCACCAATAATAGTTTAATGAACACAAATGAGGAAACTTACCTAGCCTTCTTCTTTTCACAAGCTCATTCTTCCTTATTACGCTTTCTCCTCCTACTTCTTCCATTATCTTCAACTACAATAACACCTTCGCTATCCATTCTCAGGTAGGTCTTACTAAAATGCCCAAAAAATCGCCTTAAAACATTCCAGACAAGTATTCACCACCATACGCTACAAGTAATTGACAACAACTGGCACATAAAACGGCGGCAATCTCGAACAGTGTGTTCGGTAAGGAAATAAAAAAAATAAATTTCCCTCTTAAAGCTCGTCTGAAGAGGTATCGAATAAACGAAAGAAAAATAATTTACTTTAATATTATAAGGAACTGTGTGTTCAAGATAAAGATAGTTCTGAAAAAAAAAGTTTATTTACATTTACGCTAACACAGGAAAAGGACAGTTCTGAAACATCACTCTACAGATGGATAAGGAAAGTTTTGTTACAGAAACCATTTTGGATAAAGACAGTTTTGAAAAAAACCTCATATTTTAACACTGAGTTTAACCAAGTAAACGACAGTTTTGGAACATTACGTGGCCATCTCTAGATGAAAGAATGCCAACTGAATCGGAATCCACGCTTAACTCATTTTTTCTTAATTTTGGAAAAGGAGAGTTTTGAAACTCATCTACTCAAATATACTCTTGCTTCGCCTGCAACCATTAAGTAAGTACCGCGTAGTACACCATCCCTAGCAAATAATTCTGACAAAAGAAAGTGAAAGGGGATTCATAGGATTATTTTTCCTTGATTTTTATTGAATATATACCACATATCTGTAGCAATATTTACAGAGGAATTACTGTGCTTCGACCGAATTGGTTTGTTGGATATCCGTCGGTTTGGATTTATAACATAAATAAGAAATATAATTCATGCAAGAAATTATGTCTTTTCCTGTAGCAAACACCATATCAATGAAAGGGTCAGATCCGTTTCTAAGCAAATGACGTTAGAATAGTGTGACGTAGCTCAATATCATTGCTAAGAATGTGACGTCAGGATTAAATTTTCAATAGGTCTAATGTTTCATCCAATTAACTTTCGAATATAAAAGTTTCACTTTAAAAGAAACTTAACTTTGGTATTCTTCCATTAAATGAAACTCACTTTTCTTTTTTTCGAAAAGTTTATTTTAGGAGTAGCCATTACAGAAAACGTTTTAAAAATAATGGCGGGTACTTGACCGTTCGTCATTCATCCATTGTGTAGGCCAATTTACCAACAGAGACGTTGCCTAAGGTGTGCCACAGGAGTCTGGTCTACGCACACCCGCGATGAGATGAGATGATGGAGATTTGTTTGGATATCACAAGGAAAACGGAAGTTCCGAAGAAAATCCTTGTGTTACCTGGCTTGTTCAACACAAGTCATAAATCGGTATACACGGGGTATCGAACCCGGGTCTGAAGGATTATGAGTCCAGCGCTCTAGCTACAGAAAACTCGGTTAGTATATTTTTGTAATTACTGAAATTATATTGTAATATTGTACAGCTGGAAATTAGAATAATAAAATCCTTATTAACACGTTGTCATGAAAAAAAAAATGACTTGTAATTTGTGACGTGATGTCATGAATTCATGGTCATCACAGCCTACTAAATTGTAAAGTTAGAATTACATACTACAGCATCTTTATTTTTCTACCTGCAGCCTTCTGACTTCTCGCCCAATTTACAATCCATGAGAAATACATGTAGTCTAACTCAAATCTTGAAAATAGTTTATTACTAGACTGTACCGAAGTTATAATTCTTAACTTTACCATCGCGGACCACTGCTTGATCATCGCAGCAAGGCTTTCACCTTTTAAATGAAGGAAACACAATACTTACAACCCATATTGATATGAAGAGGAGGGCAAATGAATGGTAACGGCAGTCAAAGCGTATTATGCACACAGAGTAACCTCGAACAATGGTGACTTGTTGAACAAGAAGACCCTTACATTCGAGTCTTTGCCCAGGTATAATTTCACCGTTACCAATTGTTCCGTGTCAAAACATTTAGCACACAATCTCGAGGGAAGTGACAGGAAGCAGGAATAGAAATAACTGTTCAATGTGGTAACTGGCTAGCAAGGGCAGATCCAATCTCATTTCAACTGTTCAAAGTGAAGAGTTAACGATCAGTTGCTGCCCCTGTTCTGACGTTTTGACTGTGCACATTAATACTGATACCAATGAAAGCATTATACGGATAATGCAATTTAACAACCTGAGTAAAGAGAAGTCAGGAATATTGACTTTTAAAGAATAAAATAGTGTAAAATCACAGACAATGAAGACTGGCTAATAAATTTGACTTGGATAATTCAATCTAGCTATTATTTGCCTTGACATTTATAATGTTAAAATATAATACTTAACTCGAAATTTCAAATCTAACACTTGGATATTTGAAAATGGAAATAAAGTAGCTCATAACAAATTTTCTTACTATGGGGCTCTACCTCCATGCCCCCCAAGTGCCTTCATGGCATGTTACGGGGATACCTTTACCTTTTTACCTTTACTTTTCTTGTATATTTGCCAAGAATTTATCTTTAAGGGATGCACAGTTAAAGGAGGAACTTGTCATGTACCTAATGCTTATTGTTAACAGAATTATACAATATGTGCATGTGATCCTCTTTAAGTGGTTTTATATAAAGTAAAATGCTCACAAATAGGCCTATGTCCAGAGGCTAGTTTTCTTTACTGTAGTCCAGGAGTGAAGAGCTTTTGCGCTTTAGAATGTGGTATCTATCACAATCAGTTTCACAGAGTGACCACACAAATTTTTCGTTTTCCTGTGAGTGAAATATTGTTTTTATTTTAGTACGAAACCCGTGGGTTGCTAATCTTGTTACCAGGTGTCGCAGGTTCTGGTTTCCGTTGGTCCAGTTTCTGTCCGTCATGGAATCAGTTGTATAGAATCACTGTCTTCTTTCTTACAGTAGTTTGAATTTTTAGTCTATTGAGTGGAATTTTCAGCTTAATTCTTCTCTAAGAATATTTTTCTGGTTAGGTTAGTCTTGAGGGCCAAACCGAGAGCTGTTTTTATATATCTAACTTTTCTTTACCTCCTCTATTGATTTCAGATATCTTAAACAAATCTTCTGCCAGATAATTTCTACTCCGTTCAGAATTAGTAGGCCTACTATCTTAGATTGAATAGTAGAATTGCTGTTTATAATAACAATTATCTTAAGTGTCTTATGTGATATATTGCTTTTATAGCTGCAGCGGCTCTTTCTTTAATGTGTATATATACGACTTTACTAAAGTTTGTAGGTTACTCCCAGATACGTACAAAAAGCTCTTTACATCTCCCAACGATTTAGACCTACTCTTTGAGAGTGATTTGGTCTTCCGTTACCAGTTTTCCGCCTCTTCTGAGGATAATCTGTACCGAATTAAGTGGTTTTAAGAATCTCGCAGTACTCCATATTCAACTTATTCTACCGATTGACAGATACATAAAAGAAAAGCGCGACTTTTTCCACAACTGTTGTTTACAGGAATACGTGAACTGTACTTGCTATACTCTCTTCATCTATCATCAAATGATATAGTGTACAAACAAAGAACTAATTAATTCATTCACAGCGTTCTGCTCAAGGGCAAGCCTTTCACTGCAAACCAAGCATTCTCCAGTCTTTGCTATTTTATGCCTTCCTCTTAGTCTCCGCATATGATTTTAATGTCGTCTATTATTTGAAACAAAGAAAATGAATAAAAATTACAAACTCTTTCAAATGAATATTTTGAATTACATATTATTCATGTAACATAATATAATGTGATGTATATAGTAAAACCTTGTTGTTTTTTTATCGATGGCTTAATTTATGTGCGAATGTTTTCTTTCTCTCTCCAGTGGATAGTAATGAGATAAGATTGGAAAAACTTTATTTTACGGTTTCCTCACTACCAACAATTTATCTTACATGAGTAGATTTGTCTATTTTTATCGAATGCATATCATCACGCTTACGAAAGACATTGTCATTAAATTTTGAACGAAAGCCACCCATTCAGAGACAATCTATTTTGTAAAATTTCACTAACCGAAATTGCTTTTAACTATCTGGTTTATCTCTCTCAATAATTAAGTTCCAAAAACAACTGAACTGTGAGCCATCAGAACTCAAGTGACTGTTTACTATTCTTGACTTTGTTGCAATTGCTTTCATTGTACTTACACAGATGTTATAGACTGCTATTTGTAACGAATAATGGATGGAAATAGTTAACTCCAAATGTGAAGTACTGCACTTTCTCCTCTCTCTTTCCTCAAAGCTATAAGCTTTCAGTTATTTATAGGCAATGAAATAGTTTTGATAAACAAATTTCCCCTACTAGAGCATCGTGTTTATCATGAAGTTTCTACAAACCATTACACAATGTTCCGATTATCTCTCCATTTCCATATTTGGATGGAATGGTAATGGCAACATTTTATATCTGAAAAGAAGATAGCACGGTTTGCATCGCATTTGAATTCTTTTACAAATTAATTTGGGTTGTGAAGGCATTCTAAATATTTTACTATAGTATTCAGGCCACATTAACAAGCAAATAAGACGTTAAAACTGGTCAAAGTAAGAATAATTTGAATGTCATTAACTGAGGTAGAACTGCACTTCCACATTACACACACAGTGGAACAACAAAACTAACCACCGTATGAATAGGGGAGAGTTGCCTTATTTGTACCATTTTACACACTTTATTTTTTCTAATTTTAACTGACAAATGTTGAATCATTTCAATAGCGACATCTTTATTCCTGGTATGTTGGGAGGATTTTCCTAAAAAGAAAAGTTTACTTCAAGTAGACATAAAGTCATTACGTTCAGTTTTCTAAATGTCTGCAATGAGTACAAATTAGGCAACCGGTTTCCTAAATTGTACCATTGGGTTCCTAAATTGTACCAGATACATCAGGGCATCAAAGTTCTTGCTGTGAATGGTGTGTCCAACAAGCAACAGCAATACTGGCCTTTCTTTGGTAGGATGGACGGACGAAATGAAATGTTGCATCCATTTGACGAACAATTCGGAGTTAATGTAGTCAGTTTCTGAAAGTGTAATAATAATGACCGGTGGAGCACCAACAGACAGATCATAATCATGGGAGGAACATATTGATCAGATGCACTGGCACATCGTTGTATTCACTTCTTTTTCTCCGCTCGATATCACACCCACTTCTTTCTTGCCTTTCCTCGCTACGATTTTCTGTGTCTTCTTCTGTACTGTGGAGAAGCCACTTTCGTCCACATTGAAAATTCTCGTGGATTCCAATTTGTATCTTTCACTAATGTTTTCCAGCAGATCGAAGAATTCATAGACACGTTCCTTGTTGAACCCTTTCGCTCGAGCCATGGATGTTGCCTCTGTCTGCCTACACAATTTGGGATGCCCTTTCAGATAGGCTGTGCATAATACCATTTCTTCAATGCTTGGTCCTTTTCACGATTGAAATTAAGTGGCAGTCCATTTCTCTGAGCTGTATCAAAAGAAAGTTTCCTAACATCTGTTGGAGTTAATCCAAACATCATTTATTCAAACTTTAGAATGTGATTTTCACGTTCATTTTCAATTTCTTCCGAAAATACTGTGGTTCTTCCGAACGATTTCACATCTCCATTAGCAACTACGCTTTTGTTTTTCGCATGTCTTAGTATTGTAGGCTTAGGCACTTTGTACATTCTGGCACATTCATTTATTCCATGATCGCCATTCATATATACAGCATCAGCAAGATTTTTGCCGTTCTGGAATTAATGTAAAATGCAATTATAATTTGTTACAAAGGAAGAAACTTAAAAACGCCAGAACATGAAATGTGGAAATTATTCGATTAAATTCTAAATGCATAATTTATTGTGTTTATGCTAGTTTTGTCACAGTAATTTTTATTATGTGTAATGAACGTCTGACATGACTATTTCAAATTCAGAATTAAATGTGTTTTATTTCCTAAAAATAAAAATTACAGTATTATATTCATATTGAAATGACTAGAAGTTAATGAATTATAATTGCTGATTTAAATTAGGTATGTTTTTCTTCATACGTCACTATAATTTCAAACATATATAATGAAAGTTCCCTATATTGTACCGTACATTATAGGAAACTGAAGCCGGTACAACCTCGTCATGTTTTCTTTGTCAAATTCTTGCCGCTTAACGGTTGCTAACAGAAGTCTGTAACTTAATGAAAACTACAATATATAAATGTAGTTTTAAATAATATATAGCACTTTGGGCTTCCACTTACCTTTCGGAAGTAATTGTTATAGCCAGGTAGCGCAAAAACTAGATTGAAACTACCTAAAACTAGTTTTTTTACTTCATGTCTGCACAACACAACCCACAGGGTTCGTTTCTCATAAAATGGCATATTTGTAGATGTAGTTCACAATGTTTGACGTAGATGACAACACTTATCAAGGAACTAATTTTCAAGACGGTGGTACAATTTAGGAAATGGTACAAATTACGCAATTCTCCCCTATATACGAGTAGTCTATTATTTTTTAACTATTCATGATGTCACTTCTACAGATCCCATTCTTCTGCCAAGTCTTAAAATTTCCACTACAGCTAACATGTTTTAAACTTCTGTCCCAGTATTCAAGCTAGATGATGCGGGTGCTAACTAGGAGACTTCTGAAACATTTTTTAATAATCGGTATTAAATATTACGTACAAATAAGCATAATTAATTTAATTTTTATGAATATGAAATATTTTATAATTTAGGTGTGTAATATTTCAATTGACAATCTGCGCCTAAATTGTGGTGTAAAACAAGTAGGACCCATCTTTCATTTTACACGTCTAAGTTCAATTTCCTTTAACTAGTTATGTTTTGAAATATTGTTGTTTAGAGCCTTCTTTCCCTATGTCGTAATTGTTTAGTGAATTCGAACTGTGAAATTAATGTTATTAGACTATTCTTTGTTTCTTTCTTCCTTTGTTTGTTTGTTTGTTTCTTTCTTTTTTTCTTTCCTATTTTTACTGTTATGCAATTGCGACGTAAGAGAGAGGGTTTCATTTGATGAATTTATTTTTCATTTTATTGGGTTATTTTACGTCGCTGTCAGAGTTTTTGGGAAAAAAATAAATAAATGTCCTTCATACCAAATAAAAGACGTATTGGGGGCTCTAGTTTAGTAACTTGGCTCAATTACGCATTACGATGTAGCACATACCTGGATTTACAAATTCCATGTAAAGAAAAAAAAGAAAACACAATTTACTAGCCCTTAATGCGACTTTCAACAAAGCGCTCTCTATCGCGACTGAGAAGTGTGGATTCAACACTCTGCAGATAGCAATGTTTACGCTACTCTGAAACAAATAAATATCCGCGAGAAATATCGTGCAGTGTCTTTATAAGATGCCTTGTACATTGAGGGACATATATTCATAAAAATATATAGTGAAAGCAGCAAGTCGAAAAGTGAATTTTGTCCAGCTAGATTGAGAAAATTGCACACTGTGCGTCGCCTGCTATCCAGCTATGAATTATATTGCGCTCATTCAGCTATTGAGTCCTCCCTGTTGTATTTGATCTGCATTGCTCCTCAAACGTGTCTGTTACCTCAAGATATATCCCATAGAGACAACTGCATTTCCAAAAGCAAGCGAGGAACTTTGAGAGGCAAAGAATAGCTGGTCGATAAACTTTGCCTGGAGAACTCTCAAGCAGGAACAGAGTTATTTTACGAAGCAAAAGTCTAATGAAGAAACAGAATTTTATCGCCTTAGCAAACTGTCATCGGTCGGGTTTGAATCTGAGAACTTGGAATCTGATTTCAAATGCAATAACCACTTGACCACTGAGGATAAATTTTTCTCGGTGATAACCAATTCAATTACCGTAATGTTTGAATTAACAGTGCGTTTTTCGCAGAGCTCAAACAATATTACATGGAAACTGGGCTTTATAACACTCTTCCATTAAGAAAGCAACACATTTATAATTGTGTCGTAAAATTTTTTTCTGTAATGACGCTTTTAATGCTTGAAAATACCTATCGGTAATCTAGCTGTAGGGAGAGATAAAGAAGTTATGAGGCAGGCGCCTCAACGACTACAGATATTGCAGTATGGCATGTCTGATCAGAGGAGTTAATTCTAATATTTTAACCATTCACGTTACGTTAAAATATCTTAGCGTCGTCTTATCTCTCTGGGCCCTTGCATACGAACAATAAAATATTATGGAGCTTTATTAAATGTGACATCTGTCCACTTACCACGACTTAGCTACACAGGTTTAAATTGTATCAAATTACGTTAACCATTTCTGTGACTTGATCACTATCACAGGCAAGAGATTGGTGCTCCCGTAATCAGAGACTTGGAGGTTTAAAAGTTGTTTATGTTTACTTCTGTTTGAAGAGTCCACTGCAAAAAGAGGGAATGTCGAATGTATTGCATTTTGCAGGAAATGCAATTTAAAATTTGACATTCCCACTCTTAGTGTGATATACAATTCTTCAACATGATATAGGTCTGGAACTATCATCCTTCTTGCAGTGCAACAAAGTATATTATAGTCTACTCCCTTTGATCTATAGCAGCGTTTCTCAAACTTTTTTGAAGTGGGAACAACTTTTTTAAGTCACAACAGTTCCGCGGACCACCTTACACTTGTTCCCTTCGAAAGAAAATTTATCATTTTTGTAGCATATTTTAATACTAGTATACTTGTATTTTAAAACAGAATTAATGAATTAAAATTAATTTAATTCAATTAATTTTATATTGTTAACTAATTAAGTTAATGGTATTAAAAGAAAATTCATTTTTGTTTTTTTAATAATTCAAGGCTATTAGAGTTTGGATAATCTTTAACTTAAGCCACCAGCGTGGCTCAGTCGGTTAAGGCGCTTGCCTGCCGGTCTGAAGTTGCGTTCGGGCGCGGGTTCGATCCCGCTTGGGCCGATTACCCGGTTGGGTTTTTTCCGAGGTTTTCCCCAACCGTAATGTGAATGCAAGGTAATATATGGCGAATCCTCGGCCTCATCTCGCCAAAATCATCTCGCTATCACCAATCTCATCGACGCTAAATAACCTAGTAGTTGATACAGCGTCGTTAAATAACCAACTAAAATTAAAAAAATAATAAAAATCTTTAACTCATTAACTAAACAAAATAAATAAATGTTGGTACTGACATTAATGAGATGGATGAGCCTGCCGATTCTTTTACAATTGTTATATATTTGGATGTATGCTGGTAAGCTTAAGTCGGAGATCGTCACATACATTGAGTCGATCTCGGAAATTGTTTTTATTAAAGTTAGTGATGAAAACTCTTTCCTCTCACAGATACGTAGAAGCAAACTGAATTATAATCTATAAAGCACCATTGTACAGTTCACTATATTCTCTTTTCATTTGTAAGGAGGTCCAAAAATTAACCATATCTACCGTTTGGAATTTCATTTAAGTCCAGTGACATTCGAGAGTTCAATTAACTGTTCTCTTTCACTCAATGAAAGTTTTTTAGTTTCAATATCGCAATGAAAGGGACCACGAACCCATGAAAATTCATCATATTTACTTGGAAAATAAGTTTCAAATTGTGACCTCAGCGTTTCAAAATGCGAACATAGTATGTCACTGCATAATTCTTTTCCAATAACGAAATAATTTTCAACCAAAAAAGACTCTAGGGCTGGAAATGATGGAAAAATCCTCTGTTTTACGCAACTGACCCACAAACCTAATTTTCTCTCGAACCCCTATATTTTCTCATGCGCATTGAGAACAGTCAAAGAATTACCTTGTAGACAGAGATTTAGTTCGATTAGTTTTGAGAATACATCTGAAAGATGTGCCAATGTACTTAGCCACATGTCATCAACTGATGTGCGGGAAAAGATGGCGAGAAACATCACGTTCATAGTGCTTTAAATCCCTCTTTTGTTGCTGAGAGTAGAGTGGGAAGTCGGTAGACGAGTAGGGTAATAAATTTAATAAATTGTCAGAAGGAACTGGGAGAAAAAATGAAAGGCAATTGACATGGGTCATTTTCAAACTCAGAGATTTTCAACTATAGTGCGATACGCAATTCGTTTGAATTTTATTTTTTCTTCTGTCCTTTTTGAAGGACCACAAGGGCAGACCTCGAGGACCACAGGTGGTCCGCGGACCGTAGTTTGAGAAACGCTGATCCATAGTACTGAACCTTCATATTTGTTTTTTTTTTTTTTTTCACAAATTTACGAGATTTCCCATTTTTGCAGTGGACTCTTCATTTCTATTGGTTCACGAAAAGGAGGTAACGGGAGGATAGGTGAGTTGACAGCAAACATAGGAGGCGTTAAGAATTTGTCCTAATGAATGTTTGGACAAGAAAAGATTATATACAATAGCTATTTAGAGGCCTATCTGGGTTATACCAGAAATGATGTTACAAAGACAGGGAGAGGGTTCAGTGGCCGAAAGCCTACTTATGGCAGAAAATGCGTCTTGTGAGCGGTAGAGGCCAGCAAACCTTTGTTTAGTGTTGTTATGGCACTATGATATAGGTCTACATAAATAGGCCTATACTCCTCTCGTGGAGAATGGTCTTGTTTTTAATTAATGCGTACTTAATATGAGCGGTTAAGGTGGCCATGTCCAATCAAATTTGTTGTGATGGTATGTTAATACGTCATCCTTTGTGGACGGTTAAAAAAGAAAGACATTTTATATTAAAATTTTGATTGATGATTCCGTAATATTTATTAAAAATAGCCTACCAATCTTTTTTTTTTAGAATGGTATACAGTTCAACTTTCAAATTGCCTTATTTCACTGATAATGAAATCTGGTGAAGCCTAGTAATGATCTTAAAAACCTGTGCAACTTTTAATCTTTATTACCAGTTTACAGTTTTTTCAACCCATGATACAGTAAGTAGTTCTCTGGGTGGAGAGAAGGTCCGAGGTGCAAGGTTAGAGACTCCAGAGTTTGACACATTGAAGGAGAACGAAACAATTCTCTGCGATATCTCGTGCAAAATGTCGTCTACTAGCCATGAATTGGCAACATATTCTCGGAGACAGAGTAGCAAAACTCGTCTCGCCAGACCACGTGAGCTAAATGTCGCTTTATAGACTAACAATCAGTTCATACGTTGTTAGATTATTCTGTTGTCAATTATGCACCAGATTTTCGTAAATAAGGCGCTGGGAAAAGTTTGAATTTTGAATCACTATATGCAATAGAGTAGGCTACATATTAAATATAGGCGGCAACATATTACTTTCTGTTAGTCGTTTCAAAGAATGAAAACTAGTATGTATGCTCCTGCCATAACTCAGATAATATGTAGGGTGCGTGTTTTTAATTAGTATGTATGCTCCTGCCATAACTCAGACAGTATGTAGGGTGCGTGTTTTTAATTTGTTTCTCGTCTCGTGTAGATATAGGACTACTTATTCTTAAGGGGACTTGAAACTTTAAAACAACGTAAGACATTGTGATCAGCGGAACCACTTGTTGTGCTTCTTACGGCGCAATGTTACCAATTAAAACAACATAGCATAATATGATTAAATACAAGAGAAGGGACACATTCCCATCCTCTACAGAAGGAAGATAAGTATCGACTTTGCTGTCAATAATCGAACTCACTTCAACTTACTGTTCTGTAGCCTGGAACGCTATCACCCTGCGTAGAACGTGTACAATAAAACCGGTACCATACTTTTAATTTATTTAGACTGTTCTGACCTTTTCTGTAGAGTACTGTAGTAAGAACGTGCTTTATTCTTTTACTCAGTATAGGCTGTAGGCCCCTAATAAAATTTGTTGTGTTCTCTCAAATGATCTTCTAGCGATGACCAGGCTTCCTTTATTATGGTTCTGAACTCGTATTCCCGGCTAATATGATTTGTAGAAGAAATGTTAGTTAAGACAAATTGTCCAGAGAATTGACCTCCTTTAAGAGTGTTTGAAGTTATCTCTACAAAATGAACGACTCTGGTAGCGGATGTGAAGATAATATCATATTAATATGTAAATAAGCTTACGGTGTACACAGTTACTGTCTGACGACAAGGTTGTGACTGCTTTCATTCGATTTCCCAAGATGCATCACCTAAACTTGATTTCGATAATTTGAGGAAGCTCATCTTCTATCTTCATATCCACATGGACGAAGTTTTAGTAGTCTTCGATAGTCTAGTGGTTATCGTAATTTCTATTGTGTTCAAAGTTTGCGAGATCGAACACGGCCGAGGGCGATGGAGTTATAAGAGTGACAAAATATAGTATGGACCAGAATAAAGTGTACCGAAACTAAAGAACATGAAATTTAATTAAGAAACATATAAAACAGTATCGTAGGATGTACACGTTGTAAAAGCTGTCCCTTATTCCTTACATATGTTTCGTAATGCTCTTGAAAATTACTGATTGTCTATTTTCGATGAAGAACAGGTGCGATTTTTTGTTTCAACTGAATAATGTTTTTGGGCATCGGGTCTCTGTATACATGGTCTTTCATGATATCTCGAGGATATAGGGGAAGGTTGCCTATATTGGACCAGTTTTTTGTTTTTTAATCCCATGTCTTTAATAATGATTAAATTAAATCAAAATATGTTCTAGTACATTCTACATTCCATGTACTTTCATCCTATAGTGTTATATTTTAAATTACACAATTCCTAATAAATATAAAGAGGTAAAACCAAAATCATGGAAACGGTCCAAATTGGGAAACCGGTTGCCTAATTTGGACTCATAGTGTCTCAATTTGGACCTTGCAAAAATACATTACTAATAGTAAACAAATAAGTAGAAGAAGGGTATTTATTATAAATATCTTTAATTCACCAAATTTTACGTTAAAAATGTATCAGATATTAACATTTGGTGAAAGAAGTTACACAATTCTCTGAACTTTGATGAAAAATTAAAGAAAAACAAGATAAATTAATTACAGAAACACTATTGCATTCAAGCTGATTGTTACACTCAGAATATTTCTCTTTGCACTGAATTAGTTTTATATTAGTTGGTTGCCTCGGTTACATAGCCTATTTCAAAATTAGAGGAAGACTCATAGAAAAGTAAAAAAAAAAAAATGCAAAAATGTTACATAGGATTCGAAAGTCCCTGTTTGGCCAGGAAACTCCTGTGATTAAGGAAACGTAGACATAAAAAAATAAAAAGGTGACATGATTTCCTCTTGCGTTTGAAAGTTACCAGTGGCAGTATAAAGAACCTCGCTGCATTGACAACACAGACTACTGTCGTGTTTACACCTGTTTCACCGCTTACGGCTCCAACTTGGTGTTGCTCTTTCTGAGCTATAACTTTCTGTTGCCTCTTTTGCACCGTTGTATATCCAGATTCGTCAACGTTGAACACAGTATTTGCTGTGATACCATTCTCATCGACAGTTTTTTTTTTCAGCAGGTCGGAAAACTGGATACTACTGTCCCTATGGCACTCCATATACGCGAGCACGCTCGTTGAGTCCATAGTCACCATTTCTTTATGCTGCTACCGCCATCTTCAAAGTATCATTTCATTTCTGGTAGGTTCCCCTTTTTGATATCTTGGAAACATAAAGACATAGAATCCCCCAATATACTACTTTTTCTTAACGTTGACCATAATATAATGCTTTATATTCATGTTGAAAAAAACTAGCAGTTTCCTAAATTGGACCAGTCCAATCTAGGCAACGCGCAGAGGTCCAACCTAGGCAACTTGTTCACTTATGCAAACAGACGACACAAAACAAACACATGAAATTAAAAACTAGTTTTAAAACACGCAGATAGTAGCTAATGAAAAATACTTGGAATGTATAGTATAGAAATTGCTATTACTTACTCCTTCTGAATATAGAAGCTTAAGATCAGTAGCGTAAAAATTGTAAGCGAAAACACCAAAACACATTAACGGCAATCCTATTCGCTAAGATGGCTGCAGCTCACTGAACTTCAAGATGAGTACCTTAGGCAGCGTTAGCAAGCAGTGGTGCCATCTGAAATGTTTGAAATACTTCTATATATGGAAATACAACTGCGGTCCAATTTAGGCAACGGTCCAAATTCGGCAACTCTCCCCTACATCAGAGGAGTAAGGTACTAATTCATGCTATTATTCGCTAAACTTGGCCATCCGTCGATGGCTTTTCTTCGGAGAATGAAAAACCCATATTATGTGCACTGTCTGTAGCTGTTTTCCTCCTCCCATTTCTTCCCTTCCCTTCCGTTGACACAATAGGCCTACTTAGTCAGTTCGCTTGAATTTACTCACCAAGAGTAATATTGTTTGATGGCGGATTTTTAGCAAATTCGTCTTGATAAAGTTCGAATACTGCTTTCATTGTAGCTCCGCCACCTCGACCAACTGCATATGAGCCAAAATAATGCTCTACGAGAAGTTCTTATTCTAGAATACTGAGCAGTGCGCACCATTTTGACTATGTACAGCTGTTTAAAAAAAAAAAACTCCGCAATCGTGAACAGCGAATATTTTCTATGTCCCCTTCGGATTATGATGATGTTACACGATGCATGCGCTTATAGACGCAGTTTCGGAACTATGATGTTTAAGTAGGAGTCATTCGGCATCTGCGCTTCATAGAGCAGCGGTGAAGTGTTCGCTTAATGATTCGAAGTTTGTGAGTTCCAGTCTTGTTCACGTTATAATTGAAGCGTTCAGAGCCATAGTGGGCCAAGCGCCATTTATTAAAAACGGAGAAAGCAAGGATTAAAGTTAAGTGAATATCATAGTTTAATGAAGATTGACATCATTTAGTTTTAATGTGTATACTTTATATTACTTGCTATATGTTTCCATTCAATTACGATAATAATTTCATTTTAACCCTTGTTTTCTACGGTTTTAGTAAATGGCGCTTGGCCCACTATGGTTCTGAACCCTTCAATTTTATTTTATTGTCATTCGTTGATATAATTAACAATTAACAATGCCGCTAATAATTTTTCCTCATTCAACTGCAAATGCAACATAGTTAAACTTCGATAATTTTATTTTGAATCCTATTTTACTTAGCATGATTTATGTTAGAAGAAAATTACTAAGTATATAGATTCACTGTCGTGGATTCTCGACTCGCAGAAACGTAAGCCGAGATAAAAGGAACAAAAGTACCAGTAATCCGCTTCTCTTACCTCCACTGCCACCGGGTATATACCCGTTTGCAGTGTGATTAAATACATACGTACTTTTCCTGTTTTGCGAACAGGTGTCTTGATTGGAACTCCACTAATCCCTGATGAGAAAGCAAGAAGAAAAACACAAATCTGGGGGCAGACATAATAAGTGAGTAAGCAGGAATCTATTCGGGACTGAATAGTTGTAACTTCGAAATAGAAAGCTAATATTACAGTCCATGATTTTTAAGAACCTAGTCTTAATATCGTAACTCCGCGTCCGCCACTGCAATGGTCTAGGGGTAGAAAGTGGGACTCGTGTCTTGAGACTTCTCTCGGACGTGCCTTTTAATCCCACTCAGGCTGATTGATTATCTGATTGCGGTTTTCTTATGTTTTCCCCCAATTTTAAGGAGAATGTTAAGTAATCCCATGGTAAATTCTCTTTCTCATCTCGTAAAAATACTGCACGAGCTTGTTATCATCAATTCCACCCACACTAGATAACTACGCTTTACTGAATAACAGATTAAATACATCATACCCCAATAGAAATCAGATAAGTCAGAAAAGAAAAATAGATTTGACAAGAGATTCTGCTGCAGACGAAAATATCACCATCACCATTACAACTATCAACATCATCACCATCACCATCATCACAATCATCATCATCATTATCATCGTCATCGATGAGACCCTTTTGGTCTGTACTGTCTTCAGTCTTATGAAAATTATGAACCAATATCTGACATTCAGAAATAATTAGCCCTAACTTTTAAAAAATTTGTGAATATTATTCAAATGATCATCATTTGTCTTAATATTGTCATCTTTTCTCCCTCCTAGAATTAAACTATTCTTCGTGCATTCTGGATAGCTTGAAGCATCAAACAAAGAGTAGTAATCCTAGCCAAAAACTATTATTTCAGTCACAAAGTAGGGATTACATAAATTTTCTTCTTCTTTTTCTTCATTTCAAGGTACAGTGAGAGATAAAATTCCCTCTTCCTACTCCACTGATCATTGAAGCTTTTCCCGAGCCTTCCCTGTTCTCTTCGTCCTCTAGCTTTATAATAAAAAAAAACTACTTCAAGTAGCCTAGATAATAGCAATAAGAAATTATACACCGGGACAATAAAGGAACCCAGATTCACAAGGTCTAGATATTTGTTTCTTGTCTTGGAATGTAAGCTGATTTCTGCATATCTCCAAAAAAAAAAAAAAAAAAAAAAAAAAAAAAAAAAAAAAAATGCAAGACATGGGCAATCGTAACGATGAAATTCGCCTTGAACTAGAATGCACACACATTATTTCTCGAGGAATTATATGGGCAGCCAGAATTACTTTTTATATAGGCCTATTAGTAGATTACGTGAATTCCGAGACTTATAAAAGCCTTTACATAATCGGTTGCATTACCATGATTTCCGTACAGTTTTCATATTCCAGACGAATGATGGGTTAACTGTAAAACGCACGTGAAGATAATGGATACATAATTACAAATAATACTATAATTAAAAATTAAATTGCATTTAATTTTGTATAAATAGCAACATTTATCACCGAATCTCTATCTAGCACCTTCCCTGATCGTTGTTTGCCTCATTAAGACGCAGCTCAGACCATCTGCAAGAAGCACAAATGTTGCTTACTCATGTTACTGTAATAATTTAGTTGTTCCTTATCTGAAAGCTACTGCCGAAACACGCGATTTGAAAGCCGACTTAAAATAACCAGTCTTCTTCCATCCATTATCCCCTTGATGTCTGCGTTGTATTCAGTCAGCACCCATTTGAAATCACTTCCTTGTTGGACAAAACGACCCTAACAGTAATCCGAGAGGGTCAGTGTTTTCGGTAGCGCTAATCTTAACAAGCTGAGAGGGATGAATGTCTGGGACAGGTTTAAAGAAGGGGATGGCCCGTCTGACTCGACAGGTCGTCAGAAGGAATCCTCTACTACACCATACAACGCCTTTTGGCCACCAACCGATCTCAGAGACTGTCCCACCCTTTGACCGTTTGTGTCTCCTCTGGCCTCGCAACCCCTCATTCCCTTAAGCCTGTTTTCTAATTCCCCTAACAAAGGACCTCTAAACCTCCCCTCAACACTCACATCCTACCCTGAAATCTACCACAACCCCCAAAGCATTGGAGATTGGTTTACCGCCTTCAGTTTTCCCTGGAGGGATGAGGGAGAAAGTGACTCGCACAAGTACAGTCTGCGAGTTACACAAATAACAGTTAGCGGTTAGGTGAGGCTCAGTGACAAATGTAAATCACCGGGGCTAATTATAATACTTCCCACTTTTATTAGACTGATCATTTGTGCACAGATATTCATGGGTTTGAATTGTCGAAGGTTTTCAAACTCTTGGAAGTTCTTTCTATTGATTACTGATTATTGTTCTTCCCGATGCTCTGACGGTTATTATGCTTCCCATTGATTTAAAAATTCGCGAGTCGAAGTTTAGTTAAAGGCAACATACGTTCAGGAGTTTGTAAAAATTCTTATTATGGCTCTCTTGAAGTTTAATAGAGTTGAATGTTCTTTGCCGTACATTTACAGCATGTAAATATCCCCGTTCTTGACTGAAAGGTTCTAGATAAAATATTGTCAACTGTTTCTAGCATCATCAGTTTTCCTTATTTTTAATAAATGTTTCGATGAAGAGTAGAGGCATATGTAGGAAAACATACGTGAGATAACAGAGGTCCCTGACGGACGAAGTAGAACGAGCCAAAAATTTGGAGTGCGTCTGGACTGTACAAGACATGGGCCATCGAATAAAAGACTGAATAGATTATTCGTTATATTCTTCTCTAATAAATGTTTCTTGTCTTTTATGATGCGAACTTAGGTATTCAGGGGTCGGCTCAAAATCTAGGGTTTCTCATACTTAGCCTACTTTCTCCGTAGAACTTTCGTCACAGAAATATTTAATGGTGCGTGGCCTTCGCATAAATGGTGTACTGATTATTACTTACTTACTTACTTACAAATGGTTTTAAGGAATCTGGAGGTTCATTGTCGCCCTCACATAAGCCCACCAGCGGTCTCTATCCTGAGTAAGATTAATCCAGTCTCTACCATCATATCCCACCTCTCTCAAATCCATTTTATATTATTTTCCCATTTACGTCTTGGCCTCCCAAAAGTCCTTTTCCTCCGGTCTTCCAACTAACACTCTATATGCATTTCTTGATTCGCCTATACGTGCTACATGCCCTGCCCATCTCAAACGTCTGGATTTAATATTCCTAATTATATCAGGTGAGGAATACATAGCGTGCAGTTCTACATTGTGCGACTTTCTCCATTCTCCTGTACCTTCTTCCCTCTTAGCCCGAAATATTTTTCTCTTATTCTCGAACATACTAGTTCATGTTTCGTTGATTCTAAAACTGAAAACTAGTGTAGCCGTCCAGCTATCGGTGTGCGTTAAGTAACCTAATACTTAATACAGTATCATTAAATAACCAACTAAAAAAAGTGACAGGGGATTTATCAAATCCCTACACTGTAATTGCGTGAAACGTTTATGCAGTTCATGATTGTTATTGTGTGCATGGTTGAGACTATAAGGAAGTTCTGGATTTGAAATAAAAGTTTGATATTTCTCTTTCTTCATATCCGCGCATTGAAATTAAAAAAGGCCGAGCCTTTTCGTTAAATACTTTATAAGCTCTTTCTCATTCCATGAGGCTTAATCTTGAGAGAATAATGCAATTGACATTCTAAACGATTCACACATCAATATGACGTCAATGATTTCTTTAATAGTAATGAATAATATGTCATAGAAAATTGTATTCATTTCTAAACGATTCAGACATCAATATGACGTCAATGATTTTTTTAATTGTAATGAATAATGTCATAGAAAATTGTATTCATTTGAAAATTTATACCACAGTTAAGTACTGATACTTTAGAATTAGACAACGGTATTCTAATTAATTCTTTATATCTTCATACTCCACGTATTTATTAATTAACACCAATTTGTGTACGAATAATAATTTTTATTAAATTAAAATTAAGTTGAACATTTCATTGAGCTTTTACACGTTACAACGTTCCACTTGAATCATTTTCAAGTCAGTGTTATACAAAAATCACACTTCTACAGCAACTTGACCCCCTTTGCATAAAGATACAAATCACTGAAATAACGAAGCATCAAAATACATTGCTCATTTATTAATTAATATGTCATAATTATTGTTGGAAATCGAAGAATACGAGGGTTGGATAAAAAGTAATGGCAACACAGTTCTTACGTCAGCCACAAAAGACAGATAGTCTTTGAGCCTTGTGGAGTTCAGAACGAAAGATCAGACGAGCTAGTGCAGCGAGTGGTATCGGTTGTACGATATTCAGTCAAATCTGGGGACGCCTTAAAGCATAAGAGAATAGTGCAAGTGCATAACGACTTGTTTGCGAAGCTGGAACAAAATTCGTGGATCAAAATTGAAGATGCACGAGGTCGTAGTGCACAAGATTGTTATCAGAGACTGCGTGAAACACGTGGTTTTGTAGCGTTATCATATCGTACAGTGATGCGATGAGTGAAAATGTTTCCTGAAGGCAGGGATGCTATTCAGGACAGGCCCCGTTCAGGACGACCCCAAATTGACGACCACAGTATTCAGCTTCTTGCTCCCCTGCTGGATGTTGATCGCCCGTGGACTGTGTACGAACTAGCCGCAGAGATAGGCATATTATGCCCCAAAACCATACTCCACAATATTCTTGAGTTACGCAAAATTGCAGAGCGTTTGATATCCCATCGAGTCACTGAAGTGCAACAATGGCAGCGCTAAGCAGTTCACAGGAATTGCTGAATCTTTACCAGAGGGTAGGTGAGAACTTTCTTGGACGGAGCCTCAGTATGGACGAAACGTGGATTCGGTCATACGAATCATGCTTGAAGTGGCAATCGAATAAGTAGAATCATCCCGGCTCTCCTCGTCCAAGGACAATACGCTCTGTACAAGGGTGTGAAGGTGGTGTTTGACATCTATGGGATAAAACTGCACCATGCTGTCCCATTAAGGCGGAGCGTAGTTCTGCCTACTACTATAATTTCTTGCAATTTATATATTTATTTTTTTATGTTTTTATTTATTCTGGTGTAGTTAAGACCACCAGAAATACAACTACAATAATAAAAAAAACTATAAACAAAGTAAAGTAAAACCACACGAAAATATATACAGACTACAGTCACACAAACTTTAAATGATTCATTGGCTATAATACTTATATCCTAGTTAATTAACAAGGCTAAGATATTAACGAATATAAACAAGAAACTTGCAATTTTAAATATAGAGCAAAAACGCAAATCAACACATCTAACAATAATTAAAAACCATCAAATAAGACAAAAATTTTCAATTTAATTTTGAATTGCAATAATATCCGATAATCCTTGACGTCATTAGGAACAGAATTACAGAGGCGAGATAGTTCTACAGTGTAGGAGGATGAGTATAAAGAAGTTCTGTGATGAGAAATAGAAATGCTTGATGTCGATTTCGAAGAGTTGTAAGAAATTGAAAGCGCGATACCAAATAATTCGGAGTAGAAGTATGCATGATTCTAATTAGAAGAGACAGTAAATGTATTGTTCTTTGTTTCTTCAGAGGCAATTTCGTCCAGCTTCAAGGAGGAAGCGACGGCACCTTCTCGAACGACCTCTCTCTCTCCTTCATGACAATGAGAGGAGTCATACTGCTAATGGCGTGACGGATCTTCTGCGGCGATTGGAAGTACTGGAACATCCACCATACTCATCTTGTATGAGTCCGTAGGATTATGATCTCTTCCCCATAATGAAAGAGCACTTAGAGGGAAGCATTACAACACAAAAAACACTATTGTTCATGTTATAAGACGGTCACTTCTGGACATCAACAGAGATTGACGCGTTGATGGTGTACGACGCCTTTCACAAGACGTGTGAAAGAAGGTGGTAAACATGGGGGAGGTCGACCTGGTTGGCAAGTTGGTATAGCGCTGGCCTTCTATTCCCAAGGTTGCGGGTTCGATCCTGGGCCAGGTCGATGGCATTTAAGTGTGCTTAAATGCGACAGGTTCATGTCAGTAGATTTACTGGCATGTAAAAGAACTCCTGCGGGACAAAATTCCGACACATCCGGAGACGCTGATATAACCTCTGCAGTTGCGAGCGTCGTTAAATAAAACATAACATTTTAACATTTAACATGGGGGCGATTACATTGAAGGAATGTAAGTGGTGTTTCTCTGATAACAAAACCATTTCAAAATTATAGCACTGTTGTTATTACTTTTTATCCAACTCTCGTGAAAAGACAACATTTTGGAAGATTGGGTGTTTTCTTTCAGGACATCCTGCGATGCTCACAATCTCTTAAATATAAAAGCAAATGAGGAATGATTCACCAACATAATAGGCCTAAATATGGGTTGCACACTCTATTTGATTAATGTTGTAGTAGAGCATAACCTGGGCCATGAATGAACAAAATGAAGTTCTTCAACCAACAAATGCATTGCGGGTGGCATCGACGTAAATTCCATAAGGGGCAATGTTCTAACCTTTGTTATAATTTTTCTCGAGTTCCACATCAAAACGACCATGGATTTAATGCAACATTAAAGATGTGTACAAAATATTGTGTACATTAAAATAGACGAGTCCTTCTATTTCTCACTTAATAATAATCTTCACAAGAATTACAGGACTACTGTTTGCAATCTTTGAAGACAGATAATGATTAAAATAAAATCGCGCTCTAGGTATAGACTACAGAACGTAAGACTCGAGCTCCATCATCAATTTATACTCTTTCACAAAAAAGCTCTGTATTGTATTACATGGTGTATATATAGTACATGTACATAGATCTTAGGAGATGGTTTGAGGGTGAATGGGAAATTCTCAGCATGGCTCTTCAGCAATAGAGATGATGTAGAGATTACTTGAGAGGACAACAGATACAACAGGCTCTCCCCGAATGTCAGCAGCAAACTACTTAGTCTCTGACTGGCACTGTAACAATAACGCAGATTGTAGCGAGTCTCGCCGCAAGGCATTCGTCTAGCATTAAGAACGCACTCTGATGCCAGTGAGGATCGCCCATTGAGTGACTCCACCAGGGATAGTGAGTATTTCACAAGGTAAAGTAGTTCTATTGATCGTCACCGAAGTTCGTACACTTAACGGCAAAAAGAATGCGCCGCAGACAATTTCTAAGTTCCAGAGACATAACTTCGCGTATGTTCGTCTTTTCAAAGCCGTAGTTCACCAGGTAACACATAATTAAATTATTTAAATTTGCTATATTTTATTTAAGAGTCTAAAATATGTTATAAAATTGAATGGAGGGTTGATTCTAGATACATCAGGGCCTATGAAGAGTGAAATAATAATAATAATAAAATTGATAAATACAAAATCAATCGAATCGAATATGAATAGGAAAAGCACATATTATGCCGAAAAGCTATTAATAGTCTCAGGAGCATAAGTCGTTATGGCATTGTTCTATTGAACGAGTTAATAGTAGTAGCTCAAGGTTCGTATCTCCCACAATCTTCTTTTTTTAATTAAAAATTTGCCATCTTATATGTCTCGCATAGCTATATTTATATGGCAACATCTCTTAGAATATGCCCAAACTCTAATAAATAATAAACCTCACTCTCTCTTCCAAGCAATACTCCGGTCTGCTAAATAAAACGTTCTGTCTCGTCATTACGCTTGAAGATGGTAGAGAAACAACTCCGTCAACAAGTCAATGTCCTGGTTCGCATTGGTTATGCTGCGTCGATGGCGACCAGAAAGATTGGAGTCCCATTGTCAACTGCTAAGCGGTGGGCTAAATTTTTTGTAGAGAATGGTGAAGTTGTAAATCGTCGGTCGGGCATCTCTACAAATGAAAAGGAAGCCGTGTTATTACGAGGAGTTGAGAACCACTCTTTAGAACTGCCTCTCAACTCAAGATGGCGTCCAACTATCCAGGTTTCTCACACACCTTGAGGAGACGTTTTAGAGAGCGTGGCATACGGTGTCGTCGAAATGTGAGGAGAGAACATTTGATGATGGAGCATGCCGTGGACCGTCTAGCGTATGCTACTCTCCGACAGGACTTCGATTGGAGAAATGTCATTGTCTCCGACGAGATAACTGTCTTCAATAGCAACGATGGTCCTGTCCTAGGTTATCATATGAATGGCCATCGATACGATGAATGCTTCATGAGACGAGTTAACAGGTCGCGTCGCGTGGGCGTCGCGTGTCAGGGATGGATGTCATATATTGGGGCAGAACTTCTGGAACGCATCCACAGTCGATTTACGGCAGAAGTCTACGAACACATTTTGGCAAATGTAATGATCCCTTCCGCCCGAGAACGATATCCAGAAGGAACACTTTTCTTCCAGCAGGATAACCACCCGGTATATGCCGCCAACCGGTTTCAAATATGGTTTACGAGGAGGTCTGATGTCGACCTGGTCAAGTGGCCTCCAAAATCACCACATATGATTCCGATTGAAAATTTGTGGGCTACAGTCTAAGAGATCCTACGTTTTAATTCGGCAGTACAACCACCCGTTTGGACAGCTGACGAATTGTGGGACAGAGTTCTAGATGCGTGGGAGGAGGTGGCCATGAATTTAGACCTGTTCCATAATCTTGTAGACTCCATGCCGCCCAGAATGAGGGCAGTTGTTGACGCAGGTGGTTTGTGGACTAGACACTAGTCCCCACCACAGGCCTTCTTTTGTTAATATATTAACAGATTGTTTGGTTTTTGTTTACTTAATTATTTATTTATGTTTGATATGCGTCCTTTTTTAGGATGTGAAACAAGTATGTTTGTTTATTCAGGCCAGGTCTCGTTACATTTTTACAAGGCAGGCATAACAAAGTTTATGAACAAATGCCATTTCACATTTAAACTAATAAATTCATTAAAAACTAAAATAAAAAAGTAATAATTTTACCAAACCGGAAGGCGAACTTACAACCTTTACTACCGACGTCAGACATTTTACCACTGGGCCAAATGCAGCTCGTAAAGTTGACTACATTGTAGACGGATGACTTTCAATGAAGAGACAACACAGCAATGTCTTGAAGTGCAGTGCGTTTACACTAGTGAACCGCGCGAGAGAACTTAGCATTTCTATGACCAAGAGTCGGTCCATTCTTTTTTCCGTTAAGTGTACATCTTACTCTGAAACCATATTTGATGATATGAAATTGTATGAAATGAAGAGAAGTGCAGAATGGACAGTGTTGATGTATTGAATATTTTAATATTGAAGGAAATTAGAAAATTTCGGGAAAACTTGGATTCTTTTCCCATTATTTTTCAAATTGTTCTTTTCTCTACATTGATTCATTGCTGAAGATGATCTGAAACATTTAAACGTATTTCTCCGTAGGCTAGAGTAAACCCTAACTTACCCGAAACAAGTTTTTCAAGAGATATTTTTAATGCCTGCATTCAAGTTCTCAGTTCCGCGCCGTGGCGTCGTGATCTAAGGCATCCTGCCTAGGACTCGCGTTACGGAATGCGCGCTGATTCGACTCCTCATGCGGGAAGATATTTTCTCATGACATTTCGGCAAGTGTATGGAACCGGTGCCCACCCAGCAACGTGATGCACTTGAGGAGCTACGATAGGTAGCGAAAATCCGATTTCGCAAACCAGCTATAACGGCTGGAGGGATCATCATTCTAACCACACGATACCTCCATTCTGGTTGGATGATCGTCCACCTCTGCTTCGGTATGTGGACGTGAGGCCAGCAGCCAGCCTGCTGGTCGGTCTTGGCCCTTCATGGACTTTAGAGCCACGGATTTACTTTTACTATTCAAGTTCTCAACTGTTCTTGAAATGGGCAGTGACTTTTGGTCTAACATTATTTATTAATAATGGTAAACTACTATGGTAGCATAGGTATATAAGACATTTTATCAACACCACGTCAATCATCAGGCTATTTCTAAGACCTAATCTGTATTAAAGTGCTAGTGTGAGTTTAGTGGTTACGATAGATTACAGCAAAAACAAGTTTTTAAAGTATAGGAGATTAAGTTACAAAGTATTATTCCCACAACAAGTGGCTCATCATGTCACTAAAAATCCCACAAATGAGAGCTTAGGGTATTGGTTCGAATGCGGCTTGGACTGATTACGGTACCTGATCTTTTATCTTCTGAGTTTTCCAGGAAATTCTCGGACTCTCCTTGCTGATGTATTAACTCGCTTTCATCAATCTCATTGGCGCTAGATAACCACAAACTTGAAGCAGCATTTTTTAAATAATCGATAAAAATGTGAGGCCGCCAAATGCTCATGTAATAGCGAAAGTGTTAAACAATGTTTATTACACAAGTCTGTATCGAGGTCGGAGTCTCAGTCGGAACAATTCTACAAGTTTCAATTCCGATTTCGACCTTACCCAAAATTACTTCGGTTTCCATAGACATGGATTAAAGATTAGAAATTCTATGTTTCTGTATATTTATAGCTTAATGAAACACAAGTGATATTTCGTCATGAAATAAGCCTTTTGGTCTAACATTATTTATTAATAATGGTAAACTACTATTGTAGCATAGGTATATAAGACATTTTATCAACACCACGTCAATCATCAGGCTATTTCTAAGACCTAATCTGTATTAAAGTGCTAGTGTGAGTTTCATTATACCTAATTTTAAATGTGTCGTTCGTGCGTTGAAACTCGGTTAAGGTCACTGGATCTTAAGGACGATAAAATTCTTAACATGTCTTCCTCGGGGAGGGAAGTAAAGCTGTAGGTTCTGTGTCGCAGATTTAAGGGGTTAGGTACAGCTTACAACAGTAAAATTTGGGAAATATTCAACATTTTTTCTCCATTATTGTATCTTATACCATAATGAAAATTAATATGTGTAAAACACTGCCCTTCTGCTGTATGAAAAAACATTTTTACAATTTAAAAAATTATTTTTTTTTTTTTTTTTCAAAATTCAGTTACTGTACAGTGATGAAGCATTTCCTACATAACTCAAAAACTATCCAACAGTCTATGATGAAATTTTTTGTGTGTATTTATGCATGCCATATCTACAATATGATGCAAGATCACTTCTCTATCTTTGATAGATTGTCTGATAAAATAAATTCATTTAAAAAATGGTCAAATATCAATATTTTCTTCTAACACAAAATAAAAGAAAATATTATTTATTAAGGAATGTAGTTGAAACAGCATGATATTGTAAACATGAGTTTCAGCAATAAAATAAAAGAGAGAGAATATGAAATATTTAACAAGTTTATGAGTTATGAGAGAAACGTTTCATCACTGCACAGTAAACTGCCACCATTTTGAATTTTGAAAAAAAAAATTATATATATATTTTTTAAATTGTAAAGATATTTTTTCTTATAGCAGAAGGACATACAAATTTTAATTATTATACAAAGTACAATAATGGAGGAAAAAGTGTTGAATATTTCCAAAACTTTTACTGCTGTAAGCTGTACCTAACCCCTTAAGACGCGTAAAGGAAGTCTGTCCCTGATACTGGGTTCCAGGCAAAATTTCTCGGTAATTTTCGCCCACCTTGATTTTCGTTGCTGAATAACCCTTGCACATGAAAGCGCAGTTAAATAAAATACTGCTACTGTTAACCGAAGTGATTGTATGTGGTTTTTATGGATGGAGGAGGTGAAGTTCGTTTTCTAACCTAATTATCTACACAAATTATCTGCGAAAGCCGGTTATATGATACGATACTGTGGACAAAATCACTTCCATAAATGGTAGGTGTTCTCTCGACATGAAATGTATAATCAGATAAAATTACATGGGTTCACGACCAAGGCTGTGCAGGGTTGAGGTAACAAACAGTCCTGCACGCAAAATAATATAATCTAGCTGTGCTCATGAATATTAACGCCTTAGAAGTTCTAATCTGACTTTGGTAACGTTATTGTTTCCTGTGCGAGCAACGTCATATAATTCAAGAGTTTCTACCAAGATATTTTGTAATATTTTATTTTCGAATTTCTTTATAGAAGGTATTATGCTCTATAAAATGGCAGTATTCACATTAATATTGATTTTAACGAAGTACTTAATACTATAGTGGCAAATGTAGACAATTGTTTTGTTCTGCAAGAGTGAAATTTGTGCTCTGAACACGTTACTCAGCGCCACTTCTATAGTTTTTCAGATAAGAAAAAGTTCTTTGGATTATAGATTTCAATGTTCTAACTGTTCGTGTACTCTTCCACTGGTTGTTACGTGATACAATTTCTTTTCTGTGCGTTCTACGTATTTTCTAACAACTTAGTTTTCTATCACATCTCTGTTCATATTATTTAATTTTATTTGAAAAATACACATACATGAAATCATTTACTGTGCAGCTAGATAACAGTTAAACTTACACTTTCCGTATTACAAACAGCAAAAAGCTCTCTCTAATATCAGCAATAAGAAAAGTGATTTCTTTTGGAAATTTAAGATTTTATGAACATGTTTGTATTTGTATTAATACGTGGATTGTATTCATTTCTACCATATTTAAAATTGATAGAAAATGTTTAGGCTAATCACAAGATCAATAACTTACGCTTAAAATTATTTAAGTCGTTTTATAAGAAATGAGTTTATTCCGCATCAAAGTTGATAAACATTTTTAAATATTTAAACTGTAAAACTGGCTACTTACACTTTAATTTTAAAGTTCAGAAAAAGTTTCACGTAAATGATAAAGAGCCTTCTCACTTTCACTTGCGTGATTTGGGTTGGGATAGATGAAGGACTGTGACCCATTTTCAAGTTGCACACCGCTTAGGCGAGCCACGCTGTACATGATGTAGGCCTGTATCTATAGACCGTGTAGAGAGTTATGTCATATACTAGTGTAAGTGTGTGTATGTGTAGTCTATGCAATGGGTGAGGGTGATGACGAAGATGAGGAAGGAAGAAGGGGAAACCCTGTGCTGGAACATAGCCTACTCCTGTCGACATTAATTTTTTATATATTAAAATTTACGTCTTCTGTAACTGCAGTCAAAGTATAGTTATTAGTATATCTTTATTGTTAACTATTGCTTTAAAAATCATGTGTTTAATTTGTAATTTTAAGTCAATTATTCTATTATTCCCTGACTGTTTACTTTTGTTTCTAAACCTTACGTATTGCCTCTACTATTATATATTGCCCTTCAAGAATTTCGTTATTCGTAAGTCATTACTTGTGTTATATTTTAATTATTGTAGTTGTTCCTGAATCATGTATGTAATTTGTAACCGTAAATCAACGCTTGTAACATCCTTTTATTACTCAACTGTTTCATTGTTCATGAATTAATTATTAATTTGAAACTGAAAGCCAAACTTTGTATTATCAATCAACTGTTGATTATTATTATCTTTTTAAAGTCATGTATTTACTTTGAAACGGTTAGGCATTCTGGTATATCATTTGCATTGATTATTCCTCAAACATCTAATTAATCTTTAACAGGAGCCATTTTTTCACTACTGTCCATGCTTCTACATAATTCATGTGATTTGTAACTGTGACCACTATTTTGTATTATCACTTTACTGTAGCTTATTGGTAATAAAATATGTATTTTGATGCCAACTATAACCCTAATATACCTCAGAGTGAAATAGGGTTTGTTACATTTTATAGACTAATAAAAAAATTTACTTCGTGTTTTGTGACCTATTTTTTTTTATTTTCAAAGACATGGGCATTATTGTAGTCTCCTTTTTGAATAAATGGATGTGAAATCAGTGTTTAAATTTCAACATTCTATCTCTAATAGTTGTGTAGTTACGAAATAATATGTGTGGGGAAATTGCAACTTTTGGGAAATTTAATTTCAAGAAAAAACCGATTGTCTTAGCTGACCTGTACTGTTTTAGAACATGTCCATTTAAATAGCAGAAATAAATAAACTATATATCACTGGATTCAGAAAACTCTATGTATTTCTAATACAATTTTTTTTTTTAATATTCACGTCCATATAATTACCCTTAACATCCTCATCCGACTGACTATCAACACTGACATAGTATGCCTTATGTTCATATGTACAGCGGAAAGATTTGGGATTAAACCCAGGCATATTGATGAACAGTCTAGTGATTAGAAGTTGTGCACTGCCACCCCTTCTAGTCCCCAGGTAGAAATTTTACACGGAAATCTCTGATCCCGCCGGAAATCAAACCCGGGCCGGTTAATCTGGAGGTATACACGCTACCACAGAGTTAACTCGGTGGACTAGTCGAAAGAATGTTCCAACAAGGAAGTGATATCTATTCAAGATCATTATAATACTGAACAAGGTGTTAGGGAAGTCATTAACAATATATTTGAAGTTATAGATGAAATAATACAAAACAATTCCTTTTCCTTTAGGCATATACTTTTGTTTCCTTATGCACTGCAAAAATTCTAGGACAATGTAATACAATGCGATCAGTTTTCCTTTCCACCGGAGCGTTTTGCCTGTGGGCGAGCGTGCCGCTCTTTAGCCGGATCTCGGTGATTAGCGGAAGGGTAAAATAATACAACAAACCACCCATACAACAATACACAAACAAATTTAAGAGGCTCATTACTTATCAAATTATCAAGTGAGGTGTCGAAACTGCCCGCCTTCATTGTACGCACATTTTTCGCATCTCTTTCGAAAATTATTCATCACATTTTTCAGAATCCATTCACAAAATATGCGCCTACGTAAGGGGTCACTTGGTTGAAGAACATGTACCACAGTTATTTTATACGGCTTCAAGTGCAATAATTTAGAAGCCTTTTGCACAGACTCATATGAAAGTCCCACTTGTTGAGCAAGACGGTGAAGATATTTTCTAGGTCAATTTTCTAAACGATTATGAATGTCATGTAATCTTTCTTCGGTGAGAACCCTACCTGCTTTTTGGTTTCTTAGGCTGGACACATCCAGTTTCCTGAAATTTATGATAAAGATTATGGACTGTTTTACGATCTGAAGCGTCTACACCCGGGAATCTTTCTTGAAACCGACTTCGAACTTCATGAGCTGACTAAGTTAACACATACGAATCGTAAATAAAGACACGCTGTGCCGTTGTAAACTCAAGAGGCATAATACACTTTATGTTTACTGTCGCATTAAGAAACGAACAAGGTTAATGAGTAAGCACGCACGCTTTCTATTCCCTCCAGTCCGCGGCAAACGAGTGCAGGCTCTCTCATAGAAAAAAAAAAGCCGCGCCGCGGAGGAAAGCATAACTGATTGCACTGTATATCAACGGTTAATGACAGCTCACTTTTTAGTTACTACAGTAACCAAGCAACTATAAAAAGTGTTGTGTATCTATGAATAAGCACTTGACCTTCAAGAGGGTGAGAGTGATGGAATGAGGTAGGAGCAGGGATGTCAAAGCGTCTCTATTACGTGCTCATATTATAATACGAATCCAACAAGGTTCACTTTTTAGCAAGATGAAGTACAATCATCGCTCTTAAGGAAATGTGTGGGTTCTTGAGAGCATGTAGTTCAGGCGTTTTTACATCTCGAGTAAGAGAGTGATGTACAGGTGGCCATCCTGACGTTATGTGCTGTATTCCCATACACAAAAATAAATCAATAAAACATGAATACGAGTGTAAAATTCTGTAAGTATCTTCTTGCACTAGATAATTAATTACACACATTCTTAACCTAATTAATATGTTTATTAATAGAGTTGTAAAGCTGCGATAGACTACCATAGAATGCGGTACTTTCCTAGTAGCACTCGCAGAATACAATGTAACCTTAGATACTCCAATGTTCTGCTAGTTGCATAAACAACAGGCGAAATTATCTATCAATATAAAGTATATCTCTAGGCAAGAGCACCTCAGTGATCAAGTAAAAGTTCTCAAATGAGTCGTCATAAATGCAAAGTGTTAGGAATTGTACGATACAAAAACCATCAACAAGAAGGAAGCTAAATGCCAATATTGCGTATCGATTTATCATAATGCAGTGGCAACTAAACAGTTACGTTATTACTTAAAAAATGTAAGTAGGCCTAAATCAACTTGACTATAAATTCAATATTATAATAAAGATAATTTGAACATTAATTTGAACAATATCCTCTGACTGAGGTTCTGGCTGATATGTAAAGCCTTAGACAAAAAAAGACCGGCTACCAAACGCTAAGTCCCCTCCGCAAGACTTCGGTTAATTCTATGAAATCTTAGGTTTAATCGTAAAGAAATTTGTCATGCACGACTCCGCTCTGTTTTTCGTTTCTTTTCCCTATTCGTGTGGAGTGGGAAAGGAACTAGCCACTCTATCCCATTATCTCCTAGCTTAGTTACCTCATAAGTGGTACCTTGTTGTTATCACTTGTGAGATTCGAACCTATCTTCGGACAATTGAATAAATAACAACAATTTGAACAAAAGCTGAGATTGAAACATGGCATTTCAGGAAAATATACAGTATTTCGAATAATAACTATAAACACTAATACAGAAAAATATCTGTGATTGTTTAAGAGAATTATCATATTTTTTTTTTTTTTCACACGTCTGAAACTTGTAGCTAAATAGGCTACGTATATGATATCTTACAGGTAAGCCCAAATTGCCGTTTACACAATTATAACACTCATAATCAGCTAAGTGTAGATCCTACAAAAGCATTTTATTGATTGTTACATGATTCTGTAACCCTTAAATAATAAAAAATACTTTGCTATACATGCATTCAAGTTTCTTTTCCGACCAGTCGGCCTACTACCAATTCTACAAGCATTTTTGTCCACACCTGTGGGAGTAACGGTTAGCACGTCTGCCTGCGAAACCAGGTGGCCCGGATTCGATTCCCGGTCGGGGCAAGTTAACTGGTTGAAGTTTTTCCCGGGGTTTCCCTCAACCCAGTATGAGCAAATACTGGGTAATTTTCGGTGCTGGACCCCGGACTCATTTCACCGGCATTATCACCTTCATCTCATTCAGACGCTAAGGGCCGTATTCATAGACATTCTTAGCGCGGGCTTTCGGTGGATGATCAGCGAACTAACGTTTTTCGTATTCATAAACCAGTGTCAGTGATATGGTGTAATATGATATGAATCCTGTTTAGCACGCTCGTAGCCCGGGCTAGCGAAATTTCTATGACTAGCACCCTAAATAATCTAAGATGCTGATAAAGCGTCGTAAAATAATATATTAAAATAAAAAATACAAACATTTCTACCGCACAATACTGGATTTTCGTATTCTACTAAAATTACGGGACCACTATTCTACAAGGCCGCAACTCTTTGGCCTTAATTCTGTTTGTGCAATGTTACTCCGTGAGATGTTATTTTGCTTATTGATATTAACAACAACACGTTTTAAATTGAGAATTCACGCAAGATAAGACTCACTTAGTTCATTTGTATCATGGGATAGATAGAAGTAGAGCAGCTGTCACATTTACACCTCGATGGGCCCACCTTTATGTGCTTGAAAATCAAGCAAAAATGCAAATGTCCTTTGTCCTTTAAAAGAATAATAGACTTCATAACTAAACCAAAAATGATCGAGTTTCTACAAACGAGTTTAAGAACTTCTAAAGCTGCACCCCTCTATACCTACTTTTGTATTATTTTTAAGTAAGTGTATCTTCTATAGAATTGAAAATGTTTTCCTGTCACACCTTTTCAACTATGAAGGAATTGAAACATCTTTGCCGCAGAATTGTGAGGATCGAGTTTCATAATATTATACACAATGGTACTGGCCTTTATTAATAGAAGTATATGTAAGAATATTGTTGACGCCGTACAAAATTTTGTCCAAGATTCTTTTGAGAAGATTAACTCATTATGTAAATGAAATTATTGAGGATCATCAATGTAAGAATATTTTTGACGCAGTACAAAATTTTGTCCAAGATTATTTTGAGAAGATTAACTCATTATTTAGATGGAATTATTGAGGATCAGTGCGGTTTTAGACGTAATAGATCGACTATTGATCAGATTTTTTTTTTGTATTTGATAGATATTGGAGAAAAAATGGGAGTATAAGAATACAGTACATCAGTTAGTCATAGTTTTCAAAAAGGCATTTGACTCGATTAACAGAGAAGTTTTATATAATATTCTTGTTGAATTTGATATTCCCAAGAAACTAGTTCGAGTAATTAAAATGTGTCTCAGTGAAACGTACAGCAGAGTCCGTATAGGCTAGTTTCTGTCTGATGATTTTCCAAGTCATGCGGGCTAAAGCAAGTAGATGCACTATCACCTTTACTTTTTAACTTCTCTCTAGAATATGCCATTAGGAAATTCCAGAATAACAGAGAGGGTTTGGAATTAAACGGGTTACATCGGCTGCTTGTCTATGTGGATGATGTGAATATGTTAGGAGAAAATCCACAAACTATTAGGGAAAACACGGGAATTCTACTTGAAACAAGTGAAGAGATAAGTTTGGAAGTAAATGCCGAAAAGACAAAGTATAAGATTATGTCTCGTGATCAGAACATAGTACGAAATAGAAATATAAAAATTGGAAATTTGTTCTTTGAAAAAGTGGAAAAATTCAAATATCCTGGAGCAACAGTAACAAATATAAATGACACTCGAAAGGAAATTAAACGCAGAATAAATATGGGAAATATCTGTTATTAATCGGTCGAGAAGCTTTTGTCATCCAGTCTGGTCTTAAAAAAACTGAAAGTGAGAATTTATAAAACAATTATATTACAGGTTGTTCTGTATGGTTGTGAAACTTGGACTCTCACTTTGAGAGAGGACTAGAAACTAAAGGTGTTCGAGAATAAGGTACTTAGGAAAATATTTGGGGCTAAGAGGGATGAAGGTACAGGAAAATGGAGAAAGTTACACAACGCAGAACTGCACACATTGTATTCTTCACCTGACATAATTAGGAACATTAAATCCAGACATTTGAGATGGTCAGATCATGTAGCACGTATAAGCGAATCCAAAAATGCATATAGAGTGTTAGTTGGGAGGCCGGAGGGAAAAATACTTTTGGGGAGGCCGAGACGTGGATGGGAGGATAATATAAAAATGGATTTGAGGGAGATGAGATATGATGGTAGAGACTGGATTAATCTTGCTCAGGACAGGGACCGCTGGAGGGCTTATGTGAGAGCGGCAATGAACCTCCGGGTTCCTTAAAAGCCATTTGTAAGTAAGTAATTATGTATATGTAAGAATAGATATACAATTTTACGAATTCTTGAATATGTACTACCGGTACTGTAATTTCAGCTCATGTTCTTAACTAAGTTACAATAACATTAAATGCTAAATGTGTAGACTACAGGCATACTGAGAGATGTAATATGGATGGTACAAATATCAAAAGGCCTGCCATGAAAAGAAACCTCCTCAAAAACTGTTATAGGTGCTATACGGGTACTAACGTAATAATCTGGCATGGATGGTCTTTGAAGGAGCAAGACATTATCGAAGCTGCAACATGTCAGTAACTCGTGACATCCCTGAGGCCACGAATCTTGAGAAAACTCTTCCGGAAACATTAAGTGCTTATAGTGGTATGGTCGTTCGCGACAAATGACACTAGATACAATGTCAAAAATGGTCTGTGACTTAGTCATTAAAGAGAAGAGTAAGGTATAGAGTACCGTGCGCAATGTGACGAGAGACAACTGCTTAAGCAATGTGATCAGTCATTTGAAAAGAGCGATAATTATGTCATGACGGAGGGGAATCAGAGAAAATAGCTGAGAAGTGGATAAATTGTAGATAAAATTATAACAGTCATTAACAGGTTAATCATCTTCATGGATTAGTCTAATCTGATTAAATATTCTATCATTTTCTCGGCCTACCCAAATTAATATTATATTCTTCCTTTTGACTGATATTGCCATATCACTTTTTCAAGTGGACTGTCATTATTTCGTTCACGATATTCACTGCATTATGTTCTGCATTTTTTAAATATTTTCATTGACTTGATAATTGTTTATTTCTTTCCTTATTTCCTCATCCGTCATATGATTAAATGGTTGGTATCCTTTTATGATACGTTAAACATTAATTTCGGAGAATTATAAACTATTCTCATCTTTACGTACCTATCGCTATCGACCATGCACTTACACACAGAATAACAGGTAAAAACATGCAAAATAAGTACCAGTAGTAACTATAATTGAATCAGTCGGAGCTAGAAGGAACTAAGTCACTTTTCACAACTTTTGAGGAGAAGCAAAAAACATTCCACTAATAACACAAATGTAGACTATATATTTTTATGTTGTAGAAGACAAAAGAATATTTAAAAGTCTAAGTTCCTTCTTCCACCATTCGATGCGCTTGACATCCGTTGTTCAAATTGTTGCATAACCACAAACTGTATATGTTGACTTAGTTCCTTGTAGCTCCGACCGATTCAATTATTGAATTCTTAATTTTCATTAGCTTTCTTATTTATACCAGCGTCCACGCTTTGAAAAATCGAGCTCACTTTCACTCCTATCTAACATCTGCACTATTTCAGATGCACTATTCTTCTAGCAAGAGATTGAATTAGTCATTTTCCTTTTTTTATTTTACGACGCTTTATTAACTGCGATGGTTACCTAGCGTCGAGTGGAATGAAGGTGATGATTCCAGCGAAATGACTCCATGGTCCAGCACCGAAAGTTATCTAATAGCCTATTTAATCTTCATGGGTTAAGGGAAAACCCCGAAAAAACCTCAATCAGGTAACTTGCTTCAACCAGCATTTGAACCCAATCCCGCTTATTTTCAGTCAGACATGCTATTCGTTACTCAACAGCGATAGACATCTTTATCTTTCTTTCATTTGTTATCATAGTATGTAGGCAGCTGTGGAAAAGTCATTAAATAACAGACAATTATTTTAAAATATTGATATATCCAATGATAATTTGAAAATTAATTTAATTTTTAGATATGGCGACATTCTTGTTCCTTTCTCCCTCCATTGCATACATCGCCGACACTAATATTACACTAATCGGACTTAAGATGTACACAAACAATAATAATTGTTCTTCCTATGACACATATTGTCAAGTGAGAATTTCTAGTAGCAAGGTCAAAATTTAACCTCACTTCATTTTGCATAGGCACGTAGGCCTATCTGTCTCTTTTCTGTTTCTTTTTATTCTGCTATTTAACGACGCTGTCAACTACTAGGTTATTTATTGTTGATGTGAATGGTGATAGCGAAATGGTATTTGATGAGATGATGTCAAAACTTTGCTGTAGAATTACCTAAAATTAGCCTTACAATTCGGGAAAAACTCTGAAAACTCGACCTGGTAATCAGTTCAAGAAGCGGGAATCGAACACATGTCCGAGCGCAACTTTGGATCAGTAGACAAACATGCCTACTTCCTAAGCTACGCAAATGGCGTTTTTTTATCTTAATAGTTACCTCGCGCCATACCGCAGGAGGCTGCTGCTGCTGCTGCTGCTGCTGCTGATGATGATGATTATGATGATGATGATGATGATGATGATGATGATGATGATGATGATGATGATGAAATCAAAGCATTACAGGTGAAAAAGAAAGTTGTGGTGTACTTGAAAGTGATATAGGCTATCAGAAGTAACTTCACTTATAGACAGAACATTATATTTTACTAGGTATATTTTATTTCATTTTATTCTATTCTATTCCACTCTAATCCACCACACTATACTCCATTTTCCTCTGTTATTTTATTCAATTGTACTGTGATATTTTCAATTTTACTATTCTATACTATTTTATTGTGTTATGCCATAAACTACCAGTAAGTATGACAGAGTTGTTAACTTTAGCCAGCATTAATCAATATTTACGTGGAAGATAATTTTAATATTAAGTGGGTAGATCTGAAAAATAGAAAAATTTAAATTAACATTATTATTCGCAGATGATGAACTCATAACATCAGATTCAGAATATGATTTACAGATTACAACTCACATGTTCAGAATCTTAAAATAATATTATTTAACAATTTTAACAGTAAAATTTAAAGCAGGCTTAACCGGATTTTGCTGTAATAACAAAAAGAGAAGCAAAATATGAGCAAAATTATCATCTGAATACAATCTAGAAAGTTAGTCTCGCATAAAATTTAAAGGATATCAACAGTAAATTAAAAAGTTAAAAAAGTAAGGATTTACCAATAATATTTTCAAATCCAGTAAGTATGAAGAAGTATAAGAATAACAATTTATACTACACCCTAGTGATGCCTTCCTGAGTATATTGTTGTTGAAGTTGGATTGAAATACGATTAGATGAAATTGATCTGAAACTAGAAGATATGGTCATTAGATTCAGGCAAAATGTCGGAATTTTGCAATAATTCTTAACCAACATTAAATGCTGTAATAACAAGCAATGATACTTTTTAGAAGGGGGTATAGATTGAACTTTGTCAATTACTGTTAATAGATAAGGAATTCACAACATTTCGTTCTTTTGTTTTCAGGTGAAAAAAAGGGGTGTGAAGGGTATCCCACACGCTGAGATCGTTACAAACAGCTAAATATACCTGACTGGCTTTCTAGTCAAATTGTATAAAATTAGAATTGAAGATTACAAACAACAAGACAGGGAACATAAACTCAGTGCATATAGAATTGATATGAATCTTCCAACCGGGGTCCACTGGTTTTGTATAACTGTCGTTCGAAATTACGCAAACATGTTTTGTAAAAGGAAGAACTGAAGAGAGCGCACAAGTGTATTCTTTGAACGTGTAACTTGGCGCCTGGACACCCGGACAAGAGCCCACCTAGCCGTCTGCGGGATTTGACTGTACGCATCTGAAACCTGTGTTATGTATAGCTAGCCGACTGTCATTTGTTTCCAAACAAAGGAGTTCCATTCCTCTCCAGATCCAGATCCAGCTCGTTGTTTGGTCTCCCGCTGTTCGGATCGCAGAGCCCTCAGTACAAGCGACACGGAAACAAGCAGCAGGGGATGGGAATGTATCCAGTCTCAACCTCAACAAAACGAGAGAATTTGAGAACCTCGTTTGGGAAATCTATCACCAGCTTTAAAATTCCCTGACGTGGCTTTTAAAGAGCCAATATATTTCTTTAATGTCACGAGATGTAGTTAAAATTTTTAGCAGCAAAACTCATAAATAATAAACAGTCGTAAAGGATACCGTCTCCGTCATTCATTTGTCTTTTACGAACTGCAATTAAATGCTGGGATGAATAGAGGACCACAGAAAATTAAGGTTTCTGATACATGATAAGTTGATGACAAATAAATACAAATGGATATAATCAAAGATTTTTCATGTTCCTGAGAGAGTAAATATTAAGTTCATATTATGGATTTCTTCGACCTGCACAGAAGAGCATATGGATCACCATTGTGCTGGTTCGCCTATTAAGATAACCTAGGATATCACCTTGACAACGAACAAAAATATTATAAGATCATTCAAAGGTTACTTCAAACCAACGAGTTAGATACTATAGAGAGGCTAAAGACCTCTGATAAGCGCTCCCTGCGGAGGCCAACAGTACTATGGATCGTTCCCTACAAAACATGGCGGTCTATAGTACCACCAGCCTCCGCAAGGAGTGCTTATCAAAGGTACACTGCCTCTTTGAATAATAAGGTGTCCCGTAGTTTCCAATGAATACTTTATTTCATATTCTTGTATGATACACTTTCAATAATAATATTTCACAACATATCTATTATTATCATTATTATTATTATTATTATTATTATTATTATGTATATATATATATATATATATATATATATATATATATATATATATATATATTAATTGTAGACTTGGGTCAGTGGAAGAGCAGGCCTTAACTCTGCCAGGTAAAATAAAATAAATTATTATATTTTTCGGATACATCAATATTTAATTTAAACATTTCGCTATAGGTTTTGTAAAAAGCTGATTTATAAATGAAAAAGTAATAATTAAGACTTTAAAATTTCCAAAAATGTCTCATTCCTTCGGATTTAAATGAAAAGTACCGTAAATCATAATATTCGTTGCTGGATAATTAAACCCTCTCAACACAGGTACCACTGCGCCAGAGAATTATTAGATAAGACGGACTGAGCAAGCGAAATATCTGTATTAATAAGTTTGTGCCATCAAGAGTTTAGTATTTATTGTGTTTATAGGGCCTACTCCAATTTTCTTTTTATTAATGCGTAGGGCTCTTTTTGTTAACAAAGAGGAAAGTTAGCACTTGCATCACACAAAATTTATCATTATTGTTCAAAATAATGTAAGAACAGTTTTATTCTGCAAAAACCTCTGCTTAGTTGCGAGACACGTGTGAGATCAATATTTGTTTCAAATTATATTAGACTACACGATGTCTCCTTCACGCGAAAAAGAAGTGTAGCTGGCTGTGGCTCCTGTTGTTTCTGATAACAATGTTAAGCGTAAGTATCTTATCGTTTCAATAAATGTGGGGAGTTAAGATCATGAGTAACTTTCTATTAGTGTCATTCTTTAATTATTATGTTGCATGCTAAGAGGTTATTTGTAGTGTTAATAATTGCAGTTTTCAAAAGTTCTCTGTGTTAATTCCAATTTCAAATGAATTTTTCTCAATAACTTAATTATTGGATTTTTTTTTTTATTTTCGCCGCTACCTTTCCTATACTTTACTCCTATTAGTTACATACATCGTCTCTCTTGAAATCATCTGGTGAGCACTGAATTACATGATTTCATATTAGATTAGATTAGCTGTAAGGATAATTAAATATGTGATGAAGCCAAAAAATTATTTATTTTTCTTCTGCCGAATACATTCATCCGTCTTTAGGTGCTTTGCTTTGGTTGCATTGAGTATAGCTTGTCATTTAATATCTGGGCTATATTTAGTGAAACTAATAAAACATAGGCCTACAGCTGTTCTAAAACGTAAAGTTTTGTGTGTATTTCACTTTTTACTTATTAACATAGTCTTAATATGCAACTCAATTCACAATAATACTAACTTCATCACAGTCATTTCCTACAACATCCGAGCCACGCCCCTTTGTTTTGACTAACCAAAATATGGCGGACAATGTTCAATTGTCTTCAACTTTCAGAGATCTTTAGCCTCTCTATAGTATCTAGCTCGTTGCTTCAAACTTTGAAGCTTTATAATTTGTTTTAAGTTTATTATTTTTTTTTTTTATTATTTAACATCTGTGGTCATATCACCTGTTTAGGACCTGTGGGTATACCAGTAGGCCATTGTTACTATTGCTGAGTTCCTGTTTCTATTGTGTGTTATAGATTGCTTGTGTTCATGTAAGTTAACGGATTTTAGATTTTGATTAATGTTTATGATATTTGTGATTGAGGCGGTGATAAATCATGGCATGTAAATTTCCAATCAGGCATTTGCCTTTGTGACCAAGGGAAACCATGAAAAGCTCCAGTCAGATTGGCCAGCCACGGGGTTTAAATCCGGGACCTCCAGATTGCGAGTCTTAAACGTTACCGTCTGAGCCAACTCGCTCGGACACGGGATCGAATCCTGGTTGGGACAAATTGTCTGGTTCAGGTTTATCTCCATGGTTTTCCTTTAACCAATTAAGAGCAAATACTGGAAACTGTGGGGATCTTACGAGATCAGCTCTGTTAGGAATGTGAAGTAATGTCAATCCTACAAGCAGGCAACAGCCAGCATAACACCACACCTGCTAGTAGAAAGCGACATAATGACAACTACTAACTACATTACAGTAACTAACCGATGTGAAAACATTCGATCAACTTTTAAAATATAAAGTAACAGTTTAAACTTATACAACACACCGGCAAAGAGCTAATCTCAAACTAGTTGATATTTTCAGCCACAGTATAATTAAATACCATGTGGCGACAGTGATGTCATCTATTTAGTATCATAAGCAGAGTCCGGATGTTAGGAATTTATTTTGGTTAAAAATAGGCAGGCATATAGGCACTAAAATAGTAAAACTAGGCATTTATTATTCATGGAAACAGACAAAAATATACAAATACTTATTACTGTAAACTATCCATACGGTACTCACTTTTCTTAGTTAAATGTAACAGCAAGATGCTTTTTTAAGTTGTCAACTGTCATGGTGAGTCGCCTGTCAGAGAGAACGTTTTCCATGGTGGAAAAAGATCTTCCTACTTATACTGAAGTGATTGGAGCAAACTTAAAACAACTTATTTCAGAAGGACTGTCTCTACTTTCTTTCAGAGATCAGGAAAAACCGACTGTGTATTGTCTCAAAAAGAGAGGTGTGAGAAGGGATTAGAGACTTCAAAGTACGCGTGACTTGTGCGTAAAAGCGACAACAGTAACGTGACCTGAGACTTGCTTTTAATACTTCCCTCATCCCCTTTCTTGCGCTGGTAAATCCCGAAGTGACCTGAGCACTGGGGGTTATACTATTCAAATATCTTTGTTAAGTGACATAAAAGATGGAATCGGTAAAAGAGAAAAGTTTACGACTTCTTGGAAACATAATACATATTGCTAGAGAATAATATTCTCAGCAATATGTGTGAGGCGAATACTCGTATATATTTTTAATTTGTACAACTGTTCCTTTTTTGTTTTTTGATATAATTTATGTGCGGTTTATTTTAGATGTATTAAAATATACAAAATGTACAATAACGACGTAAAAAGGCTAAAAAAAAAGGCATTTAACCTTAAAATAGGCAACGGGAGCTAAAATAGGCAAAAAAAATTGGGTCTATTGTCCCCAAATGTGTGGAAACTTGTTTATCTCTAATAAGCCTTCCATACATAGGGTAACTTAGGGTCTGTTGGACAGTGGGGCTTGTTGGACACTTTGTACTCTAATGTGTTACCTCGCCACTTGAGGGCACCACATTCTGCTAGAAGTCAATGACGGAAGTAGCCACGAATACTACCACGTTAACATTAAGAAGTCTACAGAGATGACAGTGTTGGTGGAGAAATGGTGATTTCTTTGAATGTTAAATATCATTGTGGATGTGAACAATAATTAGTAATATTCTTAATTTAAATAAAAATTGACTGGTAAATTAGTCAACATGTAAATAGACCTATGAACCACTTTTTTAAGTGTTATGTGAAATATTGTATGTTCGTACTTAGCTACTATCTATAAAAATAAGGTGAGAAATGTACGACAATTTTATGTTGAGGTACCGGTACGACATTTTTCGTAAATTGGTACGACGGTTGTGTTTCCTTTATCTTGCAACCCTGCTTTCTCATCAGCTCCCCATAGCAACTTTCGACGCCGGACCGTGGGTTCATTTCGCTGGCGTTATCACGTTCATCTCATCCATCCTGCCTACTTCCAT